>NC_085137.1:127007850-127641526 GCF_035046485.1 Aedes albopictus | reverse complement strand
AATCGTTTGAATCTCCTAGACTAAGAATGCCAGAATCTCCATAGCATACCATCTCCAGTCGAAAACCTGTAGCATAAACTATTTTAAGCTAAAATCCGTAAAATGGGAATGGGAAGTACCTTAAAGGTAAATGGCCTTTTTTGTACACATAAATACTCTTTAACCCTCTAATACCCAATCCCACCTTTAGACGGGGTATAGTTTGAGAATTTTTGTAATTTTTGTTTCGTGGAAAATCATTGTTTTAATATTTTTGGCTGATATTTAGGACTGTTCTGTATATCTCAAAATAATTTTTGGTGTATTTTGAAGCGTATTTACATTTTTTTAAAATCATTGAAAAAATGTTTTAGTCACCTTTTAGAAGTTGTTCAGGACGGAGCTATAGTACCCTAGTTTCCCCCGGCACTCAACCGATGCGAGAACGAACATTTAACAATATACAACGATGAGCGATTGTTCAGGGACATGCAGTCAGTATTCAGCCAGACACCACACGATAGGGAGCACACGTTGAGCATAGCACAGTTAGTTTGTTAGTAGAAGCAGTATTTAGAAGATAGAATTTGTTGGACGGGATTAAACTAAAAAGGGACTGAAAATCTAAAAGCGAATTCCACCGTAAAAAGCGAGTTTTTGCTCTTTGGACGGTCCGAAAACCATCACCTGTCGCAACAGAAGTCATTGTTTATTTAGTATTGAATCGCTACAATTAACATATTTTAAATTTTTCCCAAATCATTCTATCCTTGTTTAATGGTTTAAGCGAATCGAATACACTCTAAAATTATTTACTTTAAAATTGCACGGAAAATAAAATTTTCTGTGAAAAAAATTTAAAATAATAATATTTCAACAATAATCATAAAATCTCAAAATGTTTTCATCTCAAAAAATCCGTTCCCCAAATTGGCTTCCAGGAAAAATATAAAAGTGTGGGGATGTTCAAAAATAAAAATTAGAAAAATCAAAAACTGAAATTCACGAAATCGAGAATTAAAAAGAATCATCTTCCAAAACATGTTTAAATCGATTTTAGATGACGAAAAATGATATTTAGATCAAAATAAAAAAAAATGGGTATTAGAGGGTTAACTGGTGATAAAACTTCAAATTTACTGTTCAACAGTAACAGTAGTTGAAGGAGTTACCGATGACCGACAAAATACCGACAAGATTGTACTCTACTATGCGCATGGCGCTGGAGAAAAAGTATGCTGTAATCAGCAAAGTATGAATTTTAAACTAAAAATTCAAACATTTGCAAAAACTTCAATTTCTAGACTATTTTCTACATAAAAAGAACTTTTAGTAGAACTTTTGAAGGAACTTCCAGCGAAATTTACTTAAAGAAAATAAACAACTGCATGAGAAAATCCGTTTCCGAATTCATGATGAGAAATTCATGACGAAATATGCAACTTCATGATATCATGATGTTTATGACGGTTATTATCAATATTTCTCACTCTTTAAAAAAACTAGCTGTCCCTAGCAAACTTTATCTTGCCTACTGCATTTTACAGGTTCAAGTCCAAGTCATAATGCACAAAAAATAAAAACGACGGAAAAAACGAGTTTTCTCCATGTTTTTTGCATCATAAACTTTCCTGGGATTTAAACTAACAAAAAAAAAGTGATGACGTAAATCGGAAGTTCCGTTCGAAAGTCATGCGCGGCCTCACGTATACCTCTGCATTTTTATATACAAGAGAGTCATGGATGTCAAATGCGATACGACAAACTTATTCTTGCTTTCATTTATCATACATCATGACTCTTGTTCATGGAGCCATACCGGTTAATCATAAAACCATAAAGTAGCGTCATAAAATATTGTATCATAACAAACGAGTGCAAACTACTCGTTACGCAAATTAGTGAAACCATTGTTTTTTTTTCATGCACAGTCTGGTCCGCGGTGTTTCGCGGTAATAGAACAAAATAGTGTTAAACTGTTAAATTCTTAGTGTGTTGAAAAACCCAATTCAATAACATCTGTAGTAGGCGAAATACGTTTGTTTGTTTTGTTTTCTATGCAAAAGCAATAATTTCCAGAAAACATATTTTTTGTAATTACGTTGCAAAAAGTTTCACTTTTCAATCGCCTGAAGTGTGCAAAAAAGGCCTACTTTTCACTACTGATGCAAGTGTGCCGAAAAGTACTACTTTTCGGCACTCTTAAGAGTGCTGAAAAGTAGCACTTTTCGGCACCTTTGCCAGCTCACGCTTTTAACAAACTTCCGTGTCTTTCGTAGATTCAGTTACTTGCCCATACATCAATGGACCAGCTGGAATCCCAATTTGGTCGATTTTTATTCCTAACCGAACTGCAAATCGGGTGAAAAGGAAGCTGCTGAAGCTACTTTTCCGACTTTTGCCAAACCTCACACACTATTGTTTGACAACGGGGTCTCGTTCACAGGCTACACCATACCATAGCCTACCTGATCGAAAAAAAAAAAACTGCACTGTCGAGGGATGGTTGCACGTGGTTCCTCCTGATGCATGTTTGTGTACCGAGAAAAGATCATACTGAATGTGTATTTTTCGTAATTACAAAAAAAGTTGTATGCAACTCGTTGCAAAACTAGATTTTTTTCAGCACTCGTCGTATTTATCCAACTCGGCAAGCCTCGTTGGATAAATGTACGACTCGTGCTGAAAAAATCATCATTTTGCAACTTGTTGCATAAATAACTATTTCTTCATCTGCCATGACGGTGTCTGATTTCGATCACTTTTTTGTGGATCTGAGTTTCTTCCGCACCATTCAACAATAATTGAGTGGTCATGAAAAGGGGACAAAATTATCAAAACAGGCAAAATTTTCACTTTCTCAAAAATTTTCAACTTGGTGTATCAGAAGGCCGGCTACAGAGGCACGTTATCCTCCATCTGGGACATATCAAATTTTCACAGTAAGTGAACCAACTACTTGTCCAAATTTGGGCGAGATTGGGATATTCTACATCAAGTTAGAGTATTTCTAGTTCTAGAAGCTATTTTTGAAATGTGATATTTCCGGATTTAATCAATTGAATGGAATGAAGTTTCAAACATTTATGACTAATTAAATGATCGTTAGAAAATATTTGATAGAACTGAAAATTGTATATAAGAAAAAAAGTTCTAGCGATTGAAATTATTTTATGAAAAATTATAAATTTGGTCTATTTTTCACAGGAGAATATTTTATAAATTTATTTCCGGCTGTTTTGTTACTGTCGTTCAAAACATATTTATATTTAAATCAAAAAGAGGTAGTTGAAGTGAACTAAAGCTACCATCCTGAATTTTAACACGATCATCAAATAGGGTAAAAGCACTAGACTTCGCCACTGCTCTAGTCTACGCCCCCTCCATACAAATTCCATTTTTTATGTATGAAGTGGCGAAGATTAGAGCAGAATTTTAGGGGGGCGAAGTCTAGTGTTTTTACCCTATTGGCCTAATTTTGATAAGAACAGAAAATAAAACTAATCGATATAGTTTATTTCCTGGTTTGCAATTTTAAGTCAAACGTTTTCCAAAGAATATTATATAAGTCTTGAATGTTCAAAACATCATTCCATTCGGTTCATTGAATCTGGAGATACACAGTTTAAAAATTGCTATAAGATACCCAAGTAACAATTTTAATTTTATCTAAGTTTTTTAGCGATTTGAAAACCCTAAACATAGAACCATTGATGCCGACTTGAAAGTCCACTCGAGTTCTTGTAAAGACCGGTCCAGAAAGTATGGACGCAGTAAGAAAATACTGGCATTTCATAACTATTGATGACTAGTTCTTTTTGAAAGCTACATCCTGTTGGTCAACCTATTTTCTCAGCATTTGTATGACGGTTTTTGCGGTTTCAACAGTGTATTTCAAAATACATGAACTTTCAACGGAACATCATTAAAAAAATGTGCACAAACGATGTACAGAGTTTGAAAGGTCACTTAGGAAAAGAGCAAAATATGGTTGGAGTAAGATAGAAAATTGTGCAACCATCAATTAGTAACCACGATGGGAATGACACGTTAAAGCATAGGCAAAAATTGGGTAAAAAATAAGTATCCTGCTATCCCTCGTTTGGATAAACAAATAATGAAGGTGTTTGAGCACAACAAAAACCCTTCTAACTAACACAGAGCGGGGTATGACCAAAAAAGTTAACATTTCGAATTCCAATGTATATCGTGCCAAAGAACGTTTGAATTTTCGATCCTATTGTGAGCAGAAACAGACAAAACGGAGCCCGAAACAAGAACCACCGATCAGGCCCAGACAACTGAAGCCTAGGTGCGTCCATACTTTCTGGGGCAGTCTTTATGCCTCCAAAAGCCCACGTTCTGGCTAGTTGGCCCAGTCTTATTACGACCTACAGGACTTCGTATGCAAACCGGCTTAGGACTTCGGATTGTATCATAGTTTTATCGTATCCTCGATACAACCTTCTAAATAGAACCATCTTTCGACTTGTCAAATATTTGTTTTGTTTATTTTTCACTATGTCCGATCGTCAAAATTAATTATGGTTGGTTTTTTCTACAGTCATCAATTAGAAAGATGCCGATCTAGAATTCAGATTTATTTTCCTATTTATTACGTGTTAGGAGACACGCCACGGGAAATTTATGGTGAATGTGACAGTGATAATGATAAAAAATAAGTGCGCCACAGAAACTGTGCATTATTTGGAAGTTAAATGCATTTTATTTACTCGATGGAATTGAGTGCGTAAAAGGGTTTTCAACATAGCGGAGTTTCAAAGACATTATGTAATTTTTCTGAAAATAAGCGTGAAGGTAATCGTTCACTTTGATCTCAAGCTGTAAGTGAATTCATAATATTGAGTAATGATTTTTCTGTATTTACATAAACTATCCCGGTTAGGCGACATTTTTTTCTGATAAAACTCTGTGTTCCTGATGATTCCTTCAATAGGGCTAACCTTCCTGAGGTGGTCATAACTGAGCTCATTATAGAACTAGCGATTTTATCACAGCATTTTTTGGTCTTTGTTACGGCTACGAAATATTTTGTTGGTTTTATGCATTGCCTCACAGTTTTGTGTATTTGTTTACAAAAAAAAGCTCTTCGACAACAACCGCAAATGCAAGTTTTATTGAAATGGTATATAATAAGTGATAAAACCAATTCATGACTACTAGCAAGTCTTTTGCTGAATATGTTTAAAGCAGAAGTTATATGATAGTTTTATGGAATGCCAAAGGTGCAAAGTAAAAAACTACCTCATAAACTAATATAGAACAACTAGCTTTATCACATGCTCGTATAAAACCAGGATAAAACATAAATAAACCTTCAAGGCACGCTGATTGTTACTTGGGTAGTTATACATATTACTAGAATCGCTCTAACTTCATGTGGAATAATCCAATTGTGCACAAATTTGGACCATAAAAAGACTACTAATATATCAACAAATACAAAAAAAAAATTATGATCGTTTTGGTGTACTTTAAGATACAAACAGTTGAATATTTTTTTAATGAGAAAAATCTTTGCCTGTCGCGATCATTTTATCTATCCCCTTTATAAGGCTTACGGTTTCATAAATTTGGAGTGTATGCGGTATGATATTATGGCCTAATTTACTAATTTTCGCCTATGAAACTGAAATCATTAATGACAAATAGAATTATTGGCCAATTATTGACCACTACCAAAATCTTGAACAGTTTCTTTAAATTTCATTATAAATCGAACTAAAGTAATTCTTGCGGCGAGACAGGAGTCAACGCGTAGGCCCAATAAGCCACCCGTAAAAATCCCCATTGCGAATAACATAGGAAAAAATACGACTCGATACAATCGGCAAAGACTCACACGACGAAATAAGGACTACGATTGGAAACTGGGAACATGGAATTGCAAGTCACTAGGTTTCGCAGGATGTGACAGGATATACCCGAGCAAAGTCTGACAGCAAATCGAAAACTAATTTTGATGTTGTGATATTGCAAATTATGATTACTCAGGTTGATGTCGTTTTGGTCGTTTTAACGGTTAAAACATCAAATATGAGAGCAGAAAAATGTTCCTGTGAGAGCAAGTTGAAAACAATTCCTGCAATCAGTGATGGCAAATTGATTACTGTTTTTGCTATTATGTAGTGCGAAAAAATGGAAAAATCGTTAAATTTAGAGTTTTTCGAATAATATTGAAACCTAAATGCAATACGTTAATTGCAATGATGGTATATCATTAGATGCTTTATAAAAGGTTTTGAAATGACTTGAAAGCTTAAACATTTGTAATAATTTTAAATGACAGCAAAACGATATCAAAATTTGAAATCGAAATTAACCAAGAGAATCTGATATCAAAATATGATTTCAATTTGCTGCTGATTACAAATCGTGTTTTCGATTTGCTATCATTTTGCTGTTAGACTTTGCTCGGGTAATCTACGACGAACTACATCCCCGCAACTTCGACATCGTGGTGTTGCAGGAACTTTGTTGGACTGGACAGAAAGTATGGAAAAGCGGACATCGAGCGGCTACCTTCTACCAAAGCTGTGGCACCACTAATGAACTGGGAACAGGATTTATAGTGTTGGGCAAGATGCGACAACGTGTGATCGGGTGGCAGCCGATCAACGCAAGGATGTGCATGTTAAGAGTTAAGGGCCGTTTCTTCGACTACAGCATCATCAACGTCCACTGCCCACACTCAGGGAGACCTGATGACGAGAAAGAAGCGTTCTACGCGCAGTTAGAGAAAACATACGATGGTTGCTCGCCGCGTGACGTGAAAATCGTTGTCGGCGGCATGAACGCGCAGGTAGGAAATGTACAGACCGGTAATCGGGCGAAACAGCCTGCACGCCGTATCGAATGATAACGGCCAGCGATGCGTAAACTTGGCAGCCTCCCGTGGTATGGTAGTCCGAAGCACCTTCTTCCCCCGCAAAGATATCCACAAAGTCACCTGGAGATCATCCGACCATCAAACAGAAAACCAAATCGACCACGTTATAATCGACGGTAAATTCTTCTCGGATATACCCAATGTCCGCACATAACGCAGTGCGAATATAGATTCGGATCACTACTTAGTAGCTGTATGCATGCGCTCAAAACTTTCGACATTTATCACCACGAGTCGAAGTCGAACGCCGCGACTCAACATCGAGCAGCTGCGTAACGTAGAAGTGGCCCAAGACTATGTGCAGCAGTTAGCAGTGGCCCTACCAACAGAAGAGCAGCTTGGCGCAGCTACACTTGAAGATGGCTGGAAGGACATCCGATCCGCCATAGGTAGTACCTGGCTACAGTACTAGGCTTCGCGACTCCGAATCACAGAAACGACTGGTACGACGGCGAATGTGAACAGTTGAAAAACGAGAAGAATGCAGCATGGGCGAGAATGCTGCAACACCGTACGAGAGCGAACGAGGCATGTTACAGACAGACACGGAACAGGCAGAACTCAATCTTCCGGATGAAGAAGCGAGGTGGCGGCAGCATTACGATGAGCACCTCAATGGCGACGTTGCAAGTACCGAAGGTGGCGTGGTAACAGATTTAGGAGTATGTGTACAGGACGAAAGACTTCCGGCCCCTGACCTTCAAGAGATTGAGGAGGAGGTTGGCCGGCTGAAAAACAACAAAGCCGCTTGAGCAGATCAACTACCAAGCGAGCTTCTAAAATACGGTGGAGAAACACTGGTGAGAGCACTACACTGGATCATTACCAAGATTTGGGAGGAGGAAGTATTACCGGAGGAATGGATGGAAGGTATCGTGTGTCCCATCTACAAAAAGGGCGACAAGTTGGATTGCGGGAACTACCGCGCGATCACACTACTGAGCGCTGCCTACAAGATACTCTCTCAAATTTTATGCCGCCGTCTATCACCAATTGCAAGAGAGTTCGTGGGGCAATATCAGGCTGGATCCATGATTCGCCATCCCCCAGGTGTTGCAGAAATGCCGCGAATATAACGTGCCCACAAATCACTTATTCATCAATTTCAAATCCAATCGATCGAGAACAGCTATGGCAGATTATGCACGAATACGGATTCCCGGATAAACTGATACGATTGATCAAGGCGACGATGGATCAAGTGATGTGCGTAGTTCGAGTATCAGGGACACTCTCGAGTCCCTTCGAATCTTGCAGAGGGTTACGGTAAGGTGATGGTCTTTCGTGCTTGCTGTTCAACATTGCTTTAGAGGGTGTAATAAGGAGAGCGGGGATTAACACGAGTGGTACGATTTTCACGAAGTCCGTTCAGCTGCTTGGTTTCGCTGGTGATATTGATATTATTGCTCGTAAATTTGAGACGATGGCGGAAACGTACATCCGACTAAAGAGTGAAGCCAGGCGAATCGGATTAGTCATTAATGTGTCGAAGACAAAGTACATGATGGCAAAGGGCTCCAGGGAGGAATCACCGCGCCCGCTATCCCGAATTTATATCGACGGTGATGAAATCGAGGCGGTTGATGAATTCGTGTACTTGGGCTCACTGGTGACCGACGACAACGACACTAGCAGAGAAATCCACAGGCGCATTGTGGCAGGGAATCGTGCTTACTTTGGACTCCGCAGAGCTCTACGATCGAATAAAGTTCGCCGTAACACGTAATAAACTAAAGCCTGTATCCGCAATAATCGGGACATAGAAATACGGCTGTAACTCTGCAATAGATACATTAAAATTTCTCAAATTTTGTCTAATAACATCTTAAGATGTGTTCATTTCACCTACAAAATTTTATGTAAATCGGTGCAGTACTTTTTGCTGTAGTAACGAAAAAGTAAAATGTGCGCCATTGAATTTTGTACAGCCCCTAGTTTTGCTTGTCAGCGCTGTAACTTTTAAATTTGGTAAAGCAAATGGCTGAAATTTTGAATACAAACCTCTCAATATACATTTGTTGAATAGGCAAAATTTCAAGAAAATCGATGCACTATCAACAATGTTATAGTCGAAACATGTATTGGGACTGAACGTGATTTTAGCCCCTCAGACAGCAATTAGTCAACACCCTTTATTGTTTCGATTGCACTATTGAAAGTACTATACCAATAATCATCAAATTTTGCAGGCATAATATACACATAATCATCTAGCTTCTGTGAAAATTTCATGAAAATTGACAGAGAAATTCAAAAGTTATGGAAAGGCAAAAATCGCACATGAAAACCACGAAAAATGTTCACTAACACTCACCCCTATCAACACCTAGTAGCTTTCAAACCAAGCCATCAAAGTTGATGAAATTTTGCAAGAAAGTGTCTTTATAAGTATCGTAACTGCTAATGAAATTTCATAATTATCATCACAGAACTTTGAACTGTTGCTTAATAGAACTATCTAGTATGCGAATGAAAATTGGTCATGATTGTACAAAATGCTTAAAACCACGTCTGTTTGTTTTTCATCTACAGTTAAAAGTAATGCATCGATTTCAATGAAATTTGGCACAAATAATAAACATACACCAAAGAGTTCTCAGTCAATTATTTGGCCAAATTTACCGATTCATTACAGAGCTACTGACGTATTTCTGTGTCCCGATTATTGCGGATACAGGCTTTATCTACAAAATGCTGATTAGACCGGTCGTCCTCTATGGGCACGAAACGTGGACCCTACGTGCAGAGGACCAACGCGCCCTTGGAGTTTTCGAACGGAAGGTGTTGCGTACTATCTACGACGGAGTGCAGATGGAAGACGGCACTTGGAGAAGTCGAATGAACCACGAGCTGCATCAGCTGCTGAGAGAACCAACGATCGTCCATACCACGAAAATCGGGAGGCTACGGTGGGCGGGTCACGTCATCAGGATGTCGGATCGCAACCCGACTAAAATGGTTCTCGAGAGTCATCCGACCGGTACAAGAAGACGTGGAGCGCAGCGAGCTAGGAGGGTCTAGCAAGTGGAGGACGATCTGCGGACCCTACGCAGAGTGCGCAACTGGAGACAAACAGCCATGGACCGAGTAGAATGGAGATGGCTGCTATGTACAGCAGAGGCCACCCCGGCCTTAGCCTGATCGGTAAGGTAAGTACAAAATTGAAAATATTTTACGTGAAAAAAATTGATTGAAAATGTTGTACAGCTGTTTAGTACCCGAAACCTGCATAATTCTTAAGATAAATTTTAAGAAATTATTGTGAATAGCCCAAATAAAATGTTGATGGCTAATTTGTCTTGTGGAGGTTTTGAAAACCGTCATAAACCCTTATATCTTTTATTTTCGTTTAATAATGGTTCTAAGGACCTCTTCTAGTCTATTTGGCAAAAAAAATACTTGGGAAGTTTTACTGACAAACCGACCACTAATATCAAAGTCACATCTTAGTTTCATAAACTGAAAACATGTCTATTACACTTTTATAATGTTTAAAACAACATATTCATTATTATTTCATTTCATAAAAATATTTTTAATCATATTTTCTTCGTACATTCATGATTCAATTGTTGAACACTGGCATAACCTAAATTGTTTACCAGATTTTTCTCTTTACCTAATCTTGCATTTCAAGAGATGTCAGGGTGATCAAGGAATGTTCCGGGGGTGTGCTAGAGCACTTCAGGAACGTTTCAGCCCTTCAAAAAGCCATTTGGGGCCGTTGATTTTCTTGATTTATTTCAATGATGTCAACTACACGTTGAAAGGACCCCGTCTGTCTTTCGCAGATGATCTGAAAATCTACCGGATGATTCGCTCTATCGAAGACGCAATTTGCCTCCAGCAGGATCTGGATGCATTCATGAACTGGTGCATATTAAACCGAATGGTGGTAAATCCCGTGAAGTGCTCCGTGATTTCGTTCGCTAGAATTCGTAAACCTATAATTTTCCAGTACAAGCTCTTCGACACCGTGATTCAGCGTGCACATGATGTGAAGGACCTGGGGGTGATTCTGGATTCACAACTAAGCTTCAGACAACATGTTTCCTTCGTCGTTGAAAAAGCGTCTAGAACGTTGGGCTTCATATTTCGGATCGCCAAGGACTTCACTAGCGTGTATTGTTTGAAATCTCTGTATTGTTCGCTAGTTCGATCGACGCTCGAGTATTGTAACGTGGTTTGGAATCCTCATCATCTAAGAGGAATAGAGAGGATAGAATCTGTTCAGCGTCGTTTTATCCGCTTTGCTCTCCGCCGACTCCCATGGCGCGATCCGTTGCGACTGCCTAGTTACAGAAGCCGGTGCCAATTGATTGACCTAGAGAGCCTACAGGTGCGCAGGAACGTTGCACGAGCAATGGTCATTGCGGACTTGTTGCAGGGAAGGATGAACTGCCCCGCACTCTTGCAGTCCGTCGATTTGTATGTTCGTCCAAGAGCACTGCGGAATAACGTGATGTTGCGACCTTAGCGACGGCCTCCTTTGCGTAGGACTGTGTACGGACAGCAGAGTGCCATTACTGGTTTGAAACGGGCGTTTAACAATGTAGCCTCTGTGTTCGACTTCAACCTTTCCAGGGAAACGATCAAGCGAAAGTTTAAGGCTGTATTTAGTTTTTCTTCATGACGAATAATGATATTATTTTTTCTTTGTGTGCGTGTTTTTGTATGTAATTTTATTATTTTACTTTTATTGTAACAACGATAGGGAAATAAGTTAGGTTAAGTTATTTACACATCATTAGGACCTGTGTTGTCTGTTGATGTCATACAATAAATAAATAAATAAATAAATAAAAAATGCTATTAAGCATAAAGCTTTTAAATTGACGAAGTGATAACTGCTGCTTTGGTGCGGTTTACTTCGGCATATGCAGATCGAGAGAAATTGTGCATGACTTCAGCGGAGTTAAACGTAAAATTTTGCTTAATTTTTGGTTTTTTTTTATAACACTGGGGCTGGTTATTGATAGTGTACATCTTTTTGCTTCCATCCTATGAGTCATTGGCAAAGGTAAGTTGGACTATCTTCAATTATTGGCTATTTTCCTTCTGATATGACGGGAATTTGCGCATATAATGAAGTAAATTTCTACTCTATAAATGTTTTAGTTTCTTTTAAAAGAATGAAATTTAAGAGAACTCAAATTCATTGGAAAGCATAAGAAATTAGTGGATCTATTTTTGAACTTCAGTGGAATTATGCACGGAAAAACGAAAATTTCAGTACTAACACTTCAACAATTGGCGAATTGGCGAACCCTACCTACTGTAAGACGCGAGTGCAATGATGAGTTCGCTCAACCGGGGTCGCTTCATAGTAATAATCGATAGACTTCAACCCTTAGCGAGTAAGTTAACCACCTCGAAGGGTCTTCTCAAGGGTCTACCAATGCTATGTACCTATGTCCCGAAGTGTGTGATCTTCGATCGAGATGATCGAGCGAGAGTCACACACTTCGATTCGAGCGAGAGTCAGTACGATGCTGATGAAACTTCACATTGAAAAGTTCGTCTCACCTGTCCCTTCAGCACATTGGAGTTGTTTTTTGCGCTCCCTCGAGATGCCAGTTAGATACATGTTGCATATGGCGTCGACGACTTGGTCGACGACGACACGGATCTGGTTGCAAGCCAAAGTACATAAGAGAAGGCCCTCGCTCGATCTATGAGTGGCTTTTGGCACACTAAGCACCGACGACCGCGACGGCCGGCGGCACCAAGACTCGGGGAGCATTGGATCATCTATCCAACAGCGGCGACGAACAGGTCGACGACGAAACAAAAGGTTAGTTCGTGATTTCGATTTCCATTCTCGGCGATGCGATGGTATGAAGCTTGTGGGGACGTTGAATAAAGTGGGTCTCTTCATGTATTCAATGGAACGGAGACGGACAATCTTCGACGACGATTCTAGGGGGTTTAGGAAGGGGCACTTTGCTTCATTGAATGGAACAGGTAGATGGCGTTTAGGTTCGGTCGTTGTCGTCGATGTGGCGCTGGGTCCCCCCATCGATGATGATGTAGTAATCCACTGCATATGAAGGTTTTTGCATGCTGCATACTATAAGAGTAATTGAAAACATCTTTACGTAGCCATAGTCGTATAGCTGCGATGAAGTGTCACCATTGTTTTTGTGCTAGTTTTATAAATCAGATGCAGTCGATCATCTTGGGATCTTGGGGTGCCACATACTCGTAAAATGTCCTCATTCATACTTCCTAGTGCATTGCGGTAATAAATAAAAGCAATATGTTACAAAATTAACAAACATGTTCTGGATATGTAACAAATATATCATTTGCTTCGCCGGAAAAAAAAATATCTTACAATTAAAAAAAAACCATTTCTACTCCACAAGTCCAACGTATCTAAGTGTGCAAACGACCGACCAAAACGGCGATTGCGATTATGAGAACCGATAGACTTCGCGTTCCATCCATAGGGGGGTTGAGTTGCAGATAGGTAGCCTCCGAATCGAGATTTTCACTTTCAATCGAACGTGAACGTCGTCGTCGTGCGAAGGTACACTACAGCTCTCAGTCAGAGGTCACCCACCATCGATGCTACGATGGAGAGGCTTAATGGAGTTGAAGAAGGGATTTGGATTCGTCGTGCGAAATGAATCGAGTGTTGCGCGCGCGAGCGAGCGTGTTGCTGCTGCTGGTGACCTACATTGTGTACAACAACGTATGGAGGAACCCCTTCGAAACGCACGACTAAATTTGTGCCGTATCATCGCACGATGGGGATGTCAGGCAACAAATATCACATCGTAGATCTAACAACATTGCATTGTGCTCTGCGGTGACTTCTGAATTCTTCGGTTGAGGTGCTTACAAAAATGTCAACGAGTCGGGGTGATTCGGTTAGGTGTCAAATCAAGTGATCGAAGATGTTGCTGCATTCATAGGCCTGTCAACTGCATCAGGTTGTCGCGAATGGCACTGGCTATGAGATGCCTATCAAATGCACCTGCATTCTGCCAGAGTGACGCACATTTGATGGTTTCTCACACTCTCGTCGCCAAGTGCAAATCTTTACCGGAAGATCGGCGCCCATCGCGATTGATGAAGTCCAAACGTACAAAACTAATTGGTGGCACCAATAAGGCTAATTAGTCAAAAGGCTCATTATGGCGGCTGGTTGAACTGAAGCGTATGCCGGTGGCGTACCCACATACACATCGTCATCGTCGTCCAAGTGTTGCGAGCAACAAGGGCGATTTTTTTTTTCTGTTGACAATAAAATCACCCATTTTGCGTAGCGAGGTGAGCTTTTTGATGAACTGTTATTGCCTGCGCACTGTGCAGGAAGGAGATTTCATCGACAAGGCAATAAAGCGGTGGTCAATTAGCTATTGATTCAGTTATAGATTCAGCCGACGAATGATGTCTTTTCAGTTGAAGGTAGTTCACGCTTTGGAAACTCACAAGCATTTGAAAAAGATGGATTCGTTTGAATTATGACAATTGTCACAATTAACTAAAAGTCTAAAGCCACGCTAAAGGATTGGTAACGCGTAACTGAAGGAAGAAAATAGGGTCCTTATTAGTCTCTTCTCCTATTCGTTTCTCCTTGTGGAACTCCGGGATAAGAACAACTTTAAGGAATATCGGGTAATCAATCCCGTAGGGAGCTTTGGTCGTAGGATGATGGGGAAGGTGGGTGTTGTTCGGTCATACGGCGCGTATCATACCGGGTCCAAGATTGACTCTGTTGGGATATGGTACTCTCTCCTTCCTCGGTATCGTGAAAGAGCGCATCCTGATCCGCGCCTTATTTTGAGCGGAGTTCGTAAGTAATCGCAACTGCAATATATCTTTCTCTCCAGGGAAACGTCATTGTCGCATGTCACAAGTATTCCAAGATAAACAAATTCTTCAAAAACTTCAAACACATCTCCATCATTCACTACCTCAGAACTAACATCACTAGGCATACCTCTGTCTCTACCAGCTATCATGTACTTTATCTTGGTAGAGTTAATCATGAAGCCCATCCATCTGTCTCTCATCTCTCTTCAGAGGAGCATAAGTTTCCTCCACTGTCCTACGATCGATGCTAATAAGATCAACATCGTCCGCAAAGCCGAGGAACATGTGCGACAATGTGATGATACTGCCATTCCTCTACATGTCAGAGCTCTTAATCGCTCCTTCGAGTGCAATGTTGAACAGCAAATTTGAAAAAAAACATCACCCTGCTTCAATCCATCCAAAGTCACAAATGAGGTAGACACTTCGTCTGTGATCCGTAGAGTAATGCGGGGCAAAAGTTCGCACGGGGCAAAAGTTCGCAGTGGGTCTTTTTCTAAACACGAGTTAAGAACCCAAACAAATCTGTATGGGTTCGACACATAATCAGGAC
The DNA here is from genome assembly GCF_035046485.1 of Aedes albopictus. Classification (NCBI taxonomy): domain Eukaryota; kingdom Metazoa; phylum Arthropoda; class Insecta; order Diptera; family Culicidae; genus Aedes; species Aedes albopictus. The sequence goes on along the minus strand of NC_085137.1, from coordinate 127,626,260 downwards.
AGCTACTCGTCAATAAAATTTGGAATGATTTCGTTATGGTTTGGCAGAGTTATGCGAAAAAATGTGTTTCTAGGGATTTTGATAGAATTTTTGGACCTTTTGGAATAAGAATTTGTAGTAACAGGAAGAAGAAGAATCTCATAACCTCTTTATGTCGGAGAATCGTTATTCCATAGTAGTTCGCGAGGTGCACTCGAATAAACAATAAACTACTAGTGCTTCTTGCAGAAAGGAACATTGTTAAAACCTCGACAGTGGGGCAAAAGTTCGCAGTAGCTGTGGGGCAAAAGTTCGCACTAGATTTCTGAGTCTAGTACATCAATATAATTACAGAATCTTTGAAGCAATGATAATTTCGTATAGAAACTACTATATATGCATGATATGAGTAGTGAAATCGTTGCGACAGAGGGTCTGAACTTAGTTTTGTAAGAAAATTGATTGTAAAGCAAACATTATGTTCACGCATTTAAATCAATAAATGAAAAATGGCTAGAAAACATTTTAAAACATTTTCTTCGTCATCCTCGTCGTGTCTTTTCGTATGCCTCTGAAGGTTTCATGTTTATCTACTTTACCGAGGTCTTTCATAGCTTAGTTTGTAAATTCACAGTTATAATCCATCACCATACTGAGGGGGATAAGATTCGATAACAGTCCCGTTCAACAGTTTTGCTGCATATTTGATTCTTTTTCATGCATTTTGTGCAAAAGGTATCTCTATGATTGCCCCACAATGTATTTTTACAACTTCAGTAACGCTGTAAACGACAGCTCTTAGTTAATAGTTGTGGAAGTCTTCATAAAAAACACTCTATACAAAAGCTGAACACCAGGTCGTATTCCAGTTGGGTCGTAATTCTAAGAACAGAAAGAAACAGATTTCATGGCTAAAGTGAAAAGATGAACATGAATTAACATGAAATAAATGAACATCACACCAATAAACTACCCTGTACAAGGTGCGAACTTTTGCCCCGCATAATGCGAACTTTTGCCCCCACTATGGGGCAAAAGTTCGCATTGGAGTACTTGTTTTAAAAATTGTATTACTAAAACTACAAAAGGAACGCGAAAAAATCTGGTACTACGTTTTGAAGGCAACATGATAGGGACCCGTTTAACGAAGAAAAACGATATTATTTTCTTTTCGTTCAATAGTTATTTTGTGAAGTCTGTTAGGTGCGAACTTTTGCCCCGCATTACTCTATATTTGCTTTTGATCGTTCCAGCGTAGCGCGTATTAGCCTAACTAGTTTCGCCGGAAAACCATGTTTTGACATTACCTGCCAAAGCTCATTTCTTTTTTACTGAATCGTACGCTGCTTTAAAATCATTTGAACAGATAGTGAATTGGTGAGTCCGCAAGTTATATGGGTCCATTCAAATATTACGTAACGCAAAATATGACAATTTTGGACCCCCTCCCTCCCCCACGTAACAATTTTTGTATGGAATATTTTGAAATTTTGTATGGAGCGTAACACAGCGCTAGACCCCCTCCCTCCCCCCATTGCGTTACGTAATATTTGAATGAACCCTATACCAGAAATTTATCAAGGATTATGCGCAAATTAAACATTTGTCATGTGGGTGCTATGACTTGCTGTTTTGTTCTTCAAGGTTTTTCACGAAAACCAGCCTGGTATTCACCGAAGAAGGACTCTTCAAGAGGCTCCTCTCCTCCTCTTCTTGGCGTAACGTCCTCACTGGGACAAAGCCTGCTTCTCAGCTCTCCACAGTTATTAACTGAGAGCTTCCTCTGCCAATGACCATTTTGCATGTGTATATCGTGTGGCAGGCACGAAGATACTCTATGCCCAAGGAAGTCAAGGAAATTTTCTTTACGAAAAGATCCTGGACCGACCGGGAATCGAACCCGTCACCCTCAGCATGGTCATGCTGAATACCCGTGCGTTTACCGCCTCGGCTATATGGGCCGGAATACTATTCAGACCCGATGGTAAGAACACTTGACTATCACGCCGAGGACCTCCCAGACAATCAGGAGTCGTATAAGAATGCACGCTGTACATCGTATAAAGTACTATTTTAAGTCACTATCGCATATATGTTCAGCGGACGTACAACATTCATCGCATATGATGATATTTTTCGCACTTATTACGACGTTTCAGGTAAACTCATATAAGAACACAAATCAAATTTTATTTGGTATGAGTACATCGTAGTAGATGACATTCTGATGTTTTGTTATGATGAACTTTACTTTTTCGCAAAAGCGTGCGAGTAAACCCGCAAAGCGTCAAATGAATTCGCATAATTGCGTAATGCGATGATTATACGACTTCGCTTGGTATTTTTCTTTTTGTGTCTGATGAACTAGCGAGATGAACTAGCCTAGGGCTAAAAATCTCGATAATACAGATAAAAAAAAAATTAAAAAAAACTGTATAGACCCGGTACTATGTTCACTAGTATGGGACAAACATCAAATTCTCGCTCCAGTCGACTTTTTCGTTTCCATTTAGGTCCCATATGAACTGTGCAAAATTTCAGCTCAATCGGTGAAACTATAATTTAGCGCAAGCGGTTCAAAGTTTCCATAGGATTTACTATGGGAAAAGTTACACTTTCAGATAAAAAATCGCAAACGTCGCCCCTTGTCACCTTAATTCAAATCGATCAACGCTTCTTGTAGATGAATCATTTATGAAACTTTTCTTCGAAGACCGCAAATCGATTGAAAGCTTGTGACAAAAGTTATTGATTTATTACCGATTAGTGATCCAACGAGTGGCTTTTTGTGTTGTTTTATTAGTTTCACCGATTGAGCTGAAATTTTGTACAGTTCATATGGGACCTAAATGGAATCGAAAAAGTCGACTGGAGCGAGGTTTTATTTTTTCCATACAAGCGTGTCCCATACTAATGTTCACCTTGCATAACTTCGCTAATGCGATAAGTTCCTCGTTCGTCACCTGGCTTTGGCTGGTTTAACCGTAGGAGACGGCAGCCCATGGTCATGTTTGGAGGCGTGGGATAAGCGTCTACTCAATTGTCTGCAGCATCTCAGAAGAGCTATCCGTGGGTTCGATGAGCCTTTCGTCTTGGCTATGACTACCCTGTAGGTATCGCCTAAGGAATTCGTGTTAGTTGATTTGCAGCACGTCCACTTACGCGCCTCAATCTCCTCTTTCAGTGTCTGTTTAGCCGCCTAGTATACCTCACTTCGCTCCATTCTACGCGACAGCTACATTCATTCAGGCCTTAGATTCGAGCAGATCTCAGCTTCTTGTGTTGGTCAAGTGACTTTCCCATTCGACTGCCCAGGCGTTGATATCTCTACCAATGACGGAACCCAATCTTGTTAGTGCGGAGGACGGTTATCTGGGAGAAGCATAGCAACTCTAGTACTACACATATTTGCTATTGCAAAGCCCTCGTTTGACGTGGAAACTATCTCTTCAACTGGAAACCGCACAGATTCCCACTAGTTTAGCCTTATCCGCCACCCAGCTCCCAGGTGTATAGGAATGCGGTACGAGTCCGGCAGCAAGACGATATTTGTACTTGACTCCAAAACTAACTGCCATAGTAACTATTGTTCAAAGGTTCAGCTGTGTGACCTGCACTACTGTTGGGTCCTTTTAAAGCCTACCGTCGCATGACCCCTCTTTGCCACGACCTTCCTCTCCGAACTTCTTGCGGAATTTGCTTATATCAAGGTCTCCACAGGCATGACTTGTGGCATTGTTCGGAGCACTTGAAGCTCGCATCTGGCGGCTCTGCCGTCTAGCTTGTTAACCTCTCCTTTTAGTAGAATATATGGGTCTTTCGCAGGGGAATTGATGCATTTGGTACATTGATCCCACACTTCTGTTTGAGGGCGACTGTGAGCTCCTCTGTATTGGTTATCTCTTCCAGAAATGTACACTGGAGAGTTTCCTCCACCATCGGGGCTCAAACATCTGCTCGGGACCTCTTGGTTTAGCGCCAGGACGTGCCTTTCTGTGCCGCCTTCAGGATGCCTCGCCGCGAGTTTTTTAAATCCAAAAATGTGCCCAGAATTGCGTTATCTCTTTTCGTTTTTGAGTTAATGAACAAAATATGGCAGGTTTCCTCAGGGTTCTCAAAAAATGGTAAAAATGTTCATTTTTAGGTCGTTTTTCGTCAATACAACCGTCAAATTTTCCAAAGAAGTCTGTCAGAAATGGCTACGAGGGCTTTAGGACATTTGGTCGAATGACATTTGGTCGAATGACGTTTGGTCGAATGACATTTAGTCGAAAGTACGTTTGGTCGAAAGGACATTTGGTCGAATGGACATTTGGTCGAAAGTTTATTTTAAGGTAACATATTTTGGGCTTAGCACATTTGGTCGAAAGATATTTGGTCGAAAGGACATTTGGTCGAATAGCAATTTAATCGTGCTTAATAATATTTGACATTAGAGAGCGAATATTATTTTCAAGTGAGTTTTCTATTGTTATTCATATTGTAAATTGTTTTCGATGGCAAGCTGTTAAAGAAGCTGACTTTCTCTGCTGACTGAAGATTTCTCCTTCTTTTCAACCTTGGCTCATCTTTCATGTTTCCTTGATTTATTACGTTTTGTGTAGATACTGACTTTTTCTTCAGAAGTTTCTCCTTCTTTTAAACATATGCTTTTCTTTCAAGTTTTTTATTTCTGCTGAAAGTGCATATTATAGTTTTGATTTTTTGTTATCACAGATTTCTCTTTCTTTTGAACATATGCTGTTCTTTAAAATTTCGTTTTTGTACTGTGTTTAAATGTTATAGCTGATGCATTTTTATTATATTTTTCCTTCTTTGAAACATAGGCTGTTCTTTCAAATTTAATAATTTCATGTATCTATTTACTGTTGATTTTTTCACCAGAGGTGCATTCTTCTTTTGAAAACATGTTCTTATTCTATACTGTGTTTCGTGTAATAGCTTTTTTTTTCATCAGAGGTTTTTCTTCTTTAGGGGGGATTGTTGAAGTTTCTAATTTGACTATGATCAGATGATGAGGTTGCAGACTCATCACATATTTTTCCTACTTTTAAACATTGACTGTTCTTCCATGCTGTATTGCATTTGAATTAAACGCGAGCCAAAAATACAATAAATGCTTTCAATTTTTTGAACAGTAGTGCCTTTAACTTCAAGAACGGTCAGACCCCAGCTCGGTTCCAAACTCTTATAGGCTCGTTCTATCGATATGCCATGCGAATAAACTGGCCCGGTCATCCGGAACTTCAGAAAATCCGGAAATGTGCTATACTAATTCACATTGTGGGAATGGCGTGTAAGAATGTGTTTATTGAAAAGTTGGAATGGCCATGACATGCCGAACATATTGCTGAATATCCTGATTTTGCGAAAACCATGGTCACCAGACAAGTTCACTCGAATATGTTCTCAAGATGCGCTTCTGAATCAAATGAGCTCAAGATAATTCAAATCTTATAAAAAAATACGGATATTTATATAACCAGTATAGTTTCGAGGATACCAGGGTATCATGCTGACAATTTTCTGCGTTCATGATAGAGCTCGCTCGCGTTCCAACTGAATAATTTTCAAATATTTCTAATCGCAGCGTGCCATGTTTGAACTTGAACGCTTTCACCTGCGTCACTACTTTCATGTTACCCTCTATTTGCATTTACAATTCTTCCGTCTGATCGCCTGTCACGGGCGCCCAAAAGTAAGAAATTGCGGTTGCGAAACTGCCGTTCTGAGTCGTAGATATTTAGGTGTGTAGATATTTAGGAAATCAATTTAATTGTTGAGCAATGTAATTACATACACTAACACTGCTTGCGAGACGTTGCGTCTGGTTTCAAGGGTGTCAATTTCTAATAGGTAACAGGCAGCGTTCTCGGTATGGCGGTAGATTTGTCTGATCTCTCTATGGAAGGTTTTGCAGGGCGTGGCGTACAAACATTCTCTGAACACTCTCCATCTGAACAATCAAGGTACGGCGTCCAGATTTCTGAGCCGAATTCAAGGGTCGAACGAACTAGGGCGTAGTATAGCGATCTCAAGCAAAGCGAACTCCTGGGTGTAGTGGTGGATGAAGGAAGGGTATTCTCTAGTTACGTATATGATCCACACGCTCGAGCACTTGTCCGGGCGTACGGGAAAAGAGCGGGATTTTTCTTCTTATTATATGAGATGACTTTTCATTTACTTACACTGAGCACCAAATGCTTTCTTGAATACCAATCTTTCAACGTGTTCAGCAGAGCTTGCAAGACGTTGCAATAAACATTAGAATCATCAGCATAGAAAACTCTTGTTCCGGGAGATAAGATCAAAGCTGCGTCGTTTATAAATAGAAAGAGCAGATGTTCAAGATTGCTACCTTTGGAACGCCCTGAAGCTCTCGGAAAAGGATGATCCATTACGACTGTGTTGTTGTCAACTATCGCATAAATAATAATGAACTGAACAAGTTTTTGCATCCAAGGACTCATTCAACCTAATATTCTCTTTCACATACAAACTACTTCAATCTAGTAGAAAGAAAATGTTGGGGTAATTGCTTGGCAATTTGAGCTGATTGAAGTTATTTGTTAAGTATGAGGTACCGATATGATCCTGAAGTTAAGTAAGATAGAAGTTATAAACCGAAGTCTTTTAATCAGTTAGTGCTTTTCGACCAAATGTTCATTCGACGAATTGTCAATTCGACTAAATGTCATATGTTTCCTCCTCCACAATATATGATTCGGCCAAATGTCCATTCGACCAAATGTCCCTTCGACCAAATGTACTTTCGACCAAACGTCATTCGACCAAACGTCATTCGACCAAACGTCATTCGACCAAATGTCTTTCGACGAAATGTCATAGATCCTCTAAACCTCTAAGCAGAATACCTTCTTCGAATGAGTGTAATCAGTTTTGTTTTGATTCCCTATAGTTATTACCAGGGCAGGGCGGATACTAAAAATGTTTGAAGAACCACCTAGTGATAACTCAAAAAATCCTAAAAATCCAAATTCCGATATTTTTTACAAAAATCAGTATCATATTTACATGGATTTCAATCAAAAACTTCATTTCCGTACGAAAAGATGAACCACTGGACCTGCCAGATGGTATAAGATAAGATTTAGAAAGACATTTTTGTCATTTTTATTTTTAACTTCGGGAAATCCCGGGAGTTTTGAAAATATGTCCCAGAACTCAGGATTTTTCAGATCTTGGAAATTCTCGGAATTAAAGTTGATGAAACTAGTGGGAAAATAAGGAACGGTTTCCAATTTTTTTGTAAAATTCATAAAGAACATTTTCCAAACATTTTTTTTCCCTAGATAATTAAATTTTATTTCGTAACTTAAAAAAAAAACATCGTTGAGGAAATTTCGCTCAGGGTATTTCTTTGAAAAATATTCGGAAACATTCAGAGTCAAATTATTTGCCGTTCTTTTTCATTTTTTTTTTTTCAACTTAGAATGTGATAGGGTGATACCAGAAATATGATCTAATGAGTGGCTCGTGATGGTCATGATAATTCACAGCACTGGTCTCGACTTTCCTTCCTCGACTTGATAGAGAATTGTATAAATTCAAGCAATCGTTGTGAGGCCATAAGTTCGAAGTTCCCGGTAGTTTTCCCTTCCTAAACTTTTCCTGTGTTTTTTGGGAGAGTGAGACAAATTCGTCTGTTAGAATCGTCCACGCATCGCGTTTTTAAAGCTCGTAAGCAGTATATTAGTGTTTACTACATTTTTGGAAGTAAATACTACTATATGAACATCGTATGAATATAAACGAGTATACTACACTGCAAATTTCGAACATACTACAAAGAGTTCTGTGTGCAGTGAATAAAAGTAGATTTCGACCGCAATTCCTCAGTTTTCTTTCAGAATTTTTCCACGTATTTGTCCCGTTTTTTTCCTTTGATTTATTTGGCGATTTTTTCATGGAGATTTGCCAGACTTTCTGTTTTTGGATTTGTCCGGGAGTGTCTTCCAAGGTGTCATCTATCCAAAGGTTTTCTCAGATTTGCTCACAAAGTTTCTTCCGAGATTGTTTTGGTATTCCTTTCAGATTTTCTACAAAAGTTTTCACAGGATCTCTGCAGGAGTTACTCCCGGGATTTCATTCTGAAGGTTTCCCAGTCTGTTCCCAGAGTTTCTTGTGGGATTCCTCACAGAGACCCTTCAAAATTTTATTTAAGTTCATTCAGGATTTTCTATATGTTGTTTTCCGGAAAAGCTTTCCAACAGTTTTCCTGGCATTTTTTCGGGATGTCTCTCAGACGCTTCCAGAGTTTCTTCCGGTATTTCCAATATGCACTCCCAGAAGTTTTTCCAAAATATCCCAGTTTTTCTTGGAATTTCTTTCAAAGTTTGTCTCGCATTTCTTCAATAGTTCTGTCTTGAATTTTCCGCAAAACTTCACCAGCATACCAAGGTATTTCTTAGGTTATCCCAAAAGGTATTCTGAAGAACACTCAAATTCCGGCAGCTACCACTGAATAAAAAAAAACACCAGAGTTCCTGAACACTTTCCGGTAGGAATTACGAGAAGCACTCTAAGTGTTTATACCAAGAAAATCTCCACGAAAAATCTCAAAAGGATGAATGCAGAAGGATGAATGCATGATGAATGGAACTCCGAAAAAAAAACTACGAGAATTTGGGAAATCCTGGATTAATACTGAAGAACTCTGAGAGACATCCCGGAAGCAAATATGTAAAAGAAAACCCACGAAAACCTTTAAGAAATATCGCGGGGGAAACTCCTGTAGCAACCCCGGGATAAACGGTAGTGGAAATGAAACGGAAATTTCATGAATAACTACTAGGAGAAACTCCTGCAGGAAATCGATGAAAACTCCAGTATAAATTCCTAAAATAACTCCTTTAGAAACTCTGTGAAATCTTCTTCTTCTTCTTCTTTATGGCTCTACGTCCCCACTGGGACTTGGCCTGCCTCGCTTCAACTTAGTGTTCTTTGAGCACTTCCACAGTTATTAATTGAAGGGCTTCCTTTGCCTGGCATTGCATGAAATTGTATATTGTGAGGCAAGTACAACGATACACTATGCCCAGGGAGTCCAGAAAATTTTCCCGACCGGAACGGGAATCGAACCCGCCGTCTCCGGATTGGCGATCCATACTCTTAACCACTAGACTAACTGGAGACCCCAAAAACTCTGTGAAATATCCCGGGAAAAACTCCTGTAAAAATCTTGAGAGATGCACTCGAAGGAATCGCGGGAAATTATTCAATAGAATTCGCCGGAAGAACTCTATGAGTAAAGTCAGCAATAGCTCCTAAACAAATTCCAAATAGAACTCCGTAAGAAACAGGGCCCATATAGCCGAGGCGGTAAACGCACGGGTATTCAGCATGACCATGCTGAGGGTGACGGGTTCGATTCCCGGTCGGTCCAGGATCTTTTCGTAAAGGAAATTTCCTTGACTTCCTTGGGCATAGAGTATCTTCGTGCCTGCCACACGATATACACATGCAAAATGGTCATTGGCAGAGGAAGCTCTCAGTTAAAAACTGTGGAAGTGCTCATTGAACACTAAGCTGAGAAGCAGGCTTTGTCCCAGTGAGGACGTTACGCCAAGAAGAGGAGAGGAGGAAGAAACATTCAAAAAAAACTTGTGAGAAGTTTCTGGACAAATCTTGAAAAACTCTGAGAGGTATCGAAAAATTCCGCGAGAACTTTAAGGTAATATCCCGGTAATATTCCTGTAAAAATCCCGGATGAAGCTCCAGAAGAAATCTCACCGAAATATCTTGAATAAATAAAAAAGGGAACTCCTGCAGAAAACCCGTGAGAAACTTTAGATGGAATCCTGGAAGGAACTCTAGTATAAATTCCAGGAATAACAAATTTCATAACTCTCGGAAGAGGCCCGGGAAAATCTCCTTATTTTTCCTCCTTCTCCTCATTCAATAGGAATTCCGAGCGAAGCTCTAACAGACATTTCGCGATTACATCTGAGTAAGATCCTGAGAAAAACTTCTGCAGATATCCCAGGAAAAATTCTGGAAGAAATTCCACGAGAATTTCCTGCAAAAAAATGCAAGAGAATCTCCAGGAAAATCCCACAACAGCTCTTGCGAGCAATAGCGGGCAAATCTCTGGAAGAAATCCTGAAAAGAAATTCAGTAGAATCTCCGTAAAAAATCCTGGAGAAATTGGTCGTAATTCATCGTAATCCTAGAATATTCCCAAAGAGCAATCTCGGAAAGAATTTCTCGAATATTAGAAACATGCCGGTAGGGATACGGAAAAAAAAACTTCTGAGAGAACTAACAACTCATGCCTCGTCGTTAATCGAGAATTAGTTGAAAGATTCGAAAGATTCCTTGCTGGTAGAAAGTAGTTCTACGCGACAACTAAATGGTGACCTGAGATAGGCTAGATTCGGAAGATTTCTTGCCACGAGTGCTTCGTTCTAAGTGAAAGGTAAACAGTGGACTGAGCGAGGCTAGGTTCGGAAGAGTTCTAGTCGGGAGTGCATTGTTGGAAGTGCAAACGAACAATTAAGTGAGCGCGGCTAGTCATTGTTGAGAATACTCACTTGCAAGAGTGATACTGGCTTGCTTCTATCTCAGTCCAGAAGCATGCTATCAAAAATGATGTTTGAAGAGCTTTTAGATTGTAGTTTAATCTAAAAGTTTGCCGAATAAAGTAAAGATCGCAGACGCATACCAAAGTTGTGAGATAGCTGTGAGTACGAGGTGAGTAAAATTCGTGTAATTCATACTCACCTTGTGTTCACAGCTCTCTCTCACGGTTTTGGTATGCGTTTGCAACCTTTACTTTATTCGGCAAACTTTTAGATTAAACTACAATCTAAAAGTCCTTCAAACATCATTTTTTGATAGCATGCTTCTGGATTGAGATAGAAGCAAGTGAGTATAACTTTTCGCAAGTGAGTATTCCCAACACTGCGGCTAGTTTCGGAAAATTTATTGCCGAGAGACCATTGTTCAAGGCGAAAAGTAAACAGTGACATGAAAGCAACCCGAGTCGGAAGATTTTTTGCCGAGATAGAATTGTTCAGCACGAAAAGGTAAGTTTCGGTAGAACACCAGCTGGGAGTGAGTTATACAGTTCGGAAATGAAACAGTGGTGTAAGCGAGCTTAGGTTCCGGAGGGTTCTTAGATGAGGGTGCGTGTCCGAAGATAAAAATGAATATTAGTGTGAAAGCGACTAGATTTAGATGATTTGTTGCCAGTAGAAAATTGTTCGACGCGAAAAGTAATCAGTGGCCTGAGCGGAGCTAGATTCGGAAGATTCCTAGCCTAAAGTGCGTTGCTCTAAGCGAAAGGTAAAGAGTGAGAATATGTGCAGATAGTTTTGATAGATTCCATGCAGATTTCTAAATATTATTCAATTCAGTATGTCAAGAAATTTGAAGAAATGCACTATAAGGTACTACCCTGTGAGTATGAATAGTATACTATTATCCAATAAGTTCAAATCAATGCAATTATCCAAAGCTATAATGTAAGTTATTATAAGAAAAGAATTACCAGATCTTCTAGCAGACAGTAGCATCATTGCACCCTGGAATAAACCAGCAAACTCGGTGGCGGCTTCAAGGCAGCCCTTGCTCCGCCCCTTTCCCTGCAGCACCTCGTCTCCTTCAATAATCCACTTGTTCGAAACGATTCACTTCTGCGGTTATAATTCAAGGTGATGAGGTGGTTTCTGTATTGCTGCTGTTCACTACACACAAAACACTTGTTCAACCAGAAGGTACCAGAAGATAACAACGACGTTGTTGGCTTGTTGGAGCGTTGGGAACACCTCTTCGTTTGATCAAATCGAACTTACTTATTACAAGGAAGTGTAATCACCGTACTTTTCCGAACACAAAAACCTTTCTTCCCTTCACACTATGGTGCTAGTTTCACTTCATTTATCAATCACCAACTGCACGGCATGGCACCTGGCAAACGAGCGCGCGCGATCCTGTAAAAAAGGTTTGTAGTGCGCGGCGGTATAAAATTGATTAGACTGGCCGCACTGAATCGCTGTATTGTGCTCTTGATCGTCAATTATGTTTCACTTCTTGCCTCTATCGCGCGGGTCTGTCGTTTAGGTAACAATAAAACACGGGTAAAAACATAAATCAACTTCAGCGAGTTACTTCATCGGATCTGCCGTCCATCCGCAGCAGTAATTACACTATTTTGCAGTTTCACTTAATTGAGGAAACAAACAGTTAAGAGCATCCAACAGCTCAGCAGTCAGTGTGTCATTTGGCGCCACTGATTGGCGTAACTTCACCAAACTCGAAATCAACTCAACGACGACGTTCTCTGGTGCGTCCCTGAGTCACTGTCGCACACTACCTTCCGCAAAACCCCCCCTCGAACCACAAACAGGCTCCCTACAGAACTACAGAACTTAGAACTTGTTCCGAATATCCGAGGCAACACATCCACCGTCGCCGTATAGGATCGTCGATCACGGCCACTCGATGGGATCGCTCGTTCGAGACTACTTTCGCTTTTGCAGTGCAAGACTTCGTGCGCACGATTCCACCACACTACCACCGCGCACTCACTTTACCCACCACCACCACTAGCATCAGCAGCAGCAGCTCATCGGAGTCCGCGGAAATCTACTCGGACGGAGCTGCGGTGCTAGTCAACCGTAATTTGAAGAGGCCACCCCGTACCGACGACGCCGCGCGCGCACACCGCCGAAACAAAAATCGGTTCAGTTTCTCAAAAACAGAAACAAAAAAATTACGATCCAAATTGTAGGCTACTCGGGCGCGATTTACCGAAAAGTGAGCTGGCTCACGTAACGATCGCGATCGACGCTGCTGAAACTCAAACTCAAACAGCTGAAAACTTATGGCGGATACCGAGGTACACGAGATGGAACGCGTCCGCACGATCCGGAACGTTGTACACCAATGTAAATATGGTTTTTCTCCTAGGAGTTTTCCTTTATGGCGATGCGATGCGACGCGACCGACACGAAGGTTTTGTTGTTGGGTGGTGTGCGCCTCTGAGGCTGAAAGCTGAAATCTAGCGCCCTAGCGGATGGATCGGATGGTTTAGTGAGACGGGTGCTTCGTGAGCTTCTGTGTACAAACTAGCAATTCTGTGCAAACGATCTCCGGACAGGGGTGATACTGCGAGGGGGTAATAGTAGCTGAGAGAGGAGATAGATCATGAGAATTTTTGTTCCGAAATGATGAATCAGATCATAATCCATTTTTAAAATTGAACAAATGGGACTTCTGAACATTTTTACAATAAGCTCTAATGTTCGCCTATTGTTGACTACTATTCATATGTAACAGTTTCTGTAAATCTTTTTAGATAACACTCAGGTATTCTCTGAAATCACCTAAAACACCCTGAGGCGCATTCAAACGCCTTGTAAACCCTCTTAAACATACTTGAAACAACATTCTTAAAAGTGTTCTGAAACCTCCGATAGCAACTTCGAAACCCCTTGAAGCCCCCTGAAACCCATGAAACGCTTTGAAACCCCTATGAAAACTTCTTGCAACACCTTTGAAAACCTTCTGAAGCACTCTGAAAATAATCAGGAATCCCAATAAAATCCCTAAAACCATCTGAAACGTCTTGAAACGCCTTCAAATGCATTGAAACCCCCTAAAACATCCATTGAACTATCTTGAAAGCATTATGCAACTCCCAGAAAAAAACTTTAAATTTGAAACCCATTAAAATGCCTTTAAACCCTTCTGAAACCGCTTAAAACTCCCTAAAGCCATCCATAGCCCCACAAAAGCTCCGAAAATCTCACAGAAACCCGCTTAAAGTTCCTGAATAGTTTTAAACCCCTCTAAAATCCCTTTGAAGCTCCTATGACAGCCCCCTCAAACCACATGAAAATCCCCAGTAACCTTCTGCAATCCCCTGAAACATCTTGAGACGTCTTGAAACGCCTTGTCACCCTTCTGAGAAATCTTCTTGAAGGGATTCGGAAACCTGCGAAAACCATTTCAAAACCCCCTGAAGACATCTGAAATCCCTCTGAAACCCCTTGCAGCACCCTGGAAAGCCCCCTGAAAACAATCAGGAATCCTTTTTAAACCATCTTTAACGTCTTGAACCGCCTTGATTATTATGGAACCTCCACAAACCACTGCGAAACCATGAAATTCCTTGAAACGCCTTGAAACCCTTTTGAAAACCTTTCACAGCTCCCTAGAATGCGCTGAAATCCCCCAGAAAACCTCTCAGACACCTCCTGAAATGTCTTGAAATGCCTTGAAATCCCTCTGAAGCCTCTTGACTTCCAAAAAAACCAGTAAAATTTCCTAAATTCCCTCGAAAACCCCCTGAAGTCCTCTGAAACACCTTAGAAATGCATTGAAACGCTTCTGAAAACCTCTTGAAACTTCCATGAAAGCCTTTACTTTTAGGACCCCCATGAACTGTCTTGAAACACCTCGAAACTCACCTGAAAGCCTCTTGAAACTCCCTTAATGACTCTCAAAACTCCTGTTAAATTTTCCGTATAACCTGTTAGAAATCCCACAAAGAGCCTTTCAACACACCGAAACCCCTTGAAACTACTTTGAAAGCCCCTTGAAAGCTGTCAGAAACCACCAAAGCCCAGCCAAACGTTTTGAAATGCCTTGGAACCCTAAACCTCTAAAAGATGCCTGAAGCCTTCTTGAATGCATCTGAAACCTATGGGAACCACTTTCAAATCTCTATGAAACCCCTTGAAACTACCTGAAACCGCTTGAAGCGCGTTGAAATACTTTATAAACCTTCTAAAAGCACCTTGAAACTCTTTTGTAAGCCCTATAAAATCTCTTGAAGTCCCCGAAAATTCTTTGAACCTCCTTACAAACTTGAAGGCTACTTTAAACCCCCCTGATCTCCCAAATATTACTCTGAAACCCCTATGAAATACCTTGAAACCCCCTGAAATCGCATGAAACATCATGAAACTTCATGAAACGCTGTGAAATGTTTCGAAACCTCTCTGAAAACTTCTTGACATCCTTCTGGAAGCCCTCTGAAATCCCCTGGAACATCTTGAAACATCTACATCTCCCTTAAAACTCACTTGAAGGACCCCTAAAAGCCCTTGAATTCACGAAAATCACTCAGAAACCCCCAAGATACGCACTGAAACTCTCCTGAATCACTCCTGAACTTAAAAGACCTCTTAAACACCTCCGATATCATGAAAATTTTACAACCTAACATCCCATAAAACGACTTGAAGTGCTTCGATCCCCTCTGAAAACCCCTTGAAGCTCTTCTGAAAGCACCCTGAAACTTGCTGATGCCCCCGGGAACCCCTTTGGAGCCCCCTGAAACATCTTGAAACAGCTTGTAGCCCTTCTGAAACTCCCTTGAAACTCACTTCAATACTCGCTAACATCACCTTGAACTTCCAGAAATCGCTCCGAAAGATCCCCCTAAAACACCTTAATACGCCTTCAAACTCTTCTGAAACATCCCTAAACTATAAAGTTCTCTGAAACTCCTGAAACCCCTCTCCCATAGCCCTGCCAAACGTCTTGAAAAGCCTCTAAAACTTGTCTGAAACTTTCTTGAAAGCATCCTGAAACCAACGGAAATTACTTCCAGCTCCCCATGAAACCTATCGAAATCACCAGAAACCGCCTGAAACGCGTTGAAATGCTTTGCAAACCTTCTGAAAGTATCTTGAAACTCTTTTGAAAGCTCTATGAAACCTTTTGAAACCCCCCGAAAACCCTTTGCAACTCCTTATAAACTTGAAAGCTACCTTTACCCTTCCAGGACGGTTGGGTCATTTGCACCTCGCTGACGCGTTTTACAGCGGCGAGTTTGGTGAAAAAAGTCGTCCCGAAGGAGTTAAACCCCCTTGATCTCCCAAAAACCACTCTGAAACCTATCATGAAACACCCACGAAGCACCCAAAACATTACTTGAAAGAAAAACCCGGTTGGATTTAGAAGTTTTAGGGGCCATTTAAGGTGCTCAGGAAGTTCCGGAGAGATTTCAAGGGATTTCGGGGGTTTCAAAGGGTTTTGAGGAGTTTGATGAGCCCAAGTAGCAATGATTGCTGAACAGTGAGAGTATTAGCTGAACAATGGTTGGTTTATGGTGCTAGCTAAACATAATGACAGCTGAATATTGGTCTGAAGTATGGCTTTTTCAACATACATAGATGACTGAATATCAAGTTGAATAGAATATTATTCATCTGGATAACCAGTTCTAAGCCATACACCAACATGCAGAATTAATCATCTGTTGTTCAACCTTTGATCAAATAATTTTCGACAGCTGACTCAAGCATGGTTTTCGTGAAGTCTACATCGCTTCTTCAGTCCTCAATACAGACTTAGTACAACTTAGTGACTATGAATCTGGAGGCCCGAGTTCAATTCCCAGTTTTCCCACAGATCAACTTATACATTCGTAAACATTTCTCCTGGAAATACACGCAAATAATGGTAAAAACAGGCTCACGAAAGTGTTGTTATTTTATTTTTACACAATTATTAAATATACATAATTGATTACTGATTAAGTGCATATTAAGCCTCAAATTAGCCTTCCAATGAACCTCAGATCAGCTAAAGGTTGAATAAAATCACCAAAATTAGATGTTTAGGAGCTGAATAAAGGATTGTACCTCTTGTACTCAGCTTTTGTTCAAATGAAGGCTGATTTAAAATAGTTGAAGAAACGTTTGTACAGTATTAAATTGTTACCTGGAAGGTGTCAATCAATCCAGGCGATTTCTAAGGGGTTTCATAGAATTTCACAGGATCTAGGAGCCATTTCTGGGATTTCAAGAATTTTCACTGGCGTTTCAGGGGCTTCAACAGCAATTCTCTAGGTTTCAGGTTAAGATTTCAGGTTTCATGCTCACTTGGTATTTTAAAGCGGTCCAGTACACAGGAACCTCTTACTATGCCATTGGCCAGAACAGGTCTTGCTCCTGGCATTTGAGATGGGGCCAAGAGGGTTTCCAGAAAGTTCCCAGAGAACCCAAAAAAAAAGGAGGTTTCAAGTGGTTTCAGGGGCGTTTCAGGAGCCCGTTAAGTGCGTTCCGTCTGGTTTCGTTGACGTTTTAATGGGATTACGGAGACTCCAGGAGCGTTTCGATAGTATTAGCGAGTTTTAAGGACCTCTCAAGGTGTTTTAGGGGCGATTCGGGAGAACTGGGGTCTCAGTAGGATTTAAAGGGCGATGTATGGGATTTCAAGAGCATTTTAAGGCATTTCAGAGAGTTTCAGTGGGTTTCAGAAACGTTTTAAAAGCGTTGTGAGAGGCTTGAAGGGCGTTCGATAACATTTCAGGAGCGCTTTGAGAGATGTTCAGGTGCCCCTCAGGGGGTTTCTGCAGCCTTTTAACGTGAAGATATGACGAAGCCACACCCCGAATTATTAAGAGTACAATGCTGAAGAACCAATCTGAAGCGGGTAATCAATCGGTCAACTTTTTAGCGCAAACCGTTAATTGGTTGTTTGTATTTGATCTCTTGAAAATTCATAGTGTGGCTTCATCATATCGGCAACCTGCAGCACCACGCTAATGCGGAGTACAAAAAGCGAGATTTTTTCAAAGTGTAAAATACAACAGCGCGATCGCTCGAGGGTTAAAGGCATTCCAGGGGGTTTCAGGGGCATTTCAAATAGGGGCGTTTCAATGAGATTATGGACACTTCAGAGGCGTTTCAAGGGATTTCAGGGGCGTTTAAATAGGTTTTGCAGGTTTTTGTGAAGGGGTATCTAAAATGCCTCCGAAATCCACTTAAACCTCCTTGGACCTCATGTTTCACACCTGGTACCCTCCAAAACCCCCAAAAACGCTTGCGTAACGCCTCCGAAACCTACCGAAAAATCTGTAAAACTTCCACAAATACCTCCAAAATCTCCCGAATATCTTCTCGGCCGTTATGTAGCGCACTTTTAACCTCTTAAATCCCTGAAAACGCCTACCTAACATCTCTGTAACCCACCGAAAGTCTTCGGAATCTGCCTGAAATGCCCCCGAAAGCCCCCTAAAATCTCCTCGGATCCCTTGTCCCTGTCACCCTCCGAAACATCTGTAAATGCCTACGTCACGCTTCTAAAGCCCGCCGAAAATTCTCAGAAACTTCCTGAAATGTTACTGAAATCCCCCCAAAACTCTCTCGGAACCCATGTAACGCACGTGAGATCCCTCGAAACCCCCGAAAACACCTGCGTAACGCCGCTAAAGCCCGTAATCTGGAACTTCCATCAATGCCCCCTAAAACGCTACTGAGACCTCCTGGAAATCTCTTGGAAACCCCTGAAATCTCCTGACCCCTTGACCCATCCCGAGCAGGAGAAAATAGCTGAAGAATAACTAACTCAGGTATGGAAAACCGAATACCTACAACCTGAATGAGGTATTAAGTAGCCCTGCATAAGAGGTAAAATACCTAAAATAATAACTGGTGTATATTCTATGCATAACAAGTGAATAATGACATCAGGTATGGCAATACCTAAATAATAATCGGAGATTTTTCCATACAAATAGCGATTTTTCCATAATTTAATAATACCTCAATCAGTCCTCAACACCAAACCAATAACTCGTTAAGGTATTTCATCAATACCTACAAAATACCTAAATAAATTATTTTCAATGCCTGTATAACCGACCAATACCTTGTCTTGGTATGATACCTGACTTTGGTATGCTCCAGTTATGTGGCAGTTATTCATTCCTGCTCGGGATAACACGCCCCTGTAGTGCCACTTTGATTCTCCTGGGACACCTCTTCAAACGCTCCCTGAGATTTCCCGGTACTTCATGAAGCCTCCTGGGACCGTTTTGAAGTGTCCCTAGCATTATTTGACACCTTCCGAACTCCATGAAACGCCCCTTGGAGATTCTCTGGAGACCCCCTTGAAACGCCCTTGAATCCCCCTGGAACCCCCAAGAGACCCACTGAATCCCCTGGCACCCCTTTGAAACGCTCTTGAGACCTCCTGGTATCCCCTGAAACCCCTTGGGACTCCCTGGGTTTCCAGGAGGTTATAAAATGCCACCCTATAGTGCTGACTCCGTCGGAAACACTTCTATCTAAACCCTATTAAAAGCATCCGAAAATACTTAAATCTTCCTAAAACAAATCTGAAATCCTTTTGTACAAACTCTTCCTTCCCCCCTCCCCCTTTCTTGGCCGCCTTTGTAACCTTCTAAAGCTCATCTATCGCTATTCTTCTAAACGTGAAATTCATGAATGGTCTTAAATAATTTTATTAGCTATTTTTGAAACACTATACAGGGTTTCGAACTACTTGGGCACCCGCGTCAATTCCCGGCACCTCACGGCAAAACAAATGAAAATATCACTTGCCGCATATTTTCCAAACGCACTCCCGTGGGTAATCATCCTCCGCAACATTTCCGCAACGGGATCCACAGGCAAGTGCTCAAATCAACTATTACACGCAGACGAGTGAACTTGGACTACACGAAGATGGGTGCCGAAGTGATTTCTCATATGATTTGATTTTGCTGGAAGTTCAGCACTGGTACCGGGGATTGGCGCTGCACTATAGGTGCAGCAAACTCCTTCAAAATCAACTTTCCGGCCGAAAATCTTCACAACGATCACTGTTAACAACAAGTTCACGCAATAAGGTATCTGATTCAGATGAAAGAAGTGGACGAAAACGGTCGTTCCGTTTTTAATTTAGGTAATGCACAATTTTGTTTACCTGTAGTGCCGGGAATGGGATCAAAAACCCTACTAAAGCACTGAATTGTCCCTTTAAAAATCCGTTTTTTTTCTCTGCCTTCAACACCGACTCTACTTTTTGAACTCAAGTATTTCTGACGGAGTTCAGAGACGTTTCAGGGACGTTGCCCCTTAGGCCCATGACCCTTGTAGAAGCGTTTCCAGGGTTACAGGGATTTCAGGGCCGTTTCAGAGGCGTTTTAGTGACCTCGTGGGCTTTCAGGGGTTTTTCAGATAATGTTTCAAGTCTCAGGAGATTTCAATTGATTTCAGGGCTTCGAAAGCAGGTGTGTCAGGGACGTTTTAAGTGACTTAAGAAAGGTATCAGGGGCATTTCAGCGGGCGGTTTAATGGGCCTCAGCAGGTTTCAGGAGATTCAAGGGATGTAAGGGGCATTTCAGGGACTTCCAGGGGGTCTTCAGGAAGTTTCCGGATGTTTTGAGGGGAAACTCTGGAGCATTTAACGACTTCTCAACGGCGTCATGACGTTTCAGGAATCTCAGGAGGTTTTAAGCACTGAATCCTTCTGAATTGCTTTTTAAATCTTATTAGGAACCGCCTATAATTACCCGAGTAGAGGAAAAAAACTCAATAAAAGCATATGCAGATCGAAAAGTGATATAGGTGTGTGACGTTTCGGCCTGAGGATTTGACCTTTTTCAAAGGTCATAGTGTCTACCGGTTCTCGTCTTTGGGGTTTTTGCATACAGAATGCTCTTCTGGGTTGCTTTTCATGTATACGTGTTGTTATTTTAAATTTTTAATTTCATATAATTCACTGTGCACTGGTAATCACTGTTTTGAATGAAAGAAAGTCGTCGTGACAGTGCACAGTGTATTATATAAAATTAAAAATCTAAAATAACAACACGTATACATGAAAAGCAACCCAGAAGAGCATTTCTTGTACCTCAAAAACAATAGACGGTAGACACTATGACCTTTGAAAAAGGCCAAGTTTCCAGGCCAATACGCTAGAATGTAGATTAAAATCTTTCTTGATTCGAAGACTGAGAAACCCATCCCCCTTTCCATGATGTTCAGTACGTTTACCTCTTTTATCAATCAAACCAATACCGCGTTTTGCTCGTCAGTGCTTAACCTCTGCTCGGGTATTGTGTTTACCATATACAATTTAAGATACTCATTCTTAGAACACTTTGACGACAAAAGCAAAGAATAGTATCTAGAGATATCCCCACACAACTCTCTCGAACCGTAAGCTTGTCTTGTTTTAGTCTCACGTAGTAAAACTACATCCGTAGACCACTACTTTGTCGCTAATCTCCTTATTAGTCCAGAGAACCAGCCCCGAACAAACCTATTGAAACGCCTCAAAAACCACTCTGTATATCCGCCTCTATTGGTGCCTTGAAACCCCATAAAACCTCCCCGTAACGTTCAGAACCGCACTTAAAACTCCCTAACATCCTCATAAATTTCCCTTAAACTCCCCTCAAACCCCCTACAAACCCCTGCTTTTATGCTATCATTCTCCTGAAAACCCTCTTACATTCCAAACCCTCAAGACCAAGAGCTGTTTTTTAATCTCATCTCTGTGAAAAAAATCCAAAATTTGCGTCTTCTCTTCGGAGGCGGTTCCATGAAATCTTCCAGAAAGTTCTCCGGGCCATTTCCAGCAACTACAGTTGCTGGGATTTTCCAGGAATTCATACCTACCGAAATTTCTCCATGAATTCCTGTTGTGTTACCTAATGGATTCCTGCTCGGACTCCCCCAGAATTTTCTGCTGAAATTTGCAAAAAAAACATATCAGTGATTCCACTAGGAATTTCTTCCGGGATTCGTCTAGTAATTTCTACAATAAGTTTCCTAGTGATTGCTACAAGAATTCCTCTAGGAATTCCTTCAGAGATTTATCCAGGACTTCCTCTAGAAATTTATACAGGGAATCTTCTGTGGATTCCTCCAAGGATTCCTGCAAAATTTCTCCAGGGGATAATCTGGTTATTCTGCTAGAGATTTCTCCAGGGACCTCTCTATGATTTTCTCCTGGAATTCCTTTAGTGATTTCTCCAGGTACTTTTGTAGATATTTCTCTAAAGATTCACCGAAGATTTTCTCCACGGATATTTCTAGCGATTAATCCAGAAAATTCACAAGAGTTTCTTTCGATTCGTGAATATTAGCCTCTCATGTCAAATTATATTATAAACTTTTTTTTAATCTAAGAAAATCTCAGAAGCAAACGATTTGAAGGGATTTTTTTAATAACCTTGTTTTGCCGACCGGTTTCGGGCTCGATGCAACCCATTGACAGGACGATGTTCCAATAATTACGTAGAGTCTACATTATTCCATTCTTATATTTTTTTAAATAACTTACTGTATTCATCCTTAAACACTTGTATCGTTAGCAGACCACTCACCTGAAATGAATAAAAAAAGAATAAAACATTAGAAAATGAAAATTATGATTCAATTTGGGCTGAAGGAATAGTAAATTTGTTAAAAAATTCACTTTATCCGAGTGTATTTGATTCCCCCTCCCACGACCTAACCGACTTCAACCCTGATCTATTCCATCTTTTTTTTTTGTTCTTCTACCAGCCAGAAACCCGAGCAAAGTCTAACAACAAAATGATAGTAAATCGAAAACACGATTTGTAATCAGCAGCAACTTGATATCACATTTTGATAGCAGATTGTCTTGATTCAATTTGATTTCAAATTTTGATTTCGTTTTGCTGTCACTTCAACTTATTATAAATATTAAAGTTTTTAAGTAATTTCAAAACTTCTAGGCGACCTTATATAATACAACTAATGCTATACCATCAGAGCAATTAATATATTGCATTTAAGTTTTCATATCAGTCGAAAAACTATACATTAAACGGTTTTTACATTTTTTAGCACTGATAGCAAAAACAGTTATCAATTTGATATCACTGATGGCAGGAATTGTTTTCAACTTGCTGTTACGGGAACATTTTTCTGCTCTCATTTTTGATGTTTTAACCGTTAAAACAACCAAAATGACAACAACCTGAGTTATCATAATTTGCAACATCACAACATCAAAATTAGTTTTCAATTTGCTGTCAAGCTTTGCTCGGGAAGCAAGCAAGCAAGCAGTACACTTGATGTAGGTATAGTATCTTCGTGTACACTCCCCGTACGAAGCGCCGCGCCGAGCCCCCCGTTATGGAAAACGGTCAGGGTGTTCCTCTGCCCCTTCGCTCGGTTTTGGCAGCACAGCAAACCCGAATAAAAAGTAATGCAAAAACATGTTTGAAATGACTGTAAATTGGGACAACGACGATACTACTTCAGTATCGTCGGATTAACTACACTCAAACATTTTTTTGTTAAATAGATTAGAAGAGGTTCTTAAAACAAAAATAAAAGTTGAATAATGACGGTTCTCAAAACCTCCACAAGACTAATTGGTCATCAAAATGGCACTTGATGGCTTACAGGTACCTACAGTGTGAAAATGTGAGTGATTCTCTATGCTTAGTCGAAAATGACGCCTACTACGCCAGATGACTGGCAAATGTAAAGAAGTGGAGGGAAATGATTGAAATTACTTGCCCACGGCAGACCGTATATACCACTGCATCTGCAATGTTTCGGGTTTTCCGTTTTTTTTTGTATAAAGAATGTAAAGGATCCCAAACAATGGATACGTTTTTTTTCGTGACAGGACTTGGACAGATTTTCCATAGGATAACTTTCTAAAAATGTAAATTCAGACGCTCTGTTCCAGGCTTGATAAGGTGATGGATTGTATGTATGTTTATTATCACATTCTGTTCCATATGTAGGGTCATGTACCATTTGGGCAGGTGTACCTATTTTGGGCACTTGCCGCTATAACTAAGTCAATTTCAAACCGATTGATTTGAAATTTTGTATAGAGTTAGGCACGTACAGTATCTAACTCTGTACAAAAATTCAAATCAATCGGTTTGAAATTGACTTAGTTATAGCGGCAAGTGCGCAAAATAGGTACACCTGCTCAAATGGTACAATACCCTATTCTGAATATGATACGCACAGCTCGTGAGTTGCATATCTTATAGGTTATTGGATAACCAGAATCACCTACCAACATTGTTTCATCTTTTGCTCGGGTAATCTATCAACCAGTGACAGTCATCAGTGTTAGAGAGCACGATGCAATTGGAGCCGGGTCGGAGCAAACTCTCGTTGCTTCGCGCAAGTTGAAGTAGAGCGAGAGCTCCCAGACCGAAGACTAGACTTAGGGCACAGTGAACACTGAACCACTACCTACTGACTGGATGGATAGGGCATTTCAATTACAATAGCTTGGGGTGCCCGGGTAATGAATCGAACATTGCTGCAATAACTCCATGTACCTCGTCGACTATGTACGATGCAGACTAGGCTAGATAGGTACTACTCCGGCACGAAAGTGCTCTTCTTCCGAGCCCTACTTCACTCGTTGGTTGACTGGAGAACCTCTCCCCGATCAACGAGTCTTTTGTTTGACTATCGGAGCCGCCATGGAGGAGAGTGACTCGTCGAAATGAATGAGCGACTGCCTATACCTACTCTAAAAGTTTGAAACGGTTAGGGTTTTTGGTTGGGACTTGGGTTGAGGAAGATCGATCTTGGAAGTTAGTTTTTTTTGCTCCCTCGTCGTTGTGGTCAATACGTGTCGGCATTCGTCGTCGTCGTCTCGACGTCGTCTTCAGTGCTGGTAGTGGCTATGTGAATGGAAATTTTGCCAATAGACCATCCCCGGTGATGCGACGACGACGGGAAATCGAGCACAGTGCACTCGACGAATATTCACTAGATGGCTTTTGATCTTTGAATGAATATGCCATCATTGGCTCGCTATAGTAAAGGGTACTGACTGGGCTGGTCTTCCTAAGGTCTTCTGCAAAACAATGCCCACAAGGTGAGGGTGCTTGACTTCGTTGGGATTTTTTTTTGTTGCAAGAAAATGGGACTCAAAGTCTGACTGAAAGGTAGCAATAATGGACGCAATGATAATAATATTCTATTTGGCAGGACAACCTTTGATTTGTGAATCATATACCGTGTGCATTAACCTATCGATAACTTACTTCCTCTTTTTGTTTGACTAAGACTCAGCCTGCTTCTTATCTTAGTGTTTTCTGTATGAACACTTTATTAAAAATCAAATGAAAACTTTCTTATCAAAGGTTTACCATGATTACCCCATATACATTCCTACAAGTATCTTGTCAATTGAATGACGTAGTCAAACTAATGTACTTGACAAAATGAAAGAGAAGCTTGCGAATTAAAAAAAAAACAAGGCGTCCTGGCGGGATTTGAACTTATGACTTCGTATGCGCATGGCCAGCGCACTAGTCATCTACCCCATAGAACAAGTAAAGACTCTGTGAAACATTCTAGCTAATACTGAGTCGTGGTTTAGATTTTTGAAACATCTTAGAGACGAACCAGCCAAGGGTTGAAAGTCTCTTTAATAAAGACAAATCAATTTTTGAAACACTATCATTTTTTTTTAACGATTGGACAATTCCTGTGGATGTTTATTCAGACATTTCTCTAGGCATTTGTTTGGAAAATCTACTGGAGATTCCTTTAGAAAATCTTGCAAAAAATCTACAGAAATTCTTAAAAATCTTTCAAAACAATTTCGGAAATTTGTCCGAATATTCGGCCAAAAAATCCTTAATGTATTCTTCAAAAAGTCTCCCATGAATTCATTCGGAAACTTTCCTCAGGGATTTGTTTCAAAATTATCAAAAAATGTTTCCAAAGTTCCTTGCATTTTTTACTGTGGTTATTTTTCCTAGGATTTTGCCATAAATTCCCACAGCAAGTTTTACAAAGAGTTGTGCTTGAAAGTTGTGTATGAGTTTCTGCAGAAATTTCTTCAGGGAAAATCCTTCAGAGATTCAACCTATTTTTTCGGGATTTTTCTAGATCTTTTTTCTAAAAAATTCTTTGAAAATTACTTTAAGCATTTTCCCATCCTCAAAGGATTTATTCCAAAACTTTCTCCGGGGTTTACTTTAGAATTTGCTCCAGGAAATTTTTTGAAATCTGAATTCGTGCGTCGTGCCAGAAAATCTTCTTAGGATTTTCTATAGAAATTCCTCCAGGCAATTTTTTTTTTAATGAGATCCATTTGGGAACTTTCTGCAGGAATTCCTATAAAAACTGTTCTTGAATTTTTTTGCGAAGAATTCTTTCAGAAAAACTCACATGGCTTGTATTATAAATTCGACTTATACACGGTGTTCAATAAGTTCGGATACACCATATAACTTGAATTAATTTCACTTCTGTAATTCAGATTTTCAAAGTAAATGTATTTATTGAAAGGTCATATAACACTGATCAAATATAGCATATGGTTTGGAATAAAGTCTCTTTCTACTTTTTTTATAAGCCTTAGATGTATCTAAAGTTTGTTAGCTCCGGCACGCTGGAATAATTTTCTATAAGTTGCTCAAACTACAGAAGTCTAAAACGTTGACTTTTGGGTTAACATCTCACTATACTAAATTGAAATAACTAAATTAATAGACAAGAGCTTTACACTGCTATTTCAGTGATGATATGGTGATAAATTTGCAAGTTTAGTCAAAATGTGCTTAAATCTATGAAAAAGGCATAAGTACACGATATAAAGCCAATTTTGGTTAAAATTTGCCACAATAGGGATATAATCAAGTTTTGGAAAAGATAATCATGGATTAAACTGAGATAAAACGCAGTCTTGCTTTTTGACAAAACAAAAATCATTAAAACAGGCACAGCGGCAATTTTAGCAATTTTAAAGATCAAAATAAAATGAGTGCGTACTTCACCCAATCTGAATCATATAGATTATTTCGTATGGCCATAGTTGCTACCACTAATGCTGAAGACAACAACCTAATTTGATTTAACTTAACACCATTACTCAATAAAAACTAGACGAAATACAAATGACAGACGTGCGTGCCGGCCGGAAGGAACTTGAGACACTTTTTCAATTATTACAAAAGGAAAAAGGACAGTTTATTTCAAAACATATACTGTCTTTGATCAGTATAATGTGAGCTTTAAATTAGTACATTCACTTTGCAAATCTGAATTACAGATGGGAAATAAATTGAATTTTACTGTGTATCCGAACTTATTGAACTCCCGATTTTCCTCCAGAGAATTCATCACAAATTTCTTCAAGGATTACTTTGAAAAAACTGCCACAGATTTTTCGATAATTCTTTAACAGACCCTTGCTGAAATCCATCCCAGAATTGAAACATTAAAAAATCTTTCACGATTTCCAAAAAAAAAAACACTTAGGAATTCTTGAAGAAATTCTTTCGGGTATTTCTTTGGAAACTCCCCGTAGATTTACTTTAAAAAATCAGCCAGGAAATCATAAAGAAATTCTTTGAGAAAACTTCCAAGTATTCCTTTACACTCTAGCTAGAATGTC
The DNA here is from genome assembly GCF_035046485.1 of Aedes albopictus. Taxonomy (NCBI): domain Eukaryota; kingdom Metazoa; phylum Arthropoda; class Insecta; order Diptera; family Culicidae; genus Aedes; species Aedes albopictus. The sequence goes on along the minus strand of NC_085137.1, from coordinate 127,599,146 downwards.
CTCCAGAAATTCTTCCAAGAACTCCATAAGAAAGTCTTGCACGGATAGCTCCTAACAATGCTTCATGGATTCCTTTAGAAAATACTTCAAGAATTCCTAAAAATCTTACATAAATTGTTCCAGAAATTCATCTACAAATTTCTTCAGATTTTTTTTTCATAGAGATTCCTCCTTGATGCAAGCATTCATCTAGAACACCTGCCATGAAATTTCTGGAAAATACTACTTGGGTTTATTTTTTTAGAAAATGATTGACGATACATGACGATACAATGATACATTAAGAACCAGAAATTCAAAAAAAAAACTCTTTTAAAATTTTCTCAGAAGCTTCCTAAAAAATCTCCAAGAATTGCTTGAGAAATTCTACAAGAGATTATTAAGGATATTCTCAAAATTTCTTCACATTCCTTCATATATTCTTTCAAGTCGTTTCTCTTCCAGAAATTGCTCCAAGTATTGCTTAAGAAAGTCTTAGGAAATCCTTCAAGGAACTTTCTTATAAGCATTCTTACGGAAAGGCTGGAAGATATTATTGCAGAAATTCCTTCAGAAATTCATACAGTGATTTCATCAGAAATTCCACAGGGTATTCTTAAATGTATTTTCTCAGAAATTCCTGCAGGATTTTCTCCAAGCGTACCTCTAAGAATTTCCCTGTGGGTTCCTCCAGGAATTCATTGAAAAAAAAATGTTTAGGATTTCAATTAGGAAATTTCTCCAAGGTATTTTTTTTTTTTTCAAAAATAAGAGGTTTTGCTTTTGAAATTTTACCAGGGGCTTCCAGGTGTTTCTTCATGTATTCTTTCTGGAATTTCCACAGCATATCATAAATGGATTCTCAAAATATTTCTGTTGTTTTCATATTTTTTTCAGGATTTCATTTAAAATTTTCTTCAGATTTTTTTTAAATTCCTTCTGAATTTTCCTCAGAGATACTTTCGGAAATATCTTAAGACACTTCATCAATATTCCATGAATTACTTCATAAATTTCAGCAGGGATTTCTTCAAAAGCTGCTCCATGAATTCTTTCAGAAGTTGTTCCAGCAGTTCCTTCAAGAATAGCTCAAGCGGTTCCTTCAGAGATCCCTCTAGCAGTTCATGCATGGGAATATACTAGTGAAAAGGCGCTGAAATCGGGGAACCGTGACTAACTCGCTCTAATTTTACTATGTCGGCTCTGGAAATAATTTGTCACACATCTTGTCAGTAATCTGCCGAAGCATTAAAATTACCTTTTTATGGAATTTTCTACAAATTTTGGAATTCAATCAGCTGAGTACACGCCAAGATAGTATGAGGCATCTACCAAATCTACCAAAGACATCTGGAATATATTACAATTCTCGGCGAAGCAGTTATAAGGGCTTTAGGACATTTGGTCGAATGACATTTGGTCGAATGACGTTTGGTCGAATGACATTTGGTCGAAAGTACATTTGGTCGAACGGACATTTGGTCGAATGGACATTTGGTCGAAACCCATTTTTTGGAAGAAGAAGCATATGACATTTAGTCGAATGGACAATTCGTCGAATGGACATTTGGTCGAAAGGCACTAACTGATGAAAAGCTTTGAATGGTAAATAATTTTATAGATTTCGGTATAATAATTTATATGTTACTGAACTTATTCGGTTGAAAGTACGTTTGGTCGAATGGACGCTAAGTCGTATAGCAATTTGATCGTGTTTAATTATATCAAACATAAAAAAGCAAACATTGTAGTGCAGTGTAGGTTTCGGCTCTTCTTTCCAGTTTCACCATTTCATTGCGTTTTTGTGTATAACATACTGGCTTTTCCATCAAATATTTTTCCTTCTTTTCAACATACGCTGTTCTTTCAAGTGTATTATTTGTGCTGAGAGTGAAGAGTGGACATTATGGTTGTGATTTTTTCATCTATGATTTTTCCTTCTTTTGAACATAGGCTATTCTTTCAAAACTCGTATTTGTACTATGTTTGAATGTTATGGCTGCTGTCATTTCATCATGAATTTTTCCTTCTTTGAAACATAGGCTATTCTTTCACGTTTATTTATTTCATTGAGTTTTCCTGTACCAACTACTGAATGTTTCAGAAGCAATTTCTCCCTTTGAATACAAGCTGTTCTTCCGTTTGATATTTGGATGTTATAGCTGCAGACTTTTTCATCGGATATTTTTCCTTCTTTTCAGGACAGATTGGTTAGGATCAAAAATTCACGACTTCGAGCGTACACATCTCTTCGTAAATAAAACCAGTGCACCTGATCTTCTTGTTTTAAGCTTATTATAAGTGAGCGAAAACAGCATTATACAATGCACTGTTGTTTGAAGCTTGCTTCTTGAGAATTGTGCGTCTGAAGTTCTGATGCACTGTTGAAGTGGGATTTCAAGACGATTGTCCTTAAACATAGGCTATTCTTTGACGCAGTGTTGCATATGAACTGAATGCGAGCCAAAATGGTTATTTATGCAACAAGTTGCAAAATGATGATTTTTTTTTCAGCACGAGTCGTACATTTATTCAACGAGGCTTGCTTGTTCAATAACATATAAAAAATTATGATACCGAAATCCACATCTCTTTTCATCAGTTAGTGCCTTTCGACCAAATGTCCATTCGACGAATCGTCCATTCGACTAAATGTCATATGCTTCTTTTTCCAAAAAATGGCTTTCGACCAAATGTCCATTCGACCAAATGTCCGTTCGACCAAATGTACTTTCGACCAAATGTCATTCGACCAAACGTCATTCGACTAAATGTCTTTCGACCAAATGTCATAGATTCATCATCGAGAAAGCGAGAAATATTTATAAAAAAAAATGAAGTCAGAAAGGTAAGAATGAGATTAATGTAAATATAGTGATATATATAGACAAAGACTTTTCATTAGGGCCAAACTGATTTGATAGATTTATCTTCGTCGCTAATAACTCAATCAAAACAAACTAAATCATTATTCTTCTTGTTTCTATAGCAAGATGTAGATGACTCCTTCGTATTTCAACCAAAAAACTTTGGAAAACTTTATACACATTCTGTAATAACACAAAGAGAGGATCGATGAAGAGAAATCGACAATGTCAGTTAGGCCCTAATCAGTGTCGATATAAGCAAAGTCTGTCATGAGGTATGCTTTGGTGCTGTTATAGGTGCTCCACAAAACAATTTATCGATATGAAGTGCTTCGCGTGTCAAAATGCTGAAAACCCCTGAAGTCATCGTAATACAAACTGCAAATTCTAAATTGATCGAGTATTTAATATTTAACCATTGAAAAATGTACATAAAATCGTGGTAAAATGTACATAAAATCGAAGTCTATATAATCGGGGGTCCACTAAATCGAGGTATATATTTTTATTTAAATTTTTATTACTGTGTATCCGATAAATCGAGGTATACCTATTAATATATTTCGAAAGAAAGCAACAAAATATCCTGAGATAAAAAAGATAAAAGTAATGGGATGCAAGTTAAAAATAGACCAATTTACTGAATTGATTGGCTTTACCTTTTTTTTTTAATAATTTTAAGTCCAGTCGGAAGTTTTTCAAAGCTCATTTTATATGTCATGAATGCTCAAAATTTCAATGCATTCGGTTCATTGAATCCCGAGATATAACAGTTCAAAGTTGGCAAACGGATAATCATGCTATTTACTAGAATCTTTCTAACTTCATGTAGAATCTGAACTTTCTCAAATTTGGAAAATAGATAGACATTTAGTTGACCAACTTACACTGAAAATTTGAGAATATTTTATGCACTTTTCAAAAAGTTAAATCTAGTTGACCATTTTTGAAAAGTGACAATTTTCCCTGTCTCGATCATTTTTTCTATCCACTATTTGAATCAAAAAACTTGTATTGATTTTGACACCGTAGATGACGGCCAATTCAAATTATTTCTAAAATACAAGAATTGAAGAAAAAAATCAACCAAAAGTGACTCGGGAACGTGACGATCCTTTCAATATTTCATGAGGAAAAACTCGATTAATGTTGTTTATTTATTTCACTAGCATGAAACGAGCTCACCGATTGTATCAAGTGATTATGTGCTCCTAGTATCATCTTCAATGGTAATTGACAATTAGTCTGCATTAATTCTACTATGTTTAAATTTTGGTTGATTGTATTGTTTTTTTTTTTTTTGTAACAAATGTCAATGTATTCAAGAGAAATACACACAGTAATCTTGCGAAACATATTGGCTCTCATTAGTATTAAATGTACGAAGACGGTCGATCTTAAATAACGTTTTGATCCCAGGCATCATGTCGTGTTTCATTCGGTTGTATTCTTTCACATCTCCACCCATGTCATTCTGAACAACCGATGTGCGTGATCGCAAACGATCACGCCAAAGCACCTTAAACGTACGTTTCCTGTCCCGATACGACAACAACAATCATAATGAGGCGGGCTCTTCCCAATGATAGCTTTATCGGACCTTCCATCTCCGACAGCATCATGGAGAGGATATCGGCTTACGATTGAGTTGAAATAGCTGCTCACAATGCAACCTGGCATTAGTGCGCTGCGACGAGCGTTTCCTCTAAGTCACCGAAGAAAGGGCCAAACACGGGGGTCCGCCCTTCCCATGTTGGGCTATGGAGTTGAGTTCGGGCACGACACGTGAAGTTTTATATAGAGTATTGTTGTTACACCGCTGCCGGTTCGTGTACTATGCTTGTTTGTGTAGTACCACACCTCCTTAAATGGTGCTCTTTGAGAGTACGCCCTAAGTACACAACCCTTCTACTCTTGATTGACGTTTTGTATCAGCCAAAGAGTGTGGAAACACAATAGACAAATGCCCAATTTAGGATTTCAGAGGCTATAGTGACATAGCAAAACTGGGAGATAAATAAATTTTACTCCACAAACGATACAAATGCTGATTTACGTTGTGGTTGTGCTTTATGATCGCTTAATTATGTGGCAAACAGTTATTCAAGTCGGATGCATTCAGCTGTCAGTTGACAATCAACGCTGTAATTATTAATGTATAGTTCTCATAATGCGGTTTGAAAGACGATTAAGATCCAGGGGGAAATCGAGACTATTAAGTTGAATGGCATGGTTAACAATAGTTGGGATACCCATGGCTTAAACAAGACCCTCAACATGGAAAGATCCCAAAATTCTCCTAGAGTGATTGTAGAACGAAGCTATATACATCTAAGTATCTAAGGCACAGACCGGAAGAACCAAATATTGCAACGCGCTGAAAAGTTGATCGATTGGTCACCAGCTGGTTCTTTATTTGATTCTTTAGATTCATGCTTTTGGATATTCGAGGGACGGTTTCATTATATCTTCACTTTAAAACCCTTCCGGGATTTATGAAGAAATTCAGTATGAATTCCTGGAAAAACTGACGGATAATCTTCTGGGGGATTATTGATAACATTGATTAGGATATTTTTGGTGACAGCTTTCTGTTGCATTTGCTATAGCAGAACATTTGAAGTCATTCATTTGTTAAACTTCTGCAGCAATGCAACTTCTTCTAAAGTTTTGTGAAATTGTTTTCGATACTACTATTCGCATTATATAACCTTCAGATATATTTAATAACAACTATAGATGTAATTTAGTTCAATTCATAAATCCACACCACACTGATTCAACATCGCTTGCGAGATCATTGGACGTGGAACACAGATACAGGTCATGATGCACCAGTGTGCTGTGTTGCAAAAATACAAAGGTCATTTGTTTGTTGCCGTTTGCCGCTATTTTTCGGCGAAAGGCATAAGTAAAGTAGCTTAATGCACTAAACGCCATCGCGCTAGCCCCTATTGGGATTGCTCCACAACTTCTTTGGCCCTCTCTTCGGGGTGTCATTCACCTCTTCACGCGGCGAAACCATTCGCCACTTTCCAGCCGCAGCCGTGTGGTGATTGAAGAAACGTGCCGAATGGTGTTTTAATGGAATTGCGTTGTGTAAAGCCAGTCAGTCAGTGAGAGAGAGATTGAGTGGCCTGGGTCTCCAAGTAGCGTTTGAATGAGACTTTTGTTGTCCAAACTGAGGGAAGGGTCCCAAGCGTGCCATGTGGTGGCGCTCGCGCGACCACCAACAAGCACACGGCTATCTGGTGTGTAATTACAACAAATCCAGATCATTTTGAGAAATTTCAAGCGAGTCTAAGAGTGAGGTTGGTAGGTGGTGGCATCAAACAACGCAGCCTAATTACTATCACAGCAGGATGGTGGAGTGCGCTGGTTGGAGGAAATTGCTGTAGTAGAGACGAAATCGAGACCTTAACCTAAATCTAGAAGGATGGGGGGAAGCGAGGGAAGGTGGATTTGATTTAGGCAGATAAAAGCGTGTCCACTTGATTGAGATTAAAAGTGTTGCGTCAACGATGGTTTGATATTTTGATATATTGGTCTGCTTCTTGCATTATATCAAGTCTAGATCAAAGTTTTTTTTGTTAATGTTGTCAGGAAATTATACATTTGTCCTGAAGTTGTACATCGATTACATTTTTAGGACATATGATAATAAAGGATGAACAAAATCAATATTCAAACCGTACAGGAAATAGATTCTTCGATCTTGGACTGAAAGTGATTTCCATTTCCAGCAATTCCATCGTGGCGTGGTGCGTTTCATAACAATGGATCAGATGGGGAAAGAAACTTTCCCAAGTGGAGAACGAAACACGAACGAGAATCAATGACCCCCGCACCGGATGAGCACCATTCAGCCATCAATCATCATACCTAGCTAGTGTCGGGCCGTCCCTTGTTTGGATCGGATTCGATTTAAGTCGTCGTCATCGTCGCCCGGGTTAGACAAGTTACCTTAACTCTGTTTTTGATCATCATGAACAGTAAAGTCTCAAAAAATGATAAGTAGGTACTCAGATGAAAAGATATTCGAAGCCAGATGAAATTTTTGATGGTAAACACGCAACAAGATCGTCCTGAGGATGTCTGGGTTCAAATTCCAGTACGGTCCTTAAATCTTCTCATGGCAAGGCAACATTCCTTAGCTTCATTGGTCGTATAGTATCTTCGTGCCTGCTATACAATAGGGAGAGTGCAAGAATGGCCTATTGGCAAAATGGGTCCTCTTTTATTAACTCTAAAGGAGCTCATAGAACGTTGCACTGAGAAGCAGGTCCCGTCCCAGTAGGGACACGTCGCATCAGAAAGAAGCAAAACATAAACCTCGAATCAACAACACTCTTCCTCGTTGAATGATTGACAAATCCTCTTCGGGTTGAGTGCGTGTGATGTGTAAAGGATTCGATGCGCATTGATCGGTTTTCGTTCTGTGTCAGACGAGTGGCGGATCCCATTTGCCATATGAAATATTACCATTAGAGGAAGATAAGCCCATAAATCAACAAGAACGAACTAGCAGCGCATCGGCAGTGGCAGCAGGAGCAGGGCGGTTACCGGCGGAGACTCGAACAAACGCATAAGCGACGAACCTTGGCTCACTGTTGGCTGCTTGACGATGAAAACCTGTTGCACCGCTTTTGGTTGTCGCTCCTGACTAGGAAAAGATATTAAAATCATATCGCCAAGATCGAAGCAATACCATTTAATGCAGATTAGTTATTACGGCCTTGAATATCATTTGATGCTTGGTACCAGGTGCTTCGCAACAGTATGAATTGCGTCCAAGACAAACTTCAAAGATTCCCGGGGCAATCGTGGATATCCAGAGGGCTACAGTGTACACTAATAACAAGCTTTGAAGATCATTTTAAAACAGGAAATTCGTAAAGTTCAAGGTAGGGGGCCGAAGCACATCTTAAGCAAAGTTCTCCCATTTTCGTCCAATCGAAAACAAAGCTAATAAGCGCTATTTGTTTTTTATTTTTTTTTTATATGAGTGAGTATTTCTGACGACAAAAAGAACAAAAACAATCGGTGCTCAAATCGTCTGTTTTTGGAATAGGATGAACATAGAGGCCTAGGGTGAATAAGGATACTCATACCATAGTTCTCTGTCCAATTTTCTTAGTTCAAGTGAATCATGTAGTAGCCAATAAATAGATGACGTTCAAAAATTATTTGCTGATTTTTAAAAAAATATTTTGGTAACCAAGGAAAGTTTTTTTTTATCTGTATTAACGAGACTTTTAGCCCTAGGCTAGTTCATCTCGGGACCCACGCTTTACTTCCCTTCCGAAGGAAGAACTCACATTTTGTGAGATTGTCGGGAGTGGGATTCGATCCCAGGTCCTCGGCGTGATAGTCAAGTGTTCTAACCATCACACCAGGTCCGCTCCTGGAAAGATTTAGAAAAAAAAAAACTAGGAATACATTTGTTAATTGAATGTATTCGTGACAATTTTGAACTGAAGCTGTAAACATCTGGAAGCGAGCAACATTCGAAATTTCTTGAAATATTTTCACAAATAAAAAGAAATTCAAAATATAACTAAAATATTGATGTGAAACGTTAAAATTTGCGTATAAACCTTCTGTAAATTAAAACTAAATTACAAACAACAACTCAAGTTTAACTATTGTTTCCTTCACCAGGTCGGGTTAGGATGCACCAGATTGCATTGCTGGCGGTGTGAGCCTTTCGGGTTCGAAATTGTTGTTGACCTCCACCGGCCCCGGCTTGCCCGCCTATTTGGTGTTCCTTTTTTTTTCATTTTCGATCGATCTCTCTCACTACATACTTATACCCACCATGACGAAGGATCGTTGTGACAGAGAAAGGTCATCAGGTTTTTGAGAAGAGGCGACAGCAGCAGAGGTGGATTGTTGGGCGTCTACCAATTGGGAACAGAGCCTTAACAGCTGACGCAGTTTGATGGGATTGAAGAAAAGACTAGGGATATGATTCACCTGATCGTGATCGATGTCTTCTATTTTTTTCTTCTGATTCATGTTAAGGAAAACATGACGAGTGAGACTATACACCTTTTTATCTTGTTCTTTTTTTAGTTTTCACTTACATATTTGACCATCACATCTGAAACTTCATCATTTCATCATTCAAAACCTATCGATTTCCTAATATTTCATCCAAAAATTTGATAACTGACTCAGATCTAGTTGTTGAAGTTTACAAATTGATTTTTTTTCAACAAATTTTATGTTAAGGAACCGGTTATCAACTACGTAGACTAAGTTTTGAATACCTCATATGTATGTCTTACATGCCCTCTGTAGACTTTTGTTAAATGCAAAAAATTGAACATTTATTTGAAGGGGAGTTGTCTAAAGGGATAATATCTAAACCAGACCGCTTATTTAACAGTTTTAACAACTTTCCATCAACCAATGTATAGCATAAATAAAAAAGGCGTATCGGATATCAAACCACACGGTACGCACTTACGCACCCATCGATCTTGCCCTAGTCCAATGGCAGGCAGAACGAAAAAAAAAAAATGAAGAAAAAATTACGTGTAATAAATCTCCAACTCATCATCAATAAAACAGAAAATCCGTTAATGGTGGTACGTTCATTTATCAGGTTGCGCTATAAAACTAGCGATTTTATGGTCGCGCATTTTCATCGATGGTGGCTCTGATCCACCACGTTCATGGGACTACGACTACGCGCGGGAACCACCACCGCTAATGCAGGAATGCACTGGAAATGCTCTTGCTTCAAGACGAAGACAGCCATCAATCTCTCGACTAATACCCCATACCTCTCTGGGCAGACAGGGATGGGCAAGTGAGCACCAAAGAGGCACTACCCTCCAGTCTTCGAGAGTGCAAGTATGATGGAAGGGATGGATGGTAAAACGCAGAATGGGAGAACGCTTTTACCCTAGTGGAAAGAATGATGCACTTTAGCAAATGATGTCAAGCAGCAGATAAGTGGTTTATCCATCCGTAGCGAACGGTCAATTTTTGTTGCCTATTAGCAAATACAAAGGAATATTTAAATTTGTTGTTATGTAGGGTAAAAACACTAGACTTCGCTCCCCTGAAATTCTGTTCTAATATTCGCCACTTCATACATGAAAAATGGAATTTGTATGGAGAGGGCGGAAACTAGAGCAGTGGCAAAGTCTAGTGCTATGCTTCTGCCACTTTCTCATGAGGAAACATAATCTTTGACCCGTCCATGCCTGAGGAAGTTTATTCCACAACTCCACAAAAGTCATTCAATGGGATCAATCCTCAACATACGATAATTTTTTGAGGTTCTATTTCAGAACAACTATTCTAAAAGAATTGAGAAAGGGTTATGAGATGACAATACAACATATTGCAGATACATGTGTCTGTTTGGTTCAAAGCTTTTCACTTTGTCTCTTACCCTCCCCTTTTATTTGCTTTTATTCAAATGTAATAAAAATAATAAGTCATTCTGTGGCTTCCAATTCGGTCCAACATCTTTTCGTAAGGGTGAATTTTTGAATAACATTGCATTTTTTATAGTAGTTTAAGCAACAAGGTGCAGAATGACTCGTCGTAATTATCCAACTCGGCAAGCCTCGTTGGATAAATGTACGACTCATGCTGTAAAAATCGAGTTCTGTACCGAGTTGCGTACAACGTTTTTTGCAAGTTCATGAATTATCGCTTGAACAAATTTTTTTCATCAAACTGCATATTGCTGCTCATAGCCATGTTTAAGAAAATCTGATCATAGCAGGTTATACTGTGCAGTTGTCACAATTTTTCAAAACTGCATCCATAAAGCACCAAGAAGTTGATCAAAACTGAAAACAGTGCTGTAATGGTTCATTACGCAACGCAAATCAGTGCTGTAATGAACCATTACAGCACTGTTAATTTGGTGTGGGAAAGTAGGCCTTTGCCTGTCAGATTTGCGTGAGGTAAAACAGCCTATTACGATGAGAAATTGCAAAAAATCAATTTTTGGCATCCCTTACCCCTTTATAGCATCCCAAAGTCATCCCAAATCTAATACATGGTTTGATATACTATTGAATACTCTCCTCTATTCTCCTGACATAAAGTAATCCTCGATGGAATCTTGCAAAAAAATCTAAGTTCAATCTAAGTTAAAATCTCGGGAGATCACGTTTTGATCGTCAGTCGTCCGTCAGTGACGTCTACCCAGGAACCTTGAAAGAATCTCAGGGAAATCCCAGAGAGAATTGAAAGAATCCCGGGAGGAATGCCTGTAGGAATTTCGTGAGGATCCCGGAATGAATCTTCTGAAGAATTTCGGAAGAAATACCTTAAAGAATCCGGAAGGGATTCCAGAAGAAGACCCTCAAGGAAATCCAAAAGCAATATCTGAAGGAATAGTGGGGAAATCCCTGAAATAATCCCGGGAGGAATCCCTATAAGAATCGTGAGGACCGTCGGATGGAATCTCAACAAAATCTCGGGAGAAATACCTGAAGGAATTGCGGTAGGAATCAATTGAAGAATCCCTGAAAGAATATTTGAGCAATATAGGAAAGAATCAATGAAGGAATTCCGAAGGCAATACCGGGAAGCCTGGAGGAATCTTGCAAAGAATCCTTAAAGGGAACTCAGAAGGAATAATTTAAAAGACAGGGACAGATCTCTAAAAGAACCCCGGAAGGAATCTCAAAACATCAATACTTGCAAGAATCCAAGGGAGAAGGCTGAGTGGAACACCGGGAGGAGTTCCAGGAGAAATCCTGGGGCGTATCCTTAGAGAGTTCTCGGGCAGACTATAAGAAGGAATCTTAGAAGAAATCCAATGAGAAACATCTGGAGGAATCGCTGAATATCCATAGATAAAACCTTGCAGGAGGCATTAAATATGAACCATTATATCCGTGTTTTAAATTGTATCAGTGCCACCTAGTGTGATAATTTCGAAATGTAAACCTATTCGTATCTTATGCATCGAATGGGTTTGTCCATCATACCAACTTTATATCTCTTCAGTCGAGATATTTGGAATGCTTTTGTTTATTATTATTATGTTCTGAAGATTTTTTTTACTAACAGTCACATTATTGGACAAAACTTAGCCTGATGTATGTTTTTCCAAAGAAAAAAACGTCTAAATTGTGTCTTTTTGTTTGGCTGAGATATTGTCAAATCAAATCAATTGTGCTGCAGCACCTTCTAGTTAGATAATGTATAACTAGAGGTCACTTGAATAGAAGACCCGTGTGAAAAAATCAGCCGAAGACATCAGCTTCAATTTTTAAACTATGGCATATTAAATCGTGGTAATAGGTTTGCGTCACCAGATGAGACATTTTTAAAGTAACTCGTGTAATGAGTAATTCTCAAGATATTCTCTGGGTGGATATGTATTTGCAATAAGAAATATGGGTGTAACTGCAATGGGTACATAAAAAATTGCCCGAATTTGGCCTAATAACATCTGCCCTGCCAAATTTCATATAAAACGGTCGAGAACTTTTTGTTGGAGCAATGCAACCGTTAAACACGCGCAAATGAATTTTGTACAACATGTAATTTAGCTTGTCAGCGCTGTAATTTTTTAAATTGATAAAGGAATTTGATGAACTTTTGAACATAGATCACTCAATATATCCCAGACTAGAAAATTGTAACAAAAATATAACATAATTATTACAAACCATGATATGGATAACTCATTGTGATATAATCATGTTCAACATCCTTGGTGATTTCAAAATACTATAACTAAATTATATCACAGTATGTTATAAATGTTGTTTGGTAACTCGTTGTATTATTCTTTAGTTCGACATTTTGAAAATAATGTTTCAAAATTGTATCAAATTTCGATAGAAACTAATAATCTTCAGTCTATAATGTATATCACATTGTGTTATAATTTTGTTCTGATTATAACAAAACAGGTTATTATCTTGATAAGACCAGTGTATTTTTTGTTACAATTTTAGTTACTTCAACATCATTCTGCATCTTGTTCATAACATAACAAGTTATAGAAAAAATATTATAACATCATAACACAATGTGATACCAACTTAATATAAGCTTCCAGTCGGGTGATTCTTGCATCGACATAGTCATATTTTTGTCTGTCGCTCTCGAACCATGCTATGTATTTAGTGATCGGAGAGGAATAGAATACTCATCCCAAAAGTTGGGCGAAAGTGCTACTTGCTGTAATTGTGAAAGAAGCTTGCGTCACATGTCGCACGAGTTTTTATCAAGTGCCATGAATTGAATCGATACGGAATTAGGGAAGAGCGGTTTCTGTTTTATGTGTCTCTTGGCGAGCATAACTGTATTTAGTGTCCAAATGCTTGATAAGGGTCCGAACATGGCAAAACAATTCAAAAGGGATGAATATGAATACATCGCACACGAAAAATTTTCACAAATACTTAACCATATCACTCCTGCTAACGAAATTTCATAATTATCCTAACTGTATTTTGGACTGTAGCGGAAAATAACTATCTGTCATGCAGATGAAAATTGTTCATCATTGTACAAAATGCTTGAATGTACGTATTTTTGTTTTTACTTAAGCTGCAGTTAAAAGTAATGCACCGATTTTAATGAAATTTGGCACAAATAATAAGCATAAACCAAAGAAGTTCATGTATTTTTAGCTGTGTTCCGATTATTGCGGATACAGGCTTTACGTACTGTTTCTTAATTTTGACTTTTAAGAGATGAGATGGTCGCAAAAAACGACAATCCAAATAATGCCGTGTATTAAACAAAAAAACATATTTGAAATCCATTCTAATTGTTCTGTCAATCAATACAAAAAAAGTAGTGTTATTAAGAAAACAACACAACAAGAAACTAATGAGTACTTTTCGCATTAAAAACTGAACAAATAACAAAAGAATTTTATCTGAACCGAACATTATACTGGCCCCAATGAAGTAGACGATGCCGGATCGTCGAATACGAATATTGAAACAAATAGTTAGTAGTTGGGTTAACCTTATTTTAAAAATTATTGCCTCATACTCATTTAATTCCGATTGTCCCGAGTTCGTTGAAAATCGATGGTGCTCCAAAGCACCCATGGGAAATAAAGGGTTGAATAGGTGTCTTCTTCTTCTTCTTCTTTATGGCTCTACGTCCCAAATGGGACTTGGCCTGCCTCGCTTCAACTTAGTGTTCTTTGAGCACTTCCAAAGTTATTCGTTGAAGGGCTTTCTTTGCCTGCCATTGCATGAATTTGTATATTGTGAGGCAAGTACAATAATACACTATGCCCAGGAAATCGAGAAAATTTTCCTGACTGGAACGGGAATCGAACCCGCCGTCTCCGGATTGGCGATCCATAGCCTTAACCACTAGGCTAATTGGAGGTGTCATAGAACCATTTTTTTTTGCGTTCAGTATTGTGAATTTACTTCGAAGATGAATTCCAAAGGAATTTGCATGAACTGTTTGGGAATCGCCGTTCAATTTCAAGGGATGCTTCCATGCGTTCTTGTAAAATTATAGACTTCTAAGTTAATGCACTTTTTACGTTAAACGAACTTTACAATGACTCTCTGTAGAATAATATATGAAACACGCATTTAAAAGTTTAATGCAGAACTGTTAAACCAGATTTTTTTAAAAACTTTACAGCGAAATCTTTTTATTTCGTTGATTTTTTCCGAAAAAGCATTAGAGCTCTCCTCCGACAGCATGGCAGCATGAGCAGCATAAAAATCTAATCCAAGAACGACGGTTCTGATTTGTCGTGTTGCTAGTCCACATATGTATAATACGATTGTCCGATTGAAATTGTAGACAGAGTGGAAGTGATTCGAATCCCGATAACTAAATTTAAAATTGTGATTTTCCGGGAAGAACAAGCGATTCCCGTAAGTAAAACTTGACAACACAATTCTAGGAAACACTGACAGTTAATTATATTTGTAGACAAATATCAAATGACGGTTGAGAGATTGAACAATCCAAATGACAAGAAAACAATCGATAACTCGAAAATGTGTCAAGTGTTGGTAAAGTGTCTTGTGAAAATGAATGTGATTTGTATTTTTTTTTTCTATAATAAACCAACAAATCTTTGAGAAAGATTCGATAAGGATCGAAACGTATGAGTAAGAGGACATAAGGTTATTTTTGATGTCACAATCGGACTGAAAAGCAAAAAAAAAATCCTAAAAATACACCAAGAACAGTCGGAATCAAATGGAGAACATCATCATATCCTTGCCTATCCTAGTAACGGAGAAGATGGGTGTGGCTGGCACTGAAAGTTGTCATGCCTTCTCTAGTTGAACCTCCGGTTGCATTCACTCCTAAATAGGAGGTGTAATGTAATACTCGATTATTCACTAGTTGAGGAGTACGCAAAAAAATCAGTTTCCGTTTTGACTTCACCAAAAATGTTCTAGATCATGTCATTGTCTGTTACCAGTTAGGATATTAGGTGAGGTGAGGAGCGGACCTGGTGTGATGGTTAGTACACTTGACAATCACGCCGAGGACCTAGGATCGAATCCCACTACCGACAAACTCGCAAAATGTGAGTGCTCCCTTCGAGGGAAGTAAAGCGTGGGTCACGAGATGAAATAGCCTAGGGCTACAGATGAAAAAAAGGATAAAGGCTAATCACCGCATCTTCTTTGTTACTTGTTTTGTGTCTATTTTGCTCGATAATTTTCTTCGAAATTGAAATCGAAAGAAAAGCTCCTAAACAGCAGGTTTTCATCGTTTTTTAGTCGATTAATTGCAAAGACTCATTTCATTTAGGTATATTAAGTTTGACACATCCAAAGACACCTTCAAAACCATCAACAACTTTTTTGCGCTGTTTGCACTTTTCCCAAACCCATCTAACGACGTTACAGTCCCATTGTGTTCAGCAATTTTAGCGCTAGATACAACCTGCGCCAAACGCTAGAGGAAAATCGAGAAAAATTCAAATCGCCGCAATGTATGCAGAAGCAGCAGCATACGGCACACAGTATCCAATGCACCACAATACAACGTCTAAAAAAGAGCAAACCCACTTTGCAGCTATTGCTCTAGCACTGCAGCGACCAACGATCAGCGTAGCGCCCGGCTCAGCAAGCGTTTTGTGCACGGTTCATGGAACCGTGAAAAATTGCGCCGCCGAGCCGCACATTCAATCAACGCCGCATCATTGGATGATTGCTGGTTCGAATGGACCATTTCCCGAGTGGATCGTTTGAGTGCGAAGCTAACAAGTAGGGTGCGGGCACCGGTTTTGGCCAGTCTAAGGGAAATCATTAAAAAAAATATAACCAATAATCCAATGAAAACTAGCAATGTGTTAAATGAAAGGTTTCGATCTATACTTTAATATAAAAATGCAGAAATCAAGCTAATACTTGATTTTCGTATTAAAAGTGGCGCTGGCCAAAATAGAAGCATTGCCGCAGTTTTGGCCATATTCTCAGCTTTGGTTTCTATTTTGGCCAATCGCGTGTATTTCTTATGGGAGTGGCCAAATTAGAAGCACCCTGGCCAAAATAGATATATGGGAGCTGATTTTTTAAGAAAACATATTTTTTTCTTCCAGTTTTTAATCAAAATGTATGGTTTTCACAGCTGTAATCATCATAGTATATTAGATTCTACTAGTAAAAAATAAATTGATGCCGATTTAGATCGTAACAGGCTGAATATCACACTATGGCCAAAACTCCGGGCTGGCCAAAACTGAAGCTTCTACCCTATTAAAATTCAAAATTTTGCGGAACAGTTGAATAAAACATGCTTAGCCAGTAATATTAGACACATGACTTGAGCTAGATCGCAGAAAATTATAAAACTTAGTCCATGAACCTGACGGTTCCGGAATTTATTCATGTCATCAACCTCCACTCGGGATCATGCACTTGCCCACTCATCTCGACCGACGCACATTTTCGGAACAGTCCGTAAGTGGAAGAGTTCAAGGACAGAACCGTTCGTTGTCCTTCGCCCGGGATGCTGCGGCTGCTGTTGGCCATTAGAACACACGAAA
This sequence comes from Aedes albopictus, assembly GCF_035046485.1. Classification (NCBI taxonomy): domain Eukaryota; kingdom Metazoa; phylum Arthropoda; class Insecta; order Diptera; family Culicidae; genus Aedes; species Aedes albopictus. The sequence continues at coordinate 127,582,316 of NC_085137.1, read as the reverse complement.
CAAGCAAGTCAAGCTGTATCGTTAAGTGGGGCCACTTTGACAGTTTTCAGCCTAATATTCTATAAAATCAACAAATTTTCAGAGTGAAGACATGTTTTCACCGTATAAGATTAAACTTGCTAAAGCGTTCAAGAAATTTCATTTTATCAAAATTAAATGAAAACAAATTCCCGTGGTCAGGTCGTTAGGGAACGTTAGGTAAATTGCGTGACAGAGGGGGGAGGGAGGTCTAGAAATCCCGAAAAACGATGGACGTAATATTTGAATCTTCCCTTATAATGTGAATTAAAAAATGTCAACCAATATTTGTTATACATATTGATCTTTTTTATATTTTGATCGATTTTAAGAGAAACAAACAAAAGTTGAACATAAGAGTATTGAAGTTTACAAAGCAAATCAATTGACTGGAAGAACTCTCGTACTTACAGAGTTACTATATTCCACGGTACATCATTAGTCATACTCAATACACATTCGTTTGTCGTCACCGACAATACCATCATCATCGTCATCGACGTCGAAGTCGTTATTTGGAAGAACGATCTCACAAAAAACATCTACCGCATCAGAGCCAGCACCAACAATTCAACCGGCAGGTGCCAAAAATGCGTAAATGGTTGGTTGAATGCTTAGAGTTGTTTGCAGCTGCCGGTGGTGGTGCTGCTGATGTGCACTAACAAACCAAAGCTGTTGACTCGCGGTCCTATGTAATGATTTGTAGCGAAGTGATGCGATGATGGAAATTGATTCGGAACCATTTAGGATGTGTGTTGTTTCACGCAGAGGAAGTATCCGTTGTAAGAATATTGAAAGATGCACAAGAGGTAAATAGCTCGTTGACGATTACTTGAGTGTGCTAAAAGGGTTTAAGTGCTAAATTGCACTGTGGCGACTGGACTTTTAAGATTCATGGCCACATCCGGACGGGAACAGTTGTGTTAGTTAGATGGAGTACCTTCAGAGTTAAAAATTGACGAGTTTCCAACTGTAAAATTGCATCCTTATTAGTGTTTATCGACTTACTTCTAACCGTTTTATCTCGATTTTTTTTAATTTTTCATCGATTTCTAAAACAAGCAAAAGAAAACAACTTTTAATTTATTGGATATCAAAAATATATTGGACGTAGGGGAATTGTGGGTAAAATGAACAGGGTGGTGTTTTACAGCAATTAGCGTATTTCTGCATGTTTCAACAACTGGATTCTGTGTGATAGCGTAAATCATCAAACTTCTGCAGATTTTAAACTTTGAAATTAAATAAACCACTTAATTATAACGAAAAGTTCAAAAACCACGTGAAAAATATGCTCTGATGTAAAATTGAACTTATCTGAATTAAGGTCCATTCGTATATTTTTCGCAGATTATGACATATGTAATGTCATATTCCAATCATGTACTCCCAAAAGACAATGTTCAGTTGAAAAAAATAATTAGGTTATGCTTTCAATACAATTTTAGGAACAACTTTAAAACCAGCACGACTTGGGGGTAAAATGAACAGCTGGTTAAAGCGGTATCAATTTTTTATAAAATTTTGTGCAATCTCGGTATATTGAAATCTAGAATACATATTATGACACAACTAGAGCAAAAAGTTAAGAAAAAAATATTTAACACTTATAAAATAAGATTTCTATTCTAAAAGCCGCTTATTTAAGGCGAAACTGGAAGCATTTCCTCATTTTTTTTTTGGTTTTTGATTTTTTATTAAATAACGAAGTAATATTTTCCAAATCGGTTTTCGTGCACATGTGGAGTATGGATCAGGGTATCTTCTGATTTTTTTTTTATGCGGTAGAAAATGTTTTTCATTTTTGCAAAAACCATTTTTTAGTGAAATTTTGTTCAAAAATAGTTTCTGCAAAAACGAAAAACATTTTCTATCGCGTAAAAAAAATCAGAGGATACCCTGATCCACACTCTACATGTGCACGAAAACCGATTTTGAAAATATTGCTTCGTTATTTAATAAAAAATCAAAAACCAAAAAAAATGAGGAAATGCTTCCAGTTTCGCCTTAAGTACATTTTTTACAAATAATGATTCCAGCACATTCCAAACTTTATATAAAAAGTTTTAACAGTGTAGCATATAAAGTTTACATTGAATTTGTTGACCTTTACTTGAATATATCGAAATTAAACATTTAAGCTAGTTTTTGAAGACATGTTCATTTTACCCCCATCGATTGTTCATTTTACCCACACTATTTTTCATGACTCTGTTTTCTTGCATTTTTTGCAATCGAAAATAATGTGAGAAAATTGTATTTTTTATCAATATTTTCTTCCAGAACTCTTAGAATATATTACCATCTACGATGTAGCAGGGTAAAAAAGAAAGATTTTGTCATATTTCTATTGGAAAAGACGACAAACGCTTAGGGTGTTCATATTACCCTCAATTCCCCTACAGGTTACAAGGAAAAAAAATATCTATATTTTTTACTACATTCAACCATACTTAAGTTACAGCGAATTTAAAAAACAAAAACAATGAAAAAAATGTATGGGAAATTGTGAAATGTTATTCGAGATTTGTATCACTGTGTTAAAGTTTTCAAAAATCATCATCATCATTCATTGTTATCAAAAAAAGGACCGATTCTTTCTGAGTAATAAGAATTTTTAAAACGTCTTGAATAACATTTAACAGTGTCCTATTTTTTTGTTAGCTTTAACGTAAGCATGGCTGAATGTAGGAAAAATATACATAGTTTTGAAATAAAAAAAAAATAAAAATTATTTTCCTTTTGCATGTTTTGAAAATCGATGAAAAATAAAAATTAGGGAAAAAATAGTTAGAAACATTTGACCATCCTGGGCTACGTGGCAAATTTAAGACTGGAAGTCAGCTTTTTACAAAAAAAATCGAACGGTAAGCTGCCGTGTGCAACAAAGTCGTCTCATGTTCTATGGGAATCCCTATTAACATGGGACAACTAAACTGCACACGACAGTAAGGTTTTAGGAAAATTTAAATTGTATGACATCTAACGTAGGTCCGCGATAATATTACTCCCAGTATACTTATTTCGAAAAGTCCTTCAAATATTCTCAAATATCGTCGAAGACATCATATCAATTCAACAAATCGATTTCGAATTCAAATTTTGTGAAAAAGAAAAATATGTTTTTTTCATGCACCTTTTTGAAAAGTTAGGTGAAAAATATTGCACAACAAACAACATGAAAAACATTTTCAGATAGAAACTCATACATGAGCAAATTTTCGTTAGAATTAAAAAAGATCGCGTCGCGTCTATGTGCGTTGAGCTGGAATAGCTACATAGCACATCTACTCGATTGGCTTAATTGCAAACATTACGAGAGATATAGCACGATTATGTTTCGATATTTTTTATCTACAAATTAAAATAAAATCGTGCTATCTTTCGTTTTTTTTTTTTCTAGGAGTTCCAGGAGGTCCTGAGATTTCTGCCATAGTTCCTCCCAGGGTTTTAGCAAGAGTTTTTGCGGGATCTCTGTAGGAAGTACCCCCGGAATTTCTTCCAGAGTTTCCCTGATGTGCTTCCAGAGTTTCTCGTTGGATTTATCCAGAAGATTCTTCCAAAGTTTAATTTTTTATTTTATTTTTTTTTGCAAGGAATTTTGTGTATTTTAGAACTAGGGAATTTAGAATCAAGTATCATCATTGTTAATGGTGATGACTTATCATTTGAATAAATATATGAATCTCCAAGGAGACATTCTGAGGAAAACTTATGAAAAAATCCTTCAAGAACTCCGGGAGCATCTACTAAAGAAATCTCAAAAGGAGCAGCCAGAATCTCAAGACAATTTGCGGAAGGGATTCCGGAATAAGCTGTGAATAATTACGAGAAAATCCGAAAGAAAAAAATCAAGAGCATCACTGCAAGAAAATCTGTAAACTACTATTAGTAAAAGTCTGCAAAAAGTCAAGGAAGAGCTCCAAGAGAAATGTCAGCAACAGCTCCTGCAGAAACTCCAATCTTAGGAGAAAGTCCAGGATAAATTCAGAAAAACTCCAAGAGACATCCTAGGACCAACATAGGAAGGATTTTATGAGAAAATTCCCGGGGGAAACTCCGAGAGAAATCTCCTGTGAAACTCCAAAAGAAATCCCGAGAGAACCTTCAAGAAATATCCCAATTAAAACTCCCATAGAAACATTAAGGAAAGCTTACGGATATCTCTTGAAGAAACTACTGGAAAAGTTTCGGACGAGATCTCGGGAGGAACTCTTGCAGAAAATTCGTGAAAAGTCCTTGGAAGAGCTCTAGTATAAATCCCAGGAATCAGAGATGGCATGCTCCTCAGTGTGTGCAAGTATGTGCGGCTTTAACTTGAAAATGAACTGCACTGTGCACATGTTCAGTGTGGAATGCCATCCTTGCCAATAATAACTCCTGTAGAAACTCTGGGAGAAATCTCGGGAGGATCTCCTGGGGAAGTCCCAAGAGGAACATCTGAAGGATTCGAGGAAAATCTTCAAGAGGATTCCCGAGAGTAACCTGAGGAACAATTCTACGACAACATCTGAGATATATCCTGAGGGAAACTTTTGTGGGAGTACTAGAAGATATCCCACGAAAATTTATATGGGCAAAACACAGGAGGAACTGCGGAAAAATCTCACGAGGGACTCTGAAAACAATACTGGGAAAACCTCTGGAAGAAATTTTGAGAGAAAGAAGTTCTGTAGGTCCCCGTGAAAAACTCATGGAGAAATCGGTCGGAATTCATCAATCCTGGAAGATTCCCAAAGGATAATCTCGGAAAGAATTGTTCGAATCTTGGGAAAATGTCGGTAGGAATCCGGAAGCATCTCTGGGAGGAATTCAAAGAGGAGTATCAGGGAAACTGGCGTTAAAAATAACGAAGGAATCCTGTGTCGAATTCTTGAAGGCAATGTAAGAGATATTTCCGAAGAATTTCCAGAAAAAGCTCTAACGAAATTTCTGGAGAAATCTTTGTAAAGAAATTTGTAGATGGATTCTAACTTCCAGATTAACCCTGGACCGGTCGCATCGTGTACTGATTACACGCACCATGAAAAATGCACGCTTGTGATACATAGCGTGAACGTGGTGCCGTTGAAGGTAGTCGAAGACGCGACTGCTCGAGGGTTAATCCACGTCAAATCCACGGTGACGATTCAAGATATTCACTGAGTCTTTCAGCTTTTTCTTTTTTTTTTAACGAAACTTCCAAAGGATTCCCGATTTTCCAGGTTTTTTCCAGGTAGTAGACTCCCTGGAAAATATATACTGTTTCAAAAATTATAAATATAATAACGACTGATTATCATATCAATTAGAGTGCGATAACCAAGAAAGTTTCCTCTAGCTAGGCCATGTGGTGAACATTCAAAGGATGCAAATAATATCAACTTTGTAAACATTTCGTGCAAAAGGTAGAACATTGGGCTCTGTAAACCAGAGCTTATAAAATGGAAGTTACACAAAACGGGTACAAAAATACAAGGCAGTGAAGAATACGACTGTTTTTTTTTATTTTTTGAACTTTGAAACCGTGAAACGCAATAAACTGTGTTGTGAAAAAAATGGTTGAAATCATCAGAAAACGTATTTTTAATCACTAAACAACAATTTCTGATACCAATCTACAGCAAGTTACAGTACTGGACATAATAAAAGCAACCTATGTTTAGAGTTCTGCATTTTAATGCACAGAAGGACTTCAAATATTAACTGAACACTTTAACTAACTTGAAATTTAGCCTGTTAGGCTAATAAACTTGTCCATATTTTTTAGGTTACGCAAATCTACAAATTAAATAAAATGCAAAAATTTGGGTTTGGAATAATTCCGAATTTCGAAAATTGAACATTTTGTATGAATAACAGTAAAGACACACTTTATTTCGTGAAGTGCAGTATCTTTGTTAATCTGCAATCGTTCATCGTAAGGCAGTTAATTTTTAAAATTTTTAAAAATCCAGTAGCAGAAAAAGTTAAAAAAAACAACATCACACTTAACTTTGAAGGATAGATAAACTTACACCAACCATTTTGGATCATCACGTTGCAGACACTTACCTGTAAAAGAAAGAAAAATATAGTTATTACTTGAGCATTTTTAATAAATTGCTGATATGATATGAATGTTTGAACTTATGCTAAGTGTCCTGAAAGTTGTTATTTGAGTAATTCAAAATTACCACCATTCTAAGAAAAACAATTGCATGCATGCTTTATCTCTATCTTTATCCTTATGCTGTCGATGTTTGCCGAACTTCAGCTCAGGAATGACGGTGAGCATACATGACCATGATTACATTTCGCTACTGGCAACAACTCTGAAAGTTGTTTAAAGAATGTATAATAAATTGTTTTGAAAATACTAGACAAAAAACAAAAATAAATAAGAAACAAGCTCATTAATCCAAGGGGTGTATAGGAAAGTAGTTAAAAATGTTTAAGATCTATTTCGAAGCAGGGTTGGTGTTTTCATTTCGGTACTACTATGAAATCTTTTCAGTGTGGTAAAATTTGAAACAGCCTGAAGAAATTTTGAAAATATTTAGTGTTTATTTATGTAAAAACTGGACTCGATAAAAAGAGACACACAAAATAATGTATAACTTTGATTGCGCGCACAAAAACAGCTGATTTTTCAATCGAGAATAGCATATGGGTCATTCCGCGCCAAGTGTACGACCGCTTGCAATCGACCATCACGGATTTGAATCAAATTTGGCTGAAACATTTGTTTAGATGGTAGAAGAAAAAATCCAAATTTTGGTGCCGATCGGATCACCCCTCGGCCCGTGGCAGCACCCCTCGTTTTGGCCGATATGAAAATTATCCTCTCTTTCTTTTATTTTTATCATTGAAACGATTGCACATACACATTTTCGACTTTCGGCTTTTTTAACCCTTTGGAGCCGAAGGGGTCATATATGACCCCGGAGATGAAACAGAGCATAACAAACGTGCTCGACACCAGCGAGGTTGCGTCGACAGCGGCGAAAAAAATCGGCTCCAAAAGGTTAAAGGAAATCGTTCAGGAAATTTTTCAATTTTAAAATTAAAAATCGATTTTTCTCAAAATACGTATATTTTGATTTTAAAAATTTTGATTCCATCATGTTTATCAGACGTTTTTCGATAGAAAAAAAACTTAACTTCCCAAGGTAATTTGCGTCGTTCCTGAGATATAGCATTTTTAAGAAAAAATATTCATTTTTTTTTTCATATAAAGCATCATATAAAATCAGGTGCAGTTTATAAATTTCGTAAAAAAACATTGTTCGATGCCATATAAAGACGTTTTGTGCTGATTTGAACAATATCGAGTATAAAAAGGATTTAAAAAATGTGACAGTGTTGCCAGTTTACCTTTTTATTATACCATGGAACCTAACCTTCACGTGTCTGACAATGTACAGGTTATTCTGAAAAATCGCACCATGTGTGTTGCAAGATGTGTGGGCAAGATAAAAACAATACACATCTTCTCTAACGACCTTGTTGTTGACTTTTCTTCACAGACAAACAGACGTAACACTTAGAATAATTTTCGTAGAAATCCATCGCCTAGTTCACACTACCATCACCTGGTAGAAATGTTTCATGATACACTGCATTGTGCAATATCGTCAACAGAAGGCACTAGTGTGAAACGTCAAACGCTTAGAAAAACGATGCGCGCACCTCTGGCTGTGAAAGCTACAACTATAAAGGTTTAAAAAAATCGTTAAAACCGTGGTCGATGGAAATTTCGCCAATGTTACGTCTGTTTGTCTGTGTTTTCTTGTTTATGGTCCTATCTGACAAAATGACCCGATAATTGACAGTTATTGTTAGTTTGATAGTTAGCAATAAAAAAAATGGTTTATTGGAAAAGATGAGGATAAATTGTTAAAATATAAAGTGTATCTATTGTGAAATTCATTTCAATTGTCATTTTATTCACTTCAACGATGTTGCAGATGGAAGTGTTGCTACACATGTCATTTCTATTGTAAACATCTAAATTACACGAAAGCTTTCGTAAATAGATAACACCAAATAAAAACAAATGATTTCTGTTTTTTATACATATCGAGCACATTTGGCAACACTGCATAAGTATGAGCATAGATGGCAACACAATTCATGATTGCTACTCCATGGTTAATCGCAACTAACGATTGTCGCGTTAGTTTGTGTGTTTGCTTGTCAGCGACGACAGCAGCCACTTCGATCACTCACCAGCATTCTTCACCATTCGCCATTCATTCATTCGCTTGCGATCAAAACTGCGACGAACGGCAACGAATATCCATGTCAAGCAACTTACGCATGGCTTCCCAGTGAGGCGAATATACCGATCCTTAATATGATACTATACATTGTCGATCTGGGAGTCACCTATAATTGATCGAGCAATAGATTTGATTTATCGGAATTAACCTTCGCGTACAACCGATCTCTTTTCCATGCAAAAAAGCCTAAGAAAAGTGGTTATCATCAATCTAGGGAGCAAACGCCACTAATCCATTTCACTCAGAAATTTTAGTTTATTCTTCGCCACGAAGAACAAACAAAAACTCATACCATATGCAATCACATCAATACTCAACACTGTTCTTCACTTCTCTGCCCGGGACAATAAAGGACATGATCTATTATTCTGCGATCCCCTCATAGGGGTGATGCATTCACAGTAAGAGTAAACGCAATACTAAGCATCCCCGCATCTATTGTTTGCATTTCCTAGCATACTTGGCAACACTGCAGGGATTTTTAAAAAGGAGTTTCCTTCGAATATAAAATAAAAATACTGAAGTCTGAGCTACCAGTTGCGCGACGATGCGTAGTATCTAATATTATCTAATTCCAAAGGATATCATACTTCATATTTTATCATATTCCATATTTTCAGGTTCAGCTTCTGAAATTAGCTGTGGGTTATTGAATGTAGTTATATCGAAATGACATTTTCAGTACTGTTGCTTATTAATACACTCATCAAATGTTTTCCTGAATATATTTTACGTCGATGTTGCCAAATGTACTAAATCTAAATAAAAAACATACTTTTGGCTTGTTAATCAGATTTCATACTAAAGTTCTAGTAAAATTAAGATTTCTACAATAAATATTACATATTTGGCAGCACTTCCGTTCAGATTATGTTAAAATATATGAAATTTGTTTAGAATTGATGATCTCAATAGATATTTTTTTTTAGTACAACAGCTTATGCTAGTCCATTACGATAGACTCATAATTGATGAACTGACAACACTGTCACATTTTTTAATCCTTATTATACTTGATATTGTTCAAATCAACACAAAACGTCTTAATATGGCATCGAACAATGTTTTTTTTACGAAATTTTTAAATTGCAGCTGATTTTATATGATATTTTATATGAAAAAAATGAATAATTTTTCTTTAAAACGCTATATCTCAGGAACGACGCAAATTACCTTGGGAAGTTAAGCTTTTTCTATCGAAAATCGTCTGATAAACACGATGGAATCAAAATTTTTAAAATCAAAATATACGTATTTTGAGAAAAATCGATTTTTAGTTTTAAAATTGAAAAATTGATATCTGGCAACACTGTATCAAAAAAATAATATTTTACCTGAACGATTTCCTTTAAAAAAGCCGAAAGTCGAATATGTGTATGTGCAATCGTTTCAATGATAAAAATAAAAGAAAGAGAGGATAATTTTCATATCGGCCAAAACGAGGGGTGCTGCCACGGGCCGAGGGGTGATCCGATCGGCACCAAAATTTGGATTTGTTTGCCAAAGCTTGTCAAATGGTAAGTCTCTTATTTCGACTATACTTCCTCCAACACTTAACCGATTTTGATGAAATTTTTATGGTATTAGCTACACATAATGTACTATTCTTGGTCAAAAATCAGCTATTTCATGCACAAAAAAAACCAAAAGTTATACGATATTTAGTGTGTCTCACTTTTTCTGAGTACAGTCTTTAGATTATCAAAAACAGGGTTGAATAAAAACACCTCAGAAAACGAAAATTTACACAAAAATTGAAAGGATTTTTCAGCTTTTCAACAACTTGAAGCGATTAGAATTTTTACGGCAAAACATCTGCAAAATATTGATTTATTTTGGTAGTTACGTACACATAACTCCTCTCTCTCTCCTCTTCTTGGCGTAACGTCCCCACTGGGACAAAGCCTGCTTCTCAGCTTAGTGTTCTATGAGCACTTCCACAGTTATTAACTGAGAGCATCCTCTGCCAATGACCATTTTGCATGTGTATATCGTGTGGCAGGCACGAAGGTACTCTATGCCCAAGGAAGTCAAGGAAGTTTCCTTTACGAAAAGATCCTGGACCAACCGGGAATCGAACCCGTCACCCTCAGCATAGTCATGCTGAATACCCGTGCGTTTACCGCCTCGCCTATATGGGCGTACACATAACTACGCCGGCTTTAAAATTATTAAAAAAAAACAACATTTAGAAAAATGATCGATATTTTAAATCCCCTATTTTTAGACCAAGCTTTGACACTGCGTAAAATATCTTTACTGGTTATAAAATTCGGTTCACTGCTGAAACCACATAGTCAATAAATTTAAAAGCATGCCCAATTTTAAGAATTCGATTTTTTAACTTGGTGTGTTTTATATTTGAGAAAACGTAATTTAGCAGCATGGAAAAAAAAGGTTCCTCAAAAATGGCCTTTTTTCCATTTTTGAGAATTAAGAATGCAGTGAAATTTTTTCTTGAAACAAAGAAAATACCGGGTTCAAATTGATCTCCGGGTTGAAATTGTTCAGACGTTTTGTCGTTAGATGAAGAATGCTTTAAATAGTTTCCTTACATATATCGTTTAGTATATGTTTCCTAAATCACGATATTTGGAAACTGTTTGAAGTATGCTTGATCTAACTGAAAAATGTCTGATAAAGTTTGACCCGGAGATCAAAATTTTCGAACATTATCATATATTTTTTGCAATATCATTTTTAAAGGGTGCAATATTTTAAAAATTTTGATAATTTTTCTAAAATCGACGCTGGCCTATTTATCTTGAAGAATTTATACAGTATATTCAATATTAAAATTACGAAAATACCGAAATTGTTTTTAAGAATTTTTATCGAATGTACTCAAATTTTCTGTCAAAATAGCGAATTCATCTAGAAAATTTCAAGGTCTTTCAGAAATACCATCATGTTGTGTTAATTGACAAGTGAACGGGAAATTCTAAAAATCTCTAAATATCTTTATCAGCGAAATTTCACACGGTGTAAGTTTGTCGGGATTATGATTTGATCTCTGGTTATGTGCTCTGAACATCCCACCAGGTCCACTCTACTTCCAAAATTCTGGCACAAACTAATCTAGAGTTATATGTATAAAAATATCTACCTCTTCTTAAACTTTAACAAGATTAACAAGTGTTTTAGAAACAGGATTGTTTTCATTCTTTATGCGTGTCATCGTGCGTGTTAAAGGTCTAGAGTTTTGCGTTTACAGTAAACGCATATTGCTGTTGAAAGAAGAGAAATAACCAATACAAGGAGCAAAACTTATTATTTATAATAAGTATAATGTATAAATAAACGATTTTTTTTCGAATTTTTTGTAGATTTTTGTAAAAATGGTAATGCTGAGTTTTAAAACGTGCCCCAATCACGCAGTGCCCATATTAGCAAAATAGCTGAATACTAAGAAAAGTAAATAAAAAGAAAATAAAAAACTTTTTTAGTAATAAAAAAAAGTTTTATCAAGAATTGTAGTTGTGCTGTGATATAAGCGTGTATGCCGTTGTTTTAGAATATTACACTAGTTTACAGCATTTTTTAGCTCGGTAAGCTGATAATCATTTATAGTGTAGAATAATGCCCTGAGTTGGAAAACGTGAAGGAAAAAAAATACAGTAGAGCGGAAACGATAGACTGACGATTTGATATCGATTTTTATTTTTTTTAAGCAAAGTTGCTCTCTTTATACACTTCATTCTCCGTAACCAATGCACCGATTGAGATGAATTTTTTACTGTAACTCGCTCACATCTTATGTTTTAATAGAACGTTGCGTAAAAAAAATGTTTTTTTTTCATTAAAAAAATTAAAATCGTTTGTATTATTTTTTTCAAATTTTTGCCTAAATTTGAGGAGATTGTCCCACATACTCACCAATATCTCGGCGTCCACCAATCTGAACTGTGTTCAGACCAAGGTTGTTAACCGATAAATTATCGGCAGTTAACTCAACGCAAACTCGATAACGATAAAGGTTACTCGATACTCTCTCGATAACGATAATCGAACGATGAATCAACGCGAAGATCAACGTACCTTCGATAATTTTCCGATAAATCTAGTTACCCTAGTGACGGCATCAACGACGAGTCAGATCGCGAAGAAAATTTTTCGGAGACGTTATCGAGTCGACAATTTCCACAGTTAACTGTATCGCCGATGACGTTTCCGACTGAAGACGTTATCGTTATCGACGATATACGATAACAAACGTTAATTTATCGATTAACAACCTTGGTTCAGACGATCGAAAAATATTATAATTTAATTTTAAATTAAAAAAAAATGAAAATTGGTAGACTGCAATGCAAGATATAGAATTTGAGTAAAATCCATAATCCTAAAAACCGTAAAACTCGATTTTTGGGTGAAACTAAAAAAAACTGTTCTACTTTTGTTTTATTTTGTAAACTAGTGTTATGTTAAATTATTAGAACATAGATCACAACATTCAGTTATCTATACTTACACATGTGGTGTTGAATAAAATGTCCTATAGACTATTATTTGTAGTCTGGTTGTTCTGATAGTAAGTTCCATTATGGTAATAAGTTATGGAGCATTTACATATTTACACAGCGGTTCACGATGTTTAGTGGATGCCCCTAATGTATTTCTGTATAAATTATACTTATTTGACCCACACATATGTGTCCAAGTAGGAGAGACCATATTCCTGCATATCTAACACATCCATTGCACAGCAATAATAGTTAATGTGACCTTCTTGCATCGGACTCCTGCGGTGAAAACAACTCCAACTCCCAGTACCCAGCCCATGCCGAACAACGTGACAATTACGTTTTGTTTTGCAACTCATAATGACACACATCCGAATCCAATAATATAGGATTGTTATCATACTCGTTAGTGGCGATCATCCCATTCATTCACTACTTATACCGAGAGTGCTAGCGGTTTAATAAATGATCAATCCGATCCCAGATGCTAATAGACAAACGGTGCGGTTTTTTTTTTTCATTCATATAAATTATTGCATTTGTCGTAATCGAATAAAAATAAAAACAGATAAATGTCACTGCAGGGTAGGGGGCAATTGATCAGGTGCTGAAACAGTTTTTGTTATCAGCCGCCCGATGCTATTGCATGATATGTCAAAGATGAGCGTTGTGATCGTGCACGACCATGCGATCTTCCTCCGGGCACTTATTCAAAGGGATTCGTCTGATATTGATATGACATAGCGAACAAAAAAATGTATGGAATGTATAACAATCGATTAAATAATGAAACGTGAGACGGTTAGTTAAAAAGATGGTAGTTCGAAAAAAAGACCTGAAGTCAAAATTTTAAACTAATAAAAAAACTCAACTCTATTTCCTAGAAGCCTACGTCTATAAACAACCGTGAAAAAGTAATTGAAGATGCCAAAATAAAACCAATACAAAAACAAACCGAAAGAAAGATACCAATTTTACGAATAATCAGACCACATGATCGGAACAAACCGGCGGGACGGCGCAGAAAGTTTCACTTTTTTCTCGAATTTGTGTAAAGATTCGAAGACAAGCTTCCAAATAAGTCGTAACCTTTCCCCCACGGAGAGGAGGAGAGAATCGATCGGCAAATGATTCACCGCAGCCGAATCACCGGACGATATCGAGTTCAATCCAGATTACCGGAACGGAAAAGGCGAAGGTAGCTGTAAGTAGCAGGGATCGAGAGCGATCGAGATCAAAATGTTAAGTCACTTTCCCTCAATTAGCATGCGTTCGCGAAGAGTATCGATGATTTATTCGGGCGGACGGGCGGAGGCCGGTCGCCATTCAAATAGTCATTCGATATGGCCGATCGGTCAGCGCAGCGCATATTTGAAGATCATCTCCTCGACACAGAGCCGAGGGAAAATGAAATCCCCCGGATGAAGTTCCCACCAGACCAAGACAAAAAAGGCGGCAGGCAAATAGGAGTTCTGTAAAGTATCATATGGGAAGATGAGTCGATCATGATGGACGAACAAATAAACCACATTAGCGTGATCGATATGTCGGATCAAACCGAATCATCGCTCACTCAGTGAGCCAGCGGCGGCGGCGAATCTTGATCAATCAAAAGGATTTACATAATTCATCTTCTTCAACGTCGTCGTTGTTGTCGATAGCTTGGTTTGGTTAGTGATTTGTATGGTTGGTACTGGTGGCAATATGAAGCGAAATCGTTTCATCGAAGAGTTACAGATAAAGAAATTCTTCCGGTTATTTGGTACGATTCTAGCACCGACGAACCGACGTGACAGTGGCGATCCAAAACTGTCCCCCCCTAATTTAACGGTCGACCAGCGAAGCGAGCGATCGCTTCTGTCAAATCAGCGCAGACGCGAACCGTTTCCTATATGAACACACAGGGGTTTGGTGTCGAGCTATCAAATCATCGCGAGCCGTTATAGAGGTGGCGATAGTGTTCGGCTATTTTTCATCATGGCGTCGCGGACAACAAATTTGAATTTATTTGTTCTAGCTGTCACGTCGGTTCGTCGGTGATTCTAGTATATTCTTCAAATTTTTCTCCAAGATTACCTTCCGGAACACCACCAGGAATTGTTTTATGGGTTCTCACAGAATTTATCAAAATTTTCCCAGAATGTCTATAGAAAAAAGATTCTAGCAGGATTTCCTAGATTGGATTTCAACAAGAATTTCTTCAGAAGTTCCTCCAGGTATCCCATAAGAATGTATCCTTGTCCATGTATTTCTTTAAAAATTTCTCCTGGGATTCTTCAGAAAATTCCTTCAAGAATTGCTACAGAAGTTCGTGCAAATATTATTTCATGTATCTCTTCAAATACATCTGAAGAAGTTTTTTCTATGGTATTTTTCCATGTATTCTTTTAAAGATTTCTCAAGAAATTTGTTTAGATATTTCTCCGAGATTTTCACCAGAAATACCTCCAATGATTTCTTTAAAAGATTCGCAGGAAATCGCAGATCCTTTCACAAATTTCTATAGACTTTCTTTCAGAAATTCAGAATTTTTGAAACTCTTTCAGAAATTATTGTTGGAGTTTTTCCAGAGCTTCCTTCAGGTATAACTCCATATACGCGGGCATTCTCTCAGGTATGTATTCATTTAGATATTCTTCTAGAAAAATGTCAAGAGATTCTTCTGCAAGTTTCTCCAGGAGTTTCTCCAGAAGTTTCCCCAATGGTTGCTAATGATTTATTTGAACCTTTCTTTAGTGAATCTTTAAGAACTTTCTTTTCCGATAGTTCAGGATTTTTTTCCAAATATTCTCACATAAATTCCTACAAAAATCACTTCAGAATCTATTCTTTGGCATTATTTAGGGATTTTTTTATAATAAGTTCTTCCATAAATACCTGCAGTTCTTCGAGGTATCCAGAGACGCCTTCGGAAATTATTTTTTTTAGAAATTTCTCCTGTGGCTCTTAAAAGAATTCCTTAACGTTGTTTTTTTTATTCTGCAGGATTTCCTACAGAAATTTGTTCAGGAAGTGCTTAAGGAGTTTTTATGTACTAATCCCTTCAGAAAATTTATACGTAATTCTTCTAAGAATTCCTTCAGAGGTATCTCTTGGACTTGTTACAATGAATAAAATGTTTTGCGGAACACTACACATGCATCGCGCCCCTATATGAGACGACATGCAACGAGTATCTTGAAATAAAACCCTACAAATGTGCTATTTCAAATGTCGTATCGCGCTTCACGTTGGGTGCCAACGTAACAAAAAATACATTGGAAATTGGAACCCTATAAATGCAGCATTTTCTTTTCCTAATTGGGTTGCACGTTTGGGCGCTAACACAACATAAATGCACAAAACACATCCCAAACTTATAACTTGCGCCCTGTTACCCAAATGCATAACGAGGTTCAATCTCAGGATGACGGTTTCATATTGTTTTCGGTCCATCAGTCTATCCTGGGATTGTATTTTTTCTTGCTGGTTGTCTGTAGTTCGCAGCGATTGTTGCTTACAATTTGGGCTAGGAATTTCTAATCCTAAAGAGCATCCTGATTTGGGCAACAACACAAGACCCGAAATGGCTGGAGTGCTATAAATGCGCATAAAATTTCAGGGACATATGTGCAAACCACAGTATAACATACAAAATGTTCATAACAATTTACAAACGTAACATACTCCATGCAACAACGAAAGAATTTTCTATGATTTGAATTCTTTAATACATGAAAAATTCTTAAAACTATTTTACATACGCAACAACTTCTTTATAAACGTAACACACTTTATAAGAATTCCTTTAAAAATTCTCCTGGGAAGCCTGAGGAATTTCTTACAGAATTCCACTAGTACCTTTGTCTGCAATTTTGTGCAGGGATTTTTGCAGACACGTTTTAAGAGATTCATTCATAAATTCATTACGGATTTCTTTAGGCATTTCTCCAGAAGCTTCTAAGCAATTTTCTCTTGAAAATACTTTAAGAGTTCCTCCATAATTACCTCATATTTTTTTATAATAATTACGGAGGTATCTTAAGTAGTTTCACCTGGTACTTTCACAGGCATTCTTTCAGGTATTGCTCCACAGATAAAGGATTTTGTGTAACTTCTGGAAGAACTACTGAAAAAAAAGCGTAAGAATATCTTAAACAATTCCTGTAGAAATCTCTGAAGGAAACCGCAGGAGAAATCTCTAAGAAATATCTGTGTAATTGTTGAAGATACTGCAGGAATCACTGATGGAATTTCGCAGGAAACTGCTGGCAGAACCTTGGGAAGAATTTCGGAATTGAACCGTAAAGGATTTTTTAAGAAAATTTCAGAGGAATTTCAGAAAAACTTCATGACAGAATGAAGAATTCTCTTGCTGAAACTCCTGAAGAAACCCAAACATTTCTAAGAAAGTATCTGGATATATTTTTGAAGGAATTCCAGAAGGAATTTCTGATTCAATCTTCAGTAGAAACGCTGTGGAAATCTTAGGAAGTACTCTTGAATAAATCTCTAGGAAGCTAAAGAAAATCTCAGCGAAATTCTTGAAGAAATAGCAGGAGGAATTTACAAAGAAATTCCCAGATAAATATCTGGAGAACCTCCTCAGGAAACTTTTGGCAGAATTCTTAAAAAAAATTATTGAGGAAGTTCAAGAAAAAATCCGGCAAAAAAATATTTATTCAAATTCTATGATAATTTTCTGAAAGGATTCCTGAAGCAATTTGTGATTGTATTTCTGAAGGAATTCCTTGAGAAACGTCTTAAAACGCAGTTGTGAAGGTCCGTAAAAACTCTTGAGATATATCGAAAGGATTTTTTAAATTTCCTTAAGAATTCGGAGAGAAGTTCTTAGACTTATGAGGAAACGCCGGAAATATCGCTGGTGAAATACGTGGAGGAAATCCTGAAGGAATCTCTGAACATCTGCAGGAATCACTGGAAGAATTCTTGCTTGAATCACTGAATGTAATAGTGCCAGAAACTCGGAAGGATTACTGCAGGGATTTCTGGATAAATTTCTGAAAAAAAAATCTGTAAACATTCCTGTGAGAGTTTTCTATGAGGTGGGATATCAATTTCTGAATAAGTTTATGATGGATTTTTTGAAGAAATATCTCTGGCACATTTTCTGTAGGAACTAGTACAGCAATGTATGCAAACGCCCTGGCTGAACATTCCAAAGTTATACCTGGAGATATTTCCGAAAGGTTTTCTAAAAGAATACCTAGATTTCATAATCCATCTCCAACTCCACGTTCCATAACATACCTAAACTCTAAAGAATTCTTGGAGAAATCTATAGAGGAATTCATGGAGGAATCCTGATCTTTCGATTTGACGAAGGAATCGCTGAAAGTATTTCTGAAGAAATCCGTCGATAATTTTCAGAAAGAATTTTTGTAAACTATGCCACGTTTTCTCTATAAATTTTCGAGCGCACCGGTAACGACACGCACACATTTTACGCCTGCAAGCACACACAAAGACAACTTCAGCAAAATTTAAAAAAAAATCAAAGGTTTGTTTCTGTTTTTACCTGTTATCTTAAATCAAAATAACAAAAAAAAACGAGCTCATCAAATGAAAAAAAGTTCAAATATTAAACTTTTTAGTTATTCGTTATAATTTTCTTACACTTATTATTGGAAATACAGGGGATAGATAAAACGATCGGGACAGGTAAAATTTTAACTTTTCAAAATATGGTAAACTAGCTGGAATTTTTCGAAAAGTGCATCAAAAATTCTCAAAATTTTTACTGTAATTTTGTCAACTACTTGTCTATGAATAGTCAAAATTTGGGAAAGATCGGGCAATCTATGTATAAAAATGAGTTTGAAGTCCTTTTGAGGCAACAAAACTCACAAACGGGTGGATCGATCGGGATGACTCTTGCATGGTTTTATTCGTATTCATGGTGGCTGTGTTTATATGTACAAAAAGTTACGAAAATCATTTGAAAATGCATGAAAAAAGTAAAATTTATGAATTTTAATGAGCTGGGAAGAAATTCAACCCGATCGAAATAAAAAAAAATCTAGAGTGCGGTGCTGCAAAACCTTAGACCCTTTGATGTCAAACCATCACAATCGGGCAAGGCAAAGTTTGCCGGGACAGCTAGTTCTACATAAAATGAAAAAGATTCTAGTAAAAGTCATAATTATCCGATAGCCAACATTAAACTGTTATATCTCCGGATTCAATGAACGGAATGTAATGAAAGTTTAAGCAAAACTTCAACATCACTTCAAAATTCAAGATGATAGATATAGTTCATTTAAAATCTCTCTAATTGACTCTAAAATAAATATGTTTTAAATGAAGTAACAAAATGTCCGGCAATAAATTGAAAATAGTTATGAAATGTATGTTAAAAATAGCTCAATTTACTAAAAAATCATATAATAAATTAAATAGCTATAACTGTTTCTCTTATAAACAATTTTAGGTATAGTCAAACGTTTTTCAAAGCTTATTGTATAGGTCATGAATGCTCAACGTTTCATTACTTTCATTGAATCCGGAGATATAACCAGTGCTGAAAAATTCATTTCGTCATATCTAAAGTCAATCACCCTCAGCTCATTTTAGAAGCTGAACCTGAGAATATGGTATATGAAAAACTTGTGCGGCTAGACTAGTTCTGCAAGAAAGTCACGGAAAACCCGATATTTTTTTAATATTTAAGGTAAATGTCACGGACTACCTTTGAAAAATGCCAAATGATATTCACCGTGAATATCATTTGCATTTTTCAAAGTTAGTCCGTGACATTTACCATAAATTAAAAAAATATCGATTATTCCGTGACTTTCTTGCAGAACTGGTCTAGCCGCACAAGTTTTTCATATACTATATTCTCATGTTCAGCTTCTAAAATGAGCTGTAGGTGATTGAATTTAGATATGATGAAATTAATTTTTCAGCACTGGATATAACAGTTCAAAGTTGGCTATCGGATAATTATGCCTTTTACTGGAATCTTCTCATTTTAAGTAGAATTGCCCGATCTTTCTCAAATGTTGACTATTGATAGCCAACTAGTTGACAAATACACAAAAAAATGAGAATTTTTAATGCACTTTTCGAAAAGTTACAGCTAGTTTAACATTTTTTGTAAAGTGATAATTTTGCCTGCCACGATCATTTTGTCTATCCCCTGTAGTTCCTCCGATTCTGCTGTCAAAACAGGCAGACCTATGTATGTTGGATTCAGTCGTTGAACTCTCCTCTTTTGATTGTTCGCTATTCATATAAGAGAATTATTAAAATTAACATCATCGTGATTCGTGATCCACAAAGCTGACGCACACGCATCAAAGTGTTTGATATTTATGCCAATTACAAACATACAATCTCATTGCCCACTGAAGCCAGGTAGGTACACTGGTCGCAAAGCAAGCATTCAGACAACATCAGCTGGAAGCAAGTTCGAATCAAACATCCAGCTTGACCTAAACCATAACAACTTGGTTTTATTTTCGGCCCGCAAATAACTTGCCCCAAACGATTCGACACATCACCTCCTCGATGGAAGCGCTGAATGGAATTGTTAAAGATCTTAAGCCACATTTCCAAATAATTCCCATTTTCCTTCCCAACAGCAACGTAAACAATGGCAGCTCCCCTCCTACCGCGTGTTAATCGTTCCACGTGAATGTAATCTTTCGGGAATCGACCTCCTCTCGAATGCAATCCAAACCTCCTCCATACTATAATGAAATGATGTGTTGTTGGAGATGGTAATGATGATGAAGGCGGTCGTCAACTGACAAGCACGCGTTGGGGTCTTTTCGGGAACAGTAAATCTTTCGTGGCCCATCTTCACTTTCCTCCGTGCGTCACGGCCCCGGTGATTGATGTGGTCGTCCCGAGTTGATTGGACGGTAATGAAATTGATAGCACCAGAATTGCAGTTTTGGGCTGTGGAACGATTGTCCTCAGAGGTGAGTCTATAAATAATTAAAAAAAATAGATAAACTTTTCGGGTTCATATCCGAATTTCAGTGAAAAGTTTAATCTGATTTCAATCTGAAAATCATCTTTTCAACGTTTCATAAAAGTATCCTAAGGAATTTTGATACGAATCCTAAAATACGCAATTCCTTTTACTGTCAAAAACCCAATTTCCCTCAGTGTAACATTATTTTGTCGTAAAAATGAACCGTTCCACAAAGTGTCCGAATTCGAATGAAAACTAAAACAGCAACAGCTGGCTGCGTCCACCGGACCAACCTGTTGAACTTGCTGCAGTTAGTATAGCTATAGCAGCAGTTGTGAGCAAGCTGAGCGCGCAGAGATTTAATAGGTTTATGATAAATGGAACCAGATAATGCCCGGGTCAGTTTGGTTTTCGTTCTTTTGGGGTCTGTGCGGTTTCGCATTCGGATTAGAGGGTTGAGTTGTGGGCTAGGTTGTTCGTCCGTCGTGTGTTGTTCAGGTTGTTTGATCTTGGAACACTTGTGAGTTTCGTGACAAAAGAATGCCATATTTTCTGTTCAATTAAAAAGCAGTTGGTATGTTGCTGGGAAAAAATAGTTGATGAGTTCAGTATATCTAACACATGTTGGTTGAGGCAAGATGAAGAATGCCGTTAAGTGTAGATCTTCTAAACATCACACAAAAACCTTAGCAAAATATTACTTATCCATTTTTAAAAATCAACATAAAACGCGATTTGAAACTAATTTCGTGGATTGGATACTCAGTTTTCTTTTGGTTATCTATAGATTTTGTTTGTGTATCATAACTTTAATCAAGTTTAATGCTCCGCTTCTTCATCTTCTTCTATATGGCTCTACATTCCCACTGGAACTTGGCCTGCCTTTCTCCAACTTAGTGTTCTTTGAGCACTTTCACAGATATTAATTGGAGGGCTTTCTTTGCCAGCCATAGCATGAATTAGTATATTGTGAGGCAAACACAATGATACATTATGCGCAGGGAATCGAGAAAAAATTCCCGACTGGAACGGGAATCGAACCTGCCGTCTCCGGATTGGCGATCGATAGCCTTAATCACTAGACTAACTGGAGACCCTGCATACTTATCAAAAATTGTAATTTGGAATAGAATCATTCTCCACGATTTAATCCGCTGAAAATTGAGAAAATCATGGTAGGAGTCAACAGAGAAATTATTTTTCATAAGTAGCTCTAAAATCCGGTTAAACAAGCTTTTCCCCATCTTCAGGATGCAGAGGGGGCCTGGAATTGGTTGTAGGTTGCCGAGATCCCCACATATTAATGTTTCAGATTGGTGGAGGACTGATTAAAAACAAAGTGAAATGTCTTTGCTCATCACTTTTGCAGCTCCCCGACAAACCTTTGAACTTGGGAGCTTATTTGTAATTTCAAACAAAGCCAGAAATTCAAAAGTTTAAAAACTTTTGAATGTCGGATAAGGTTAGAGTAAATTTTATGTATATTTTTTTTAGGAAATGCTTCCAGTTTCGTTTAAAGTTGGCAAATTTTAAACCTTGATAAAAAATTTAAAAAATAATAAATTGGATACAGATTTTCGAGAATAGAAAACAACTGGCAACCTCGCTCCAGGGCCATTGAACCAAAGACAAAACGATGAAAACAATTTTCCTTAAACACAAAACTAAAAATCGATTATTAAAAAAAATCAAAAACAAAGTTATTCGAAAAAATCGACCTTTAAACACCCTATTATAATTTTTAAAAATTGCTCTAGCGCAATATGCAAATGACCTACAAAGTTTGTGTCTTCGGCAAAGTTTCTTTACATAGATTGAAGCAAAACTTTCTAGAACATTGCTTTAAGCTAGCTATAAAACTGGGAAATACCTGAGGAACGCCCTTAGTTCTATAGGCGGCAATAAATTCGGGCATTTTTTTTTTTGGGAATTTGTACGATATTATACTTGAACATTTTTTTCCGAAAATTCCATCGGTATTTACTTTGGAAACTGCTTCAACCATTTCTTAGGAATATCATTTGGCAATTGTTTTCCATCGTCAAACGGTTCAATTTTTTTCAAGAAATTTTTATCAATCACTGCGGGAATTTTTCAGCTTTCTTGTTTTTTAACTGCTTCAGAATTTTTATAGCTATTTGTGTTTTTAATTATTTTGTATTTTTCTTTCAATTTTTCCAGTAATTCCACTGTAAAGTCCATTAGTAATGCATTTGGGAAACAATTCGGAATTTATTCGCAAATTTCCAAGGAAATTTCTCTTCGGGAATAGCATTGAAAATTTCTTCATCAATGCCATAAGGAATTCATTCGGCAATTTCTTCAAGGAATTTTTCGGTAACTCCTTTGAAAATATTTTGTGAATTCTTTCATTAATTCAGATATGTTTTCGTGAATTCTCCAGCAATTCTTTCATAGGAAATCTGGTGGTAGTTTCTTTGGGAATATTTTGACATCGCTTCTTTTTTTAACAATAACATGTCTTCTATTCTTTTGACAATTCTTTTGGGAACTCCTTCGGTAAATTTCTTTGGATTTTTTTTAGTAATGGAGCTTTTCGGAATTCTTTCGGAAATTGACCGGAATTGTCTTTCGCATATCATTCTATGGAAATTACTCAAGTAATTGTGCTGCCAAAAGTTGAAAAAGGCGTCCATCTGAAAAAAAAAACCCTGGTCACAGAACTTTATGCAGACGCTAATGATACACCATGGAGTTCTATTGCGGGCTTGAATAACAGTTCGATCGTTCGCGATAGACAAAGTTTGGACTTGTTTTTGTTTTTGTCACATGCTGATCTAGCAAAAGTCGCTCCAGCAGTATTCCATCATAAGTGTTTAACATATTTTGAAGACCTGGACAGCTATAAATACCTGGTCGTCCAGTGGAATAGATCAATTTCAATCCTACCTTCAACCGGTGTTATTAATTGATCACTATAGTATCAGCTTCACAAAGCGGGACTACATCAGTTTTACTATTTTTGTCAAAAGTCCTCAAAGCATGTACTTTGAGAATTCCTGCGAAAACTTGTTTATGAATTCCTTCGAAAATCTCAATGAAAACTTCTTGCAACTCCTTGTGAACTTTTTTTTTATTGCATTTTTGTTCATTGATTTGGTCGATGACTATGAAAATGCTTTCGTAATATCTTTAGGACTTGCTTTGGAAATTCTCATAAGCATTGCTTGGGCAATTTCATTGGAAATTCCTTCGGTACCTCTTTTTGAAATACCTTTTGGAGCATCTATAAATGACGTAGCATTTTTGGACCATTTTCACACCCCCTGCCCATTTTAGCTTATTTTCCCAAACGTTATGTATGGGAAATTCTTAGGCAATTTATATGCAATTTCTTCTGCAAATTGATTTCTTCGGGATTTTTTCAGTCATTTTTTTGGTTTTATTTGACAACTCCTTTGAGAATTCCTTCAAGATTTAATTCGGCAATTGTTTTTTCTTTTTTGGTATTTGCTCTACCATTTGAAAATTTCTTCAGCAATTTGATTTGGGAATTTTTGAATTTCCAAGGAAGAGATCTATAAAAAATATCCAAAAGCATGGCCGAAGGAATTTCCAAAGGAATTGACAAGAAAGCTTCCTATGATGGATGGAAATTTAAGAAATTTCCGTATGAATTAAAGAAAAAACTGTCGTAGAAAATTTACAAATAAAGTGGCGAATGAATTGCTGTTGAAAATTCTACAGAGACTCCCAAAACAGTTGCTGAACAAGTTCCAAAGAAACTACCGAGAAATTGAAAAAAAAAGTTGTCGACAAAATTGTCGAAGAAATTTCTAAATGAATTGCCAAAATATTACCGAAGAATTTCACGATAGAGATCGCAACAATTCTAAATATATTTTCTAAGAAATTCCAAATGGTGTTAACAAACCAACTTCAAAAGCAAGAAGAAACAGGACTTCATCAGAAGTAAGAAGAAGAAATTTAAAAAAAAAATTAACTCCTAAACTACCAAGGGTCCAAAAAAAAGTCGGAAGTCCAACTTTGACAGGGCATTTCTCGGCCGTTTCTCAACCGATTTCAAAACTTTTGCAATGGAACCGGACAGGTTTCAAGATCATCGTCCATTTAAAAAAATATAAAATAGATGCGTCTACCCAAAGTTATTAAGCAAAAGGCACTTCCTAGTTTTTTTGAGAGCGCATTTTTTGCGCACATTGATCAATAAAACAAAATTTAAAGCGATGACATATGGTTTTTTCGACTCTAAATCATGCGTACAGCTGGAGTGAACATGTTTATGCAAAATTAGTGATTTTGAAGTACACTGATATTTTACCTTACTCAAAAAACTGCTAAAATGCCCTATTTTTTCCATAAAATAAGCAATAAATCAAAATTCAAAGCGATGACATATATTTTTTTGGTCTTAAATTGTTCGTAGGATTGTACTCGACATTTTTGATGAACAATGAAAATGTTCTAATTACACTCTTACTTTGTTTTACCCGGAAAACTACGAAAATTCCATACTTTTTACACCAAGTAGTCAACAAAACTAAATTTAAAACGATAACATGTAGTTTTTTAGCCTTGAAATGTTCGTATCAGTTCGGGGGACATACTTGAAGAATAATAGTGATGTTTTCATTACACTAAAATTTTAATTCACTCAAAAATCAACAAAAGTATTACATTTTTTACGCAAAGTGGTTAACAAAAATAATGGCTTACAATGCAAAGTAATTTTTTACCTTTAAATTATTCGTGAAAGCGTACTGGACGTTCTTGATGAGTAATAGTGACGTTTTCATGACACACTTAATTTATTTTACTCGAAAAGCTACAAAAATACCATAATTTTCATAAAAAACTGTCAATAAAACAAAATTTGAAGCCATATCATGTAGTTGTATGGCCTTAAATTTTCCGTTGCAATATACTGGACCTGTTGATGTTAACATTACACTAATATTTTGTTTTATAAAAAATGTACGAAAATACCACAAAAAAGCGAATAAGCCAAAATTTAAAGCAATGATATGTAGTTTTTCAACTTGAATTTATCGTAGAAGTTTAGTTGATTCATTTGAACAACCCTAGTGATGTTTTTATTACACTCGTATTTTATATCACTCAAAATACTAGGAAAATACCACATTTTGTACACAAAGTAGTCATAAAATAAAAATTGGAGTCAATGCATTATAGTTTTTTTTTCGCCATGAAATTATTTGTAAAAAATACTAGGCTTGTTTGATAAACAATAGTGATCTTTCAATTACACTCGTTGTTTTTTAATTTTGTTTATAAAAAAATAAAAAACAACTCAAATAAAGAGAACTTACTATGCGCAGCATATAGTCACATGTTGATGTACAGAAAAAAATATATTTTTACACAGATAATGATTTTTGATAGCTTACAGCACTGAGATTTTCACTCAGGTGGAGTACTGACTCTTTTTGTTATTTATAATTTTATAAAATTCTTCATGTTTTGATACAATAAATTAACCTAACATGTTTCATACGGCTTTTCCCATCATGCTGATACTCTTTGCGTTGCAATCTGTAATATTTTTTGGGGTTTAATATGTTTTTCAGAGCACTATCAAAGTTTCCCCAAAATGAAAATGTGATCCTCACTCATATACAAAAAAATATTGATCACCCAAAACCATTCAAACTGTCCAATCCTTACATTGCAATTATAACTGAGACGCCAGTACTTGTTTTAAAATTATTAAATCAGGAAAAATACATGGAATAATATTAGGGAAATTTACTGATAAACTACACACCTAGAAAATATCATGTAATTTTAAGGGTCCTGAACCTGACATATACGAGCATCTTCAAAAACACAAATTTAGAGGTTATAACATGTAAATTTACGTCTTTCAATACACCCCAAAATAAAACTATTTGTTTTTCTTAGCGTCTAGCAATCGCTAGAAACAGTTTGACAGATAAAACATAGACAAGTAAAATATTGTTATGCATGGGATTCGAACACCTGATCTGTAGGTCGAAAGCCACATCTTTAACCTCTCGGCTATTTCACCGAGTTAGAAGGTGGTTGATGAACGTGATACTAATTCTACGTTTCTGGTGAAACGGGTTTGTTGACATCTAACGCAACCAACCAGCACTTACATGATGCGCGTAAAATTGAGTCCAATTTGTGATTCAGTCTTGAAAACGTTTACGTGTTTTGGTGATTCCGTTCAGTGGAAATTTCAGAATTTCTTAGTGTGTATCAAAGTTACCCCGTGTTACGGTATTGCTTCAGAAACTCTTCTATATACATTTGTTTTCCAGAAATTTCCCAAAAGGTGCATTTATATTTTAGGATATCTATCGAAGATTCTTTCAAAATATTTTGTCGTGGATTCTTTTCGAAAATCTTTCAAAAATATTCCAGATATTTCTCCTTGGATATTTAGGGGTTCTATTTCTCGAGGAATTCTTTTAGAAAACTTTTGAAATGTTTCCGTGAATTATTCCTTTAGGTTTTAATCAGAAATTCCTCTAGCGATTGCTTGATAAATTTCTCTAAGGATTCATTTATAAAACCTTCCATAGATTTTCTCAGTGAATCCACCAAAGAATCATTTAGAATATTATCATATATTTTTTTCAGGAATCTCTTATTTTTTTCCTGGAGCATTTTTGAAGTTTTTTTTGGCTTTCTCCAGTTCTCTCAAGTTTCCATTCTAGTTCCCATGCAAAGTGTTTTTCTTTTATTTGCTCCTATTAATAGTTCCTTCTATGTTTTTTTTTGATATTTTAAGAGATTTCCGATAATTACTTCTGGAATTTCTGCCAAAGAGTTTTCCGATATTTCTCATGAATTTCTTCGCTGGTTTTCATCCGGAGTTTCTCCCGGGATTTCTCTTAGAGATTTTCCGAGTTCTTTCATGAATTTTGAAAATATTTCCTAACATAGCTTTTTTCCGAGATTTCCCAGTTCTTCTCAGAATTTCTTCCGAAGTTTCTTGCGTTCCTCATTGCAGAATTTCTCGCAAAAATCACGTGGATTCATTCCGATATGTCTCCGGGAATTTACAACATTGATTTTTGTAGGTTATCTCAGGCAGGAGATTTTCCGAGAAACACTCCGGGAAAAGTACAGTACTGGACGCATTGACCGATTTTCACACAAAATGCTTAAGTTTGGAGCTCTGTATTTCAGCTTCTAGAGCACAAACTCCGAGAATAATCTCAGGTGAAACTCAAAAAAAAACTCTCGCAAGAACCTTTATAAAACATCCCGGATGAAACTTATGTAGAAATCCGGGGAGACATTCCAGAAAAAAAAATCATTGAAATTTCTTTAAACTTCGGGAGAAATCCCAGAAGAAATTCCTTTAGAAAACTCGTGAAAAACTCCTTTAAAATCCGGGATGAGCCTTAGTTGAAATCCCAGCAAGAGTTTCTGTAAAAACCATTAAAATTCCGGAAAAATGTCATGGAGAAATACCAAGAGGAATACCGGAAGAAATCGCGGAAAACCTTCCGAGGGAAACTCTAAGAGAAATTTTACGACAACATCTGAGGTATATTCCAGAAGAAAAGTGAATAAATTCCACGAAAATTTGTTTGGGCAAAACGAAGGAGGAAAAACCCAACGAGAGACTCTGAGAGCAAACATGGGAAAACTTCTGAAAGAAAATCTATAGGATTCCCATAAAAACCTTAAGGAGACAATATTTGGATTTCAGAAATCCTGCAATATTCTCCAGGATTTTTTCCGGAAAGAACTGTTTGAATCTAGGGTAAAAACGTCGATAGGAATACGAAAGGATCTTCGAGAGGAATTTGAAGAAGAATCCCAAGAAACAGGAATAAAAGAAGGCTGAAAATCTCTCTTATAAAGACACATAACCTAACCTTAACCTTGGAAACCAGTAAAGTTCGTAACTTTTTTTTCAATTTCGCGGGATTTCCGATTATTTTTTGGTGATTGCTAATGCATATTCAGGAGACGCAAATGGACTCAAATAAATACAAATAAAAAAAATCCCTGGTGGATTTTCGGTTTGCCTTGTATTTTTTTTTTTCAGGTAGTAGATAACCTGAAACTAGTACCAAAAAAAATCAGTAATAGAAATCTGCATGTTTTTGTTTTGAATTTTGTGTTATTGGCTATTTTGTGTGAAAAATATGGCACATTTTTTTTAGTAAAACAAAATGTGGATGTGATGTGAACATAAAAATTTTATCAAATACATGTCTAGTACATTCTAACGGAAAATTTTAAGACTAACATTGTCATTGCTTTAAATTTTGTTGCATTGACTATTTTGTAAGAAAATTATGGTATTTTAAAAACCAGTTTGGTAAAATAAATTAAGAGTATCATGAAGGCGGTATTATTGTTCAATGTTCATCATTTCACGAAAAACATCAAGGCAAAAAACCAGAATGCATTCCCTTATATTTTTATTTGTTGACTACTTTGTGTGAAAAATGTGGTATTTTCCTAGTATTCCGAGTGAAATAAATTATGAGTGTTAAACATCACTATGGTTGTTCAAATGAATCCACTAAACTACTACGATAAATTCAAGTTGAAAAACTTTATATCATAGCTTTAAATTTTGGCTTATTCGCTTTTTTGTGGTATTTTCCTACATTTTTTTATAAAACAAAATATTAGTGTAATGTGAACATCAACATTTTATCAAAAACAGGTCCAGTATATTGCAACGGAAAATTCAAGGCCATACAACTACATGATATGGCTTCAAATTTTGTTTTATTGATTGTTTTTTTATGAAAATTATGGTATTTTTGTAGCTTTTCGAGTAAAATAAATTAAGTGTGTCATGAAAACGTCACTATTACTCATCGAAAACGTCCAGTACGCTTTCACGAATAATTTAAAGGTAAAAAATTACTTTGCATTGTAAGCCATTATTTTTGTTAATCACTTTGTGTGAAAAATGTGGTACTTTTGTGGATTTTTGAGTGAATCAAAATTTTAGTGTAATGAAAACATCACTATTATTCTTCAAGTATGTCCCCAAACTGCTACGAACATTTCAAGGCTAAAAAACTACATGCTATCGTTTTAAATTTAGTTTTTTTGACTACTTTGTGTAAAAAGTATGGAATTTTCGTAGTTTTCCGGGTAAAACAAAGTAAGAGTGTAATTAGAACATTTTCATTGTTCATCAAAAATGTCGAGTACAATCCTACGAACAATTTAAGACCAAAAAAATATATGTCATCGCTTTGAATTTTGATTTATTGCTTATTTTATGAAAAAAATAGGGCATTTTAGCAGTTTTTTGAGTAAGGTAAAATATCAGTGTACTTCAAAATCACTAATTTTGCATAAACATGTTCACTCCAGCTGTACGCATGATTTAGAGTCGAAAAAACCATATGTCATCGCTTTAAATTTTGTTTTATTGATCAATGTGCGCAAAAAATGCGCTCTCAAAAAAACTAGGAAGTGCCTTTTGCTTAATAACTTTGGGTAGACGCATCTATTTTATATTTTTTTAAATGGACGATGATCTTGAAACCTGTCCGGTTCCATCGCAAAAAAAAGTTTTGAAATCGGTTGAGAAACGGCCGAGAAATGCCTTGTCAAAGTTGGACTTCCGACTTTTTTTGGACCCTTGGTAGTTCGCGGGAGTTTTTACCCCCTCGGTAGTTTAAGTGTTAAGGAACATTCACAAAAGTTGCTGACAGAATCCCCAAACAGAACCATCACAGGAATTTTCAGAGGAATTGTTTCGGGTATAAATATTTGTTACAATTATAAGACTGAATAATTGTTTGATGTTATATGTTTATTATTCGTGCGTTCTTTGTGTTGTATGTTTCATTTTAACTTGTATATATTCCATAAATTTAAGGACAGACTCGTTAGAATCCCAAAATGGCCGCCACAATGGCCAACTTTGGCACCTACTCACGATTTCGAGGGCACAAATCTATTTGTAAACAAAACTAGCGCACCTGAGTTTCTTATTTTAAGCTTATTACAAGTGAGCAAGAACAGAATAATTTAATTCACTGTCGCTTGAAACTTGCTTCTTGAGATTTGTGCGTCTAAAGTTCTGATGCACTGTTGAAGCGGGATTTTAAGATGTTTGTCCGTAATGCACATTTTTAGGGTTTTGCAAAAATAGAGGCCCATGAAATGGAATCCCACCTTGATTGCCAACTTTCAGGCCACTTCGGGCAGCGGTCAAGTACTAGAGATTTAAACCTTTCCCTTGAAGTCCGTGGCAGGGCTCAAGTATCGAACCCCGAAACTGGACGCCCAATTAGGATTAAATTTAAATGACCAAAATAGCTGAGTCCGCACCTCTCAGATTTTAAGGTATTATCGAAAATATAAATTAAAAGAAAAAATATTGAAAAACTGACAAAAAAAAAACTTATTATTATTCTTGACCGTTCACGAAGTCGTCGACCTCTACCAGGTTCGATGTTGGATATTGTTTAAACATTTTTTTCCGACCCGTATTCGCACTACGTGATAAACCCATAGAGGTCTGCCGTTTTTTATGCGTTTCAAAATATTAGCTCTCTATTATTTATAATACCAAGTGTTTAGGATATAATTCGTGATTCATGCGTTTGCGATTCACACAATTTTCTAGTTTCCCATCGAGAATTGTCCACAGTGTTA
This sequence comes from Aedes albopictus, assembly GCF_035046485.1. NCBI lineage: Eukaryota > Metazoa > Arthropoda > Insecta > Diptera > Culicidae > Aedes > Aedes albopictus. The sequence continues at coordinate 127,551,048 of NC_085137.1, read as the reverse complement.
CCAGTTTTATTTCTCAGTTGCACGAACGAATTTAACTTGAGAATATTCTACTAATTTTAATGTGCATTTATAGGGGTTTTCTATCACTCAGGAGGAATATAAGCTCTGATGACAACCGGAGTGGTTGCAGATCATTTCTGGCGACAAATAACTGCAAGACAGGCAAACCGATCGCTAACACGGACATAAAAATGCAACCGTCTTGCATTAAAACCCGATTCGGGGTGGCCCATTAGGATTAGTTTTCCTAGGCAACATTAAGCTATGAAAAAACAAAACATTGTTCCAGGATTGACTGATGGACCAAAAACAATAAATGAAACCTCGTCATCCTGCGATCATAAATTGTTATTCCTTTGAGGATAACTGGGCACTTTTATATTTTGTGTTGTAAGTGTGGATTCGTGATGTTATATTTTCATGTGCATTTGTAACGTTCCATTCATTTTTCCATTCATTCAAAAATAGATAGAGCATTTTTATATTTCTATATCATTCAAGTAATACCGTGCGCTGAAAAACACTTTAACTTCCACGCCTTTTGAATGTAGAGATCCACCGGTAGATTTATTTATTGAAAACAGTAATTACCAGTGCGCAATAAATTATATAAAATTAGGAAATCCAAAATAACAACACACCTACATGAAAAGCAACCTAAAAGAATATTCTATATGCAATAAATCTCGAAAAAGATAAACGGTAGCCTTGGAGAAGTCCATATCTCTCATCAGCTTACCGATTCCAAAAATGCAGCTAGTTAGAATTAAGAATTTGGTGTAAAAAACTAGTAAAAGTTAAAATTTACAAATAAAAATAAACTTTAAAAAATAAGAATTTGGCATGTTTTTGTCAACTTTACTATCTGGTATGAGCAATCTCGGACCCTGAGCTTGAAGTGCTTAGAGCCTGAACCTAATCATCAAGCTAACGGAGTTCCTGAAACGCTTGCGGTCAGCGATAAAAGTTTACTCGATCGCTTACACACGAGAATATAACAATAATGTGCATTCCGTACCGATCCGGGGAGCGGCTTCAAGAACGTGGGAACCAATGAAATTATAATCGATCAACTTGAATAAATCTATCCGATGATTAGACCTTCGCCAATTTATCCACCACCAACCAAGCGAAAACCGGTCACCAGCCAGAAAAAAAAACAAACCTACCTTTGTTGCTAAAATTAGCGGTAACATTGTTCCAGAAGTTGAGTCGACAACCGAAGACGCGCATCTCTTTAACGCGCTCTTTCATATTCCCAAGGACACTGGTTTCGGTCAAGCTCACGCACGGAATCATTTAGGAGGCCTTGTTTGCTGCGGGTTCTGGCTCCCCCCGCCGCCCTGGCTTTGGTCCTGAAAACCGGATCACCTTCCCCCCCGAAGACCGATTTCTTCCACAGCGCTTGCGGCGAACCTGTATTTCTTCTCCGGCTGCCCGTAGTATATTCGCGCACAGTTTTCAGTTTCACTTTGCACTTAATGGCGCTGCGCCGCGCAGCAGCCGAAGGGCAGATCAATTTGCGGGCCCAGCAACGAACAACAATCGCTTCTCACTTTCTTCGATCACGGATTTTTTTCGCAGAACTTGAACTCGTCCAAATTGGCAAGAATTGCCTAGCACTTGAAACTCAACAACAACAAGCGCCTAGCTGGTGATTGGACATTGCGCAGTTAGTCGATGAGCCCAATCGCCGACGAAGACGAGAGTTCTTCAGCACTTCACTTCAAGGCGCGTTGTTATCTTGCTGCTGCTAGCTCCTAAACAACACACAGTTGCGCAGCGCACACTTACTTCACATCTTGGTCACCGAATTGACCAAGTCTCTCTGTTACTGCACTCGGTGACGCGGACGACGACGACGCTTTCGAGAGTGGCGCAGCCTCCTTCTGACGGGATGGTGGAAAGCTAGATGGGACATAAAATGGAAGGGTTGTAGAGCTTGGCGGCTACTGACGAGTTTAACCCTTTCTGAATGCAACGAAACTTTGAGGACGCGAAGAACTTGTGTTTGCAAGCATCATTCATAAATTGTATTTATGGACTGAGTTTTTAAATAACTAAACTTAAGGCGCAACAGGATGCATTTCCTCATAAGTTCCAATATGTTCCAAATCGGTTTCCATACACACTTGGAGGAAGGATCTAGGCAGGTACAGTGTATCAAACAATTGTCCGTACAACATTTTTTTCGTCAAAATAATTTTTCATTCGAATGTTCATAACGCTGAAATTGTTAACAATCAGGAACCATATATTGAATCTTCATTGATAAATTTTTGAGCGAGATTGAATAAGTTTTCTGAAAATTATAGAACTTTTAGCAAAACTTGATGGATTATTAAACTAAATTTCAATACTCTATATCTCAAAGAATATTGGATAAAATGTTTTCAAACTTTTTTGAGGGAACATTAACACATCAACATTTAATACGCAATCTTGTAAGGGTTAATTTGTTCACAACAAAAAATATGAAAAATTGTGTAGTTGACGATGTTTATAAATTTACCATATTTTACACATATAATCTGCAAAGCGTTTTCCACTAATAAAAGTGCATTAATTGAACGAAAAATGCATAGGACCTGCATATGTGGTTTAGTAGGTCCTGTATAAAAATATTACATTAATAATGTTTTAAGAAGTTGAAAACACTTGGCATTTTTATTTATTAAAATATGATAAATTTCCAAATATTACTCTGAACATATACACATTTTTCATATTTTTTAAAGTGAATGTAAAACTTCAAACAAAGCTACATATGAAAGCCTTAGATATAAGCTGTAACAGAACAAAAAATGAAAAAGTTTCATGAAGTACATATTAAGATATAATGTTTTAAAAATGTGTTCAAAAATCTGAAAGGTTTTACTAAAAGTTCTATCACTTTCAGAAAACTTATTCGAGCTCGCTTAAAATTTTACCAATGGAGCTTTAATATATTATTTATGGTTAGTCAAAATTTCAACGTTTTAGATTGACGCAGAAAAAAGTTATGAACATTTGAATAAAAAAAATAGTTTGACGAAAAAAATGCTGTACGGACAATTGTTTGATACACTGTATCTTCTGATTTTTTTCGGAGTGTATTTTTTTTCTTTTTTCAAAAACCATTTTTTTATTATTTTTGTTCAAAAATGGTTTTTGTATAAACGCAAAAACATTTTCCACTACGAAAAAAATCAGGAGATACCCTGATCCTATCTCTAAATGCGAATGCAAACCGATTTTGAAAGTACAGCTTCGTAATTGATTAAAAAAAACAGACCAATGTGGTACTGCATCCAGTTTAACTATAAGTGTTGACCCTCATTTGGGACTGTTCATAAAACACGCTTTCTTTCTGGAGAAATGGTTAGATTGGAAGCTAGCTCAATTTACTAATGGGCTGCGACAGTGATTTTCCCAAAAAAATCTTCAACCATTTTTATATTTATTCAACTATGTATTTCTTGTTACAGAAATTTTGCTTAAGTTCTTACAAGTAACTCAACAAATAATTTGAAAATTCTCAGAGGGACAACCTTTTACAGGTTCTCCCACAATTTGTAAAAAAATGAAAAGAATTTGTTGAAGCACTCTTGAAAAGCTCTCTAGAAAACTTTATGAAAAAACTTGGCCTAATCTGATCAGAAGACAATACTTGAGTACCAAGACTCTATACCCAAATAATGCGACCTTATTATTAAACTTCATAGCTCTCGAAAACTTTGCCTATGGTATAACTTTTCTCACAGGCGTCGGATCACTTTGCGGTCTTCGACAAAGTTGTTTCGAATATAGTCAGTCACCTAGAACAATACCAAAAGGTTTTATAATTAAACGCTTACAGCGCCACCTAGCGGCAAAAATCGAAAACTTAAAACTTCTGCATACATTTGGCCACGTTTTCCCATACAAATTTCAAGCACTTTGAGCGCCCCCTTAGGCTTAATCGATTTTGCTCAAATTTTGAGCGTAGCTTCCCAAGTAACAATTTCTATTCCTTCTGCTCTTAGACACTGTTTATTAAGGTTTTGTCACGGATTTGGTAAACCCTTCTAGGTTTAATGAAGCAGTTAATGTCGTAAACAGTTTTAACAACACAAGCAACTTTAAAACAGTTTGTAGATATCTAGAAGTCATACGAATAAAACCTATTTGCTTGCTTTTTTGGCAAGCAATAATGTTATTGTAAACGAACTGTTAAGTACCTATTAAAACTTTATCTTAAAACTTCTTACGAAGCCGCTTGCACGTCTCAAATTATCGGTCTTAAAACCTGATACATTGCATAAAGTCACAATAAAGCAATCTTAAACCCTTTCGGAACTACCAGTGGAAGCATTAAAACTAACTTAAGAAGGTCACTGCTATACGATCTTCTCTTGAACAATAAATTTGATACGCTACACAAACGAAAAGATAATCAATGAAGCATAACTTGGGGTCATTATGATTGAAACCTACGTGATTGTAAAACCTCGGGCGGGCATGATCTTCCTGGCTAGGTGATCAAACCAGCTTCCTTCGCTAGAGTTTAATTGTAATCGGGGTATCCGAAGAAACTTGGATGGGTACATTTGTTCTAGATCTGGCACCACAGTTGTGCATTAATAATGACTCTATCGCGCCCAGCCGCAGTTGGCGGAAGATCAAATAAATAATACAATATACTCACTCACCAAGCACTCGAACAGCCTAAAAACACGAAACACCACCAAAAAACTCACGAAAATACCAAAGTTTTCGGTTTGTTTACATTTTTGAAGGCTGTCGATCAAGCGGAGTGTTCTTAAGAGCATTCAGTCCGAACACCAACTTCCCTTAAACTTAACAGCGTTTGTGTAGCGCACATAATTATGCGGTAAGGATAAGTAGGTGTTTGCTAGTCATTGCATCGTATTCATAAAGAACAACAACTCTAGAACATGTTCCTTTTATACTAACTGATCTTAAACCATCTTAAACAAAACCAGGAGGACTTAACTTGACGGCATCCATATTTTTCATTACGTTGATCAATTCTGACTTGCCAAGTTTGTGCGCCATGTTGATTTTTGGATTGCAAATTGACTTCATGGTTTTACAAGAGGAATTAAAATGGTTATTTTTCATTTGCCAAATACCTCAAAATGACGTGGCGCACCACCTTTTTTAGAAACAGTTCATTGCATTACACGGCCATTTTTTTTTTGGCATGGATTTTTTTTTTTGCCACAGCAACAGGGGTTTCCCCGTGAAAATTTGCAAATAAACATTATAGGCATGGACGACCGACATAATTTTCGTTCTTGCATTATTAATAATTTGCAATTTACTGCCAATTTATGAGATAATTTTATTTTCAGATTCAGTTTAATTCTTTGGTTTTAATCGTTCTTTTAGAATGTTGTACGAACTCTAAAATGGCATATTATTCTTCTTGCGAGCTACACAACAGATCTTATCTATGCTGTATAGTATACTACAAGAATATGTCACAAAACCAAGTAGCATGTATAACGTTTTAAGGATTGGTTTTAACAACCTCCTGTAGGGTGGGCCCTTTTGGGTTTTAAAGGGTTTTATTACGGGTTTATTAGAGCTGTTAAGATTTCTAAGCTTTAAAATTAGTTTTAACTCTTTGATTGTAACAACAGCTTGTACGCAATGAGAAAACTAAAAATGTTACTTGGGTTCTGGGAATCCAAAACAACCGATTCAGGGGGTAAGACTTGGCCTTTTTCAAAATTTTTGTTTTTCATATAAGTGTGGGCCACCCTACTGGTCATGGAAAAGCTCAGACTAAAAATTCTAGAGTGTACTGACAACTTCTTTGCTTCACCAATGTTGACCTCATGGTCAAATTTAGGTAAAAAATGGCCCTCACGCCACCGCCGAGCAAAATATAGTCGGCGCACAGGTCTAACCAAGACATGAAATCCACTTGGTGATAAAAAGAAGTAAAATATCAAAAAACTAATACAAAAATCAAGTACATATGCCTTAAACAAACGAATAACAACTCTAGATAAAATTTAAAAAAAAAACGAACGAATAACAACTGTGTTATTGATTCGATAGTGAACAAATTCGTTTTGTTATAGCTTAGTTATTATCGGTACAAGCTGTTTTTTTTTTTAAATTTTTCTTTGTTATTATTTTATACTATCGTTCTACGCGTCGTTCTGTTGTATGGAAAACCCGATGTGCATGGGACAATTATGCGTAGATTTGCAGCTACTAAGTTCATAAACATAACATGGTATGACTGTGCTATTTTTCTGATCAATATTCTCGTAATAATAACTGGGCATGAACGATTTCGAAAAGATTTGTTTTAGAAACTCCTCAGATAGGGTATGAGTGCCATAAGTATTCGCACGCTCCCAAATTCATCCTATTCGACTACAAGCGATTACGGCACCGATTGATTCCGTGTTTTTTGTTTTCACGCATGCTCACTTCAAACAAAAAACACAAGAATAAAATAAACAAAACAAACAGCGCTTCAATCCTTTGTTTTTCGTAGGATGATAATGAGATAATAAAGGAACCAATACCCTATTCTGAAAATTATCCCCTTGGGGAAAAATTGCTTCGACAATTGCTGTAAGAATTTCTATCCAAATTTTCTCAAGAATTGAGGATTGAATTGAATAAAAAAAACGAGGGATTCTTGAAAGGGTGGTTGGAAAAATCGATGAAAATACAAATACTGGTGTGAAATCTCGTAATGATAACTGGGCTGGAAATAATTAAAAGAGATTTCTAGGAAGAATGTTTTAAATTATATATAGGGTAGCGAACTACTTGGGCAGCGGCCGGTATTTTGGGTACTCTTCGCTATAGCTCAGTCAATTCCAAATCAATTGACTTGAAATTTTGTACACGGCTAGATACTGTACGTATCTCATCGCGTTCCAAAAATTGTGTCAATTGGTTTAAAACTGGCTGAGTTATAACAGAAAAGTGCCCAAAATAGGACCCCTGCTGAGATGGTTCCACTTCCCTATTTTGAATTATACGGAGAAGTTTTCTAGATAACCTACCATTGAGACCTCTTCAAAATGTCTTCAGTAATTAATTTAAGAATGCAAAGATCTCTCATGAACTGTTGTCAGTGTATTCTTTATAAGGTTAATAAGCAATTCTGTAGTAATTTTATAAGTGAACTTCTGGAGACAATTACCGGAAGTTTCAGCATTCCTATTCACACAGGCCTTTTTTGCAAAATATATCCAGGATATGTTTTCCCAAGTTCTTCTCCAAATTATTTTTTCACTCAAACTTTTTCTCTTATCTTCACTTTTCCATTATCCCGGGAGCGGTCGCGTCGTGTACTGGGTACGCGCACCATGAAAAATGCATACTTGTGGTACACAGCGTGAGCGTGGTGTCGTTGCAGGTAGTCAAAGACGCGACTGCTCGAGGGTTATCAACAAAACATATCTTCTTTTCATACTTTCTCAGTTATGTTAAATTGAAGATGAAAAGTGGTAAATTTAAGGACATCTTCCAACCATCTAAAAAAACAAGTAGAGATGTCGCAAATTTTGCGCTTCACAGACTTAGCCTGAACCCTTTATAAGAAAAAGTGAAAATTGACACTGTATAAATTTCACATACGCCTTTTGCGCTACCCCTAAACATCAACCGAAATGACTCATTTTTGCACAGCTTACCTATTTTTACCAGGCGATCGTATTCCGCTTGGGAATTCATATCCCAGATAGATTCTGCAAAAGAAGTTCAATCCCTCTGTGAGAATCTACTAGAGTGTCAGATAGAATTCCAAGAAAAAATATGCTTTTGAAGAAGAAGACTTTTTTTAGTTCCTTGAGGACACCAGGAAACATGCCTGGACATGTTTCAATAAGAATCTTTAGCGCATTTTTTTCTTCAAAACAAATTTACACAACAAATGTGACCTGTAGGTTGAACAAAAAATATATAAATATTGAAATCTTCAAACCAGAGCTTCAGGAATTTCAGCAGTTCCAAGCTTTATTTTTGCTTTTTATTAAATTTCTTAGAAATTTCAAAACCAATCCCTACCTTTTATAAACAAAAAAAAAACAAAAAAGTTTTGGAAAAACTTTCCAAATTCATTTTTGGAAATCTTTCGAATGATATCTTTGCAAAAAAAATTTCAGATGTGATGGCGGTGCGGCAATTTTAAGAATTAAAAAAAAAATCCAAAATTGGTTTTAAAACAAAACCCAAACGAATTTCTGGCAATATTTTGACAATGTTCTTGAAAAGAATATTAGAAATGACACCTGAGAGGATATTAAAAAGAAATGGAAAAAAATATTTATAAAAAATCAAAAATAGTTTTGAAAACAAAATCCTCAGTCAAGTGTAGAATTAGCATTTAAGTTAAAATACACGTTAATACAAACAAACAAAAAATCCTAAGCGATTTTCCGGGAATCTATTGAAGGAATTCTTAAAAATAATCTTAAAAAGTACTTAGGCAGCATCCATTTATTACGTAACGCTAAAATCGACATTTTTTACCCACCCCCCTCCCTCCCCCCACCGTAACGCTTTTTTGTATGAAAATCCTAAAATTTTTGTATGGACCGTGACGTTCGGCCATACTCCCCCCGCCCCCTAGAGCGTTACGTAATTTGTGGATGGCGCCTTATGATTGATCACTTATATACGTTGTTTAGGAGCTCGATTATGTTTCCTTCTTATTTATTTGATTGCTAAATCTCTCCTCTAATTTTTTTGTGAAGATAACATGGCACACTTTACACAAATGTTCAACTTTTACAGAAATTTACTTTGAACTGAAGTAAGCCCCTTAACAAAAGATTCGAACTAATTTCCAAAAACAGGCCAAAACTTTATGAATAAAATCCCAAGCGAATTTCCGGTGATCTTTCAAAGAAATTATTTTAAAAAAACCTCAAAAATAATGTCTGAGCGGGTATTTTAAAAATTTGCAAGATTTTATAGAAAAAAAAACAAAAATAGTTTTTGAAAAAAAACTTACACGGTTTTTTAGGAATCTTTAAATGAATTCTTAAAAATAATCACAAAAATGATACCTGAGCGGATATTTCAAAGATTCGAAAGAATTAAAAAAAATAATCCGAAATTGGTTCTTGAAACAAATATTCCAAAATGTTTTGAAGAAATTAAAAGAAGCTCAGAAATGATATCTGAGTAAATTCGAAAAGTCTAATTATTTCTAAAAAAAATCGAAAGTTTTGAAAAACACTTAGAAGGTGTCGTCTTGAAATCTCAAGAGGAATGGAAAACGCTAGTTTTTGTTTTTATTATTCCCCACGTTTTTGATCCATTAAAGACCTTTTCAAGAGAACAATCTTTTTGTACCTTTGGAAAAGGTTCCAAACCGTTCCGTCAGGAATAATTAAAAAAAACTAGTATTTTCCATTCTCCTTAAGACTGCGGGGTACCTACATAATCTCAGTCGCATTGCCGATGAAAAAAAAACAATCTCAAACGGATGTCTGGAAATCTTTTGAAAAAGAGATCCTCAAGAGTGATGCCTGAGCAGGCATTTTAAAAATATTCGACTAAAAAACCTGAGGGGAAACCTGGATGATTTGCTGAAACTCTTGAATGTGAGAACTTCAGGAGGGCTCTCTGTAAAATACTGGTGACCAGGGATGTCATATATACAAACTTATCTATATTACACAAATTTTTGAGCATCCGTACAGATTTTATTTTATATAAAAAACAGATTTTTCAGCAAAAGGGTCTATTTTATTTTTGTAAGGGATACAGATTATTCAAGCAAATTTTGCATGGGGTACAGATTATTGAAAAATGTGATACAGATTTTTCAAAAAAATCATCGGGCATCCAAAAATACTTTTAAAAAACAACCTTAACAAAGTACAGCAAATCTTTTAAAGAAATGTTTAAAGAGAACCTCAGAAATGATACCTGAGTGGGTATTTTAAAGATTCGAAAAAAAAAAAAAATATATATATATATATATAAAGACTCAAAAATAGTTTTTTTTTGAAAAAGGACGTAAACGATTTTCTGGGAATCTTTTGAAGGGTTACTTAAAATTAATCTGGAAAATGCTTATGACTTATCACTGGTGAACGATGTGTAGAGGCTTAATTAAATGTCCTTTTCATTCATTTTGTAGCTAGAAAAATCAGAAGATGGATTTTTTATGAGGATAAACAACATGACACACTTTACATATATGTTCAACTTTTACAGAGATTTGTCCTGGACTGAAGCTATAATTTCCTAAAAGTATGTCGATGAAAGCCCCGCAAGTAATTATTTTTCTATTTGTTTACTTATGAGAATTTTAGCTTTAGGCAAATCCTAGATGTAACCGCCGAAAGAAAGCGTGGCCTAGTAAGTTTGCGATTTTTTTTTGTTTTTGAAAAATCCTTCATAGTTTTCTGGTACATTTCGTCGTATATTGGTCATTTAGAAACTTCTGATAGTGTTCTTTGAGAAAGTCTTGCAATATTCTTAGAGAAGTTCCATATAAAGTTTCTGGAAAACAAACTAAATTCTTTAAATACCTGCTAAACAAAATAAAAAAAAATCGTAGTGGTACAATTGAGAGATTCAAAGCAACGCACAATAAAACATTATAGTTTCTTCCAGCAAATTTTGAGAATACATGGCCATCAAAATTGCTGTCCAAATTTCTAAATAGCTTCTTGGCGGTATACTTGATTAGGGGAGACTGAGGAGACTTGATCCCTGGGGAGACTTATTCCCCCCATATTTGCTCGGAATCAAAAACATTTCTCTTCTAGCATAATTTTTCCAAAACTACTCCTGGACAAACGACTATGTTTTGGCTACAAGTGATTTCGATTGTACAGTGCATTATTTTTAACGGCTGATGGTTTGTTTTCAATCCTTCAGAAATCTTTTAGGCGATTCCGAAAAATCTCAATAACTTTGTGAAAATTGAACCAAATCGTGTCAAAATTTCACAGCACATAGTTTGAATAAAATACTTTCAAACTTATTTATCCAAATAAGGCTGTTGTTAACATATTTTAATTAATTCAGCTTAGTATTCACAACAGTGACATGGGAGACTTGGTCCCTCGAGGATTACACACACATTATACATGTGAAAAATAAAATTCTATTCGGAAGCCTCTATTTACTTGGAACTCTAGTCTATTCAACGATAAAATGTGTCAGATAATTATAACTTCAGTACAAACCAAGAAAAGGGGGATCAAGTTTCCCCATTTTGAAAACACGGCATATCCATTAAAATTTAAGGAAATATTACAATTTCAAACACTCCATATTCACCGAAAATACAAGAAAACTCGAAAAGAAAATGAATAGGAAGACTTTGGAATTATTTTCCCTTTAAATAAACCATGTGCTCAAAGGGGTATCAAGTGTCACCCATTTTTGAAAAATACATATAAGACATGCCTCCATAAAAACACAGTTTTGAAAACTTTAACAATAATTTAAAGGCCTTCTGTTGTGTATTAACTTGCAATAGATGTTTACCTGCCATTTTGTACGGAAATCGAATCGAGTTTTTTGTTTTTTTCTTAAAATTTCAGGTAAATTAAGAAAAAGGGATCAAGTCTCTCCAGTCTCCCCCACTGGCGGAAGTCCTTATGATAGATGTTACGAACGCGACGCGTGAAGTACATTAATTTCTAACAACTAGAGCACACTAATTCCAATCATTTCCTACATCTAGCATTAAGCAAATCGCTTGTAATAATCTAACGCAAAAGCTTGTATAATAATCGTAGAAGTAACGTTTTGTGAATCGTGTTGGTCACATATTCATGACAACCAGTGTAAATTGCAATATGCAAAATCAATTAGATCGAATTAAAAACGAGCGACCTTTCACACAACGTTGTATACGATATGCTACGATAGCGCAGCATCGAGGATGACTGATCAAGAACGGAACAAACTGCGCGTGCGTAGTAATCGATTAGCCCGGAACGCATACTCATAGCATGCGTGGGGATGAATCATTCTAATTCATATTAGAAACGATATCATATTCAAGTATGTTCACGGTTTCACAGCGTAAATGCGCAAGCGCGGTATGGAATTTCACCATCGGATTTAATGTTGCGCAATCGGATAGCACTTACACATAAGCATGATATATAATTACGCAATATTGTGAAATTCATTAAACTAGAATACAAGCTACGCCATTTGTAATTGTTAGTTCCAGACATGCACCGATAGGATATAAAATTGTAATCAATTATCTATGCTCACAACTAACGTAAAGTCAAGAACACAACCCCAATGTATTGTAATGGTCAAAGTACCAGAAAAGGTTTTGATCAGGGATTAATTATTTGTTAGCAAAACTTGTTGGAAAGATTCATTGCAGGATTGTATGTATACAAGTTAGAATTTTGATGAATCATGAGTTAATTAATGATGTAAAGAGGGTGAGCATAGTTTCTGGACGATACACATATAATTAATATGCTTTACGTAGGAATCAGGAAAAGACATGTAAAAAGAGGGTGCGAATAATGTCTGGACGATAGTATAAAAAGCGATCGAACAATAAAGACGGTAGCAGTTTTGCCTTGTACGTCACAAGCTACAGAACGCTCATTCACTTGCTACTCGAAATCCTTCTTACCAAGCACTTTGAGAAGCTTAATCTTTTCTAATCCCTCCTATTACCCAAGCCTTCGAATGCGAAAGGAGTTGGCTGGAGCTTGATTGGAAAATTTAAGTCTTTGAAAAGAGTTACTTAGTATTTAGAATCGAGGAGTCTAAATCATACTGAATCGATCAAACTTTTTCCACTCTGGCACGCTACGGTTCCGAATGCGAGTAACTTTGGCAAGAGTCTGAAAAGGCCAGTTTGACACCGATTCAAGTGTGGGCAAGCATTTATTTTCTCACTCTGGTACGCCACGGTTCCGAATGCGAGTAACTTTGGCATGGGTCTAGAAAAATATAAATGCATTGCGATCAACTTTTCCTCATCCGACTAAGTCACGTCTTCGAATGCGAAAGAATTTGACCGGATCTAGGAAGGCCAGTTGATCGCTCCCACATTCGATTTGGACCAATCGATTCTAATTATCTACCACTCAATCCTCCGAGTATCAGTAAGTAGTTTCGGTCGTCGACAGTTCAGTTCAGTGCGTTTCTCTTGCCTGTTGATCGGCACACGCGGAATCGAATACCGTCTCCCTTCGCAACGGTAAGTGCCCCGTCGTCAACAATAGAAATCCCAAAAAAAGTGAAACGAGAAGTTTTGTGAAAATGTCGGTGCATTTCCTTGCAAAATGAAGAAATATCATGAGGAAAATCTTGGATAAATGAAACTGGAGAATTTTTCGAAATCCTTGGACAAATTCCAAGTTTTGAACCTTGTTTGAACTTTTTGAATTATTTTCTAGCCGGAATTTTTTGGTCAATAAATCAAACTTTAAAGGATAATCAACCGCAACCGTGTACGTTCGTGAGGAATATCTTGGGAAAGTGAAGATATTTTTCTTATTCCAAATCTCGAGTAACAATGTTGAAAAAAAAAAAAACTAAATACAAGCTTACTTTGAACTTTATAAATTATTTTCTCCAGGAAATGAAGACATAAATCTCGGAATATTTCCTGGTAGATTTTTTTTTCTGATAAATTACTACGGTCTGTAGTGGATAGTAAAATCAAAGGGATAATCGTCAGGAATTTCCATTCACTGTGTGGATAAATCTAGGAAAGTTATTAGATAAACTACTACTGGAATAAAGGCGAACTGTTAAAATTCTTAAAATAGATACTGGAGAATAGTCTGCAAGATTGCAACATTTTCTTATGTCAACATTGGAAATAATCTGGTGGAAATCATGCAGAATTAGATGGTGGTGTCCCTGAAAGAATTCTTTGCTGTGCTCATGGCAGATTTTTTGTGAAGCTTTTGGTGGTAAAATCGTCTTTGCGAGAGTGCTTGAATAAATTTTAAATAAATTATTGGAGGAATAAAAAAATAATCAAGATGATTCGGAAGATTTTTCAAAAGTTTTGTTGTTAATTTCCATATGAGTTAAAGAGTTCTAACACAAAACATTTCACCAAGCAAACATTTCAGTGATTCCTTTAACCCTCTAATGTCCAAGGTTGTGCACGGTTTAAGTATTTTTGTGTTTTTTTCTTACCAGGGTAATCAAAACTTTTATGTTTTCTAGTTACTAGCTACTGTTATGCATATCTCAGAATGGATGTTTTGTTTTTACAACAAACATATTTACATTTTTTTTAAACCGCCGCTAGGATCACAGTCATCATTCTCCATAAAATTACAGTCAACGAGTTCAAAGGAGTTGAAGGATTAAAATTTTCCTTGAAAAATTGCAAAAATCAAAATATTTCAACAATTATAAAAAAAAAGATCAAAATGTATTCATCTCAAAAAATCGGTAACCCAAATAGGTTCTACAAAAATATATAATAGTGTTTAAATTTTCAAATAAAAATAGGAAAAATCACAAAATTTCAAATATAAAAGAATCGCCGTCCAAAACATGTTTAAATCGACTTCAGATGAAAAGGTCTGATATTTAGACCAAAATCAAAAATGAGGGTACAAAATATAAGAATTAGAAATTCCTAAAGGTTTCAATTAGACAGTCATTCAGAAATTGGTTCTGGGTCTGCATCAAAAACGTCACCAGCAAATCGGCAGAGAATTCAATTATAAATTATTCAAGTAATTCTGATATAGTACATTTTATGCGAATGACTTTAGCAATACTTCTAACTTTATAAGCAATCCTTCTAAGAATCCTAATTAGGACACATGTTTCTTCTAAAATTCGCCTAGACTTTCTGTCATAAATTCCAACAAATTCGTTGGATCTTATGCGTTGTGGTAAGAGTTAATCTCGAGTGACATATTCCAGTAGATTCGATGAGGTTCTAGACACCATCATAAATTCAGGATGAAATCACCTTGATTTTATAACGGTTCTAAAAATCTTTCGAAAACAAATTGGTCATGAAAATTGTGTTAGGCACGCCGTATGAATAATAAAATATTTAAGTGGAACAGTCAGAGTATTGATGTAGTTTTTATCCTCATATGAACAAGGTGGTATTTTGAATTCAGTTTGATTTCCCTTTCGCCAAAATCGTAAATCGTTATGTGGCTTAGTTGGTAAAATCAGCCGGACAAGCAACACGGACTTGTGGGTTCAAATCCCATCAGAACCAAGTTATATTTTTTCCCAGATTTATCTCTCAATTTGACAATAAAACGTACACTATGCCTTCCAATACTTCAAGTTTCAAGCCTGTTCCAGACACAATCAGACGTGTACGCCGGAAAATAGTATTAAATATGATTCCATCTAGAGATCTTACAGAGAGTTTATCCAGAGATTTCCCCAAGGATTTCTCTAAGAGTTCCGCCAGGGATTCAATAGCGCAGATAGCATCCAGAAAGCCGAAATGTCGGACAAAGCAAAATAGACTGTTTATATAGTACAAGACCGATAGAGCCAGTTTTAAGAAAGTAACATATTAACAGCCGCACTCATAACAGCACAATTTATGCCAAAATAGATGCATTCCTTCAACTTTTGGTTCCATTTTTTTTTATTTATTAAGGTAAATGTCGATTTTCTCTTATGTCACCCCCACCCTCGGAATTTTTTTGTCGGAATTCGACATTTTGAGGAGGGACACAAATAAATTATTTAAGATATTTAAAAATTTAAAAATGAAATTTGAGTCGTCGAGAAAATATCTTAACAAATCCGACGAGTTTGACAATTTTGCCTAATTGATTGGGTAATTTTTCATCAAAAACATTTATTTTTATCAGACCCCCCCCCCCTTGACGAGTCAACGGGCAAAGTGACAAAAGAAGAAAATGAAATTTGTTCCGGCCTAATAGATCAATATTTTCAAAATCGTTTTTAATACACAGTAAGAGGAAGGATCAAGGTATCTTTTGTTTTTCAGTTTTCGAAACTATTTTTAAACGAAATTTCGATAAAAGGGCAGAGAGGTGGGGCTGGCTCACCGACACTTCCGGTCCGCTTTAGTGCTTTATGCATCATTGTGGCCAGGTGTTGCTCTAGTTTTTCCAACTGTATTGTAAAGCATGAGCGGTGATCCTTGGCATTCTTGTGTAAATTGGGGCAGGTACTCGAAATGTTGATCGATCACCGATTATTGCTGGCAGATGCAGTGGAAAGTTTGTCTTAATACGTATCAATCGTCTCTGACAAACGAGAAAAACTGACTTCACTGATTACCTGTCTCTGAGCCAAATTTGGTATAGAGTCTTCAGTCTCCGATTAATCGCTTCATGTTTGATGAAGGTTTTTAATCCAATGGGTTACATAGCCGCTATCCGAATGAAGAGAGTAATGTTCCGCGTAATATATCACAAATCGAGAGGTACGGTACATTACGTGGAGCGGATGTACTGAATTGGGTACCAGACCAAGTCCCTGCTGGGTGGCGCTAAATAGGTGAGCCATAGACAATAGAATCGTCAATGTCGTAGGGCATAGTATGTGACTATTGTCGAAACAACACTATTTTTGATCATTGTCCAACGAAGCGTATAACTATGTTAGGGTCAAGATTAGGACTATTGTTGGTCATTGTCCACTAAGCGCATAACTATGTTAGGGTCAAGATTTGGATGAAATCATTGGTAAAATATAATAACACTTTTTAGTTTGTGTAGTTAGTTGAACTAGTGTTAACTTTTTATTGGGACATTTTCTGTAGGTTTATTCTGGATTACAATGCATTAGCTGCCCTTTAACTGAATTATTTTATAACAGAAAACAACATTATTCCTTCTTGATAAAAGATGTATGGACATAGAATTGCCAAACTATGCATCTGATCAGATATTTTTCCGGTATTAAATTTGGGGTAATGTGGGAGATCAGGGTTTCTAATTCTGTGTAGGACTTGTTAAAACGGGATGCCTGATATGTACTGCGGACAAATGGGCTGGAAGTACTGGGCAATCACAATTACTGTCGTACTAATCATATTAAATGCATGCTTTTCTAATTACATCCCGAACGTCGCCAACCGGCAAAGAGGACATGATGAAAAAACGCGAGATGGCCCTAACAGAAGCGATGAAAATGGTGCAACGATATGGAAACAAAATAGATGAGAAATTATCGACCAAATCATAATCTATGAACATATCGCTAATGTTCTTTATCATTCTTTCTTTTTCTCGTTTCAGCAACAAAATCGAAACCTCTCTACTATCTCTTCATTTTCAACCACTTCCCACATCTTCCTATATCCTCTACCCCATCTATTTAATGTATCTGACACTTGTTGGGACTGGTAACGCCAGCGCCTGCCTGTGGAAGATCCCGGTGTGCTAATTCGGTGTAGGACATGTTAACGGGGGAGGCTTAGTAGGTCCACATCTGCCTAGAAGCAGATGGGCTGACAGTTGTCGGCCTGGGTGTGGACTGAGCAATCACAATTACAATTACAATTACAAATTTCGATAAGAGGGCAGAGATCAAGGTAGGTATCTCCTGATTTGATTCCCTGGTTTCGAAACACCATTTTTATCAAAATTTCTTGACTTGAAAATCTTTACTCAAGTCAAGTTTTTCAAGTCAAGAAATTTTGATAAAAATGTTTTTTTGGAAACCAAGGAAAAAATCAGGAGATACCTACCTTGATTGCTGCTCTACAAAAGCATGGAAACCGGTTTTGAAAATATTGATCTGTTATTAAATAAAAAAAGAAAAAAAAATGCATCCAGTTTCGCCTTAAGCTGTGCTGGGTGTGTGCAACTGGAAATCTATTACTTTCGTAAAACTGACTCTATCAGTCTTGGACTATTCAAAATGGTCTGTTTTGCTATGTCCGACGTTTCGACTCTTTTATTAGGCCTTTTGCAAGGGGATAACTGATAATTTTCCAGGCAGCAGTCTTTCTAAATAACAAGTCCCATAAGTTTAGTAAAGTATAAACCTAGATAAGTATAAACGCCAAACAAAGAGTTTCGTTGCATTCTGAAAGGAAACTATCACTCGTTGCCTACCTTCAGGAGTACATTTCACAAAACCTAAAACCGCACTTTTATCGACTTGCTACGAACGAATCACTCCAAAGCCCACCCGCTACACACGGATCCAAAACAGGTTTCTCGTGCATGAAATCACTTTATCTTCCCACTTCAGGAGCGGCTGCCACTGCTGCTGGCCAACCAGCCACCCGCTTCTTCACCGTTTCTTCTTCTGCTTCGCTTCTTTTTTGACCCCTACCAGAAGAAGGGCCTTCTACCAAACAATCACTTCTTCTTCTTCTTCTTTTTCTACTTGTGTTTGGTCTTCTTCACCGTACCGCGCCAGGGCCTGATTAACCACCACTCACTATTGCTGCTGCTGGCCACTTGGGGAACAAGAATAACCGTTTCGGGGTGTGTGAATTAAATTATCTGGAAAGCGTTAACCGCGCTCGCGAGCACCTGGATGTGTTTAACGCACGCGCAACTCCCCGTAGCTTCGTACCTATAAGGCCGATCTCGATCGTGTCCGCAGAGAAATGGGAAAGCAAACGAACGAACGCGCGTCGCCTAGGCCGTTCCGACGATGACTGATGATGGTCCCACGGGACGGGAGGATTCGTGATGCTCTCGATTCGCTCGTTTGTCCTCTCTGTGCTCTCGCTTCGTTCTCAGTTAGTTGATCCCCGTACCGGGCGGAGTTCGTAGTCCCCGCCGCAACCTGCAGCCAGGTTCACGGATGATTTCGGGTTCAAACCTTTTCTTTTTCGTCTGTTGTTTGCTTTCTCACTTTTCACTCCTCACACTCGCACTTTTAATTTGTCTTCGGTCCGTTTTGGGCCGGGAAGTTGACTGCACGCAGCCCGACCCGAGCAAAACGAAGATGGGTTCGTAATTATGCGCCGCCAACAACGATTCTACAATCGGCCCTATTGTAGTCAAGTCACTGATCCAGGGGGTGTTTGTCCAATAACAACAACCTCGAGAGGGGTTGAGGGGAGCACTCCAAACACCTTTCTGTTGAAATAGCTGAAACACTGCAATCAGCAGCAGCCCAAAACTCAATCAACCGAATTGACGATGAGTGTTTTGGGTCATTTCACCCTTGACGCGACGACGTTGAGAATGACGTGCTGAACGGGGTCTCCCAACTGTATCGGTTGTAATTGCGATGATGTGTGATGTGGATGGCATCAATTACTGGCGCGAGCTCAAACGACGTTTCAACGAACCCACGATGATCTGCAGAAGACAAGGAGGTGTTTGTTGTTATACATAGACAAGTGTTCAAATAAAGTGTGTTTGGGGAAATCCACTTTGGGGAGGCGCAACAACAATCGCCAACCAACAACCAACAACGACTGTTGTTATCATTTGTGTACCCAGTGCATTCCAGAGCAGTTTGAAGAAATGGATACGCGAGAGAGTTCGCTGTTACGAAAACTCGTGGTGGCGTAAATAGTGTCCCATTGATCTCTTACAGGTGATGATAAGGCAGAAAGGCGAAACTGGTTTCGTCCAGTGAACCAAAAGTAATGAGTTGAGAGATTTGATTATAAATAGCAATATTAATTGGAAAGCCTCATGTAATAAATTATCTAATGAATGCATCGTAAATAATATTTCAAGGTCATCAAGGAATTCCGTTTAACGCCTAAAGGTAGAAAATTTTATTAGGAATTATACAGGGTGGCAACGTGAAAGTGATACACTAGTTTAGGAGCCATACGTTGCCATTCATGTTATTCCATTGAAAACAAGTGTGCTTGGGGAAACGGGATCTTAGATATGGGGTTTTTAAGATACAAAGGATTCACGTATTGACTCAGAAGAATATTTCCGACAGGGTTGCCAGATCTCGCGTTCTGCTCAAAACGCACGCTACTCAAAACATTTTTTTTTCGGACGAAAATTTTTTACTTTGGAAGCGTCTCTGAATAAACAAAATGATCGTGTGTATACAGCAAGTCTTCGTGAAATTCTTGCCGATAAATGAGAGGTTCAACGATATCGAAGTGCGGCAGCGGTGATGGTTTGGGGCGCCATATCAACAAAAGGCCAATTACCATTGTTGTCCATCGATAGGGGCATAATAATCAACAAAGAGTACTTTTTACAACACGTCATCAAAGATCACCTATTCCCCAGTGCCAAGAAACTGTTTGGAAAAGATAGTTTTTGTTTCCAGCAGGACTCAGTACCGACGCATGAGGCAGTAGTTGTTGAACAGTGATGCAAGCTAAATTTACCCTGCTTCATCAGCTCATCGGAATAGCTGGTTTCGTCTCCCGATTTGAACCCACTGGACTTTTGTACATGGGAATACATGCTATAGCCTATAGGGAACCTGGGCGACACGAAGAACTTGGTTTTGGATACCTTTAAAAACCGTTTGGTAAAAATTTGGGATGAAATGCCGGACGAAGAGGTGCGTGCGACTTGTAATAACTTCGACGTAATTCAAAACAAAGGGGAATGATTCTAATTGAACTGAATACTTTGTAAGTTTAATAGTTTGTTGTGTTATTAAAAGTGAATTTACAGAAAAATATAATCCTGTTTGAATTTTGCATCAGTTTTCGAGTGTATCATTTCTACGTTGCCACCCTGTAGTATTATCTTCTTGAAATTGTAATAAATGGATGCTGTCTAGTGCATCTAGTCGCGATACGAACCACAGTTAACAATCGTTTTATATCCGTGAATTTCATGGCATTTCGTAGCAAAATAAAAACAGGCTATGAAATACCATTAGTGAACATGCTGATTCAATTATAAATGCTAGTTTGAACATTTGATTAGGTGAGTCTTTGCAATCTTTAATCATCAAACCAACAATCTGCAACTGCACTTTTCTGCTATAACTCAGCCAATTCTGAATCAATTGACATAATTTTTTGAACGCGATGAGATACATATCTAGCCGTGTACAAAATTTCAAGTCAATTGGTTAATTGATTGATTGATTTGTCTTTATTTAAGAGACTTTTAGCCCTTGGCAGGTTCGTCTCTCGTCAATTGGTTTAGAATTGACTGAGTTATAGCAAAGAGTGTCCAAAATACCGGCCGCTACCCAAGTGGTTCGCTACCCTACATGAGATCATAACTAAAACGATTATAACCTTTTTTATGGGCAGATTGCGAAGCTATTTTCCTTTTCAGAAATAAAATACCATGACGCTTAGCCATTGTATCATGACACTAAGTCATGCAACCATAGAGCCGAGTCATGAAATCATGACTCTGATTCTGGTAAACATGACTCCGAGTCGTAAAACCATGAGTCAAAACAACAGATTATGGCGCCGCTAAACGTTACTAAAACATTTCCTTGATGATCGCAATGTTTAAGCAAGTTAAGAATGAGTAGTCCACCATCAGCATAGGTAGTCATCTTGGATATGCCACTCGAAACTTCAAAGTGGTAAATCCCAGCTATCAAAGCGAATATTTGGATGGAAAAGTATATTTGCTCACTAGCAACGGGTGTGATGATACTTTTTCGGCTGCGTGGCTGCAGAATGACCCGTTTTTTATTACTTCAAAAACGCGAGGCAAATGAACATTGAAAGCAAGAAGTCCATGATTCCCACGGCAGCTCGGTGATGCATCATGTCACCTTAATATTAACGCTGCTTTTAGCGAATCCCCCTGCTAGGGCAATTAGTCAATAGTGTGTTATACGGTTAGTACTGCAACTCTCGCTAATTACACTAATTTACAGCTTTTTGAACTCGGTAAGCTGATGCCCTGAGTTTGAAAACGTGAAAAAAAATCAAATCTGACTATACATGTCAATAATTGTTCCTTCGTGATTGATCTGAGCTGGTACCATTTACCGAGCAGGAGAAAATAGCTGAAGAATAACTAACTCAGGTATGGAAAACCGAATACCTACAACCTGAATGAGGTATTAAGTAGCCCTGCATAAGAGGTAAAATACCTAAAATAATAACTGGTGTATATTCTATGCATAACAAGTGAATAATGACATCAGGTATGGAAATACCTAAATAATAATCGGAGATTTTTCCATACAAATAGCGATTTTTCCATAATTGAATAATACCTCAATCAGTCCTCAACACCAAACCAATAACTCGTTAAGGTATTTCATCAATACCTACAAAATACCAAAATAAATCCCGAGCAGGAATGAATAACTGCCACATAACTGGAGCATACCAAAGTCAGGTATCATACCAATACAAGGTATTGGTCGGTTATCCAGGTATTGAAAATAACTTATTTTGGTATTTTGTAGGTATTGATAAAATACCTCTACGAGTTATTGGTTTGATGTTGAGGACTGCTTGAGGTATTATTCAATTATGGAAAAAACGCTATTTGTATAGGAAAATTGCCGATTATTATTTAGGTATTGCAATACCTGATGTAATTATTCACTAGTTATGCACAGAATACACTCCAGTTATTATTTGAGGTATTTTACCTCTTATGCAGGGCTAGTTAATAACTCATTCAGGTTGTAGGTATTGGGTTTTCCATACCTGAGTTTGTTATTCTTCAGCTATTTTCTCCTGCTCGGGTTGCACTGAGATCCAAATGAATAAGGACTGGGACACTCCACTTATTCTCAAAGTGCAATTTCAGCAGCTCATATATTTTTGATCATTAACGGCGCCGGCCACGTCCTTATAGTCAGTTGGGAAGGGAAAGGAATGTTAGAGTGTGCTGGTTGTTGCTACTAAAGACCGAGAGCACCTCTGCATCCCCACAACCAGTACGGAATGGGGTATTTGTTAGACGGAAAGGATGGGAGATCTGGGAGTCACCGTTGGGTCGGTGATGCGATCCATGGATAGGGGTTATTTATTGTGTTCGTGATAGATTGTGTGGTGAATAAGGTGAATAAGGTCAAGCGGCACAGCACGCTTTGGTTGCATAACTTGTAGGCGTTATATATACACTGTGCTTTGAGTAGAAGTTGGAAGGGAGGGAAACGACTTATTTTCAATTCGTTTCTGGTTCTAGTGATGGCTATGAACATATGAATACATGAGTTGTATATGTAAAGAAGAGAGAGCGAGAGAAAGTGGATAGAAAGAAAAAAAGTAGGATGAAAGGGACGGGCCAGGGATTGAACCCATGACCTTCTGCACACGAATCAGAAGCGGTAGCCACTAGACCACCAAGCCCGTCTTCTACTAACAAAAATTTACAAATCTATAAATTTATTGGTGACGAAATGTGAACATATTTGCAACACCAAAAGGAATTCCTGGTGGAACTATCTCAGGAATTTCCGGTATTTTTATTTGGAATCTCCAGTGTTTATGGAATTTCTCGAATACTATCATACACCCGGAATTGATAATGCTATCTTGCCGTAGTTCTGCAGAATGACGTAGGTGACATTGACAATTTTGGCACCATTTTAGTTATTATTTACCCAACAATCTATCGGTAATTTTTTTATTTTATTTTTTTTCGTAGATGCTAGATAATGACAAAATCTTGCATTACAATATGGCCGATATATCATAGTTTTATTATTTTGAATAGCGCTTTTGTAGCAGAAAGAAAATTGAAGTAACACCACTGGGGTTTCTCCGGTGGTTACTCCAGTGCCCTAAAAATAACGAGATCATCATTTGTTCATTTTTATACCAGACCATTACAGTGACGGTAAATGATAAAAATTGAGCCGACGAAAGCCTACAATTGTTGTAAAAATCTGAGAGCACTAAAGTATGAATTTCTCCGGTGACCACGTGGAACCAATACGGCTATTCGTTTGGGCCCCTAAAACCATAGCTGTAAAGGCATTCAGCATGACCATGCTGAGGGTGACGGGTTCGATTTACGGTCGGCCTAGGAACTTTTCGTACGGGAAATTACCTTAACTTCCTTGGGCATCGAGTATCTTCGTGCCTGCTATACGATATACATACGTTAAATAATCATTGGCAGAGAAAACTTTCAGAAAATACCTGTAAAAGTGCTGTTAAAACACTTAAGCTGAGAAGCAGCCTTTTTCCAGTAAGGATGTTATGCCAAGAAGAAGAAGATGACTATCAATCTCTTTGTGTATCACAAGAATAACAGACATGAAAATCTACGAATGCTGAACCATGTTTGGAGCGAAAACTCTACAAAGTTCATTGTCGTTACCCAATTGACCAGCTTCCGGAATCCCTGTAACCGGTTCCGCATTGACCAGAACCTTTTATAAATGGCCCTAAACAATATTTTTCTCATTCCAGTGAAGTGTGCAGAAAAGTCATGCAATGAAATACATAAAATGAAAAACATTTGTGGATTTTCAAGCACATAGCAACGATGAAAACAAATATTTCGGATGATCCGGATTTCCGGAACCGGTTCTCAAGAAATAGTTGATATTAATGTTCATAATCAAAGTCCACGTGAATACCTTTCCAACGATTCTTGGACGGTCCTGATTACTTGTTTGGTTGCAAAGTTATAGCTTGCCAAAGTTAGGGTCCCTAAAGCGGCATTTTTCAGTTGAAGCAGGTTCCCGGTGGCCACAGTGGCCAAATACGGATTTCTCCGGTGGTTCTTAAAACTAGACATGTGCCGCTTTTATTTGAGCTAGAGAGATCCGAAATCGGATAATCCACTGATTTTTGAAAGCTGTCCAAAGTTTGGGGTAAAAAATGACCCCAGGGTCTTATTTGTAACTTTTTTATGGGAGCGCCTCTAGGGGTCGTTCAATGCTTTTGATTTTTGAGAAAGGATAACTTCCGCGAAAAAATAATTGTCAGAAAATTTCAGATTGCTAGGATTAACAAAAGCTACAGAGAATTGAAATTTGAAAAGGGTCAAAAAACACTCCATGATCTTACTAAGGTTATTAAAAATGTTTGAGCCAAAATCAGTCAAATTTTTGCCTCTTCCAATCACCGTAGAAATAATCCTTACCAGCTTGAAGTCTGAAGATTTGAATTTTAATATGTACAACTCAAATTCGACAAAAAGGTCAGCATCTGGATTCCTCAATTCGCGCTTCTTTTATCTCTATACTTAAAATATTTTTTTGTACTATTTTATAGTATTTTGATTTTTTTTTACGTTTTCAGCAACGGTTCAATAAGTTTCATTATGTCACCCCGAAAAAAAATCTTTCATTACTTTAAAAACATTCAAAAACGACCGAAAGTTATTTAAGTTTCAAAATAGGAAACGGTAGCATTCAACAAAATTTTACAAAATACCTTTTTTATTAGAAAATATAAACATCAAAGCGGGTCGAGAAACAATTGAAAAACGTATTACCGCAATTAAAAAAAAATAACAATTTTTATA
This sequence comes from Aedes albopictus, assembly GCF_035046485.1. Lineage (NCBI taxonomy): Eukaryota > Metazoa > Arthropoda > Insecta > Diptera > Culicidae > Aedes > Aedes albopictus. Next base: position 127,525,786 of record NC_085137.1, on the reverse strand, counting down.
CAACTATAACTTTTTTTGTCCACCATTTCTTCATTTTGATCCACAGTGCAAAAACTGCATTGTGTATATCTTCGCTATAACATATCGAAAAAAAAATCAACTGATGATGCGAATTGTCCTTTTTGGTAATGAAAAAAGCGTACGCAAGTTTTGAGATAAATATAAAAAATACAAAAAATATCAGTCCTCTTCTTCTTATGTTCTTAATGGACCTACGTTCTCACTGGAACTTGGCCTGCCTCTCTTCAACTTAGTGTTCTTTGAGCATATCGACAGTTACTAATTGAAGGGCTTTCTTTGCTTGCGATTTGCATGAATTTGTATATTAAGAGGTAAGAACAATGATACGATATGCCCAGGAAGAAGAGAGAATTTTCGCGACCGTAACGGGAATTGAACCCACCGTCATCGGATTGGCAATCCATAGCCTTCACCACTAGGCTAACTAGAGACCCAGTGTAGGTAGTTAATAGTAGTTCCTTTCGAGATTTCTCTTGGACTGTTTCAGGGTACCTTGAATTTATCCCGAGATTAGTCCTTATAAGTTACATATTTTAAACAAATACACTAGAAGAGGTTCGTAGAATCATCATAAAACCAAATAAAAGGTATATGTATAATGGCGATTTCCAAAATCTTTTCAAGACTAAATAGTCATCAAAATGTTACTTGGGGTGAAACTTTTTTTTACATGTCCCAGTTTTTCTCAGGATTACTTCCGAAATTCCTATCTAGATTTCTCTGAAGAATGTTTGCGGAGTTTCTAACAAGATTTTTTCTGGATTCTTTCTAATATTCCGGAAATTTCTTATAAGGAGTTTCGAAAAGTTATTGCAGGAGACATCCAGAAAAAAAATAATGAAAAATCTCTGCAAGAATACCAGGAGCAACTATTGAAGAAATCCCAAAAGGAGTGCCCAGAATCTATGGACAATTTCCGGTAGGGGTTCCGGAAAAAGCGCTGAAAAAAAAACCAAAAAATTTGCACTGGATCACTGCAAAAGCTCCTGGAGGGAAAGCCTAGAAATAGCTTCGAAAGAAAACACGGAAAGAATTCCATGACAAATACAGTTGGGTCTCTTATAAGAAGCTGCGACCCACTTTATGTCCGCCGTAATTTTCACGTTGTCTTTCAACCAATTTCGTTCATTTTCGGTATATGACTAGCCTTATAACACAGCCTTACTGCAGGCAAAAAAACAACTCGATCGGATGCAAGGCAGCTGAGAAATTACAGTGGGCGTAAAGTAGGTGGCAGCGTCTTATAAGAGACCCTATTCTATCAGCAATAACTCCTGCATTCTAAAAAAAAATTGAGGAGAAAGTCCTCGATAAACTCAGAAAATAAATGTGAGAGGCATTCCGGGGCAATGACACCGAAAGGAATCTTCAGTGAAAAGTCTCAGAGAGATTTCAAATGAAACTTCAAAAGAAATCCCGTGAAAAACTTTAGGATATTTCCCGATTACAAAAATACTGGAAGATTATCAAGAACGAACATGGAAACAATTGTTCGAATCTTGAAAAAATCTTAAAATAAAATCTAAATTCTTGAAAATTGGCAACAGAAATACTTAGGCGAAACGGACTCACTTCATTTGTCATCATTTTTTCAACAGCTTCAGCTTGGCTGACCGCCCGTGGATGCTACTCCAATATTGCCAGACCAGCTACACTCACACAAGGAACCAATGCGATACCTGCTGGGGGCTATTTAGCAGGCATCTTCAGTGTGTGAGCGTTGGTGACCTTGTATTTTAAAGCGACAATGAATGGAGCCTGCCACGTCAGGTTGCAGGTCAATGTGGGTAAGGGGAAGGAAGTGATTATTCCAATCATTTGAAGCCACATCATAGCTCTGCGTCTGCACAAATTCATGCGGATGTCGGAGTGTTAGTGGGAGCTGGTTGGCAGAGGGTTCACGCATTGGTGCGTGGATGCCAGGCGTAAGGTGATAGAATTGTGTTTTATTTTTCTAAAGCTGTGCGACACAGCTCGCATGATTGCAAGGTGTTTTATTTTTTCACACTGTGCTGTGAAAGTTTGGAAGCAGTGTTTGGACGAAAAAGTGATCAGGGAACCACTCGGCAGTTTTTCTTCCCTTCTGTTGGTTCTGTTTCAATTACCAAGCGGTGTATGTTCTCTCGTCGAGTCGCATGGTTCACGAAGGAACACAAAGAAGATACTCCGATATAGACAAGCTGCGGCAATGAGCGGGCATCGCTAACTGTAACACATACCGATGATCTCTCATCGTTGGTTTGGAACAACTGTGAATAATCGTTATTTTTATCAGTGTTTATTGCGTTTTTGCTTTAAAAACGTGAACTACATCTTCTCTCTTGATTGCGCTCTCGTATCGAACCGGACAAGAGAATGAACAACATTTTGAGGACCGTACCCGAGCATGTCGGTTCACGAAATGTTACATTCGCGAATGTATCACTTGCTGAGCATGGACCATTCAGTGGTTCGCGATAAAAATCCACACACTGTTTGGAAGGAAGGGCAATGACTTTTTCAACCCTTATCTTTTCTAGCGGTGGCTATGAAGATGTGAATATACATGAGTTGTATATGTAGAGAGAAGTATATAGAAGTATATATAAGGGTCGGGCGGGGGCTTGAACCCAGGACCTTCTGCATACGAATCAGAAGCTGTAGCCACTAGACCACCAAGCCCGTCAATATGACATCATTTTTTTACATGGGATAAAGTACGTAGACTAAAAGAGGAAAAGGGGGGGGGGTGTCTGGCCAATGTATAGCTATATGAATTTTCAAAATTTTGTATGGACAAATGCCTATGAGGGGGGATGCGGCTCTGAGATGATTAAAAATGAGTCTACGTAGTTTATGGGTATCCTCTAACGAACCTTATCGTTTAACTTCGAGAAGATCAACGTTGCAAAATAAATTCGAAAACTAACGCTGTAGCATAATTTTATTTGGATTTAAATCTCGGCTTATTACTGGAAATTCAAGAGTAAATACGCTTTCCTGATTGATCTGTTTTTAATTCTAAAAATATGTACTTTAGATAAGTTGGCTCAGTTCTGGTTGTTGATTCACTTCCCAGATGTAACCCGCACGACATATCGTGCAAAAAGTATCGCGAAAAGTCTAATTGTTCATGAATCTGTCATGTCAAACAGCACGTAAAGACGTATGTTTGCTAACAAAATGTAGGTATATCGGATATTGCCACTCGCCTGTCAATCGAACGTCTAACTCATCTCGAACAATGCCATCAGTGTGGTTCAGGTGCACAGAACTGATAAAGCACTCTTCCCCCGCCGAACCTAACCGAACCGAACCGGCCGGTGCGGTGTATAATTAAATTGCGTTAAAGCTGTTTCAAGTGGCAGCCAGCGTGGTAAACGTGTCGATCTACCGCCAACGTGAATTCGTAGTTCGTCGATCGACTGCGACTGGCTGTCGACCGCTGCTGCTGTGTAGATACAACACATCACTAATTAAAACCTTATCTGCGGGAACAAATCACACGGGCGCGCGCGCGCCCATTCTCTTGCGCAAGGCAACTATCAGGCCATGAAGAAGAAATGTACAGTTCTTCCGTATGTCCGTACGTAGATATGCACACTTCCAGAGATGTGTAGAACAGGTCTGATAGATGCAACTACGGCCGCCGTTGGCTATCTGCATCAAAAGGGATGAGTGTGTTTCTACTCATACGCAAACGTAGGGGCGACGCGACGGTGGTGGAACGACCTGTTGCGCCGCCGTTGAACGACGACAGACATTCTAGGCCACAGAGACCAATCCGAACCTTCCTGGAGGCCGTTTCACACGCTCGTTCAGGTTCATCAAAACACTTCGGGGCCAGGACGGACGGACGGAGCGATGCATTGAAGCAAATCTTCCCGTCGTTCAGAGTCGTTGTTGCTGAATCAAATCAATCATCTTAATCTCTGTGTCCTCGCCGAGGAAAGTGTAGGTAGTTCTCGGTCGTCGCCGTCGTCGTCTCGGCCATCAATCGAGTGCGCACACCCTGCCAACATATGTGCGCAACATGCCATGGGAAGAATAAGAGATATGTACATATGCGCGCGTGCAATTGTCGGCGACGGCGGCGGCGACGACCATCAAGATGCGCGCCACTCCTATCGTCCTACTTTTCACGCTCGTTCAAAGCTTTTGCATTTTCTGCACGAGACTTGGCGGAAGATTCTGCCGTCTTCAACCAGGCTTGTAAACAGAGGGAACGTAATGATAATTACAATCATTATCCATTAGTCGGCACGTCAGCCTCAAGAAAGTCGGAAACTTCTCCGGTCCGGTCCCGTCGTCGTCGTCGTCGCCGCTGGGCTGGGCTGGACAGCACCAGCCATAGCATAAACATTAAACAATTGCATTCACTCTCTTGGTCTTGATGATACGACGACGACGACTCTGCGCGCTGACCGGCTGGCTGCGTAAATTGGCTAGATTTAGATTTCTGGAGTTGATTGTAGGCACGCGGAGTGGAAACATGTGGCCCCGTTGAGGTTGATTATTATCTTCGCGGTTGCGCTACTCCCTCCGGAGAGTACTGGGAAATCCGCAACGTTTACATTTCCCTTCGGCGGCGGTGGCGGGTAAGGACTCTTGAATCAAATCCCCCTGAGGCACACCGCACGGAAGATCTGGATCTTCTCAGATTCTTCCGTTTCATCCCTGCGGGCAGTAGCTAACGAACTGGGCCCCGGCCCCAGCGTTACCGAACGAACGTATTCCATAATTAAACGTGTCGACGACGTATACGATGGTCGATGACGTTTGTCCAAATTGGAGGGCGTTTGACTCCGCGTGCCAATTGGAACGGAGCCCGGGAGGCAAACACGGACGGGTGGGAACTCGGGACGGGTAACGGAATCGATGCGTTCGGTTAGGCCCTCCGGTCACGTTCTAAACAACAGAACAGGAAGCACAACCCGAGCGCATGGATAATGTGTCGTCGGTCGATGAATCGTGACAAATGATCCATGAAGGTAACGGATCTCCCCCGTAGTGCGCCCAATCGTCTGGAATCAATGGAAATCGTTTCTAACGTTCGTAGAAGCTGACTTGCCACCTACCGGTTAGATTGGACACTTGCGCCATCCACTCAAGATGTCAAAATGGCGCGACGCATCCAACAGGATGAGGCGAATGGTTTTGGAATTGAGTGTTGTGCTTCACGACAGTGGTGATCAACCGGGAATTTCGACGATTCAGGGTTCGTGATTGTGTGGACCGAATTGACACGCACCGTGCCATTCTCGAACAAGTTCATTAATTGCAATACAGGCATACCTCGATAGTACGTACACCACCGGTTCGTTTAGTGTACGTACTATCGAAACGTACGTACTATCGAATCACAAATTTTTATTTCAAATTTCATTTTCAAATCAAAGAATGTTATTTCTTGAACGTCAGGATTGCCAAAAAATTACATGTGGCCCAAGGGTCCGTTTATTAATTACGTAATTTTGCTTGTTAAGGATCCTATCTTTATTGTAAAAATCTTCTTGTGCTCTGGGGATGCTTCGTAGAGGCATCTCGTCTCTGGGAACTTATATTGATTTTATTTAAACTATCTTTTAGAACCACCCAAACTGGTCTAGATATAATTAAATCAATCTAGATCAGTTATATCTTGTTATAGAAACATTCTAGAAGTATTTTCTCCTGCAATATTTATTAATTTTTTTTACAAGGGATTCCTAGAGGTATACCGGAACTCTTGGAGGAATCCCGGAATTCTTGGAGGAATATAAGGAAAAAATATTTGATAAATCTTTGAAAGAATTTTGGTAGGAATCTCGGAATGAATTTCTGAAGGAATCTTGAAATGAATTCATGGAGAAATCTAGGAGCGAAATTCCTGTAGGTATACAGGAAGAAATTCCTGAAGAAATCCTGGAAGTCCCGAAAGTATTGCAGAAGAAATTCTTGATGAACTTTCGGAAGGAATCTCTGAAAGAGACTCTGGAATCTCATTAGGAATTGCAGAAGAAACTCCTGGAAGAATCCCTAAGAAATCCCAGAAAGAACTCCTGGAGAAATCTCGGAACCAACACCTAGAGGAATTTCAGAACTGATAGAAACTTGAAACTTGAAGATATCCCTAAAACAAGCGAGAAAGCGAAATGTCTTTCCCCGAATCCCACAATTCGAGTTTACCCATACACAATTGAATTGGTACAGCCTACAGGACAATGCAAGCCGCGGTTGCTAAAGAATTTTTTCTAAGTTTTTGATGTTTTGTGACCTTTTTGTTTACGTTCGGACTTCAAGAGATTTCTTCTATAATTTCTCAAGAAGTTCCCGGAATCCTCCAGGAATTTCATCCGAGAATAATTTCCTCTAGGATGTCTCTGGATTTGTTTTTTTTGGGCTTCCAGATGGTATTCCTGGAAATTCAAGCAACTTCACCCAGAATTTCTCTAGGAGTTCTTTCGGAAATTGTATCAGAAATTCTTACCGAGATTCCATCAAAAACTCCTTGCAACAATCCGTAAGGATTTATTTCTGGAATTTCATACGAGATTCTTCCCGGAGTATCTTCTGAAACTCTTCCAGAAACCCAACAAGATCCCTGACAAGAACTTCATTCAGTATTCCTCTAAAAGCTTCCCTCCAGGAACTTCTTCCGGTTTTTTTCGGGAGCTACTTCTGATTCAAGTATTCCTTCTGGGACTCGTACAATGATCTCACCAGGTAATCTTTCTGGATTTTTTCCAGGATTCTTTCGGAAATTCCTTCCGGGATTCCTCCGGGAATTTATTCTGGGTGACTATCAGGAATTACTTTTAAGGAACTTCTTCTAGGATTTTTTTCAGAAACTGATTCCGGGATTTCTTCGAGAACTTTTTCCATGAATCATCTAGGGACTCTTTTTTGGTTTCTACCAAGAGCTCCGTCAGGAATTCCTGCAGATCCTTCTGGAATTCTTTCAGATGTTTGTAATGGAAATCCTCCTGGAGTTCATTAATTTTTTGGAGTATTTTGTTTATGAAATTCCTCATGTATTTTGTATAGGATTTTCTTGACAAAACACAGGAAAAAGCAACTTGGTTACCCAGCTAACACAAAGTCGTAAATGTTGTTGTATAGGATGCTAAAGTGGAGGCCATATACGCACCTGCTTTCATTTAACCACGTGTAAAGTGTACGCATATCGCCTCCACTTTAGCATCCTATTCAACATCATATCCGATCGTGTGTTGACTGGGTATAGCTCCCTCCTAGATGAATTCTAGAATAAGTTTGTGGAGAAACCACGGAAGGCATACTTGGAAGAGTTTCAGGAAAAATTACTTAGGTAATCCTAGAAGGAGTAATGCTGAAGGAATCTCGAAATTAATTTCTACAGTAATCCAGGAATCTCTGGAAAAATCTCGGGGAACTTCCTGGAACAATCCTGGCAAGAGCTTTTGACGAAACCCCAGGCGGAACCTCTTAAGGAATCTCAGAAAAAAACTCATGGGAAATTCCCCGAGGGAACTTCTGAAGGGATCCTAAATAAACTTCCGGAAGAATTTCATTAAGAGCTTGCGGAATCCCAGAAGAAAGCTCTGGAACAATTTTGTGGACAAACCACGAGGGGAGTCCCGGATGTTATTCTTGTGGAATCCCAGAAGGAACTCCATGAGGTGAGCCACCAAGCCACCATCTAGTTATAAACCAGCACACGCACGCATACCCCCCATTTTGAATTAAATCCAACCCCATGATAAGCTGGCGATTTTTTTTTTCAATGCGAGAGCTGACGATATTTTTAAGTCCGAATCGTAAACAACAAAGCCACGAAACGTCAAAAACTAAGAACATTTTCCTTAGGAACCGCGACTTGCAGTGCCCTACAGTACTCAAAGTTGTTTAAATTTCCGAACTCATGGAAAACTGTCCAATATTTTATAATTATCGCAAAAAAAAAACGTTAATTGTTGGAAAACGAAAAAAAATAACAAGTAAGTGAACAGAAATCAATGGTTTGGATAAGTAACTTGATGGGTTTGATTCATGTTTTTTACCACACAAAATAGAACCATCATGTGCCTCTTTGTTTTAATAACGTTTAATTAATAACTGTACAAGTGCTTATTGACCACTAAGCTGAGAAGCAGTCCTCCCCAGTTGGGATGTAACGCCAGAATGGTGATGCCAGATATTATGACTGGCAGAAAATATCTCTAAAAAGCGAGGAATACGGCAATAATTACATCAAACGTATTCGTTCATGTCTTTCATTTCGCTACATTTTAAAACTGTTTATTTACTGAAAATCCGTGTTATACGAGTCTGCATAACACGAATTCATAGAATCGGAGTCTCTGCTATACATCTACTAAAGAAACGAACTCATTTTTGTAGATTGAAAATTTACTAAATTTTGGTGTACGTACTATCGAGGCAAAATGTACGTACTATCGAGGGTACGTACTATCGAGGGTACGCACTATCGAGGGTACGTACTATCGAGGTACGCCTGTAGTCCCTTTTCCTAGGGTGTTCATCGACTACGAAAAAAGTTTCCACCATCTCAATCATGAAAACATGTAGGGAACCCACAGGAGCAAGGATGTCCATGAGTAAATCGTCGGCCTTGTTGAAGCACAGTACGAGGCATTTTCGTTCAAAGTGCTGAACAACGGTGTCTTGTCCGGTCCTATTACGGATAGGGTTGAGTAACAGGGAAGAAAAGCAGCGAGGTGAGTATAGGACTTGTTCACTGGTAAGTGATCAAGGGGTTGGGGCTAGGTACTTAAAAGTCCTCAGAAGCTTTCTTGAGCATATGTCATGTGATCTACATGCACAACTTGTGTTCTCTTACTGTATTATGAATAAATAGTAAACTTACATAGCCTCATACTTCTATGTTTTATCTAGCTTTGAAATCAATAATTGTCTTAGAGTACCAGAGGACTTCCTGGACTATAGGTTATCGGACTTACAAGCGTAATTAGTGATCAATTAAAGCTCCAAATGAGCGAAACTCATGCTAACAAAACCTCATGCAACTATGTACTGTCAAGAGCCGAGTTCAATGATTGTTTGAGGATCTCCAAGAACTCCCGTCAGTATGTATCACTGGATTTACAACTTCCTTTAACGCCTCTAAAACCCCCCGTAAAATACATAAAAGGCTGTGAAGGACCCAAAAACGCCCTGTAATCCCTTTGAAATTCTCTGAAACGCCTGATCTGCAAAACTGCATGCAGCTCGCCTGAAAACCTGGAATGCTCCCTAACGTCCCATTGAAATCCCCTGAAACACCTTGAAGCCCACCTGAAGCTCACCTGAAGCTCACCTGAAGTCCCCCTGAAACGCATTTAAAGACTTCTCGAACCTATCTGAAAACTGTCTAAAACTCATCTGAGAACCTGCAACTTCCTAGCATCCCATTTAAACCCCATGAAACCTGCTTGAAACTCGAGCTAGAGCCTGTGAAGTCTACTCAAACCCCACTGAAACTCCCTTGAATCGTCTTGAAACATCTGCAAACTCCCTGGATGCTCACCTGAAAGCCTGTGAGGCCACCTAGAACTCCCGGGAACTAGCCCGAAGACCTCATTGAAGTACCATGAAATGTCTTGAAACGTGATGGATCGCTATAAAACGCGCATGAAACCCCTGAAAACTTCTTGGAGCTTACCTGAATACCTGTGAAGCCTTCTAAACCCATCCACCCAGTTCCCCAATACGCACTGACACGCATAGAAAAGCCTCTGGAACCCCGTTGAAAACCGCCTGAGGTCCAACTGAGAGCCTGTGAAGTCATTCAAACTCCCGCTGAACCCCCCTGAAACGCCCATGGAAACTTCGAAACCATTCTGAAACACTCTTGCCGCTCTGCTGTAAACCTTGAAGCCTCAGGGAATCTCCCTGAAATCTTCTGAAGCCTCTCGGAAACGCCTTTAAGCGCCGTAGAACTCGAAACGCTGTAGAAACTCTAAAACGCCGTAGAAAATCGCCTGGCAACTCACCCTACTTAATCTCCTGGCTGGGTTGAGGCTATGGATCGCCAATCCGGAGACGGCGGGCTCGATTTCCGTTTCGGTCGGGAATATTTTCGATTTCCTGAGCATTCATGCAACGGCAGGAAAAGAAAGCCCTTCAATTAATAACCGTGAAAGTGCTCAAAGAACACTAAGTTGAATAGAGACAGGCCAAATTCTAGTGGGAACGTATAGCCATGCTGAAGAAGAAGAAACTCCTGTGCGACCTTGAAGCTTGAACTTGATTGACCGCTCGTAGATGCTATTCCAGTATAGTCAGACCAGCTACACTCACACAAGGAACCAAGCATCTTCAGTGTACATATGGGTGTTGGTGATCTTCTTTTTTGCGACAATGATGCTTGTAACGTCAGGTTGCAGGTCAGTGTGGAGAAGCGGAAGGAAGTGATATTGAATGGCAATCATTTGTATACAAGGCAGACCGAATACTCGGGATGTTTGCATAGGGTTCACACATTGGTGGGTGGATGCCAGGCGTAAGGTGTTAGTAGTGTGTGATAATTATTCTGAAGATGATGCGACACTGAAACTGATACATTACCACTGTGCTGTGAAAGTTGGAAAGAAGGGAAACGGCTTTTTTCAGTTCGTTTCTGGTTTTAGAGAAGGCTATGAACGAACATATGAAAATATGAGAAAGTACGTAGAAAGATGCAAAGTAGAAGGAAAGAGATCGGCCAAGAATCGAATCCAGGACATACGAAACACAAGCGGTAGCCAATAGATCGCCAAAACCGTCTTTCGTCTAGAGTATATCCTGGGAACTCTATAGAAGTTCTCCTGGAATATTTAATAAAGTTTCTCGCGAGATTTCTTTCGCAGTTTTTCCCGGGATTTTCCAGCAGATTCATTCTGGTGTTGCTCCCGGGATATCTAACGATGTACTTATCCTGCAGTATCATCAGGATTATCAGGATTCATCCTACACTTTCTCCCAAAATGTCTTCCGGTGTTCCTTTTGAGATTTCTGAAAGAGCAATTGCTTATCTTTTACAACCTTGGAGATTGTTTCGGAGGCTTTTCAAGACTCTTCCTGGTAGTGGTTTCCGGGATTTTTTTGTTGTGATCTTCCTAAGATTTCACATAGAAAAACTCCCAGGGATTACATACTCCCAGTGATCTTCCCGGATATTGTCCCTGGATTTCTGTGGGTGAGATTTCTCTAATAATTATTTCCGGACGTATTTCAGAACTTTTCCTACACTATTTCTCGGAATACCTCCAGGGAAAACACAAGGAATTCCTTGTAAAAATTTCTCGGAGAAATATCGAAAGGAATCCGACAAGGAATTCCGGGAATAATTAGAGGAGAAATCTCGAGAAAACTGGAACACCTCTTAAGAAAAAACCGATAGAAATTCCAAGAGAAATCGTAAAAGTTCTCTGGAAGAACTTCTGCAGAAATCTTGCAAAACTCAGGGATAAATTGTTGGAAAGCTATCCCGGAAAACCACTTAGAGAAATCTCTGAGAGCACTTTGGTAAAATTTTTGGAATGATCTCTGGAAGGAATCTCGTGAGAAACTCTGGAAACAATGCCAGTAAAACTTGTAGATGAAATCCCTGGAGGTGAATCTGTAGAAACCCAAACCCCATGTCAACTCTTGCAGAATCTTTCAAGAACAGCTCTAAGAAATCCCAAAAGGAACATCGGAAAAATCACGGAATGAATTCTTGCAGCGAATCCTGGAAAAGCCAATATTACGAGAAATTGTTGGAGAAATCTAGAATGAAACTTCTGCAAACCTCTTAAGAATCGTATGAACTCTCAGGAGTGTAGGTCATCGGATCTACAAGCGTAATCAGTCTGAAACGTTTTGGAATCATCCTGAAGGCCCCTATATCGCCTCCTCAACTCCTGAACCGCATAGAAAAGCCAGTGACACCCCTTAAACCCAAGAAAACCACTTTGAAACGCTTTAAATGCCTCCTTAACCGCCTTAAGATCAACTATGAAGTCCCTTCGAATCCCCGGAAACAACTCTGAACCCCTTAAAACGTCCTGAAACGCCTTGAGATACCTCTGTAACATCCCCCCCCCCCCCAGAAAACTTTGAAAGCCTACACTTGTTATTGCTACCCCATTGAAAACTTCAAGCTCGCCTGAAGTTCTGCTGACAAGCTGCTAAACATCCTGAACCCCGCTTGAACGCCCTGAAATGCATTAACCCTTTGGAACCAGAGGGGTCATTTATGACCCCGACGATGAAACTATGCTTTGGCAAACGTGTTTGAGACCAGCGAGGTTTTGACAGCAGCGGCAAAATAATCCGACTTCAAAGGGTAAAAACACCTCTAAGATCCTCTTCAACCTTGCAAGGTGTATTTAAGTTCAACCTTGCAGGTGTATTTAAGTTAAAATAAACAATAATAATAATAATTAGCTTTGTAGGTGATGTGGAGGCGAAGGTCACAAGGTACAAGGCTACATCAAACTTCCTAACAGCTTGATTTGTGCCGGAAAATCCACGAACATCCAAGCCTCCGACCCTCAACTGGTGAAATACAGTGCAGAACACACAGTCAAACTTGAATCACTTTGACGCAGCCCAGCAAAAGCCTGTGTCACACAGTTGCCATCGGTAACGGCAACTTGGACGCAGATAGGTTCAAAATGGCGTTGATATTAACAAGGGGTTATATACAGTCAAGACGTTGAACATCTTACAAAGGCTTTGTGGTTGCCAACGAAGTCTTTTTCTGTAGATGATATGCGCCTCCTCGGTGGTTCACACAGCAGTTCACTCACATGTTGAACACGTTAGACAGAGCTAAAGCTGAACGGGTGACATGAATGCGGGGTCAAATCCTGCTAAAGGCACTGACCATACTCGATCTGGTTGATGTCGGTATAAAAAGTACCTTCAACTGGAACGGAGCGGAGTTATTATCGACGGCACCTTTGTAGTCCTGGCCTAACAAGTCGGTCGAACTGGAGGGTAGACGATACAAACACTCACGTCGATCACCAGGGGGTTCGTGGCAGTATCGACTACAACAACAGCATACCTGAGAAAGTCCACCCTAGGAATGAGAGACCACCGATGTTTGGTGAACTCAAGCTGTTGCGATGCTACGCCTCTTCTGGCGCGCCATCAGGGAAGAGTGACATTGGCGGTCACAAAAGCCATGGTAAAGACAAAGATAAGGCAAACAAAAAGTCCTGTTACGAGAGCCTGTGTTAGAGTGCCGATACGAACCCGTCATGGGTTGAGATGTGATTACTCCCACAGAGTAGTCTGCAGAGAAGGTGACGAGAATCATCGAGGGGCTCTTTCCGCATCATGACCTGAGACCTTGGCCTCCTTTCGAATGAACTCCTGAAACAGGAGTGGGCGATAAGGGGAACGTCACCGATTAGGAACTTGCAGGGATTACAGGGATCCGTTACTGCAGAGAAGGCCCGAATCCGGATGGAATTCCTAACTGGCCTTAACAGTACCCGAGCAGGAATGAATAACTGACACATAACTGGAGAATACTAAACTCAGGTATCATACCAAGGCCAGGTATTGGTCGGTTATCCAGGTATTGAAAATAACTTATTTTGGTATTTTGTAGGTATTGATATAATACCTCAACAAGTTATTGGTTTGGTGTTGAGGACTGCTTGAGGTATTATTCAATTATGGAAAAATTGCTATTTGTATAGAAAAACCGCCGATTATTATTCAGGTATTACCATACCTGATGTCATTATTCACGTGTTATGCGCAGAACATGAACCAGTTATTATTTTAGGTATTTTACCTCTTATGCAGGGCTTCTTAATACCTCATTCAGGTTGTTGGTATTCGGTTTTCCATACCTGAGTTTGGTATTCTTCAGCTATTTTCTCCTGCTCGGGTATACATTGACGATGTAGTCTTTGAAAGAGCCAGACATTGATCTTACTGAGACAAGTGGTGCCACCCAGGACCCGTGCGTCCGTACATAGACCAATAGCTTGGTCGACACGGTGGAGAATATGCTTGAGAGGATCATCATCCTCAACTCAAAAGACTATTGAGTTATACCGCTGGTATAGATGGTTTATCAAGCCACCAGTTAGGCTTTCGAGCTGCAGACGCTATCTTGTCGGTTATTAAAGCTAGCGAGGTAGCCCTCCAGCTTAGGGAAAATAGTAAGGTGTTCAGTACCGCCAGTTCCACATAACTTCAAAAGTTAAAGTTCCAAGAGGACGCGGCAATCGTCAGTTTCACTGACGACATTACGCTGGAGGTCTACGGCGAAACGATCGAAGAGACGGAATTGGCTGTTACCCACTTGATGGCGTTCGAGGTTGTGGAGAATTGGATGAGTTCCAGGAAACTAGAAAACACGCTTGCCACATACAGGTGACTCCAGACAATGTTTTTCAATGGATGAGACGTTTTTAGCTGGAACGCCGCCATTGCCCATCCAAAGAACAGTGGCTGGGTCAGTTGCAACCAAAAAGTGGTCTCAAGATTCGGAAGCCAACTACGCAGACCCTACCGGTGCCCTGTAGTCAAACCCGACCTTATTCCAGACATTTTGCCGTGTGGAAGGCTCCTAGGTACGCCGTTGTCGTGGAAGAAGCCTATTAGAGTGGATCCGAGCTAAATGCATGAAAGGGTGTCCAAAGAAAGATCCGGGATAGATGGAGGACCCATGCTGCCATAATTCTGCAAAGTGACGTAAGCGACATTCCAAATTTCGACGACTTCTGCTATGTATCTGGCGAAATAATATCACTGTGGTATGCTCGCTATATTAGAAAGCAAGATCTAGTCGTAATCTAGCATCCATGGAAGAAAAATTAGAGAACGACCAGGCATTTGAGACACAAGAACCAACAATGTGCCAAAATGATCACGCTTACGTCACTTTGCAGAATTACGGCAGCATGTAGGCATGTGCCTCTGCAGTGTAATCTATGAAGCCTTTGCTTAAGGTATGTCAAATCTGTTCTTAAATGTTACTGTCCAGCGGGAAGTATGCGTGGCGTCAGCCAGTGAAACCTGGTGTGTATCACTGGAGAACACTCTACGAATGCAGATCTTCATTAACAGATGTCTGAGGTATATAATTCGTGCATGACGGCCTCGCAATTACATTTTCAGCGAATCATCATGACAGTGCCTGAATGAAAGTAGTAAGTAGTAACTGTATTACTGGAGCTACTTGTTACAAGAATAACGTTCAGAATACCAAGCAATGCTGACATTCTTCACTTGCACCAGGATGACCTGCGTATGGTCGTCCCTTTCTCCATCGCAGCGACACATATTTTACGAGCCAACAGCGGAGCTTTTTACCAAGCACGCGGCGCACGCGTTCATCCACGATCAGTAGGTAAACCTACATTGCATTGGAGCCTGTTTAGGGGCTGTCCATTAATTACGTAAGGGAATTTTTGCGATTTTTCGACACCCCCTCCCCCCCTTGTAAGATTTTTTGTATGGAAAGCCAAATATTTTTGTATGGCGCGTAAGATTTCTCAAACCCCCCCTCCCCCTATAAACCCTTACGTAATTAATGGACAGCCCCTTATCAACCGTGCAGTTAGCGCGCGCGCGACATATGATGCAATCACCACAATCACGACGCGCGTTAGAACCTGAACGCCGCTGCGGCGTAACCTTCTCCACCGGTTTTTATTGGTGTCTATTTGTACTCCCCCCGCCGGGTAATCGCGGACAGACGGGGCAAACGCCACTCAAACAGAAACTGGGTAATGATTTTTTAATCACAATTTATTAAATGTTAAGCGTGCCGTTAGCCGGTGCGGCGGCCGACGATGTATTGGGACGCGCACGAGCGGTTCAATAAATTTCGCCCGGTAAATATGCGCCGGGGACGACGCGACATCATCGGAGCGCGGAGTTCATTAATTCTTGGCGCGTGAATCCGGCCTTGGGTGCATGTGGCGGCGGGACGGTGTGTGCAGCATGGAGCTGGCCAGCTCCGGTTGATACCGGTCATTCGGACAACTAGGTAGGTGCAGAAGCTCCACGACGTTTACAATTATTGGCTGGGATGGACGGGAGGATAACTGTAGTTTGACCATAACTTTGGTCGTTACGAACGACAAATTCAATTTAGAATTGAAGTTGTTGAAGGAGGAACAGCAATGGTAGCCCTACCAATGAAGGAGGAATAAATATATTGAATGTTAAAAAAGATTTACGATCAGTTCATCAGTTGAGAGTAGGAATTGTAGGGAATGGGATGCAAGATGACCGAATAGATCCCATGGCTTATCAGAAATATTTAAAATGTGTGACGTTTCCAAGGGATTCATATCTAAGGTCTGTAGAAGGTCCAATTACAAGAATTCAGCGTACAACGACGGAAAACTGAGTCTTGTAGACACTTTATACATCCAGAGTTCATTTTATTCTTCAAATGACAATAGTCAACTAAAGCTCCTCAATTACACGCGAAAGTTGATCTGTATCACAACTGAAAGTTACAGTCCGTTGTAACCTGTGTGCATGTTTCGACGAAATGGATCACTCAATGTAATTAAACGGCCAAACAAAAGTAAAAGCAACCGGCCGCTGGCTGGCCGTGGACCGGAAATTGTCCACATTTTTCGACAACAGAAAAAGAGAGTAACTACAGTTGTTCCTCCCAACCTCCTTCGCCGACAAGCAAGCCGGGCCCGTATTCAATCAAGTTTTACACAAAACTCGTACGAAAGCTTCCTTGTCCGCGATCGACAGTGCAGTGGCGGCGGCGTGGTCCTCCTCTCTCGGTCGGTGACTGCTCTCGATTCGAACTTGGACGTTGGACCACCGCGCGCCACTTCAATTTAACCACCGCACCACCGGTGCGGCGCGGAATAGCATGTGCAAAACTAATTGACGGTTGTATGTCCGACTGACTGACTGACTGAACTGCCTGCCTGATGGACGACCATCGCTGCGTGACCGTGTCCCCCGTGTGTTGGACGACGAATCGACACGGCAAAACTCAATCGAAATCGCCACAGTCCGCTCCGCGCCGTTTCGTCCGTCCGCACGTCGTTGATCACGTTCACTTTCTTCGACGACGCCACGCCACATCACAGATGGAGACTATTTGGGCTGCGTTGTGTATTGTTCTGTTTTTCTTTTCTCATACGCCCCGGTGCGGTGCGGAGCGGAGCGCGAAATCAGTCGAGAGGAAAATCAAAACAAAACAAAAGGAAAAAAGCGGCGGCAGCAGGCAGCACCTCAAATCAGTGTGTGTAATTGGACTCTGATGAAAGTGATTTATCTAATAAAAGTTGGATAAGCAAAAATTTCACTGATAGCTCTTGATGATTCGACCGCGCGGCGGTGCAATTATACTACTGGAGAAGGAGGTTGAAAAACTTTGTTCCAATTCGGTGGGTTGCCGGTGCGGTGTGGTGGTTAGTTATGCCGGCTGCTGTTCGGGGTAGGCATGTGGTATGACGGATGACTGTCGAGCGTAATGTGTGAGCGCAGATTGGCAAGTTGAATGAAACTTTGATTAAAGTCTTCAAGACATTGCTGTAGTACACCTTGTCTTTTTTTACGTCCACCATTGGCTGAGCTACAAAAAAATCTACCGCTAAAATAGTAAGCAAACTAAATACTTTTAAAAAATTTTAATACAATTTTTATAAATATTTTTTAAAACATCTCAATTAATAGAAGCTTACAGAAATATGGAAATGATTAGTTTGCTCATTGTCTTAGCGGAAGAATTATTTGTTGCTCAACGATGGACGTAAAATGAGGAAGAAGTGTAACTAGAATTTGGGACTGCAATTTTCGTTACAGATAACTTATGACGAAGACGGGCTTGCTGGTCTAGTGGCTACCACTTCTGATTCGTATGCAGAAGGTCTTGGGTTCAATCCTTGGCCCGTCGTTTTTCTCTTACTTTGAATCTTTCTATACACATATTCCCTCCGTAAAGGAAATTTCCTTGACTTCCTTGGGCATAGAGTATCTTCGTGCCTGCCACACGATATACACATGCAAAATGGTCATTGGCAGAGGAAGCTCTCAGTTAAAAACTGTGGAAGTGCTCATAGAACACTAAGCTGAGAAGCAGGCTTTGTCCCAGTGAGGACGTTACGCCAAGAAGAGAGAGAGACATATTCCCTCCTCTCTACATATACAACTCAAAAATATTCACATGGTCAAAGCCATCGCTAGAACAGTAACGGGTTGAAAAAGCCATTTTCCTTCCACCCAACTTTCATACCACAGTATCAATCTATCAGAAAACGCCTACGAGTTATGCAATCACGCGAACTATGCCACTCATATTCAGAGTAATTAACACACTAATATTTCCAAGAATATTTCACTATATGCCTGACATTCACGCACCAATGCGTGAACCCTCTGCCGCCAACCATATCCCCTCAACACTCTGACATCCTCATGAATTTGTGCAGACTCAGAGATATATTCGGCCTGCTGTGGTTACAAACGATTGCAATCTTCACTTCCTTCCCATTGACCTGCGCCATTGTCGCCTAAAATTAGAAGATCACCAACACTCACACACTGAAGATGCCTCTAGTCCCCGGCAGATATTGCATTGGTTCCTTGTGTGAGTAGCATCCACGGACGGTCAATCAAGCTCAAGCTCAGGGTAGTCTAATGTTGAAAAGTAATGAAAATCTCTGCTAACGTGACAAAATGCATCTTCAAGTTCCACAATGGTCAGATACAGGTGTGTACAGAATTTTTCTAACGAGTAACTTCACGTTACGTAAAGTCCAGAGGAGCATCTCATACAGCTTTCGAACTACTCAAGAGGCATATACAGACCTTGATTGGAACTTTGCAAAGAAGTTCCAGCTAGGTTAACCCCTTCCCGCCCACGACTTCTTTCAAAGTTGTGAATGCTAATAAATGCTTTGTATTAAAAGTGCTCGAACAAAAATTACTAGGAATCACTTCAATTTATCGAAATCATAAAACAGCTTTAAATTGTTTATCAATAGTTTTACTATTGAACCCATCATTTGAGTGTTCTAGTACTCAAATAAGCTTAGCTCCTCTTCACAAACGCTCTCATAACATATTGGAGTGAACTGGTTTAGGTCGGATTCGTCAAAAAGTGATGGTGCTCTATAGGCACCATGAACGTTAAAGAGTTAATTATTAGTAGGGTGTCCTTTACACATAGTAATTGATATCTAATGGTATTATAAACAAACTTTTATTTGATGAAAAAATCAGTTTTGTGGTTACCCCTAATATTTGTCTAAGGAAGAAAAGTTTAATATTTGCTATTTTTTCCAATTTTTTTTTTACCCTACAAAACTGAGAAGTAGCTATTTTTTCAGACTATAATAAATATATTTTTACTTATGGACAAATATTTAGTTACATGTTTTGCAAGCAAATTTCTAGTGACATTTTTTCAGTGCATTAAAAAAAGGTGGTATTAATGCCAATAATCCTTGGAACATAATAACTTGAAAGATGTATCGTATGTTTATAGGTTGATAAATTTTTGACTATTTTATACTAGTTTCATCCTTCTCCATTTTCATTCATCTGTGGTTATTTCTGTCTTATGTATTGCAATCATAATTTCAGCCTCATGAGCATTCAGCCTCTTAAGATTCATTTTTTTGTAAGCATTCACTAAAACCAAAAAATATAGTTATATGACACGGCATGAAATTCTCCTTCTCTTTCACTCTTAGAGAAATTTTGTAAACAACAAGGCCAAGAAACGTCAAAATTCCATACAAAATCAAAACAATGCAGTGCCTTATAACTGGCATGGAAAAACGTATCCTACGAATGGCTAAAACACGCAAAGCTGAAAATACAGAACACATAAGCATACAAAAGACAGAAGATTCAAAATGGGCGAAAGGCTGAAAATATCAGAAGGCTGAAATGGTATAAGACTGAAAGAGTGATTCGGTTAGTTTGCAAACGTTATCAACCCATAAGCAGTCGTGGTTAAGGCTACCAAGAAAGATCTACTTCAATGATTGCTTTAAGATAATTATGACAGTAGGGGAGACTGGGGAGACTTGATCTCTTTTTTCTTAATTTGCCTGTAACTTTAAGAAAAAACACAAAACTAGATCCATTTTTCGTACAGAATGGCAGATAAACATCTATTGCAAGTTTATACACAACAGAACGACTTAAAATTATTGTTAAAGTTTTCAAAACAGTGTTTTTATGGAGGCATGTCTTATGATGTATTTTTCGAAAATGGGCCACAATTGATCCCCTTTTGAGCACGTGCTTAATTTAAAGGGAAAATAACTCCAAAAGCTTCCAATTCATTTTCTTTTCAAGTTTTCGTGCATTTTTGATGAATACGGTGTGTTTGAAATTATAAGATTTCCTTAAATTGTTAAGGATATGCCGTATTTTGAAAATGGGGAGACTTGATCCCCCTGTTCATGATTTATACTAAAATAATAATTATCTGACACGTTTTATCATTGAATATACTAGAATTCCGAGTAAATAGAGGCTTCCAAATAGAATTTTATTTTTCACATGTAAAATGTGTATGTAATCCTCGAGGGATCAAGTCTCCCCATGTCACTGGTGTATGCACTAAGCTACATTAATTGAAATATATTTATATAACAGCCTTATTTGGATAAATACGTTTTATAGCATTTTATTTATACTATGTGCTGTGAAATTTTGACACGATTTGAAATTGAAATTGAATTCTAAATTAATCCTAGCCAGAACGTCCCTAAGAACTTCTGATGGAACATCAATGAGAAATTCTTGAGGAACCCTTAGAGAATTTCCTGGAGAAATCCTTACAAGAACTTCAGGAATAATTCCTAGATAATCCCCAGAGGAAACCCGGGTAGTAATTTAAGGTAAAAATCCACGATTAATCCTAGTAGGAATCCATCAAGATTCCCTGGAGCACGGGTTCCCAACCGGTGGTCCGCAGCCCCCTGGGGGGCCGTAAAACTAGTCCAGGGGGGCCGCGATGTTACCAAAAAAAATGTTAAATTTTTATTCTATTTTGTGCAAATTATACCAATTTTTAATTTTGTATACCGCCAGCCCCCAAAAGCCAAAACTTGAGGAAGAAACTTTCAGTATAAAACGCCTTCAGAAGAAAAAAAAATATTTCGGCTTCGCCGCGATTTTTCAGCTACGACTCAAATTGAATGTACATGATATCACTGTTTACGAAATGTGAGTGTCGAATAAAAAAATGTATCTTTGATCGTCGAAAATCCCGCTCACAGTAAATTTCTGGCTACGTCACTGTGCCCAAAAAACTCGGTTTCGTTAATTTAATTCATATTTTTTTCTAAAAATTTTCAGTGGGCCGCAGATGTTTTGAGAATTCTTAAAGGGGGTTGGGAACCCGTGCCCTGGAGGAAGAATCCGCGGAAGAATTTCAATAGAAATTTCTAATGGAATCCCAACAAGAATTTCAGGAGCAATTTCTGTAACAAATCCTTGGGAAATGTATTTTCTTCTTCAAAAAACTATAATCTGGTTAAAAAGCCGACAAAATCGGGAAAAGTTTGTTTGTTGTCGGGAAAAGGGAAAGGCAAAATTGGGTCACCACTGTTCTGAATCATTTCGCATCTCTGTATCAAAATATCACAATTAGAATACTCCGGATAATCGAGCCCACCTGTATAACTTCTTTCCGCGACAAATATGGAATGACAGACGTGATCTTGGTCACACTAACATTCCTTTATCCTTTCCCAATGGTAATCCTTGCTTATTCGATCATGCTTACCTATCAGTCTATCTTGTTTATCTTTGTATCTACTAATTACCTGATTTTTTTAACTAGTTTTAGATTTATTAAAGTACAAGTTTGAAAAAATTACAATTCCAGCTTAAAATTATCAACATTAATATTCTCTGTGGAAGTATTACACATGAAATAGACAAATTTTGCAAATAGTTCCTTGATTTTGAATGTATCTCTGAATGGCATGCCTCTTAATTCAGGGAAAAGAAAGTAGTTATGATTTTTATTTCGAAGAGATGGTTTTAACGTTGCAATAATTGACTTTAGAAAAATCCAAACTGGTTTGGATAAACAATGTGTTCAATTGTTTCAACAACTCCTGGACAATGTTCACAAAGAGGGGAGTTGCGACGTCTTTGTTTGAAGAACAATTCGTTATGGTTCATCTTCCCGTGGATCGCCGTGTACCAAACGGAGCGAAGCTGCGAATCAATTCGCAGAAAATTCAATAAAAAATATCACATTATATACTCTAGAAGCACACCTCTGCCAATGACGGTCAGTAACACACAGTAGTGATCTCGTGCCTATTCGAGGTCGCAACGATCCACTCATAACGTCGCCGGCTCGACGTCGCAAGCGGTCAGTTGGCCGAAATGATATCATTTGGGAACGCAACAGAGCCGGAGAAGGTGGACTACAACGATAACACTCTGATGATGTGTGTTTTGTTTGCATAACTCCCTCTGCATCTACTCTAAATGGGGTGGTGGTGAACCACACCGTGCAAATGATGGAGACGTGGATCGTGGAACGTGGATAAAAAAAAAGACGAGGAGAAATGTGCGATCATATGTTGGATGAACGTACATGTGAAGCTCACGGAAAGAAGCAGTAAAGCGGCACAATTAGCCTGGTAGACACACATACATGATGCAGTTATGATGGCAATTGTGCCCGATGTGGTTGATAGTTTCTTCTTCTTCTTCTTCTTGGCGTAACGTCCTCACTGGGACAAAGCCTGCTTCTCAGCTTAGTGTTCTATGAGCACTTCCACAGTTATTAACTGAGAGCTTCCTCTGCCAATGACCATTTTGCATGTGTATATCGTGTGGCAGGCACGAAGATACTCTATGCCCAAGGAAGTCAAGGAAATTTCCTTTACGAAAAGATCCTGGACCGACCGGGAATCGAACCCGTCACCCTCAGCATGGTCATGCTGAATACCCGTGCGTTTACCGCCTCGGCTATGTGGTTGATAGTTTATTAATTCCTAATTCTTGGTTGGCAGCCAGCCAAAGCCAACGTGGTAATGATAATCGTCAGCACGAGCAAATTGAGATTCGCCCGACGCACGGCGGTGGCGCACGCGGGCTGCGCTGGCGGCGAAATTGTGGGAAGATTTGGATAAGTGGGAGTTTCCTCATTCAGTCGAGGAGCGCCGTAGATAGGTCCATAGTTGGCTTCATGGAGAAATTTCTGAGTTGGGTGATTTGAAATTTGCACTAAACTTATGTAAATGGTGGTTTTCTGTTCAACTGGAATCGACGGAAATTATGAAATGAACATTTATTCGTTTGATTGTGAGGTAAGAAATCAGCTTCAAAGGGAAAATTGATCATTTGAGCGATTAAGAGAAAAAAAAATGGATGAAACATTATAGGGTTGACTTGGCTGGAAACGAGGAAACATTGTTGAAAACAGAGTAAGACACTCAAGGAAGCTGATGTTACACATTTCTTCAAACTTTTGCGAATTGGTGAGCTCGTTCTATGCTATTATTTTTTAAAGCTTATGTTTTATGTGTTAATATAGCAGAAAAGATTAAAATAGTAATATAGATCGTTCTCAACCATTCGGCTGACGTTTTTTTAATTACTTAAAAGTTGGACTCCACCATTCTGTTTACCCTAATTGATTGACGACATTTTGGAATGATTTCTAATATGGGCATAAGGGTCACTTTTATCTTAGATTAGCGTTAACTTGACTGACTTTTTATGCTAAATTTGCGTTAGAAATCGAGTGGAAACAAATTGAGGAAATCATTGCTCATCAACCGACAGAACCAACAGAAGTTTTAAAATTCCATTAAAGTTACCGCAACCCTTTGGGCGATCAATCAATATTGTACAAGCTTTCTACTGGAAAATGCAAGCATGAACCATATGGCGGCCCCCATCAGCAGCAATTGGAAGCATCCATCGGGTTTGTTCCGACAACGACGAGTGCGTCGTCGTACATGGGGCAAGTGCGCCGATGAACATAAACCCACAAACGTGAGGCGAGTTCGAAGGTCTAAAATGAAATAAAATATTTCTTCAGTTTACTTCATTTGCAAAACCGCGTTACCCACCAGCCGAGCTATCAGCCACATGGTGGAGAAGTGGTTAAAGTTTTTTAGTATTTAAATGTTTAGTAATTGTTAGCCTCCGGGTTGGGCTCCATGGCGTTGCATTGCAAACTGATCGCTGTACTTCAGACACGCCACACCTCCGGTCGTCATCGTCGATGTCGTCGGTCGGTCGATAGTGGAGCCCATATGGTGAAGGCGAAGCAATTCCAAAACAATGCCGGAGGTGTAAAATAATTAACGATACTTCTCATGCATCGATCTTTCTCTGCTGCGGTGGTGCTGACTTGGACAACTGTCGTCAAACGACGCGACCCCAGGAGACATGAAGGTGTGTTTGATGGAACCCCCAGCTGCATTTGACAGAAAAAAAAACGACAGACGTGGTTGGTTATCTAACGGGGTAAGCTGGTGGAGAATTTTCTAGCCAGTAGCTTTACTACGTCGCAATCACTCTTATCTAAATTGTTGCCCGCATTCAGAACCGTTTGGAATATTCTTAATTGTGCATACGCGGCAGTTGAGCCGAGTACTTTCCAACAATTATGAAATACTGCATCTCATGTTTGCTCATTTGCGGTAATGGTTGTCATATTGGAGTAGCGCAATTGTGTCACTTCATTTCACGGAATTGAACAAAAATTGCAGTAGTGAAAAGTAATTGCACAATGATACTTAGAGTAAGGTGCGGCAAAAGTTCGACCCTAGTTGAAATTTCAATCTTTTTTTATAAAACTGAAACAGATCGAAACAAATAAATACCGTGTGGTGATTCTACCATCCATGAGCTAAAATTTTGCTGAACTAAGTTACGCCAAATGTCTTTTCAATTTTGAGTTACAACACTTTTTGTATGTGTGTGTCTTATTCGAACTCTTTCCGACTAGAAGATTCTAACAAAAATATAACATAATTATAACTAACCATGATATTTATAACTGATTGTGATATAATCATGTTTAACATATTTGGTGTTTAAAAATGTTATATCTCAATCATATCATATTATGTTATAAATAATGTTTAATAACTCATTGTGAAACAATTCAGTTTTTCTTGTGTCAATTCTGAAAATAATTTTACACAATTGTATCAAAATATGATAGGAACTAGCTTTCTTGAAGCTGAAATTTATATCATATTGCGTTTTAAGTTTGATCTTAATATAACAAAATAGGTTATTATTGTGATTAGATTGGTGTACTTTTTGTTACAATTTTAGTTATTTTAACATCATCCTGCATCTAGTGTATAACATAATAAGTTATCGAAAAAAATTATAACAACATAACACATTGTGTTATAAACTTGATAATTTTTTCTAGTCGGGTTGCCCCACCACTGGGGCAAAAGTTCGAATCAAGTGTTTGTGGAATTTCGCTAACCGTAGCAAACTATTTTGACACTTTGGTTATAGGAATACCTAAAACTTATTAATCCCTGGCCAAGTTCGCAGGGGTTGACGGTATTAAAGTGAAGGAGTTTCATTTTGATTATTGTAATGTAGTGTTCTTTAGTGAAACATATCACCTTTTTAACACTTTAATGCGCCTCCAACGGTTCATCACGAACCGGCTGCTGCAGATGGAGTATGGTTGATCATATGCATCAGACATGCTCGATAAACACGGAGGAACCGCCGGGGCTCATTAGAGTCTATTCCCAAGCAATAGTTCCAAGTCGGTTGGATTTAAGAAGGTTTTGATGATCGTTACAAATCCTAATAAAAGTATTGTAGGATTTGTGACAGGTTTTGGAACCTTTTACAGCCAGCTGACTTCAAAATGTTGTTTGGGCTCTATTTCCCACGTGTCTCGGTTGATTTTGATTAGTAATTCATTCATGTCATAGTCGCTTTTTCGATTTTTTAGAATGTTAGTTGGTCATATTTTCTTTAAATAAAGCAATTAAAATCGACCGAAGAATTAATAGTGGGAAGGAGATTTGCAGCACTTAATTGTGCTGATAGATTCGAAGCTAACGTGCGAACACTTATGTCGAATTCGTTTTTGATTTAGTTTCATCAGATCACAGTTTCAACCCCAACCCGACTTCGGTTTCGCTTGTACTAAAGTTTGTTTGAGTTTGTTTGACGTTTGTTTGTTTACACATTTTCCGCCAATCCAGTTCCAACCCAGGTTCAAAAACGAATTCGCCATTAAACGCATTGTTGACGTCAATGCGTTCGACGTGACATTTTGGACAAAAACTGACTGCTTTTTATTAACTGAACAACGTTACTTGTGTATGACTAGGTTGACATTTCTAGGCTACGCTTGAGAAAATGACATGGTTTATCTAGGTAGGACCGATACGACAATTGAACGAATTTGAACATTTTTCATAGTACAGTCAACTTTCGTTCGTTGCACTAAGCTCGTAGCCCAGTTAGTGAAAGACTTTCACTAGGTGGGCTGAGTTTTGAGCTGTCAAATAATCTCTAACAATAGAGATTCAGGGCTACCAACCTTGACAAATCGTGCTTCACGTCAAAAAGTGACGTTTGACTTCGTTTTAACTGGGCTATAGCCCACCTAACGGGCGCCCAGTTAAAACGTAGCCCAACGACCGAAAGTTGACTGTATTTGTAGGAGGACGAATACATAATAGTTGACAAGCAATCTTTATTATTTTAAAATTTTATTGCAATTAGATGGCATTTTGACACCAACAGAAAAATAACATAAGTTCAGTTGCATGTTTCTGTGGGTTTTGGACCGATGACAATTTAAGGACACAAGAGATGAACACAGAGAAGTAGAAAACGATTAGCGAAATCAAGAAAACAATTTGACACAGGATGGACTATATTTTAACACACAGGGTTTGATTGATTCGATGAAAAAAAAAACAAACATACAACTGACTTAACGAGTAGAAAAACATATTGAACCATACCACAAAATCGAACAAGACGACAAACACAAACCGTGTGACCATAACACTACATAGGCAAATCCTGACTGACTGACCAATTGAAAACTTTCCAACCTTCTACCGTAACTTTCTGAGTCAGTAGGCAACAGTGTCTTAATGGATATCATTTTCCGCGTACGGCTGGCAAACTGCTTCTGAAAGATTACGTACTCTTTTCTATCTTCGGGTCTAGTGTAGAGGTTTCAACTCTATTCAGAGTGCAGCTAGAAACCTAGCAAAAAAAAAAAGGAATACCTAAAACTTATTAATATTTGATGTTGGAACTGGAATACACTTTAAATTTCGATCTGGATTTTACCCAAATCAGGGTTAAATTTACTACACCAAAAATTAGTAGTTTTCTGCCAAATTCAGATGAAACAAAACTTTTTTTAACTTTGATCGAATTTTTTTACTAATTCCATCATTTTTAGAGATAATATGTACATTTTGCAGAATTTTAGGTTTTTACCTAAAGTTGCAACATGACTCGAACTTTTGCCCCACAATTCGAACTTTTGCCCCACTATGTGTAAAATATGATTTCGGAATCATTTTTGATAAACTTTATACATGCTAAAGCATCTTCAAAATATACCTAGTTACGCCCCAAAATAAAATATCGAATTCGATTGCATTGCAATTCCTTTCCATGCGTTGGAAGGACCATCGCATAGGGTACGAGTGCCATCAGTAATCTCACGCTCCCATTTTCATCCTATCCGAGAACAAGCAATTACGGCACCGATTGATTCCGTTCTTTTGTGTTTCATGCGTGCTCACTTCTAACAAAAAATACAAAAATAAGAAACAAAACAAACAGCGCTTCATTCCTTTGTTTTTAGTAGGATGAAAATGGGAGCCACATGCTTAATAAGGGAACCAATACCCTATTACATTTTTTGAGCAAAAACCAACATTTTGTCATATCTTTTCGAAATATTGATCAATTGTCATAATTTTTGGAGTGAAAGACTCTTTTTCAAAAAGGCTTCGAACAACCTTGACACTCGAAAGAAATAATTTGAATTGAGTCAACCGAAAATAATCCATAAGCTACATTGCTCACTTGAGCTATTTATGACTAAATTAATTGCTGAGAGATTTTTAGGGCCGATGTTTCGGCCCTTAGTTTGGGCCTTCTCCAGGGAGGTTATAGGGGTACCGCTAGACAATAAGTCAAAATCGAAAGGAAGAAGCATTTTCAGTTAGATGAAAGAGTTTGGATCTTGCTTGTCAGCAGCCATATTGGCATAGGTAACATGATGGATGGCATTCGGCTTCTAAAACTTCTTAAACATGACCAACAACTTCAAAATCGTCACTTGAACTCTGTTACAATCTGTTAGTCTTTGTTGCTGAGATGTCTCCCACAAAGAATCATCACATTGGCGAATCTCCCACCGAAGAACACATGTCTCCGCCGGCCCGGCACGCATAAATTTGTCTGCACAATTTTCCTCATCTTCGTCGTCTTTGTCGTACCTAGTCCATTTCCGCCAGGCATAGGTATAACAACCACGACAATTTATGCAATTTTCTGCTGGCTGCTAAAACCAAAACAACTGTTGAATGCTTTATGATCATCACATCACCGGCACCGCACCGGTGCGCCGTTTTGGCTTTGCATTCGATGATGGCGTTCACATCATCATCGCATCGGTTGGGTGTTCTCCTGTTGCTGGATTGGGGTACTCTGTGCGTGTTGCATTGTCTCTTCGGGCTTTGTCTTTTCCGATGTGCGCTAACGAAAGAATCAACCACAACACAACACAACCGGCTGACTAACTGCCTGGTGATGCGATGGGAAACGATCAACCACCAAAAGCTGTGCTTTGAATATTGATTTGCGTGTTTGTAGCAGGCAGCAGTTTGCGGAAAAATCACTTCTGCAGAAATTGTGGAGATCGGACTGCCACACTGAACACTTTAACGAGAAACAAAACGTATTTTTGATAACACAGTTTGCATTCATTCTTCCCAACAATTTGGCTCAACCAAAATTAATCAGAACCGTGAAAACTGTTTGTTGCAGATTCTACCCCGATCAGAAAGGCATAACAAAAACATAACATAATTATATCAACGGTTGATATCTATATCAAGGTTTGTTACATTTAGATATATTTGTTTAAATCGGTACGGAAACTAGTTTTCATTATTTCAAGGTTTTAAAAAAGTCAGTAACGATAAATGAATATGTGATTTGATCATCTTCACAACAACATTATAACAAACTCAGTAATAATTTTTAAAATGCAATGTGTAACTAATCAATATTTTGGGAAGTGTTTTGTGCGTAAATTACCCGCTGTATGGCTCCATTGTACTTAGAAAATACACAATTTTTGATATGCTTTATTATATGAACCACCAAAGTAGCTCATGTCTTCATCAAATTTGTACAGAAAGCTTATGACTTTGGTAGGTGGAAAATGAGGTAAGCAACTCCACCATTACGTATGTACAATTTCACTACTACGAGCTATTTGATATGTTAAATCTCATTATTCTGCTGTCCTAGAAAGTTCGGATCATCACTCATCAGCGAAGTTGTCGGGAAGTCCTTGGCTTTCAAGTAGATTTTGTACAAGTCTTACAGGTTGTCTGTTTATTATGGATGGCCATGGAGTACTTTCAGGGAATATTTCTAGAGATATTTAAAGTATTTTTCTTGTAGGTCTTCTAGGGAGCTCACTAGAAGTTCTTCCAGAAATCTCTTCGAAAGTTTTCTCAACGATTCTTATGTGCATTCTTACTAACGATCCTCCAGTCAAATATTCAAATATTTTTCCAAAAGTTCTTAAAGAGATTTCCCCTAGAGTTTCTCTCGAAATCGTGGTTGGAGAATTCTTCAGCAACTTCTCAAAGAATTTCTTAAGAAAGGCTTTCGATGATTCCTACAAAAAATTACTCTTAAGATTCCTACGGTAATTCCTCCAAGGAATTCCTCTAGAGATTTTTTCCAATAATTTTCAGAGGATTCCTCCTGGAATTTCTGCAAAAAATCCATAAGAAATTCCTCCACATATTCTTCCGGGTAATCCTCTAAGAAATTCTTCAACAATTCCTCCATGATTTTTCCATGACCTCCTCTTTGAATCCTTCAAAGAACTTTGCCCCAAGGAATTGTTGAAAGATTATTTCATATACATGTTGAGATCCCAAGTAAACCACTCCTATGAACCATCATCTCTGATCATAGAACACGAAAACACATTCGACTTCACCAATTATATTTGGTCGGTGAAAGATCACGTCGTCTTTGATCTGTCGGAGCTCTCAACTTAAACTACTAATATGAATTCAATTGTGCAGTATACAGATCATTCGTGATAGGGATTTCCCGCAAGGTTTAACTTAAGTTTAAAATCCAACATACATTTCCTCCCTTGAGAATTTCTTCAGAGAATCCAAAAGGGAGATTCTTTAAGACATTCTTAGCAAATTACATCAGCCTATGCATCACAAATTCCTTAAAGGATTCTCCATCAGGGAAAATCCATCAAAAATTCTGAAGCATCTCAGTAATTAATAAAGTTCTAGTTTTAAAGTTAAACTTTTCAATCACTATCACTAGAATTAACTACGGCTTTTTTCCGCATAGATAATCTGTGTGTGCATATCTGCCGATTGAAATAGTTATGTAATACCAAATGAAGTGTAGTTGTTTTATTAGAGTTACTAAAATATTTAGTTCAACAGCGAAACGGAGAGTTTTGATATCCCTTTGGATTTCCTGAACGCTCTGTGTTCGAAAGCAAATTACTTCAAGTATTTATCGAAAGGTTTCTTTACAAATTTTATCGACAATTACACCAATGACTCATTATGGAAATGCTTTTATCTATCCTTTTAAAAATTCATTCATAAATTCCTCCAAGGGAATATTCCTACAAGAATTTGCGGTGGATATTCCTACCGAAACATTCACCACTTCAGCGCCATAATACTACTGAACAACTTTGCAGAAGGAATATCGTTAAATAATAATAAAATAAAACATGCCAAGAAACGCTTTAAACATTTAAATAAACGCTGGCGCAACTAGTGCTTAGTTCCACACTTTTTACTATTTGAAAGTCATTAGCAATCTCTTCAACTTAGTTAATAACACGAAGATATAATTGCTATCAACTGTATTAAGAACAGTTTCGTGTGACGTCCAATCGCGTAAGTACATCGATGTGGGCTCCAGCTCCAAAGTAGTGAACGCTGGCTCTAGTGCACAATAAGCGCACACGACATTGAAGCTGAGGGACTAAATGGGCTGTAGTAACGTGCATGGTGACGTCATAACTGGGTATGGTGACGTCATACTTTCCTTCTCCGGTATGTTGGATCAGCGAGTCTATTTATAGAGGAGCTACCAATATGAAGAACCATTGCAGCTTATATCGCCCCTCACTTCAAGTGCTGCGATGGCCTCACTGGTAAAAACGACGAGCTCCTGTTCTAGGTTCTAGCCGTCCTAGGTTCGAATCCCTGGGTTTTATGTATACTATGTGGAAAAGTTTTTTGATGCCAGTAACTTTTTACTAAAAATAAAAAGTCACTCTAAAAATTGATTACCCAAAAATGAGTTATTTTTAACACTACTTAATTTTCACCCAATATATTTATAACTGCTTTATAACAACATGTGATATAATTTGATTTTCCTTTCTTGATTTTTTATATCTCATTTTGTTATAAGCTTGTAATAATTGTATCAAGACCTGTTATAATTATGTTATGGCTAGAGCAATTTTAGTTATAATTTTTGTTATTTTAACACCTAACCGGCGAATTTTATAACTCATTCTGTTATGAAAAATCTTTAAAATAACTTAATTGGTTATAATTTTGTTATGCCTTTTTGATCGGGAAACATATTGTATCCAAGTAACACACTTCGAGACGAACATTTGAAAAGGGCCTATCTGCTTTTTGTAAACAAACATGTTTCTGTCTCTGCAGGGCCGATCTGCATCCACTCTCGTACATCAACACCCTTAACAGATAGCTTGAAGAACACTCTTTCTGATAAGGGTGTTGTTGTGCGTGGGTGGATGCAGATGGGCCCTACAGAGACAAAAACATGTTTGTTTACGCAAAGCAAATATGCCCTTTTCAAATGTTCGTCTAGACTTGTCACAGAAGAGTCACGGCGGTGCAGGTTTTTATTGCGCAAAAGTCACTGTGACTTACTTCTAACAAATAAATGCTAACTTGCTAGAAGTAAGTCACAGTCACTTCTGCGCAACAAAAACTTGCGCCGCCATAACTCTTCTGTGACAAGTGTGCAACTTGGGTACTGATGCGTCACCACAAATGCAATGCAATATCGATACCATAAGCTCCTAAAACTCCCATGGGCTGAAATCTTAACGAAAATAATCTTAAAGCAGTTGCTTTGGAATCTTTATTGATTATCACGATGTCGCATTTAAAAATGTTGGTGTTGCTATTGCAGTATGTATCACTTTCGTAGGGTAAAAGCCCCCTTCTTCGGCCTAGTACCTATATTCATCTCATTTTGTCTCAAAGACTAGAGATGTGCGCCGTCGAGATTTATTACTTCACGCCGCCGGATGTTTTGATTTTCTAGCACGCCGCCAGCTTAAAACTCATCACGCCGCCGAACTTAGAATTTCCTCAATAATCGTCAGAAAATAATCGATTTAAGTGTAAACGCTGCCAAAATGAATGCATGTCATTCATTGCCGAATAAACAAAATATTTCGTTCAATGATCCTGTTGAGATTTTAGTTACTTTTTAGTCACTTATATATCATCATAAAAAAATCCTAGCAAATATCATATTCTTCACACAAGGTGTATAAAACATGCAATGGCAGCGTGTATGCTTTTCCCCGCGTGACGTCATAACGACGTTCGTTTATAATTGAGGGGGTTAGAAGCAAAGGGGTGTAAGTGACAAAAACCCACTTTCGAGTAAATGAGGTTTAAAATGTTTCGCCAATTTTTCATTACATACAAAATGTTAGGAATTTCAAAATCAACCCAATTTTCTCCGATTTATTATAAGTTTTTTTTTAATCATCGTAAAAATAATCTTAAAAAAGTTCCTGAAATCTTGAAATCTGAAGAATTCAGGTCCTAATAATTCAATTCATGCCATAACTTAATAATTATTTATGGATTTTTTTTTATTTATTATGGAACGTTTAATTGTCTGCCGCACTATATACGAGTGCGCAATTACACACTCTTAAAAAAATAGGAATTTACACGTGACGTAAACCATCAACGTACATAAACATTCCATGACTGAATGGCAAATTTGGCTCATTATTACATCCATCATGTAAGTTCGAGTTGGTTGCACAAGATGTCAACAAACCTATCTGACCAGATAGGTAGAAACAGTTTTACATTTATCGTTTGGCTCACAACTCGGTTATATAGCTGAGAGGTATAGTACGTGCTTCTCAATCAGCGGACTAGAATTCGAATCTAGTTCATTATTTTACTTACATATGTTTTATCTCTCGCTTCGGCTCTAGCGATTGCTAGCTTGACTTTATTTGTGATAGAAGACGTAAATTTGCGTGAAACGGGCCGCTGCTTTTATGTGCATCCAAGTGAACTTAAATTTACATGATTGTTTCTAAGAGTGCAAGTTACTACACTAAAACCTCAATTTATGCACATGGCTGGGGGTGCATAAATTAAAAAAGGCATAAAATGAGGGAAATTTGTGCATAAAAAAAACTCCTCCATAACGCTTCCGTAACGCCTCTGAATCCCGCCGAAAATGCTCTGAAACTTCCTGCACAGCAAAAAAATTCTTGTAATATCACATCATTTTCGATGCACATCAGTCGCGTCGTAAAATTGATGTACAAATTACATCCGTTCTACGCAGCAAATCAGCCGCCGCAGCTTGAAAGTGGGTCTAGCTATCGCTAGAACCGGAACGATTGATGAATCATATATAAGTAAAATATTGGCATGGATTCGTACACTGATCCGTTGATTGTGAGGCGTATCCCTTGCCTCTCGGCTACTTCACCGAGTTGGGAGGTAGATGATAAGTATGATACTGCTTCTGAGTGTTTGCTGGAATGGGTTTGTTGACACTTTCCGGTGCCAACCAGGGTGTACATTAAGGTGGCCCACACTTATATGAAAAACAAAAATTTCGAAAAATGCCAAGTCTTACCTCCTCAATCAGTTGTTTTGGACTCCCAGAAGCCACGTTCAAAATTTGAGCAAAATCGGTTGAGCCTAAGGGGGCGCTCAAAACGCTTGAAGTTTGTATGGGAAAACTTGGCCAAATGTATGCAGAAATTTTAAGTTTTCGAATTTTGCCGCTAGGTGGCGCTGTAAGCGTTCAATAATCAAACCCTTTGGTATTATTGTAGGTGACTATATGCCAAACAACTTTGTCGAAGACCGCAAAGTGATCCAACGTCTGTGAAAAAAGTTATACCCTAGGCAAAGTGAGGCAAAGTATTGAGATTTCATTATTGATATTATTCCTTTACATGTATTGGAAAAATAACAATAAAGTTTATCCTCACTTTTCCTAGGGTATAACTTTTTTCACAGACGTTGGATCACTTTGCGGTCTTCGACAAAGTTGTTTGGCATATAGTCACCTACAATAATACCAAAGGGTTTGATTATTGAACGCTTACAGCGCCACCTAGCGGCAAAATTCGAAAACTTAAAATTTCTGCATACATTTGGCCAAGTTTTCCCATACAAACTTCAAGCGTTTTGAGCGCCCCCTTAGGCTCAACCGATTTTGCTCAAATTTTGAACGTAGCTTCTGGGAGTCCAAAGCAACTGATTGAGGAGGTAAGACTTGGCTTTATTCGAAATTTTTGTTTTTCATATAAGTGTGGGCCACCCTAGTGTACATAGTGAGTGTGATAAATGTTGGAAAACGATGTAACCGAATGAAATTACGTTCAAAAATGGATACATCGCCAGAAATTACGCGCTTGGATATTACAAAATTATTTGCTGTGTGAAATGCCTCGAAAATCCTACTAAAACCCCCTCGGACCCCATGTAACGCACCTGCGACGCTCCGAAACCGTTGAAAACTCCTCCGTAACGCTTCCGTAACGCTTCTGAATCCCGCCGAAAATGCTCTGAAACTTCCTGAAATGGCTCCAAAATCCCCCTTAAACCGCCTCGGACCCCATGTAACGCACCTGCGACGCTCCAAAACCCCAGAAATCTCCTCCGTAACGCTTCCGTAACGCCTCTGAATCCCAAACCCCAAAATTCCTCTTAATAAGACGCTCCGAAACCCCCGAAAATGCCTCCGTGAGGCCTCTGAATCCCGCCAAAAATGCTCTGAAACTTCCTGAAATGCCTCCAAAATCCCTCTAAAATCCCCTCGGACCCAATGTAACGCATCTGAACCCCCAAAAACGCCTGCCTAACGCCTCTGAATCCATCTAAGACCCACTTGCACCCGTTTAAGGCACGTGAGATCCTTGGAAACCCCCGAAAACGTACCTGTAACGCCTCCAAACCCCGTCGAAAATTCTCTGAAATTCTCTGCAATGCTTTCGAAAACCCCCTCAGACCCCCGAAAACCCCCCGGAGATCTCCTGGTACCTCGCGGAAACCCCTGGGAACCCCCTGAAACTCCCCTGTGACTTCCATTTGCTCATCCTTATAAACACCCTTTAGCCGCCGTTGCAGTAGTTACCGTCATTATTAAATATTCTTATGCACAATATTGGTTCTGAGTAGCTTTCCCTTAATTTATGCAGGTCATAAAAAAGGTGCATAAATTAAAAAGTGCATAAAAATAACATGCATAAATTGAGGTTTGAGTGTATTTACATTCTCATATGCAAAGTATAGTTTGTTAAAATGTTTCGCTATATCAGATGTAAAAGAGCGAAATATTGAAATCTCATTTTTAACGCCGCCGCCGCCGACGACCAAAAATGATGTTTTAACCGCGGCGCACATCTCTGCCGAAGCACCAAAGCAAGCATCACAGCGGTGCCAGACATCAAGAAACAAGTAGTTAATTGAATGAGATTTGGTCACTACAAATACGATGTATTTACAATCAGAATATGGTCGTTTCTTGGGTTAACATCTTGGTAATCGAACTTCTACGCAAATCGATCAATAATTTCATTTTCCAACGCCATTTCTTTCAAAATATTTGGTTTGGGTTTCATCTAAACATGCTGCTACCGCTCAAGCTTTACGAACTATCATCCAGTTCGGCAGCACTGATTTGACAGTCAGCTGTGAATGTATGCGAGTGCAAAACGTGGGGAGCGAGCATAGACGATTCGTCGCGCCGCACATTGTTGTGACTTCTCCTTTGCGAGAGAGAAAAACAATCACAATGAAACTGTCACCTGCTAGAGAAAGGGAGTGCGTTAGTGGGTGAGTGCAGAATGCTCTTCGATGAGAAAATGTGAGAGTGGTTGTGGATTTGCTGTAAATACTGTTGAGATGAAAAAGGGGCCACCCGGTGGACCGCGATGAGATGAAAATTGTACGGTGTGCTGAAGATAGGTGCGAGTGGCTCGCGATTTGTGATCGCAATTAAATCAAATATTGAAGATAAATCCCACTCTAGTGCATCGTAGGATCAACAGTGGAAGTGAGCACGTGTGTTAAAGGTTTGTATCATTAAATTTGAAGCGTATACATTGCGCTGTGAGTGATTTTTCATGTTGCACATCCTTAATAAGACTAAGATAGGTACAAATACCCTATAAGAGTCTGAAAAAAGTAGAAAAACGACCTTTAAACTGCTATTTGGTAGCGGTACAAATAAACATCGGTCAGCTAAAATTACAGCTGTTCTTGTCTATAGTCTAGCATGAAAATCACATAAGAACGAGCGATTGGCTTCTCTTGAAAAAGTAAACACTACCCAGATAACCAAGAGTTCAATAAGGATACAAGCATTTCATAAAAAAAATTGTGACTGTCGTATATACGTATGAACGGAGGATGGACAATTTCCATCGCATATGATGTTGTTTTTTAATCTAATTGCGATGTATCTAGTAAGTTCGTTAGTAAACATACCAATTAACTTATACATGGTGTGATTACTTCCCAAATCTATAGGAAGCACAACATATTACAACATATACACGGAAAAAATCCATTCCCCTCATCATGAATAAAAAATCATGTTCTTATGATGTCTGCCAAGTCATAATATCATAATTAAGATTCATAATATCGTGAATGAGTTGACCAGAAATATGAATAGAAACAAGCATTTTCATAAATTATATTCATGGTCGCTTCCTAGCGTAACACTTATCTGCCGTATGCAATTGGCTTCTTTAGTGGTGTTGAGATAATTCTATATTCTGAATCTTCATGCCAAACTGAGCCGAAATCCAAATTTTCATCAATGTTGGTGCCCGGGAACCTATTTAAAAATCAATTTTAAATTTGTATGGGAGCGATTTGTAAAATCAGCCCTCGTCGCATTTTGTACTGAGCGGAGCTGTCAAGCAGTTGCCCAGCTGTCAAAAGGTGATTTCAAAAAATTTCTTTAAAATTGATTTCAGGTACCTAAAGAAAGATCTAAAAATCTGAAAAAAAAATCATAGGGGCTCAGAAAAAGGTGCTCTTTCGTTTAAAAAATAAAAAAACCATAAATTTTTCTTAATTTAAAACCCAATTATATAAATCGCGCGGTCGTCCAGCACAGACATGTGGAAAAAGTTGAACCTGCTTTTTTTGCAAAGTTTTTATTTGGTTAGAGTAATAAATGTGCATATATCAGGAAATGGAACATCAAAACAGTGTGCCCGTAAGATTCGGCAGTTTGTTGGGAGTTGATTGACTGAAAAGTTAAACGCGCAAAAAGTGAACAGTGCCCAGTTCGCGTTTTCGTTGTGCCATCCGTTGTAGTTCCGAGTTTATGTACGGAGAGTGAAGCAAAAGTGGGAATCGCGCGCGCTAATTTTCGGTAATTCTCTTCATATTTCCGGTTTATCCTTCGTTCGACTTCGGAGACTCAGCAAGTGGTGTGAACTAGTGAACAATCGATATGGTTTGGAGGGCATCCTTAGCCTGTTGGATGTAGCAGCCAAAGACAAAAATAGTAAACCAGCTAAATATGACTATCCGGTGAATTGGATCATTGTTGTTCTCTTTTATATTTGAACATGACATATCTTCACTAACAAGAGGCCAACAAAGAAGTGCTGCTTGCTCATAGAAAAAAAAAGGATGATGGATAGATCCCAAAATCATAGAAATGGGCTCTGATATCACGTATTTTATTTTTTTATGATTTTAGCTTGCATCGTTTTATTAATCTAATTAAAAGCATTTGGGATCGACGACGACGAAATCATAAAAGTTATACTTAATTTCATGAATTGTATGCATGGCTTCTTCTCCCTCAACCATGATTTTATGAATTTGATTGAGATGCATTGAGGTCCGACGACGAGGGAATCATAAAAGTATTTTTTGATTCCATGAATTCTATGCATGGTTCTACCTCACCAAACCATAATTTCATGAATCTGATGGTAAAGCATCAGGATCTGCATCCAGGTTTATGAAAATTATTCTTGGCTTCATGAATGCTTCTCATGATCCCAGCTTATTTAATCATAGCTTCATGATTATATTTTCCATTTTTGGTCGTCGAAAGCCAAAACAATAACGGGTGCATAGCGTTATGGTGAAATCAATCATAAAATCATAAAATTTAATCGTGGTGTATATTTATAAAATAAAATCATAAAAATATCGGGAAACTATGAGTCATATTCATGGTCTTATGAATGGATTTTTTGACGTGTACGTGTTTCAGAGAACGTTTGTCTTACTAACATTCCCTTCCATCCTCGATGACCGTAAGGACGTGGCCGGCGCCGTTATTGACCTTATTAAAGTTGAGAGCTCTCGATCTGTGTACATTGAGAATAGTAAGCTAGTCCCAAGCCCTATTCATTGGTTCCTTGTGCAATTTCGATTGCTCTGGTCAATCACGGAGTAGCAACTACGAATTGTGCGGTCATCTATGCTCATGCTCATGCTCATGTACGTGTTTCGGAGAACCAGAAATAGCTTGAAAATGTACAGAAATTACAATCATATTGCATCATTTCATCATATAAAAGTGCATCCAATGTGTAAATTACATTGCAGTAAACGATATTATAAGATAATATATAGCAAAGAACATAACCTTATCACATAATCGCGCGAACAAACTCACAAAGTGTCAAATTAATTCGCTTAATTACGTACAGCGCTAATCATACGACTTCACTTGCTACTTTATCTTGTTATAACAGTTTAACTTGCATTGGTGTATATCGTAAACGCACCATATTTTGCGCAACTAGTGACTAAAAAAAATTAAAAAATATTGTTTGATCATAATGAATCCATTGAAGTGATTGTGGGAACATGTAAAAAATTGAGTTTAGAAAATATTGGCACTGGAGTTGTGCTCACCAAAATGCGCAATGTTTGACACTGCGCAAAGGCAACATTATTGCTACAAACTCAGCTTTAGTAATATGTAGTTATAATATAAAGTGGTTGGGGCTAGCCGGAATATTTATAACCCGAGCCTTCAAGGTAAATTTTATAAACACAACTTTTCGAAAACTATTATGAAGATTTGTGTCACTGAGGTGAACAGCAAGCTCCATTCCAAAAACAATGTGAAGTAAAGAAGAAGTATCCGTGTTGGCCAAGAAGCAACATATACTTACTTATTTGAAAAACACTATTTTCCGTGCAATCAACAAATAGATACAACATTGACGAATTTCGCGCCAACCCTTCTATGGGGCTGGCAGCACCCTCTCAGAATCGAACGAAACTTTGTGGGCATAAACAATAGGTCTTTCTAAGCAACTTTGAATATTTTGTTTTTCGAATTTTTTCAAGAGTAACATTTGAAGAGGGCCTAATTTTTTTTCATAGATTTTTTTCAAATCGATGTAACTCAAAAATGACAAGATCTACAAAAAAGTGTTGTATGGCGGACTATCGTGAAATTCCATGAAGTTTCTTAGAAAAATATCCAAAAAATACAAAATTAATTCCTACACTGAAAAATAAAGGTTTTAAAAATTTAAATCGATATTACAAAAAAACCCTATGTTTTTAAATCGATGATTTTTTTTCTGGAGAAAGGTATTTCAATTACCTACATTTTCTCCAAACAATGTTGCTGTGACATATTTAAGGGAAAAAAGTTTTTCTAACAAAAACTTTTTTCATGTCTACATTGAGTGAATATTTTTCATCGTGTTTCGTGCCAACATGGCCATATATAGGTTCAGTAGCCTCTCATCAACCAATGAAACTTTATGGATGTTTAAAAATTTGTTTAAGAATCAATTTTGCATAATCTAACATTTATCTAGACCATGGTTTCCCAAACTGTGGGTCGCGACCCCCCAGGGGGGTCGCCGGCGTTCATCCAGGGGGTCGCGAGGGACAGTAAAATATTTTCCTGTAACAGACAACAAATGAGGGAATTTCTATGGGGGGTCGCGAAAACTACACCAGCTGGCAAAAGGGGTCGCGTGACCTGAAAGTTTGGCAACCTATGATCTAGACTAACATTTGAAAAGGGCGTATTAGGGTGGCCCACACTTATATGAAAAACATAAAATTCGAAAAATGCCAAGTCTTACCTCCTGTATCGATTGTTTTGGACTCCCAGGAGCTACGTTCAGCATTTGAGCGAAAACGAGTTAGTCTAGGGGTGATACACAAATTATGTCACGCAAAATTCGTCATTTTTCAACCCCCCTCCCCTCCCCTCTATGTCACGCTTTTTGTATGGGACCTCACCATTGTTTGTATGGGTCGTCACGTTCTGCAAAACCTCGCCCCCTTCCCTCCTAAAGCGTGTCGTAATTTGTGCATGGCCCCTAAGGGGGCGCTCAACGAGCTTGAAGTTTGTATGGGAGAACTTGGCCAAA
This sequence comes from Aedes albopictus, assembly GCF_035046485.1. Taxonomy (NCBI): domain Eukaryota; kingdom Metazoa; phylum Arthropoda; class Insecta; order Diptera; family Culicidae; genus Aedes; species Aedes albopictus. Next base: position 127,484,928 of record NC_085137.1, on the reverse strand, counting down.
TGTATGCAGAAGTCTTAAGCTTTTGATTTTTGCCGCTAGGTGGCGCTGTAAGCGTTCAATTAATAAAAACTTTGGTATTATTGTAGGCAAGGATGTTTTCGATCACCTGGCATTCATTTGACTCATTTGCTCATAATTCAGTTCAGAAGCCTTATTTTGAAATGTTGTGTTCGACAAAGTTGTAGATTAGTGTTTTACCTACAATTATCACCAAGAACGCCATATTCCAACTCTAATATTTACATCGTGAAAGTGTTAGTACCACCTACTCATACTAAACGATCGGATTTTTCGATCGTTTAGTACGAATAGGTGATACTAGCGCTCTAGCGCCATATACAGGGGATGGCCAAAATGTTTGGAATAGGCTCCTTTTTTCTCCCACAAAAAAATCAACATGCTGTAACTTTTCATAGAGTGCATCAAAAAATCTCAAATTTTGACTGTTCATCAACCTGTTATTTGTGCATCATTGGTACAAATCTGGGCTCGATTGAATAGTTTTTCGCGAAGTTAGAACCGTTCGGGTAAAACACTATTTTTAGACAACTCATTTTTGAGCTGTCATATCTCGGAAACCAGTGAATCGAATAGAATGAATTTTTTAATGTTTATCAACAATATATTGATACTTAATATAGCGTTATAAAATGTAATATTTTCTTACGAAAAATTAAGTTATACCGGGTTGAAATTTTTACCCATGTAGAGGAAAATAAGTCAAATTTACAATACAGGTCGGACTCGATTATCCGGGGGTTCAATTAACCGGGGGCCCGATTATCCGGGGCTCGATTATCCGGGGCTCGATTATCCGGCAAAACCGGCTCGATTATCCGGGGAAAACTTTGTTTTTGCTTTGTTTACAAATTTTTAGATTATGGTATGTCAAAAAATGTGATAAACATCAAATACAACACTTTTAAATAAGATTTAGCCTATTTAAAAATTGTTTTTATTTTTTCACATTTTTCAGCCAAAATTTCATTTTCAAAAAACATGCTTGTAATCATACCAGACGTTAAAATTAGGCACTACAACGTCACGTATGTTAGCTTTTATGTTTAAGGTACAGTTTTTGATTGAAGAACATCAAAAATAAAAGAAAAGAAGCATGGCTCGATTATCCGGGTGATTCGATTATCCGGGGTGAAATAATTTTGGGGTCACCCGGATAATCGAGTCCGACCTGTACCACACAAAAGTTACTAAATGTGTTCTTCCTTTAATCTAAATAGGCTCTAGTATATCTGATTAAAGATAACTTGAGAACAGAAGTGGAAAATCTTTGGACAACAACACTAAAATTTATTGACATTGACCTAAAAAAATTACATTTTTTCGAGAAAAATTCAAAAAGTGTCAATCCATGATAACTTTTTTCAACGTTCAAAAAGTGTCTATGTTTTAATAGTTTGTGAAGCATTTGTATATTGTTAGTGTACGTTCAAAATTTCATTCAATTCGGTTCACTGGTTTCCGAGATATGACAGCTCAAAAATGAGTTGTCTAAAAAATAGTGTTTTACCCGAACAGTTGTAACTTTGTGAAAGATTAATCAATCGATCCTAAATTTTTACCAATGCTGCACATATAATAGGTTGACAAACAGTCAAAGTTTTAGATTTTTTGATGCACTCTATAAAAAGTTATAGCATGTTGAACTTTTTTGTGAGAGAAAAAAAGATGCCTATCCCAAACATTTTGGCCATCCCCTGTATATAAGAGTTAGAATATGGCGTCCTTGATGATAATTGTAGGAAAAATAATAATCTACAACTTTGCCGAAAACCATATTTCAATATTAGGTTTCTGAACTGAGTTATAGGCAAATGAGTCAAACGATTGCCAGGTGATCGAAAACATCCCTGATTGTAGGTGACTTTTGCAGAACATGACGACCCATACAAACAATCGTGAGGTCGCATACAAAAAGCATGACATAGAGGAGAGGGGGCGTTGAAAAAGGTCGAATTTTGCGTGACATAATTTGTGTATCACCCCTTAGACTAAATCGATTTCGCTCAAATGCTGAACGTAGCTTCTGGGAGTCCAAAACAACTGTTACAGGAGGTAAGCCTTGGCATTTTTCGAATTTTATGTTTTTCATATAAGTGTGGGCCACCCTAATACGCCTTTTACAAATGTTAGTCTAGATAAATGTTAGATTATGCAAAATTGATTCTTAAACAAATGTTTAGACATCCATAAAGTTTCATTGGTTGATGAGAGGCTACTGAATCTATATATGGCCATGTTGGCACGAAACACGATGAAAAATATTGACTCAATGTAGACATGAAAAAAGTTTTTGTTAGAAAAACTTTTTTCCCTTAAATATGTCACAGCAACATTGTTTGGAGAAAATGTAGGTAATTGAAATACCTTTCTCCAAAAAAAATCATCGATTTAAAAACATAGGGTTTTTTGTAATATCGATTTAAATGTTTGAAACTTTTATTTTTCAGTGTAGGAATTAGTTTTGTATTTTTTGGATATTTTTCTAAAAAAACTTCATGAAATTTCACGATAGTCCGCCATACAACACTTTTTTGTAGGTCTTGTCATTTTTGAGTTACATCGATTTAAAAAAAATCTATGAAAAAAAATTAGGCCCTCTTCAAATGTTACTCTTGAAAAATTTCGAAAAACAAAATATGCAAAGTTGCTTAGGAAGACCTATTGTTTATGCCCACAAAGTTTCGTTCAATTCTGAGAGGGTGCTGCCAACCGTTGGTCGAGTTGGCGCGAAATTCGTCAATGTGAACTTTTCCTCAAATCGATGGAGTTGGTGAGTTTGAACACCAAATCCACCGACTCGATTCCGTGGGCCAGCCAGTAGCTTGTTTAATCGATTTCACATTTTAGCCGTACAAAAAAGAGCAACACTTTTTTACTTCTGTTGAACTCGTTTTCATTCGGGTGCTGGTGCATATTTCGGGACAATTGGAACAAGCCCCCGAACTGATCCCGCAGAGGATATTTAGTAGTCATCGTGTCGTGGCCGTTGACTTTTTGCAATTGTTTGGTCGTCGGTACAAGTCCACCATCAAGCAGCTGATCATTTTGCCAGGCGACGACGACGACAACGACTGCGACTACATTGTTGTTTTGTTCGGAGACCCCACCAAATCGGGGTCACCGTGTGCCAGTCCTCCGTATAGTGTGTCGTACGTGTGGCTTGTCTGCCGAACAGCCAACGCGTTGCTGGCACACTTGCTTGAATAGGTAGATGGTATAAGTGCTAACAAGAGTATGCTGTAGTTTGTGGGTTCGCCAGCCGGAGTAAGTTGTCGCGGCTGATTGAGAGGCAATTTTTTATTCACTTTCACGTTTTGGCTATACAAGTCAAGTTGTGGGGCCAACATCAGGGATCACAATGCAAGATGAAGGTTTTACGGCTCTCTGCGATGATGATGGCGAATAGGTTTATGAGGTGTAATCTTCCCGGAGATTAAGCGTTCGGAAACGGGCGACGAACATTTGTTTGCTATTCAAACGACTCAATCGCGGAACCACCTTTACCGCTCCGCCCAAAACAACGTGCGACATACTTAGCACATGCCAAAGTGCCAATCAACCTCCCAAATACGTACGCAACGCACGAGCGGCGCAGCGAGGTGCTCTATGATCATCGTCGCGTCGCCGCCGCTGCCGCGCGCCGTATCAATGATTCAAAGCAGGTATTCCCAAAATGTCAAGAGATACGGATCACGCTCTACGGACGGGACGACGACGGACGGAAGGTGTCGACATTAGGCACACAAGACAAAAAAAAAAGAAGTGTGAAATCGTGTGGATTTGTCACCACTCTGTCGAGAGTGCTTTTGATGATGACAGATCCAAATTGCCGACGGACGACCGGTCGAGATGCTGCGGCTGAGTGGAACGTCCAAGCTTCAACTCGGAAGAAGTCCTTGAACGATTTTTCACGCATAGTCATCGTTCGGTTTGGTGTTTTGTTGATTTGAGCTTCTGCGTTTCGGTTCGTTTTAGTTCCTGTTCCGTTTGGATGGAGTTTTTTTTTCATTTGTCAGATGGTTCACCTGTGGTGGCGGTGAAAATGGAGACGGCTAAATGTACGCAGTATTGAAAGATAATCTGTTTAATTATTCAAATTACTCTCTAAAAATTAAAACGGTTGGATCGCTTCCGAGTTGGTTGGCGGAGTCGGTGGCATTGCAAATCAGCCTATACATTGAAGACCGAATTCGATGTGGTTTGCCGAAATCTTGTGGGATTTACCATTGAAGTTGATTTCAAACACACTTCCAAGAAATTTATCATACAAGTTTGACGACATTTTAACTTCTGAAAAAGCAACCCTCTTACACCATTTTTTTTTTATTTTGATCTGGATGTCATTTTTTGTCATATAAAACCGATTCAAACATGTTTTGAAAGATGATTATTAGACTGGGTCAACAAAGTCGATTTTTCGGAACAAAGCTTTTTCGATTCATTTTAGCGTCCAAAGCAACTGTGCAAAATTTGGGAGCGATTGGTTGCTTCCCCGTATTCCGCATTGCGATTGAAATTTGTATGGAAATTAGTATGGAAAAACGTGCTTTTTTGCATTTTTCTCATAAATTGATTTTTTTCTTCTAAAACGATCTAACTAATGACGTTGAAGTGTAGCCTAGGATATGCCGAAAAACTTTGCCGAAGACCGCAAAGTGATCCGACACTTGTGAAAAAAGTTATATTGTACAGATTTCCCGGTGGTGCTTAACATTTAACATGTAAAGGAATAACATCAATCAATAATAATAATCTCAATTTTTGGCCTAAGTTACCAGGCAAAAAACTTTTTTCACAAGCGTCGGATCACTTTGCGGTCTTCGGCAAAGATTTTCGGCATATCCTAGGCTATACTTTGACGTCATTAGTTACATGGTATTAGACAAAATAATTCAACTTATGAATAAAATGCAGAAAAGTACGTTTTCCCATACTAACTTCCATGCGGAATACGGGGACGCAGCCAATCGCTCCCAAATTTTGCACAGTTGTTTTGGACGCTAATATAGATTGAAAAAGCTTTGTTCCGGGTTGATACAATCAAATTTAAAGTTTCTCCATACAACGTTGACCCAGTCTAATGATTATTTTTAATCCGCAATTTTGTGAATTTTATTTTTCCATTTTAATAATCTTTTTTTGAACATAGACTTGGGTATATTTTTCCTGTAAGCCTATATGGAACACCGATTTAATAAGACGAAAACATTTTGAAATTTTATGTTCCGTGTAACCTTAGGGAAAAAAATTTTAGAGTGTTGGACACTAAACACTTTTACTCTATCATAGTAATGATTAGAAAGACATTTGAAAACCCGATTTAATCCACCTATGGTGAACAGAACCCTTCTTACACTTATTAAAAATATTGTTGTATTATTCGAATTTAACACATTTATTTTGTGTGATTGACCAAAAGTTCTAGAAAATATTGTGGATTTGGCATCTAGTGGTTTGGTTTCCAAAATAGCATCAGACTATGGACCAAACTACCAGAAATGCCAGACATCTCCTAGAATCTTGTATGGAATGTTTAAAAAAATAGCTTACATATTCTGGAATATTGTATCTTTTGTTAACTGCCAAAAGATCTTGAATCGATTAACAAATGGATAAGAAAATCAGCGAGTTACACTTTGTCTAATATCTCTTAATCAGTCGAATAAATTAGCTCCGAAGTACTTGGTATTCATGGTTATGGTGTAGAAAGGACAAAAATGATATATCTACTATGTAAATCAGTTTTGGCATTAGCTAGTTATTTTGGCTGTCCGGTTCTTGCACTTACCCACAATATATAAATTCAAAGCTTTCATTTAACAGTGGCGTAGCCAGAAATTTGCTCTGGGAGGGGTTTTCGATGTTCAATATTACCTTTTTTCATTTGACGCTCACATTTCGTAAAAATATACACTTAATTTAAGGTGAAACTGGAAGCATTTCCTCACTTTTTACTCTATGATTTTTTAAAAAGTAATGAAGCATTATTTTTGAAAACGGTCTCCGTGCACAGTTAGAGGAATGATCAAGGTATCACCTGGAATTTTTTGACTTGTGGAAAATGATTATCAGTTTTCAAAAACCATTTTTGAACAAAATTGTGGTGACTTTTTTTCAGCCAAATTTTTACTTTGCACAGCAATATCTCGGAAACTTTGCATGAGAAGCCCTTTTTTGAGTCCCGTCCAAAGATAGGAAATTTCAAGAGGAAGATTTTTGTCGAAGACCTAATTAGTGGAAAATGTCATTTTCCATATCAAAACCATTTTTCTTTGAAGTGGACAACAGCAATTTTTATGCGCTTGCATGTGTGTGTAAGCAACGGACCAGCAGCAGCAGGACGGCTGAGCAAGTCAAACCAGTTTTGTTCGTTGTCGCACAAAGCGGAGACCGAAAAAAACACACGGGAAGGTGGCATCTCGGGTGGGATAATTGAATGAAATTCTACTGCTAACGTAAAGCAGTGGCATTTTGCTGAAGCATGATCGTAACTTTCTCTTTGTGCGATTGAGTTTACTCTGTGAAAGATATGTTTTGGAAATATTAAAATACATCACAAAATAATGATGCGCATGTTCTTGACTAATGGCATAATCGTTGATTGTATGGACATAACGATGCATATTAGAGAAGTGAAATGTAACAAGGTCAATAAAAATGCTTGCATATGTTTTTAGCATTGTCGAGAATGAACATATTCGTAGGTCAGCCGCTGCTGATTGCTTAACAACATGTGAATTTGTTGATTATTCAATCAACTTTTATCAACCAGTTTAAAAGTTATGTGTGTTGTGGAGTGAATATTTGTGGATATTTTTCGTATTTTTCAAATGGTATATCTGAAAATTCATAACTTCTGAATGGCTTGGCTACTTTGGATAAATGTTTCACTAGCTGTCGCAAATGCTACAATGTAGTAACTAAAATATTCATATTCTAGAGAATCTGCTCGAAACATAAATGTAGTAGCTAATCATGAATTACAATTTTCTGTGAGGGGCCGTTCATAAAAATGGAAATATACTAGACCTCCATTGGTGCTATAATTACTTTTCTTGTTTAATTGTTTTAATAACTTTACTTGCAATAATTGATTATTTTAAACTGTTTATCTTGTAGAGAAAAGATGCTCTGAAATGATGTTTTGATAAATAAAATTCATTTGACACTTCTAGTACCGCTACTGACGCTGGGCGTGGCAAACTAGGTTAGTCCCACGAACAATTATTCTATTCTATTGCAGTTATTATTCTATTGCAGTTATTATTATATTTTCATAAACTACGTAGACCAAATGGATTCATATTAAAGTTTTGTGCCTTCAAGTCTAAGTTTTTGTAAATAGTGTAACTTTGGGTATTATCGGCACGGCAGGTTTGTTCTCTTCGTCATGAGGGTTTTGTCGGCCAAATTGCGTGAAACGGGAATGATTAGAAGCCAACTCTGATCATAAAACCCCAGGACGAAGACAACAAAACTGAAGAAATAGTGTAAGTTTCCCCATATGACTTTTGGGATCAATATAAATTTCTAGAGCGCATTTTAGGGTAGAAATATTTCTGAAATAATAAATATCAAAGTAAATTGACCCAAGGTAAGTATTGAATTGAGAGAAACCAGACAGGATAATGGAGTTTCAAGAATGCAGCTGCGGATTTCGAAGGAAAATTATGATTTGAGCAAGAAGTGGGAAATCCAAAGACAGTGGAAGCGGACAAGAAGCCGGGGTTTCTAAGGGCATGGTTTATGTTATGAGAAAAAAAAACTGACGATGTCGGAAGACATGAAAAGTCCATTTTGAATAAGCTAAGGATACTTGAAACAAGATGGTGCTCCCAAGAATAAGAGATTCCCAGATTTTGCGACGATATTTTTTCAAAGGATCCTTTAGGAATCCTTTAGCATATTCTGTCAAAAAATCTTTCAGTCTTTCTTCCGAGTACTCTTCCAAAACTACTCAAAAGGTTGCTACAGAAATTCACCCATAAACTCTTCAGTGGTTTCTATAGATATTCCTTCACAGTTTTTTTTCTCACGATTTAAAGATTGTTCCAAGAATTCCTACATAGATAATTACAGCATTTCATCACGAGATTTCATTTCGAATTATTTCATTGGACATTTATCAATGGACCCTTTCACACAATTTTCTAGGAATTACTCCAGGTTTTTTTTAACACTGTCGCCCAAAGCTTTCTTTAGCGATTCTGCAACAGGATTCTCAAAGAATTCCAGATCTAGCACGACAGTTCCTTTAGAGTTTTTCTTATGCATTTTCTTAAAAAAAAAATCTCATTTAATTATTCCAAGATTTGCTCAGAGTCTCTTTCAGATATTCCTCGAAGAATTGTTTCGGCTTTTTCTAAATATTGTCCCAGAGATTTTTGAGGAATTTCTCCAGTACCTCTTTAGGGTTTTCTTGCAAAGATTCTACAAGAAACTCTTGAAGCGAGATACCAAAACTCTATTCTTCTAGAAACTATACTGAAGAAATACTCTGGAATTCTTTAAAGATTCAAAGTGATTCATTTGGAGCTTCCACCAGGAATTCCTTTTAAAGTACTACCAGAAAGTCCTCCAGGAGTTCCTCCAACAAGTCTACAAGAAGTTCTTACCAAGCTACTTTCAGAAATTCCTTCATAAACATTTATAAGAACTTATTCAGAGATTCTTCCAACAACATATAATTCATCCAGAGCTTTATCCGAGGATTGTCTAGGAAATATTTTTCCAAGAATTCTTTCATCTATCCCTCAATATCCTTCTGAAATTCCCACCACAGGAACTCGTTCAGAGTTCTCTCAGAGATTCAGACAGAAACTCTTCCAGAGACTTCGTAAGCGATTCCTCCGTAGAAGTTCTCTCAGGAAAAACTCAAGAAATTCCGCCAGTAGTTCTTTAAGTTATGCAATAATTCTTCAAGAGGTTCATCCGGAAGCTCGTCCAAAGGGTCTTCTAGAATTCAATCAGGAGATTCCACCAAAGAATTCTCCAGTGACTTCTTCAGAGGTTTTCTGAAAGCTTTCTTCAGGAAAAGAGAGCCTACTGTAGTTGCTCCAGAGTGTCCTTCTTTCTAAAATTTTTTAGAAGATTCATCTGAAATGCCTCCAGGTATTGTTTCAAAATTTTCCAGCAATTAATGTTCTTCTAGAAGTTTTTTTATACAAATCCTCCAACAAGGAAATCCTAAAGCGATACTTTCAGAAATAATTCAAATTCCTTGTGGAATATGGATTCCTCCAGAAATCATTCCAGGAACTCCTTCAGATATTTCAAAAAGTTCGATTTTATTTGATTTTAATTCCAAAGATCTCGACAAGAATTCTTCCAGAGATTCCTTCACCACGAAGTCACCAGGAGTTCATCTACATATTCCAATATAATTTCCGCAAGGAGTTCTTCAAGATTTCTCCAGGAAGTACCTAAAAAAAATCGTCAATATTATTCTCGAAAGGTTCTTTTTAGAATACCTCCAAGAGTATGTCCATGTGATCGCTACACTGTTTCCTCTTTGAATTTTTTCAGAAATACCTCTAGGAGTTTCTTTGGAGATTCGCAAACATCTGTTGAGCAATCTCTGGAGGATTACTCGGGAGAATTTCTGGAACAAATCGTGATTGACTCTTTGCAGGAAGGTTTTGTTAAATTTCTTCGGGATGAAAGAACCTCTAGAGTAATTCCAGGGAAAACTTTTTGAGGACCGTACGGAGAATTCTCTACTAGAGTGTCTGGACAGAGTGGGCCTGGTATGATGGTTGAAACTATCACGCCCAGGACCTGAATTCAAATCCCACTCGCGACATACTCACAAAATGTAAGTTCTTCGTTAGCAAGGAATTAAAACTGTGGGCCCGGAGACGAACTAGCCCCGAATTAAAAATTTAGAAATAAAGATAATTCTCAGGATTATTTTCCGATAGGATGTCTGAAGCAATTCTCAGAATTCATAGAGAAGATACGGGAAAGTTTATGGAAGAATCTCGAAGAATGGACGAAGTATTTCAGAAGGAATTTATGAAAGCATCTTTGAAAGGGCAACAGAAAGAATTCTCAGAAGGGCAACAGAAAGAATTTTCAGGAGGAAATCCCGAAGGAGTTTCAGGAGCAATCCACGAAGAAACTCATATAGGAATCCCCGAAAGCACTCCAGCAAGAATTCCCGAAGGACTTATAATTGTAGTCCTCGATGGAATTCCTGGAGAAATCAACGAAGAAATTCTTGGATGATTTCCTGAATTAAGTCCAGGAGAAATCCTCGAATATATTACAGGAGGAATCCCAGCAGGAATTCCAGGAGAAATCCCCGAAGGATTTTCAAGAGATCAAACGAATTCCATGAGGAATCTTTGAAAGATTTGCAGGGGGAATTCCAGAAGTAAACCTCGGAAAAATTTAAGGACGATTCCCTGAAAGAATTTCAGAAGGAATCAATGAAGGAATTCCAGGAGGAGTCCCTGAATGAATTCCAAGAAAGAATCCCTAGCCAGGAGCAATCCCGAAGGAATTCCAAGAATTCCAAGTATAATCTCAAAGATTTTCAGCAGAAATCCCCAAAGGAATTCCGAAAGCAATCCCCGAACAAATTCTAGGAGGAATATCCGCAGGAATTCCAGAAGAAGATTCGAGATTTTCCCACTTAGAATTCTGCTAGAGATTTCATTCAGATATACTTCTCAGGGATTATTTCTTTTGAATTTCATTCACATAATCTTTTCGGAATTCAAAGATTTCTCCCGGATCATTTCTATTGGAGTCAAGTGAAACTCACCATGCCTATGAAGAGTGAAAACACCTGATATTGCTGAAGCGGTAAGCGCGCGGGTATTTCGAGGATTTTCCTTGGAAATCCTTTCCCCTTTCTAGAAAGATCTCCCCATGAAATCGTTCAAGGATTACTCCTGGATTTTCTTCGGGGCTTCGTCCTGGAATTCCTTCGGGGATTCCTCTTGAAGTTCTTTAGGGGATTGCTCCTTGATCTCATGACAGGACAGGACAGGACAGGATTTCCAGGAGGAATCCCCGAAGAATTTTTGGGAGGCATCCTCTAAGAAATTCCAGGAGGAATCGCCGAAAAAATTTCAGGAGGAATTCCAGAAGTAGCCCCCTAAGAAATTTCAGGACGATTCCCCGAAAGAATTCCAGGAGGAATCCACAAAGGAATTTCAGGATCAATCATCGAAGGAATTCCGAAGAAGAATCTCTGGGCGAACTCCAGGATGAATCTCCGAAGGAATTCAAGATATAGTCGCTGTTGAAGTTCCAGGAAGAATTCCCGAAAGAGTTGGGGGAGTATTCAGGGAAAAACCTGAAGGAATCTTCGAAGCAGTTCCAGAAGCCATCCTCGAAGGATCTCCAGGAGTTTATCACTGAAGAAACTCCAGAAACAACCCTCGAAGAAATGCAGGAAGAATCTCCAAAGGAATTCCAAAGAAATAAATTTTTCTAAGGAATACGATGAGGAATCCCCAAAAGATTTCTAGAAGGAATCTTAATAAGACCTTGGGGGTGGGGAGAATCTCGAAAGAGTTCCAAGAGGAATCCTTGAAAGAATTCCAGATGCAATCCCCAAAGTTATTCCATGATGAATTCTCAATAGAAGTCCAGGAGGAATCCCTGAAGTAATTCTAGGAGAAATCTTCGCAGAAATTCCAGAAATGGAATTCCTTAGGAGATTCCTCTTGGAATTCCTTCGGGGATTCCTCCTGGATTTCCTTGGGGGGTTCATCCTGGATTCCCTTCGAGGATTCCTCCTGGAATTTCTTCAAAGATTTTTCCTGAAACTCTCTCAAGGATTCCTCCTGCACTTCCATCGAGAATTCCTCAAGGAATTCCTTTGGTGATTGCTTCTGGAATTCCTTTGAGGTTTCCTCCTGGAACTCTTGCGAGAATTAACCACTGTATGTCCTTTTTTTTTGTCTGTATTAACGAGATTTTTAACCCTAGGCTAGTTCATCTCGGGACCCACGCTTTACTTCCCTTCCGAAGGAAGAACCCACATTTTGTGAGTATGTCGGGAGTGGGATTCGATGCCAGGTCCTCGGCGTGATAGTCTTGTGTTCTAACCACCACACCAGGTCCGCTCCACTGTGTATGTCCTTTTATGATTCCTCCTAGAAATCTTTAGGGGATTCCTCATCAAGTTTTCTTTGGAATTCCTTTGGTGATTTCTGCTGGAGTTCTTTGAGATTCTTTCTGTATTTCTTCGAGTGTTCACCCGGAATTTGCTCCTTCGCAGATGGTTTATGAAACTCCTTCGAGGATCCCTCCAAGAATTTCTTCGGGTATTTCTCATGGAATTCTATAAAGGAATACTCCTGAAACTCCATGGGGAATTCTTTCGGAGATTCCTCCTGGAATTCCAACAGCGACTACTTCTGGAATTCCTTCTGGTATTCATCTTGGAACTCCAGGAAATCCTTCTGAAAATCATTCGGAAATCCCTCCTGGAATTTCTTCGGGGACTACAACTAATAGTCCTTTTGGGATTTCTCATGGAATTCCTGTGGATATTCTTCCAAGAATTCGTTCAAAAATTCTTTCTAGGATGTCCTGGAATTCCTTCTTGGATTCCTCCTGGAATTCGTTCGGAGATTTCTTCTGCAATTCCTTTGGGAATTCCTGCTGAAATTCTTTGAGATTCTTCCTGTAGATTCTTCGAGGGTTATTCCTGGAATTCCATCGGGATTGTTCCTGGAGTTACGTCGGGAATTGCACCTGGAATTTGCCAAGGGATTCTTTCTTGGAATTCTTTGGGGAATTCCTCCTGAAATTCTTTCGGGGAATCATCCTGAAATTTCTTCGGGGATTACTTCTGGAAATCCTCCTGGAAATCTTCAGGGATTCCGCTTGTAATTTTTTCGGGGATGCCTCCTGAAAATTCTTCGGGGACTCTTCCTGGAAATCTTTTAAGGATTCCTCGTGGAATTCGTTCGAGGATTTCTTTTGAAAATTCTTCGGGATTTTTTTGAAAATCCTTCGGAGATTCCTCCCAGAATTTCCTCCTGGGATGACTTCAGGGAATCCCTAAATTCCTGGAATTTCCTGGAATTCTTTTTGGGATTCCTTCTGAAATTTATTCGAGGACTCCTCCTGGACTTCCTTCGGGGATTTCTTCAGAATTTTCTTCAGGGATTCCTCCTGAAATTCCATCAAGGAATACTCCTGAAAGTCCTTCGGAAATTCTTCCTGGAGTTCTTACGGGAATTTCTCCTCAAATTCGTTCGGAGGAATGTTCCTGGAATTCTTTCGGGGATTCCTACATAAATTTCTTCCGGGATGCCTACTGATGAAAGCTTTCCCCAGGATCTCCGTTCTGAAACTTTTCTTGGAAATCCTTCGGGGATTCCTACTGGAATTTCTGCAGGGATTCCTACGGGAATTCGTTCGAGGATTTCTCCTGGACCTTCTTCAGGAAATCCTTCTGGAATTCCAGGAAGATTCCCAGAAGGAAATCCACAAAAAAAAACCTTCGAAGGGCTTCCAGAAGTAGTCCTCGATAGAATTCCAGGAGGAATTCCCGATCGAATTCCAGAAGGACTTTCTGAAGAAGGTCCAGGAGAAATCCTCGAAAGAATTCCAGAAGGAATCCTTGCAGAAATTCCAGTTGAAATCCCCGAAGGATTTTCAAGAAAAGTCCCCGAACGGGGATCCAGGGGGAATCTTTCATCAGGGAGAATCCTCGAAGAAGTTCATGTAGGAATCCCCGAAAGAATTCCAGGAACAATCCCCCAAACGAATTAGAAGAGAAATTTCGGAGATTCCAGGGGGATATTATTTTAGAAAGGGGAAAGGATTCCCAAGAAGAATCCCCGAAATACCCGTGCGCTTACCGCTTCAGCAGCATCAGCTCTATTCACTCCTCATATCAATGGTAAGTTTCACTTGACTCCAATAAAAATGATCCGGGAGAACTTCTTGAGGAAGCCAAGTGTTTCTTGAAGGATCTTCGGGATTGAATCACTTGAAAAAAAATCCATAAGAAACCTCTTGGACAATTCCGGAATACATGTTTAGAAAATTTCTGCAGGGAATCCGTAAAACAGTTACAAGAGAAGTCTCTGGAAGAATTACGGAGGTTATATAAGAAACACTCGGAAAACTACCGGAAAGAATCTCTGGAAAAATTGCGAGAGAAATCTAATGGAAGAAAAATAATTGAAAATACTTAGAGAACTCCATTTAGGGATTTCGGGAACAATACCTAGAAAGATTCAGAAAGAATTACTTGGAATAATTCCGACAGGAATGTCATGAAGAATTTCGCGAGAAATCACTTTGAAAATTTACGGAAGCAAAATTTTGCAAGAAATCCATAGGAGACATCAGGATAAATAACAGGAAGAATTCCAAAAAGAAACCCTGGAAATTTTCTGAGGTAAAATTTCTGATAAAGTTCCAGGAGATTTCACTAAACAATTTTGGAGAATTCCGAAAAGAGTATGTGAAAGAAAAGAGAAATCCTCCAAAAATTCAAGGAGTTTTCTCCTAAAATGCCGTAAGAAATCTATAGGAAAATTTAGAATTTCTAAGTACAATGCTTGGAGAAATTACTTTAAAAATACAGAAATAATCCTTGAAAAGCAAAAAAAGATTCATGGATGAAATCTCTAGCAGAAATCTAAGTGGGAAAATCTCGAATTGAAAATATCATTAACAAATTCTTTTAAAACTTCAGGACAGAATCTATAGAAGAATTCAGATGAAATTTCTGAAAACAATCCAGGAGAAAAAAGATTATATTTTTAATTATCTATTTATTTATTTTTTAATTCATATTTATTCATTACTTTTTTTTTTGTTTTTTATTTATCAATTTATTTATTTATTGATTTTTTTATTATTTATTTATTTTTTCATTTGTTTACATTTTAACTTTTTATTTATCTATTTATATTTTTGTATATTTATATACCGATTTGTACTTGATTGTTATTTTGTTATTCACATTTATTTGTTTATTCATTTATTTATTCATATTTATTCATTTTTGCATTCTTTTATTCATTTTATTTTTTACGTTTGTTTGCATTTATTCATTTATTTATTATTATTTTATTATTATTATTAATTTATTATTTAGTTCATTTGTTTCATTTATTTATTCACTAACTCATTTGTTTGTTGATTTGTTTATTTATTTAATTGTTTATTTGTTTGTTTGTTCATTTGTTCATATGTTCATTTGTTTATTTGTTTATTTGTTTATTTGTTTATTTGTTTATTTGTTTATTTGTTTATTTGTTTATTTGTTTATTTGTTTATTTGTTTATTTGTTTATTTGTTTATTTGTTTATTTGTTTATTTGTTTATTTGTTTATTTGTTTATTTGTTTATTTGTTTATTTGTATATTTGTATATTTGTTTATTTGTTTATTTGTTTATTTGTTTATTTGTTTATTTGTTTATTTGTTTATTTGTTTATTTGTTTATTTGTTTATTTGTTTATTTGTTTATTTGTTTATTTGTTTATTTGTTTATTTGTTTATTTGTTTATTTGTTTATTTGTTTATTTGTTTATTTGTTTATTTGTTTATTTGTTTATTTGTTTATTTGTTTATTTGTTTATTTGTTTATTTGTTTATTTGTTTATTTGTTTATTTGTTTATTTGTTTATTTGTTTATTTGTTTATTTGTTTATTTGTTTATTTGTTTATTTGTTTATTTGTTTATTTGTTTATTTGTTTATTTGTTTATTTGTTTATTTGTTTATTTGTTTATTTGTTTATTTGTTTATTTGTTTATTTGTTTATTTGTTTATTTGTTTATTTGTTTATTTGTTTATTTGTTTATTTGTTTATTTGTTTATTTGTTTATTTGTTTATTTGTTTATTTGTTTATTTGTTTATTTGTTTATTTGTTTATTTGTTTATTTGTTTATTTGTTTATTTGTTTATTTGTTTATTTGTTTATTTGTTTATTTGTTTATTTGTTTATTTGTTTATTTGTTTATTTGTTTATTTGTTTATTTGTTTATTTGTTTATTTGTTTATTTGTTTATTTGTTTATTTTTTTATTTGTTTATTTGTTTATTTGTTTATTTGTTTATTTGTTTATTTGTTTATTTGTTTATTTGTTTATTTGTTTATTTGTTTATTTGTTTATTTGTTTATTTGTTTATTTGTTTATTTGTTTATTTGTTTATTTGTTTATTTGTTTATTTGTTTATTTGTTTATTTGTTTATTTGTTTATTTGTTTATTTGTTTATTTGTTTATTTGTTTATTTGTTTATTTGTTTATTTGTTTATTTGTTTATTTGTTTATTTGTTTATTTGTTTATTTGTTTATTTGTTTATTTGTTTATTTGTTTATTTGTTTATTTGTTTATTTGTTTATTTGTTTATTTGTTTATTTGTTTATTTGTTTATTTGTTTATTTGTTTATTTGTTTATTTGTTTATTTGTTTATTTGTTTATTTGTTTATTTGTTTATTTGTTTATTTGTTTATTTGTTTATTTGTTTATTTGTTTATTTTTTTATTTGTTTATTTGTTTATTTGTTTATTTGTTTATTTGTTTATTTGTTTATTTGTTTATTTGTTTATTTGTTTATTTGTTTATTTGTTTATTTGTTTATTTGTTTATTTGTTTATTGATTTAAAAAGTATAATCAATTCAACTTGTTTTTGTTATTCAAATATCGGCGTGATTACAATACTCCCCATTTTCGCATTTCAAGCACCTCACTACTACCAAGAAAATTTGAATCCGCTCATAGCGCACGCTGTTCCCAACGGAAAAGCCTCCAGTTTCGCCTTAAGAGTGGCTCGTCTTCAATTTTCAGGGGTGTTTCAGGGGCTTCCAGAAAGATTTTCAGAGACGTTTTTGATTTATTTTATCGATTATCGATTATCGGATTATCGGGTTTTATTTTAGTTCCGGTTTAGTATCATTCAGGGAGTTGCTGCAGGACTCAGAAGGATTCACAGAGTCTTCAGGAATTCTCAGGAGATTCCAGGGCAATCGAATGGGTTTGAAGACGGGGGCTTTCAGGGGATTTTTCATGATGCTCCAAATCTTTCTGAAACTCCTCTTAAAATGTTCCATAAAGGGCTTAACACTTCCTTAAACAAATCTGAAACCCCTTTGAACTCTCTCCCCCTGGATACATCTAAATCTCCATGAAAATACCCAAAACCGTCTTAAATCCCTCTGCGGCCCCCTTGAACCCCCTTTTTAGAACCCCCTCATTTGAGGCTCCCCTTTTGGAAATCCCCCAGACCCCATCTCAAATTTTCAGGTGCTAAACCTATTTTCGCAAACTGTATGTCCTCATTTATGCACTGATCTGAGAAATGGTCATATGTCACAATGCGAAGAAATGTAATACACCTCAACTTTCACTCTGTTCAAGATTTAAGAGCATATCTTGTACCGCATCTGTCTAACCTTTAACACTCCAAATACCGTGTAAGGAAAAAATGCGGGAACTAGTTTGAACAGCTCGTTCTTAGCCGTCTGTGATCCGATTTTTTTTCTACCCAACTCTTCTACTTTTATGTTTTGCAAAAAATATTTTTAGGGATGCTCATTTTTCCCCCAGACTAGCATGAGTAAGGAACGTTTAAAAAAAAATCGTTATTTTTCATTTGCATGCCAAGTTCTAGTGGTGGCCACGAAAAATGACTAGAAATCGGTATCTATATAAATAAAAATGGAATGGTGTTTGTATGTCACGAATAGGCTCGGAAACGGGCCAACGGATCTACACCATTCTTTCAGTGTTTCATTCGTGCAGGGCTCCGACGTATTCGTATGAAATAATAATTGAAAAAATCGACCGGAAACACATCGAAAACGTAAAAGTTTGAAATTCCATTTTGCAGGGCTTTTTTTTCAAAGCTGCATGTCAAAAAGCACAGTAGGCAGGCAGAACGACGTTTGCCGGGACAGCTAGTATTTGATAAAAGGCATACTGTAGAGGTAGTAAACTATTTGCGTAGCTATCTTGAACATCCCTAGCTACAAATGAACTCGATTCCCGACCGGAAAGTACTCTAGTGCTCTTGATAAGCATCCTAGAAGGTTCGAGTCTTCAGCAAAGTGTTTTATATTGATTGGTACTACACTTTGACGTATTCTATATTGATCTAGATCTGCTGTAACTGATCTTCATATCTTTAATTGTTTGTTTGACTCCCTAGAATACACGAAATGCATCCTAGAAGGTTGTAGTCTTGGGTAAAGTTATTTGGATTGGTTAGTACTTTACTTTGACGTCTTCAGTGTTGATCTAGATCTGCTGTAATTGATCTAGATAAGTTTGATTTTTCTATATGACTTTCTAGAATCCTCGATAAGCATCCTATAGAGTTGCAGTCTTCGGCAAAGTTCTCTGTATTGGTTTTACTTCACATTTTCGTCTGTGGTTTTGACCTAGATCTGCTGTAATTTATCTAGATAAGTTTTATTTTTCTACATGACTTTCTGGAGTTCTAGCTTTGCACCCTAGAGGGTTTCTGTCTTCGACAAAGTTTTCGGGACCGATTGGTACTACACGTTCACGTCTCCGGTTTTGGTATAGATCTGCTGAAATTAATCTAGATAAGTTTTATTTTCGATATGCCTCTCTGGAATTTACGGTATGCATCCTAGAACCATCCAATCGAAAAAGTTCACTGGGTTGGTTGGCACAAAAATTGCACGCTTTCGATTTTGATCTAGATCTGCTATCTTGCACAAATTCAGCAATGAATTGGTTGGTATCATACTTCTATGCCTCCAGTTTTGATATAGATCTGAAGTATTTGATGTAGATCAATTTTGTTTTTCAATACGATACTGTGAGGCTCTAAACATGCATCCGAGGACGTGAACATGTGATTTCATTGAATTTGTCGAATACTACAATCATTTAGACTATACCAAAATCAAGCCCTTGAAAGACATTCAGGAAAAAAAGACAGATCGGTTACTCTAGATCAAAATCAAAACTGTAAATGTAAAAATGTGATACTACCCAGGTAACCACTAAGCATTTGAATAAGCCGTGTATCAGCCCGTATTACACATTCAAACTGCTTGCTGCCCTACATAAGCAGTTCGAATGCATAGCTGCCTTGAGTTAGCATAAGCTGTGCTGCTCAAAAGCTTTCGGCTGTTAATTAGCATTTCAACTGCTTGAAGTGGTTTCACTAGGGAGCATACAGAATGCTTTTCAACTGCTCTTTAAATGCTAGGAGCAAAAAGGTTGGGAGATATGTTACGCATTTGGCAACACATTTTGTCTCTCTCTTACAGAGCCAATGCTTCTGTTTATAAATTTGTGCATCTTATTTGTTTCTTCATTTTCCCCTTCTCATCCAAAAGCACCAAGGAAAACATTACTGCAGCTGGATTGGATTGGGAACTTGTCCATCAAAAAATCACCAATTATTTATCATTTCGTCGGAAAATATATGCCGAATAGGTGGACGCTTTGGTGGATCATAGGATTGTTTGAAAGAGGGAAGAAACAATCATATTCCACAGATGTTTAAAAGAAGGGATCGTAATGCTCTACCACAATGAAATATCTCAATGAAAACAAGTTTTGGATGTTGAATCTGAAGCTGTTATCGAATCATTCTTTATATTGGCGATTAAATCAACGCACGCCACCGGGACAGCTTTAGCATCGTGGATCAGGAGCAACAGAATCCGAAGCAGATATGATTAATCAATCTCCGGATCGTATGTTCAAACCTACATCACTACAAAAATCAGCAAAAAAGTACCACCTAGCACCGGCTGGAATATGGAAGGACGATGAAGCGGGGAAGCAGGCTGAGAGAACGAGAAGCAGACGTCAATCTATTTTTGTTTTTTTTTTTTGCTCGACGAGGCGTTACGCTTCTTTGACATTTCGTCACGACGTTCCTGAAGGGATAGCACTAAGACAACCCGTTATTTTGCCAAAACCTGCTGTGAGGTAGCACTATAGGCGCATATACGGCTAATTAGCATTAAACGCCTTGTCGTAAAGGCTACTATAATGCTGAAGGAATGCTATTTTAAATGCTTACTGGTTACTTGGGTAACCAATTCAATACACTTTGCCAAAGGCTCTGAAGTTATATCGTTAGATAAAAATGATCTAGATAAGTTACAGCATACCAAAATTCTAAAAAGTCATATAGAAAAATAAAGCTTATCTGGATCAGCTACAGCATATCTAGACTAAAACCGATGAGGTAAAAGTGAAATACTAACCAATGCAGAGAACTTTGCAACCCTCTAGGGTTGCATAGCTAGAATTCAAAAAAGTCTTATAGGAAATAAATCCTATCTAGATCATTTACAGCAGATCTAGGTGAAAACCGGAGACGTAAAAGCGTTGTACCAATCAATTCAATGAACTTTGTCGAAGACAGAAACCCTCTATGCTGCATGTAGTGAATTCCAGAGAGTAATTTAGAAAAATAATACTTATCTAGATAAATCGCAGCAGATCTAGATCAAAACCGAAGTCGTAAAAGTGAAGTGGTAATCTGTCCAGAGAACTTTGCCGAAGACTGCAACCCTCTCGGATGCATAGCTAGAATTCTAGAGAGTCATGTAGAAAAATAAAACTTATCTAGATGATTTACAGCAAATCTAGATGAAAACCTGAGAGGTAAAAGTATAGCACCAATCAATTCAGTGATCTTTGTCGAAGACATAAACCCTCTAGGATGCATGTACAGAATTCTCGATATTAATTTAGAAAAATAATACTTACATATCAAGATAAATTACAGCAGATCTAGATCAAAACCGATGAGGTAAAAGTGAAGTACTAACCAACGCAGAGAATTTTGCCGAAGACTGCAACTCTATAGGATGGCTATCGAAGATTGTAGAGTACTTGCCGGTCGGGAATCGAGTTCATTTATGGCTAGGGATGTTCAAGATATATACGCAAATAGTTTACTGCATCTATATCATGCCTTTTTTTGCCAAGTATTCCGATTTCTAGTCATTTTTCGTAATCACTTTTAAAATTTGGAACGCCAATCAAAAATAGTAAGGTTTTTTTAAATGTTCCTTACTCACGCAAGTCGGGGGGGAAAATGAGCATCCCTAGAAACATATTTTTACAGGACACGAAAGTAGAAGAGTTGGGTAGAAGATCCCTGAATATTTTTTTTGAATTGGACCACAGACGGCTGAGAACGAGCTGCTCAAAGTAAAAGTTCCAACTTTTTTCTGATCACGGTATTCCGCGTGAGTTTTTTTTATCACGGTATTTGGAGTGTTAATTGCTGAGAAATTTTTAGGGCCGACGTTTCAGCCCTTAGTTTGGGCCTTCTTCAGGGAGGTTATAGGGGTACCCCTAGACAATAAGTCAAAATCGAAAGGAAGAAGCATTTTCAGTTAGATGAAAGAGTTTGAATCTTGTTCGCCAGCAGCCATATTGGCATAGGTAACATGATGTATGGCATTCGGCTTCTAAAACATGACCAACAACTTCAAATTCGTCACTTGAACTCTGTTGCAATCTGATAGTCTTTGTTGCTGAGATGCCTCCCACAAAGAATTACCACAATGGCGAATCTCCCACCGAAGAACACATGTCTCCGCCGGCCCGGCACGCATAAATTTGTCTGCACAATTTTCCTCATCTTCGTCGTCTTTGTCGTAGGTACCTAGTCCATTTCCGCCAGGCTGGATATAACAACCACGACAATTTATGCAATTTTCTGCTGGCTGCTAAAACCAAAACAACTGTTGAATGCTTTATGATCTTCACATCGCCGGCACCGCACCGGTGCGCCGTTTTGGCTTTGCATTCGATGATGGCTTTAGTTGCGTTGTTCACATCATCATCGCATTGGTTGGGTGTTCTCCTGTTGGTGGATTCGGGTACTCTGTGCGTGTTGCATTGTCTCTTCGGGCTTTGTCTTTTCCGATGTGCGCCAACGAAAGAATCATCTACAACACAACCGGTCAACCGGCTGACTAACTGCCTGGATGATGGTGATGCGATGAGAAACGATCAACCACCAAAAGCTGTGCTTTGAATATTGATTTGCGTGTCTGTAGCAGGCAGCAGTTTGCGGTAAAATCACTTCTGCGGAAATTGTGGAGAACGGACTTGCACACTCTGAGGTTACTTTGATGAAACAAAACGAATTTTTGACAACAGAGTTCATCTTTTTTTTTTGGTTTTTATTAACGTGCATTATTGCACTGAGCTAATTCTACACTTAAACAGTTCATTCTAAGAATTTAACTCAAAACCACACTTTATAGGGTCAAAAAGCTTGAAATCATCAATGTAAATTAATCATGATCGTGAAAAGCGTTTGTTGTAGAATCTATGACAAAAACTCAAAAGAAGGTTGGACAAAAGGTCAAAAACAAAAGATTTGTGTAAGATTTTTCGGGTCAAATTGTCGAAAATTCAATTTCTAAGAAGTGTTTTTTTATCTGTGTATTAACAATATTTTTAGCCCTAGGCTAGCTATTCTCGGAACCAACGCTGTACTTCCCTTCCGAAGCAAGAACTCACATTTTGAGAATTTTTCGGCATGTGTTCCAAACCTAATGCGTTCCAGCCGACATCAGTGCTTTAAAAGTGAAGCGGTTATTTCCAAACGAAACAAATTTTGTTCTTGACCGGAACTTTTCGACACAAAGCTACAAGGGATGGCCAAAATGTTTGGGATAGGCAACTTTTTTTCGCTCACAAAAAAGTTCAACATGCTATAACTTTTCATAGAGTGCATCAAAAAATCTAAAATTTTGACTGTTTGTCAACCTATTATATGTGTATCTTTGGTACAAATTTGGGCTCGATTGATCAATCTTTCGCAAAGTTAGAACCGTTCTGGTAAAACACTATTTTTTAGACAACTCATTTTTGAGCTGTCATATCTCGGAAACTAGTGAACCGAATTGAATGAAATTTTGTACGTACATTAACAATATATAAATACTTTTCAAACTATTAAAACATAGATACTTTTTGAACGTTGAAGAAAGTTATCATGGATTTACACTTTTTGGATTTTACTCGAAAAAATGTAATTTTTTACGTCAATGTCAATAAATTTTAGTGTTGATGCCCAAAGGTTTTCCACTTTTGTTCTCAAGTTATCTTTAACCAGATATATTAGAGCCTATTTAGATTAGAGGAAGAACACATTTAGTAATTTTTGTGTGGTATTGTAAAATTGACTTATTTTCCTCTATATGGGTAAAAATTTCCACCCGGTATAACTTAATTCGCTGTGAGAAAAACTTACATTTTATAACGTTGTATTAAGTATCAGTATATTGTTGATAAACGTTAAAAAATTCATTCAATTCGGTTCACTAGTTTCCAAGATATGACAGCTGAAAAATGAGTCGTCTAAAAAATAGTGTTTTACCCGAACGGTTCTAACTTCGCGAAAAATGATTCAATCGAGTCCAAATTTGTACCAATCATGCACATATAATAGGTTGATAAACAGTCAAAATTTGAGATTTTTTGATGCACTCTATGAAAAGTTATAGCATGTTGAACTTTTTTGTGAGGGAAAAAAAGTTGCCTATCCCAAACATTTTGGCCATCCCCTGTATATCTGTATGCCTTCTTCATTGGTAACATGCTACTGAAGAAAATGGAAGCAGGAGCAATAAAAACTATTACTGAGAGTGGGGAACGATGGTTCAGCGCTGTGTGGCTCTCTGAATCTTTTTCTCTGTCGATGTATAGGGCAACGAATACACCAAGTCTTGGGTTTCATCCCGTTATTACAGTGCAAATGTCATAAACTCAAATTTAATCGATTTTAAAAATCACGCTCAACATTTCCTTAGCAACAACATGATTTCTTTTACAAGTTTCAAGCATCATTTTAAACCATCTGAATCATTTTTGTATCTTCTCCCTCGCTGCAGCAGGTAAGAACGGATGATTTCCAGTCAGTTTGCTTCCCGAGCTAACCGACTTATGAGAAACAGCGGTCGCAGTTGGTTCTGATTTTCTTCGCTCCCTTTGCGTATTCATTTGTAGTAATTGGTGGCCGGCGCTGATAACTGATAATATTTTTCATATGCACTCAGATTCAAGCACTGGCCGTCATTCCTTGCTTCGTTCGGCACTCGGCTAAGAAGCAGAATACGCAATGTAAATTGTGAGAATTTGCTTCACTGGGGCAGATGCAAACTCCCTTCAGATTGCACATAGCGAGTATTTAAGAGAGAGAAAGGCAATAACTGAGTGAGTGTTCCCCATGCTTGGAATTGCTTGAAAATGAATTGAATTGAATCAGACATTTGTTTCTACTTGAAACGGAGTCATTCTGATAAATTTTCAAACATAACTTTTCTAGGCTAAGTCGATTATTCTAGAATATTCAAGGGCCAACTTTGGCCTTAAATTGCGGTATTCTTAGTGGTTTTAGAGATATTTAAAAAAAAATCATCTGGGAAATTATCCAAGAATTCCTCCAGTAATTCACCCAAAAATGTTTCTATTAAGGATTCTTTTAAAATTCCACAAGGGTTTATTCTAGGAAATTGTCTTCGTATCCTTACTGGAAATCCCCATCAGATTCGCTTGAGAATTTCTGTTGAAATTGTTCCTGTTATGTTTCTATGATGTCTTCAGGCATTCGTGGTGGGAATCCGTGCTGGGATTCTTCGAGAAATCCTTGCATCAGGGGGACCCCCAACAGCAATAGCTACAGAAATAGTATCTGAAAATGTTTGAGACTTCTCAGCAAGAATTCTTCTAGATATCCTGGTAGGAGTTCATGTATGAATCTCAGCAATAATTTCTGGAGGTATTTCGAGAAAAATTTCCTAGATGAATCCTAGAAGAAATCCCTAAAACCACATAAAACCACCGGATCGATTTCCGGAGGAATCCTTGGAGAAATCCAGCAGAAATATTTAGCAGAATCCCATCAGACATTTCTGGAAGAATTCCAAGAGGATTTCTCAAAAGATTTCCCCGGAAATTCCTCTCGGAATTTTTCACACGGATGCCTTCTGGGGTGCCTCCAAAAATTCTTTCAAGGATTCCTCCAGAATTTCCTCCTAGGATTACTCAAGGGAATCCTCTTGAAGTTCATGCTATGAATCAATCAGAGACTTTTCTCTAGAAACCGCTGCGCTGTTTGAATTTCAGTAACTGTTGCTGGGATTCCTTCAGGAAATCCTACTAGAATTTATTTGGGAATTCTTGCTGAGATTTCTCATGCGTTTTCAGCAGAAATATCTCCATTTACTGCCCTTGAAAGTTTTCCAGGAGTGCCTGGGAGATTTCCTGCAGGTGGGAAACCCAGGAAAAAATCCTGGAGTGTTCCTGCCAGAAATGTCTAGCTAGAGGGATCCCAGTCCATGAGCGAGCAATTCCAGCAATAATTCCTAATATTTTCCCAGTAAAAGTACAACATTTCTGGAGAAATTCATTCATTAATCACTGGATGAATCCTAGTAAGAATCTCTAATGGTAATGCTAGAAAAGTTCTTGGACGAAACTTTGCAAACATTTCCGACGGAATCCCAAGAGGAATAATTGAAAAAATCTCTGAAAGAACTATTGGAGGATTTTCTGGAAAACTTTCGAATATTTTAATTATAACTTTGTGGAAAATCTCGCTTGGTCGTTTTTAACACCAGATAGCCTACAAAACTTTCCAAGCGCATTTTAATAAACACTGAGGTGAAATTAAATGTCATGATGATTAAGCAGCTTGTATCATAAGTAGTGATTGATATTTAGTGTAAAGTGTGACATTCGAATCCTAGGGTCATTAGTTCGAGACTGAGTCACGAGAATTGTTTTTTTTTTCAAATATTTTAAGTCGCATAAGATGCTATATTGCATCGCAATAGTGTACTTTATAAATCACATAAGATAACACTTTAAGGCAAATAACGTTATTATTATGCGGTCAATGCACGTATATAGTCTCCACTTTTGTACGCGATCAAACCTTCACGAATAAAAGTAACACTGGCTTAATCTCCATTGTACGTCTAAATTTGTGGTCCAAGTAATTCCATTTTGTTTTCTATATCTGTGTTTGAGAAATAATGTTAATGACAATCTTGATTATGATTTATGGTATGGTATTACTGTTATTACTTCATTATTATGTAAATTTACAGATATATTCTGTAAATTTATATAATAAAGCCCAAACCTTCAAAGAAAGTTTTATAAACACAACTTTTCGAAAATTATTATGTAGATTTTTGTCACTGAGCTGAATAGCAGGCTCTATTCCAAAAACAATGTAAAGTCCGTGTTGGCTAAGAAGCAACATATACTTATTATTTGAAAAACACTATTTTCCGTACAATGTACAAATAGATACAATGTAAACTTTTCCTCGAATCGGTGGAGTTGGTGAGTTTGAACACCAAATCCACCGATTCGATTCCGTGGGCCAGTCAGTAGCTTGTTTAATCGATTCCACATTTTAGCCGTACAAAAAGAGCAACACTTTTTTTTACTTCTGTTGAACTCGTTTTCATTCGGGTGCTGGTGCATATTTCGGGACAATTGGAACAAGCCCCCGAACTGATCCCGCAGAGGATATTTAGTAGTCATCGTGTCGTGGCCGTTGACTTTTTGCAATTGTTTAGTACCGTAGGTACCACCGGTACAAGTCCACCACCAAGCAGCTGATTATTTTGCCAGGCGACGACGACGACTACGACTACATTGTTATTTTGTTCGGAGACCCCACCAAATCGGGGTCACCGTGTGCCAGTCCCCGTATAGTGTGTCGTACGTGTGTCTTGTCTTCGAACTTCGAACAGCCAACGCGTTGCTGGCACACTTGCTTGAATAGGTAGATGGTATAAGCAGAGTTTAAAATTTTCATTTTCAATGAGTGAAATTCAACGTGAATTTTGAAGATTCTCAACTGAGGGATCAAAATAAAATTCATTTTGGTGAATGAATTTTTTCACCTATTCATTCATTTTTCTGTCACTGATAATTTTCACTGAGAAATAAAACTGGACCGTAACTCCCGAGTATACTTCCAATTACCTGAACACATGTGTATAGTAGTTAATTAGAATATTAATTATGTTCTCTATTTGTCCATTAAGTCGGATTGTGCGTCTGTTAACAGAAATTGGACATTTTACGACGTGCGAAAAAATATTCGTGACAGAGAATTGAATGAAAAAAGAGAGGCATTCAGCTGACAATGAATGTGGCCAAACACGAATGAAAAAATAAGAATGTCAATTTTCATTTTCAATCTTCGAATTTTTTACTCTCTGGGTATAAGTGCTAAGAGTATGCTGTAGTTTGTGGGTTCGCCAGGCGAAGTAAGTTGTCGCGGCTGATTGAGAGGCAATTTTTTATTCACTTTCACGTTTTGGCTATACAAGTCAAGTTGTGGGACCAACATCAGGGATCACAATGCAAGATGAAGGTTTTACGGCTCTCTGCGATGATGATGGCGAATAGGTTTATGAGGTGTAATCTTCCCGGAGATTAAACGTTCAAAAAAGGCGACGAACATTTGTTCGCTATGCAAACGACTCAATTGCGGAACCACCTTACCGCTCCGCCAAAAACAACGTGCGACATACTTAGCACATGCCAAAGTGCCAATCAACCTCCCAAATACGTACGCAACGCACGAGCGGCGCAGCAGCGAGGTGCTCTATGATCATCGTCGCTTGCCGCGTCGCCGCCGCGGGCCGTATCAATGATTCAAAGCAGGTATTCCCAAAATGTCAAGAGATACGGATCACACGCCACGGATGACGGACGGAAGGTGTCGACATTAGGCAAACAAGACAAAAAAAAAGAAGTGTGAAATCGTGTGGATTTGTCACCTCTCTGTCGAGAGTGCTTTTGATGATGGCAGATCCAAATTGCCGATGGACGGCGCATGGGTCGAGATGCTGCTGCTGAGTGGAACGTCCAAGCTTCAACTCGGAAGAAGTCCTTGAACGATTTTTCACGCATAGTCATCGTTCGGTTCGGTGTTTTGTTGATTTGGGCTTCTGCGTTTCGGTTCGTTTTAGTTCCTGTTCCGTTTGGTTGGAAGTGTTTTTTTTTTTTTCATTTGTCAGATGGTTCATCTGTGGTGGCGGTGAAAATGGAGACGGTCAAATGTACGCAGTATTCGAAGATAATCTGTTTAATTATTCAAATTACTCTCTAAAAACTAAAACGATTGGATCGCTTCCGAGTTGGTTGGCGGAGTTGGTGGCGATGCAAATCAGCCAATACAATGAAGACCGAATTCGATGTGGTTTGCCGGAATCTTGTGGGATTTACCATTGAAGTTGATTTCAAACACACTTCCAAGAAATTCAACAAACAAGTTTGAGGACATTTGAACTTCTGAAAAGGCAACCCTCTGAAACCATTTTTATTTTTTCATTTTGATCTAGATGACATTTTTTTGTCATCTAAAACCGATTTAAACATGTTTTGGAAGGTGATACTTTTTAAATCGCAATTTTGTGAATTTTGTTTTTTTTTCAATTTCATATATTTATTTTTTTTTTAATAGACTTTGGTATAGGCTTCCACTATATGGAACACCGTTAAATAATTAAAAAGACGAAAACATTTTGAAAATTTATGATTATCATTGGAATTTTTTGTTTTTTTTATATAGAAAATTTTATTTTCCGTGTAATTTTAGGGAAAATAATTTAGAGTGTATTCAACTCCACTAAACACTTTTACTATGATAGAATAATTGGGAACAACATTTAAAATATGTTAATTGTTGCGATCCAATACAAAAGAAACAATGACATCTAAAACATAAATTTTACAATCATTTGAAAAAAATGTAAATATGCTTTAAAAGACACCAAACCATTTTGAGATATGCAGAACAGTGCTAAATATCAACCAAAGTAGTGATTCCCCAGAAAAAAAGAGAGTGAAAGACATTTCAAACAAATATTGATTTTAGAAAACTTTAACAATAAATTATTTTATTTAGTTTGTGGAAAAACGATTCAGTGCTTGGAACAATTTCTGTAAAAATCTCTGTTAAAATGTTCAAGAAAAACTTAACTGAAAACGGTCCATATAGAGACGACATTTTTGGAGTACATAGTTTCTAGTTTTAGTATGACTCAAATATTATTATGTCCATCATTTTTCAAAATTTCAGGAAATTTATTTAGAACTAGCTGTACCCGGCAAACTTTGTCTTGCCTACTGCGTTTTTTGACATTTCAAGTCTCCAGGCAAGACCAAGTCCCCGGTCAAAATGTATGGAATTTTATTTTTTTTTTCTATGTTTTTTGTCTCATAAACCTTCCTTGGGTGAAAACGGACAGGACAAAACTTAGACGACTCAAATCGGACCATCCGTTCGCAAGTTATGCGCGGTCCCACGTATGCCACTGCATTTTTATATAAATAGATTATGATGCGTCCCAATAGCGAACTCCAGTGCGATTTCGATAAGGTTAAAATATGCTGAATTTTTGGTTCAATGTAGTAATTCATTTGGGGTTTCCTTTGGGAATTCGTCTGAAAGTACTCACTCACATCTCAAAAAATTCACAATAGGTTTGTCAGAAATTTCTACCACGACTTTCTTTCAACAAATTTCCTCAGTATTTTTCCCAGAATTTCCCACAGATTCGTCAGAAGAGTTGAACAAAAATTCTGCTAAGATTTTTCCTGAAATTTCTTAAAGATTTTTTCAGTATTTTCTTTAAAACATTTTCAGTAGTTCTTCCGAAGGTTACTCATCCATTTTTTTAGTACTCTGATACCCTCAAGAAATTATGCATTATAATTTTCCAATCCTCCGGAAATACCTCCTATGACTCTTCCAGTATTTCAATTTATAATGTATGATGTTTTTTAATGTTTGCTCAAAATATTGATTAGAAGATGCATCAAAGAATAAATGCATGATATTTTTGAAGAGATTTCTTCCACATTTATTTAAAGATTGCTACGTAAATTCCTCGACAACTAAGTATTTTTCCAAGAATGTTCTTCAAAATTTACTGCAGATTTTCTTCAAGAATTCTTTAAAGGATTTCTCTAGGTTTTTCTTAGTAGGGTTTCTTTCAACGAATTATCAACATAATTCACCGAGAATTTGTCCAAGGATTTTTCAGAAAAAGTTTACAAGAATTAGTCCAAGGGTTCCACCAGAAATTTCACTCTCGTCGAGAAATTCTTTGGAAAAATTTCTTCAGAATGTCATAAGAAATCCACCATGAATTGTGCCGAAAAATTTAAAATAAAAATCTAGGAGGCCCCTACAAATGTCTCCTACGGATGTTCATCCGAGAATTGCTACTGAAATTTCTTCGAGGTTTCCCTTAAAAATTTCTGCGAAGAGTCCCTCAGGGATCTACCCTAAAATTCCTCCGCGCATACCTCCATTATTACTTTCAAGAAATTCTCTATAAGCTCTTCTGAGGGCTTCTTTATAATAAAGATTCCTCCAAAAATCCAGGAAGATGTCTCCTGATATTGTTCCTTAGAGACCTCTAAAATTCTTACGAGAACTATATCCGAAATATCTCCGAGCTCTCCGCGAGAATAATTTTACGAAAATTTCACCAAAGGATCTTCCAAAAGCTCTTTCAAAGATGTCTACATAAGAAATACCTCCCACAAGTTTCAAATATAATTGTTCAAGAATTCCTAAAAGGGCGTCTTCTCAGATTTCACAAAAGATTTCTCAAAAATTCATCAAAGGATTCTTCCAGGAGTTTCTCTTAAAACTTCTCTAGAAATGGCAGATTTATTTCATTATTACATGATTTTTAAGATTTCTCTTGAAATTTGTAAGTGGTTCTTCCAGAAATTACTCCAAAACATTTTCAGAAATTCCTGCAAAGCTTGCTATTGTTATTGTTTATTTTAACTTGAAATTTAGAAAGAGGGAAAAACCCCTTTGAGTGATTTCGGCATTTCAAAAACGAAATCTTTCTCAAAAAGGCCTGCAAAGCTTGCTCATGCAGTTCCATTTGCACTTTCGTCGAGGATTCAGATTTTCTAAATATTTTGCTCATTGTGTTTATCCAATCCTCCAGAAATTCCTCCCCAGACTATGCCAGATTTAAATTCTCCAATTTATCTGGAATTGATCAGAAGATGGATCCTGCAGTTTATCCAAGACAATTTTAAAAAGTTTTCTCCGAAGTTTTAAGAGAGTTACTTCAGCGATTCCCCGATGACTCAATGAATGTCTTCAGGAAGATCTATAAAATTTCCTCCAGATTCTCTCAAGGAATTTCTTCCAAGAATTATTTAAAAGATTTTTATAGAAATTTCTTCAAGATTATTATATTTCCAAAGATTTTTCTAAAAAAAGCTTCCTAAAATTCCTCTATAAACTGCTTAGAGGATTTCGTCTAAATAGTTTTCGAGTAGTCCTTCAAGAAATTGTAGTTCTAGTATCAGGATTTCTTTATAAATGTCTCTTTATTGTTTTTTTCATTTTGATCATCAATAATTAGAAAACAAACATTCAGAAATTAGGCAAAACGCTTACATAAATTCGTATACAGAACTTTCTTAACAAATATATGTTCTATTTGCGAATGCACGAAAACTTTTTCCTCATCCAACTTAGGCTCTAACAGAAAATATACAAGGAAATCATTCGATTTTTTCTTCGGGAATTTTATTCTCCATTTCTTAACAAAATCATAAGTCGGAAATTCCAGAATCAGATTTCTTCAGAATTTCTTTCATTAACTACTCTACGAGCTTCTCCCAGATTGAACCACAGTTTTATCCGAGGAATTTGCCAGAAAAAAATGATCAGATATCTCCTCGAATTTCTACAAGGGTTTTCCAGGAAATTATTCGAAAACATTTACGAGAAAACCTCCATAGGTCACTCAAGCAACTCGTTTCCAATTTCTTTGAGGATACTGGTTCTCTCAAGAGTTTTTCCATTTATTTTCTAATCCTTCAGATATCCCTTCAAGGACTCTTCTATAATTTTTTTTCTATGATTTATCGTGGACTGTTTAAAGTATTCTTAAAAAAATAAGCAGGAGATGAATCTCGAAATTTAACCAATATTTTTTTTATTTCATTCGATTTTTTTTTCGAGGGTTGCTACAAAAATTCACCGACGACTAAATAAGCTACTCCGAAAATTTCCACTAAACTTCCTCCAAATTCTCAATAAAGATTCTTCCAAGAAATTATTAATTGATGACCTCCACAAAATTTCACTTCACGAAGAAAAATGTAAAAAATAATAATAATAATAATAAATAAAAAAAAAACATCTCTTTTTTCAATGTTCATGATAGCGATTCTTATATTTCGCTATAGTTTTATTACTTTTTACAGTAACAACCAATTTATAAATTACTGAACAGATGTATGTGATATATTTTGGTCCCTATTGAAAAGATGACATCTGTCTGTCCAGCTTCCCCAGAACGGTTCATGCATTTATGGAGGAAATCTGGCAAGAATTTTAAGTAAAATGTTTTGGAAAGAATTTCGGTCTGAATTTATAAAGACAAAAATATTTGAGTTTTTTTCTTCTTCCTAAATTATGGGCATAATTTATGGTAGAGTTTCGGGCAAAATTCGTACTCACTCCTTGTTCCTCCTTGTGAGGAAATTGTTATTGCAAAGGAATTTAAAAAAGTTTTGCAGGATCAAAATCTTGCAAAGTATGTCATAGTTTCATAAGGGATTTCTGTCAAAAACTCTCTTGACATTTTTTTTATTATTTACATACTATATTAGCAGATTAAAGGCCCTCTCAACATAGTGCCCTCGGGCCCCCCATGTTTGTGAATCTGGTCCTGTTCTCTCCAAAATCTACTCTGAGAGTTCTTCTAAGTATTTCTTTTGAAATTCCATTGCGGATTCCACCATTATTATTTTTCAGGATTTCTTTAGGAGGTCCTCTAAGGGATTTTGCATAAACTACTTCGAGGATTCTTACAAGGATTTCTCTAAAAATTCCTCCGAAGATTCTATCATAATTTTCGTCGAATATTCTGGAAAATTCGAGGGCACTCCAAGAATCTTCTCCGAGGCTTTCTTTTAAAAAATTTCCGCTACAGATTGCTCTGTGAATTCTTCTTTTTTTAAGAACTTATCCATTCTCAAAAAACCCTCCAGAAATATCTCCCAGAATTCATTCATTAATGAATCGAAGATTCTTCTTGGAATTCTTATGGACATCTTCTGAGATTTTTCAAAGTATTTTTCACGAGTTGCTCACAGGATTTTTCCAGGAATTTCTTCAAAGCTTTCTCCACAAATTGCTCAAATTTTTCTTCTGGAATTTTTCGTTCAGATGTTTCTTTAAGGACTCCTCCAGTATTTTTCACACGATTTACTCCTGCAATTTCTCCGAAGCAAGTCTTCTGAAGTTTCGTCCAGTAATACTGTCAAAAGTACCAACAAATTTTGGCTGAGGTAGCAAACAATAAATGGTTGAAATAATTATTTTGGTGACCTAATTAACGAAAATCGTGACTAAATAATGACCCTAGCGAAACTATTGATTTTTTTTGCAAGGCTTATGGAAAATTGTCAGGTGATGTTTTCTAAGAAATTTGATATGTAGCAGTTAGAGTATTATTGAACGAATTTGAGATTTTTTTAGAAAGTATTTATTTGTGGAATTCTTCTGAATATCGTGTGACAGGCTCTAGGATACTCTATGGCCAAGAAGTCAAGAAAATTTCCATTTCGAGAACTTTCTGGACAGACCGGGAATCGAACTCGTCATCCTCAGCATAGTCATGCTGAATACCTATGCCTTTACAGCTGTGGTTTTTGGGCTCTATTGGGCGCCTTCTCCTAGGGGAAATTAGATCTATCGCATACAAACCGCAACCGATCTAACTTGAATGCACGCCGTGCCGGACCCGAGCAGAGGCCAAGAACAAATCAAGGACAAAATAATAACTTGCTAGGAACAAAAAATGTAATTATTGCCAAAATTGTTATTTCTTAGTTATTATTGAATAACAATAAATAACTGAATAATAACAAAATATGTAATCATAGAATAGAAAAATAAGTTCTTCTGAGCATTCTAAGTGAAATGACATCCCAATGGCGCAATCATAACTTGTTTTGTTATTGATGAGTTAAGAAGTATTTATTTTATATTAAATCGAATATTGATAAAGAGCTAATTTTGTTATTGGTTTGTTAGGAAAAAGAGCTAAAAGAACAAAAAATAATAACTCACTTTGTTCCAGAAAAAATAAATAATAACTATTTTTTTATTATTAGATCAAACCAAGGACTAAACATTTCTGAACTTACAATACAGTTTTTATTTCAATCGTAAGAACAAAATTTACAATGACAATAACTCGATAATAACGTTTTCAGGTATTCTGCATTTTGAAATATTTTGCCCTTGGTTTGTTCTCATAAGGATAAAATTAGTTATTATTAAGTTATTTTCTGGTACAAAGTCAGTTATTATTTTGGTCTTTTAGCTTTTATTCCCAACAAACCAATAACAAATTTTGCCATTCAGCAATTCATTTTTAATGGCAAAATTTGATCTTCGTTAGTTATTTTCTTCTACCCGGGGAGCGCTACCCGAGCAGGAACGAATAACTGACACATAACTGCAGCATACCAGGTATCATATCAAGACAAGGTATTGGTCAGTCATCCAGGTATTGAAAATAACTTATTTAGGTATTTTGTAGGTATTGATAAAATACCGAGTTATTAGTTTGGTGTTGAGGACTGCTTGAGGTGTTATTCAATTATGGCAAAATCGCTATTTGTATGGAAAAATCACCGATTATTATTTAGGTATTGCCATATCTGTTGTCATTATTCACGCGTTATGTACAGAATACACACCAGTTATTAATTTAGGTATTTTACCTCTTATGCAGGGCTTCTTGATACCTTATCAGATTGTAGGTATTCGGTTTTACATACCTGAGTTTGTTATTTTTCAGCTATTTTCTCCTGATCCGGTACTATTGTTAAAGCCGTTTCGTGGAGATTCAAGGGGTATCAGATGGATTCCATGGAGGGTCGAAGATGTTTCCTTGGGCAAACCATAGATTTCAGGTAGCTTTAGAGTCATTTCAAAAGGGTTTCGGAAGCGTTTCGGTGATTGCACGGCCATTTCAAGGGGACTCGGGGCGTTTCTAAGATTTCCCATGAAGGTTCTTGAGAGATTTTGGGTTTTTTATTATCCAATCGATACCGCATGATACCTTTGTTTTTTTTTTTTTTAATATATTGAATTCGGGAGCATACGATTACTAGTGGCTCCGTAATCCTGTATCATGTAAATGTCTGCGTGTATTATTACTTTCCGAAAACCCTGTACGAAAGCTGTATACATACAAGTAATGTTTGGAAATAAGTTTTGTTTTTGAGGAGCCACCCGAATTTGTATGATTAAAACCACCAAGTCAAAAATTTTCTTGTTTAATTGTTGTAAATTCATGTTCGTTGACTCTTTGATCAATTTCCATGCGGAAGGTACAGTCAGTTATGAGTTTTCGCATGAAAGAGCAACATTCAACCATCTAACTCACCGCTACCAGCCCTGCACGGGATCTCTGTACCAACTTGGCGCTCTGTGCTGGCCCGATCGATCCGATATGTGTGCGTTGCATATTTACGATCCACCATCATCACCACCCCCATCAGGTGGTCCGGGTCTGCACGTCGTCGTCGTAACCGCGCAGTCCAGAGGTCGATCGCTTCGGCAATGCAGATTACCCACCCGCCATAGCTCGCTTGCCAGTCAGTGGAGCTTACTTACAACACGCGTCGTCTTTGCGATCGTTCAGCAACGATCGCGCACAAAACAGCAGGAGAAAGATACCGTACCGCGGGCGCTTCGTCGTACTGTACGTACACTACACACCTCGGGGATATCATTTACACACTACCGTTATGTTCGATTCGTATTCTCCCCGGGCTGAGCACCGGACCGGAGTGTGTGCAAACTTTGGAGGGTCGTTGTCACGTTGTCTTTGCGAGTTAACAACAACAACAAAAACAACAAGGAACAGGCCAACGAGTCTTCTTCCAAGTGGTTCGACTGGAAAGCAGAACACTGCTGTTGTTGTTGTGCAAAAGTTCCACAGTTCCATTCCAGCCAGGTTTTGCGCGGAGGCGGTATGGAGACCCGGTCGCAACTGGTTTGCATATGTGACCAAGTGTGGAGTGTGTGAATGTTGAAAGGGGAGAAAGAATTTGTTGGTTTCTGCGAGGTTTTGCGTCATTTGGTCGGAAGATTGGGAAATGGGACTGTATGTATACATGTATTCTTGCAGAATATTTCAAAGTTCAGAGGCCCATTTCTTTTTTATATTTGAATATTTTTGTTTGGCATTCATTACAAACTATCAAAAACTGAATCGAAGAATTTGTTATTTAAGACTCTCAGAGGCTACACTAATTTTAATAAAATAATGGAAATTGTTGCTACGGTTCCTGAGCAGCAAATTTCATACGCTAATGTCAAAAGACTACCGTTTCTGCGTAGTGTACAGTGTCTAAAGTTCAGTCCTAGGTTGGAGAGGGAGCCCAAAAATTCGTGATTTATTAACGGCCACGACTTAGCACTTACTATCTTGTGCCTAAAAAATCGGCAAACACTATAAGCAAAGCTGAGCAAGAGCAGAATGTCCACAGTAATGAACAAGCCATCTATAAACAATGCCTTGTCATTAGTAATCAGCTAACCAAAGCGGATCTGTTCCGCTTACACCCAGTGCAGCGAACTATCGTGACCATCACGAGAGAATCGTGAGATTCGATTGCAGATGTCATTCTTCCCAAGTGATACGAACCAGCTGGCATATCACGCCCGAGAGAGTAAGTTTCTCTGAGCAGTGGGTGCATGGCGGGCAAAACGAGAGAGAATTTACCGTAAAACAGGCACTCTGCGTGGTGCGCTTTGCGTGTGCGTTCTACCGGAGCTATGCACAAAGCGAATGGGATTCGTGACGTCGTAACGTCGTCGTTTCGCATACCGTTGTTGGGCATGCCTCTGTTTCTCACAGCAAGAGATGAAGGAGAGCATCATGACAATCGTAATCGTCATATCCATATCAGTGTTGATAGTCACAAAACAAGAATGGTGGGTGACGTGTATGAAATTCAGTCTTTTCTGTTGTAACCAACTATGGATAGAGTGAATCAGCAAGCGCAATGCCAGGGTCATTCTAGTTATGGAATAATCAGCTTCTATTTGTTTAGATCGCTGATGGTTCGCACTGTTCTGCACCCCCTTCCCGCTGTGCACGGAATATTTCTATTTTATTTTTATTTTTATTTTTATCTGTATTAACGAGATTTTTAGCCCTAGGCTAGTTCATCTCGGGACCCACGCTTTACTTCCCTTCCGAAGGAAGAACTCACATTTTTTTTTGCGAGTTTGTCGGGAGTGGGATTCGATCCCAGGTCCTCGGCGTGATAGTCAAGTGTTCTAACCATCACACCAGGTCCGCTCCACAATTATTTCTATTTTGTTCCCAAAGTTCTTTTGGGTTTATTGCAAGAAGTTGAGCTATTTGAATATGAACTTGTATGTTTGTACTCTGTGCTGGTGGTGTAGTAATGTTGAGATTTCGAAATTCTACCAGTGGAAGAATCACAATTTCTTCCGGATATTTCGTTTAAATTCATTGCCAGTTTCTCGCAGAGTTTTTCCTTGAAATTATCAAAGGTTTTTTGTTTCTGCTTTGGCCTTTTCCAGTTTTCCCAACTATATTAAGAGATTTTTACGTCTTTGCTTCCATAAATAGCTTGGAAGGATTTTCACGACTTCAGGTTTTTAGCGATTTTTCGCAAGGTCTCTGCTGAACTTTCTTCCAGAGTTTCTCACTGGATTCCTCACGGGGTTCTATCCATATTTTTTTTTTTATTCTTCCAGGAATTTCTCTTAGTGGTTTCGGAGTAGTTTCTCTCGGGATTTTTGCAAAAGTTCTCCTAGGGATTTCTTCCAGAGACAGTTTTTATATATTTTTATTGTATTTCCTTGTGGGTTTTCACGCGTAGTTTCTTCCGGAATTCCTTTTAGAGGTTTTCAGAGTCCTTAAATTTCCTTAACATTTTCTCCTGTGATTAGTCCTAGAGCTTTCGATTTTCTTTCGAAGTTCCTCTTGAGATTTCAAAAATAAGTCTTTGCGGAGATTTTGACAAAGTTTGACTGGGATTCCTTCAGATATTTAGCCGGGAATTTCTTATAAAAAAATCTCGTAGTTATCCTAAGAGAAAAATCTTGCAAGAACTCCGGGAGCAAGTTTTAAAGAAATCCTAAAAGCTCTTGCATGAATTCCAGGCTCAGCAAAAAATCTTAGGACAAAGTTCAGGATAAATTTTGAAAAAACTCTGAGAGACATCCCAGGATCAACACCGGAAGGAATCTTCTGAGAGAAGTCCCGTGAGAAACTCCCAGAAAATCTAAAAAAAAATCCCGTGAGAACCTTTGGAAAATATACCAGCTGAAGCTTCTGAAGAAATGCAAGAAGAAACTCAAGAAGAAAGCTATCGGAAATTTCTTGAAGAAATCACTGGAGAATCTTTTATTATATTTTATTTTATCTTATTGATGCACAAGGGGGTCATGGGGCCAAGTCTCCAATGCAAGTCCAAGAACTCACATCGTCCATAATATACCGTGGAACTTGGGAGTAGGTATAGCAACCTTTTTATCCATGCGGCATTTAAGTTTTGCGTGGCCTTAAGGTTGAGGAAAAGTTGGAGATTGATTTTGCGTATTGAGCTGTGAAAGAATGTGTTGTTAATTAAATGGTCAACGTTATTTACCTTTGCATATTTTCACACAAAATAAACAGGCTTGACGATATGGTGCGATATTCTTCTTGTTCTTGTATCTTCAATATTGAAAAAATTGATTAATAATAATTTCAAGAAGGGCAAATTGTGTATCAACTTCCTTTCTGCAAATAGAAATCAAATATATCAAAAACAACAAAAAAGGACCGTGACGCTTCTTGGTTTGATCACGAAAAGTATCGGTTCTTGTTGGCACCACGAGTGTTCATCTTTCTCTGTAGAGTAAAGATACATTTAAGCCTCGAGACCTGACGGCAATCAAGCTGATCACAAGGTTGTGCATTTGCCCAGGGAAGAAATCATTGGAGAATCTTCGGAAAAAAAATCCAGAAAAAAAAAAACTCCTGCTGGAAATCAGTGAAAAACTTCCAAAAACCTTTGGAGGAGCTTCAGTAGAAATTCCATGAATAACTCCTTCAATAAGAATCCCGAGAGAAACTCTAACAGAAATTCCGTGAAAACATCTGCGATATATCCTGAAAGAAACTCTTGTGTAGATCTCGGGAAAAATCCGGGTACAAACTCTCAGGAACTCTGGCAGCAATACCCGTAATAATTCCAGGAGAAATCGATCAGAATTCCAAAATCCTGGAAGATTCTAAAGGAAGAATACCGAAAAAAAAATATTCCAAGCTGGAAAAACAAAAATGCTGGTAGGAATCCGGAAAAAATTCCGGAAGGAATTTAAAGAAGACAATCAAGCAAATGGCGTGAAAAAATACGGAAGAAATTTCAAGAGGTATTCCCAAAGAAATTCCAGAAAGAAATCCTGACAAAATTTCTGTAAAAATCGTTGTAGCCGATTTTCTAGATGAATACACTAACACAAAATAATCGAAAACTTTTTTTATTCAAACAAACGATGTAGGTAATTCTGTGGACTCTATTTTTGAGAAGATCTACAAGTAATAAAATCCGCTACCTTTTGTTCATACGACCCAATGTTTTTGTTTTTGGTTTTTTTTTTTATTGGTGCAAAATTTCACTGAGTATTCACGGTACTTCCTGAATATTGAAGGTTTTTCCCTGTTAAATAAAACTTTCATTAGGATTCTTGGTTTTCCAGGTTTTTTCAGTTAGTAGACACCCTTTTACAAAATAGCTAGGAGCTCTAAAATTGTGTCTCGAATTTCCACCAAAACTTGCTGCACAAATTCCAACATAATGTCAGGTCTCATAGTTATTTCAGTGTAAGTTATTCCGCAGTTTCCGTAAAATCTTCTAGTTCACCCACTGTCAACTATTTATTGAATTGCCCCCAAAACATATTAGGCTCTTTTTAGAAAAGAATGTCATCAATCCTGTAGAGCTGATTGACATTCTCTCCTAAAATCAATTAATCATCTTGGAATGGATCTGTCACGCCAAGTACCTATCTATGATCGAATCCCACTCTCGATTAAACTCAAAAAATGTGGGTTCTTCCTTCGGAAGGGAGGTAAACCGTGGGTATCTCTCGTTAAGGAAATACAAAAATAACATGATTTGGAAATTATAGATTCCAAAATTGGAAAGGTAATTAAGACTGGTCACCGTCAGAAAATTCTAATATTATAATCCCAAGCTAGCTGCTTCAGAGTTTTTTTTTTCATGTTCTCAAAATCAATTTGGGCTTTTCGAATGTCTTGACAGCTTCAGAGAGCTTTTCAGGAAAATCTCTATTCATTCTTCAAAAAAAACTGGGAAGATGCTCTACAGATGTTCTACACGCCTGAGGTGAACCAGCCTAGGGCTAGGTAAAGCTAATAATAATATTCTACATTAAGTGTTACTTGAATTGTTTCAGAATACTTCGATGAAAAGGAAATATTATTTTAGAAAGTTTTCCACACATTATTTATTCCCAAGATTTGAGTGTTTTGTTAGGTGCACAGATCGATTCCAAATTTTAACTGGACCTTCTTGATGGCTTGATATTTAACTTGCTTAAAAATAAGACTATTCCATGCAAAGTTTTAAAAGCTATCGCAAATTACTAACTTTAAAAAAAAATCACAAAATTTTGATTTTCTAATAATTATGAAATTTGTAATTTAGACGAATATGTTTTTCTACAAAGCTGATCAGTCCAACGAAACGCGTAACTTTTCTAAGTAAGCTGTTTGTTTTCAAAATATTTCAGAAATTAAAATTTGGCCTTTCTTTTGTGTGAGAGTTTTGCGATGTTTTCAAACAAAAAAAACATGCTTAGGAACACCTTTTGCACAGATCAAAATTCAAGTTATTTAGAATATCCTTGCAAAATTTGATCAAATCAATCGGTGCATTAGTAACTGAGACTAAATCCCTCAAATTTGAGCATTTTGTATGAATAATACAGCCAATGCGCGCTTTATTCTGCTCAGTACTGTACTTATGGCATTTTTCTCACAATCATAATTTATGATTTAAACCAAAACAGCAAAAAATAAAAACAATCAAGAGCTCTTGTATTTTTACCCAGCTTTATATAAGAACTCTTCAGGAAATAAAAAAGACAAAATCCGTAAAAGAATTTTAGCAACAATTTATTTTAATTGTTTATAAACTTTTCGAGGAGTTTAAATCCAAGCATTCCTTAAATGGTTCCGAAATTCCTTCGAAGATTTTTCAAAATGGAAAACCAACGTACTGGTGATTATTCTGTTTTCCCAAGAGAATCTTAGTAATTTAGTCAGAAGCTCTTAATGCATTTTTTTCAGAAAAAAAATCCACGCATGTTTCTCCAAAAAATTGCGTAGATTTATCTATGAATTTCGAAAAACTTTTCAAGAAATAAGAGCATTTTTGAAAGAAGTGAAGTAGGAATTTCCTCGACATTTTTTTATCCCAGAGATTCGAAAGAAAACCCTTCAATTAATAATTGTAGGAGTGCCAGAAAATAATTGAAGTATTTATTTATAAAATTGGATTGAGGTCCAGTGAGCTCTAGTGGAAAAATAAAGCCAGAAAGAATCATGGAAAGAATAAACAAAACAAGAACTTTATCAAAACTTTTTTCCAGAAGTTCGTGAAGAATTCATTCAGTAATTGCTGATGCATAGCTTCAAGATTTTGAAAACATTTTTTTATACATGGAATATTAACCCTAAAAAGGATACCTGGGGTCCATTGGACCCCAGGCGCCTTTCAGAGCTCGTCTTTGATGGAACACACTCAGCGAGGTGACGAAACTGAGGCCATGAAGGTATCCCTTTTAGGGTTAAATACAACCGTGAGATAAGTTTCCGCAGAAATTTCAGCAGTTTTCTTTGCAGATTTTCTCTTACAAATTCTCGGTACTTTACCAAGCCTTCGATGTTATAAATATCTATGTTTTCCTTGGCCTGTAATAAATGAAAAAAAAAATCGCTTCTGCACGGATGTAGAAGGCTTTGTGAAAGTTTACGATAACGTTATTCAATAGAATGATCTATATTAACCCTTCTTAGGTGTTAGGTTTTTCACGCCGCGATGGCGTAGTGCACGTTCAGCGTGCCTGTCTGGGTCATATTGACCCCAACATGCTACTAGGGTTAATAGTACGTTTAGTGACTATGCACATTATTCGGTTTAAAATTTAAAAAACACTATTGGAAAAAATCTTCAAACTTCTCGTGGAATGCAACTCGTACACAAAATTATCCCCAATGTTTCAGTAGAAATCAGAAAATTCCTTACGTCTGCCTTTGCCAGAAAACTGCTCCGTTTCTGCTCCTTTTCTGTAATCCGGTCACTGCATCAGATAGGACTGCAAAACTGACTTCGAAAACTTCGCACTTCAGCTCACCGATTTCAATGCTAAATCCAGCAACTCTTTTACTTCTTCTCTTCTGTTGTTATTGCGATTCTTTCTTCATCTCCAGACTCCGGACTCCACCAGCAACAACAGTAACAATAACAGCCCCCAATCGACAACGGGCCCAAAGTTGCCAACTTTTGACCAATCGCACACCAATCCACAAATCTTTTCGATTTCAGTATCACTGGTTTTTCCTGTTTGTTTTCTTCTTCACAGCACAGCACTTCATGACATGGCACTGCGCTGCTGCAGCCAGAGATCGAGACTCACCGCGCGCGCGATCGACACACTCTCTGGGCCCTCCAGCCAGCTTCTCACTCTCTTCTCACTACTGGAAACACCTTCAACTTCGAACCACCAGCTGAACCAGTACCAGCAATAATAATAACCAGCAACAGCACCATCAATTCCCGAAACGAGTTTTCCAACTTTGTCACACTTATCGACGCGCGACTTGCGCGACCTATCTCTCCCAGGTAGGTCAATTTCAACGCCCTTCGCAGGATCACCCCAATATCTCGTTATCACTTTTGTCACTACTGTTTCGGCGACACTTGATCCGAGGCGAATCCGATCACCCAAACCTTCACCATTCTTCTCGAAAAATTACCCACACAGAACTCTCGAGGAACTGTGAAAATATGCAACGACACCAAATATGAACGAGGAACGGATCTCTCGTGCGACGTGCGGCTTATCGTCGGGAACTCTACCATGGAACTGCGCGAGCGAGCTGGATCAAAACATGATCATCACGGTCTTCGTCTCGGTTCGTCTGTCCGTCCGTTCCGACCGCCGCGTCGCGTCGTCGTCACCGTCATTGCTTGTGCCTTGGGTTTAGCTGGGCTGGTTAGAGCTCTTGCAATGTTGGCAAAACATACACACATGGACCGACCGGGCTCGAAATGGAATGCACTCACCAAAAAGTGGTCAATGTAAGTATAAGAAGAAACGTCAAGTAGATATCCATTACGAAAAATTGCGAATCGACCGGGAATCGAACCCAGATGACCTCACTCAATATCCGTGCGTTTACTGATTCGGCTATATGGGCAAAAAAAAGGTCGTACATTATCTAACTGGATCTAGTAACAACGCCTTGAGTTTTTCGCATTTTCTGTATGTTTCTTCAGCAAGAGCTTTCATCTTGAACGAAAATTTACCGTTCATTCAAACTACGTGCGATATTTGTTGGTTCAGGCTTTTTTCCATCGATTTACACTGACCACATTTTGTCGTGTACATGTTTCGTCAACTCGTACACAAACCCACACGATTACGGACGGTCGCAGCGGTGATCATGAAGAGTGGTACACCCAGTTGTTGGTGCTTCGTCGTCGTCGAACGAATCGGACAGACAGACAGAGTCGCACCAATACTCACAGAAGCGCAAAACAAGCTTTTCAAGCTTTTATGCTATGCTTGCGTGGTGTGTATCATACCTACATATCGATCGATGTGCACTTCTTGGTGTTGTGGTCGCGGTTCTTTCGATCGGTTCGCGCACATTCGGAGGGTAAGTTAAGATCGAAGATCGATCGCAACAAGTATGTAAAAACGTTGTTAGGCTTAGCGTTCCTCTACAACAGGTTCCTGTGGAGGTGTGTGTCTGCTGTATTGCACACGCTAAGCCGCTGAGGTCGTGTAAGGATGCTAACATGGGCCTACTTGAGGCGTTAAGAATAACTTGGGGAGGATACCGCTACTTATTAGAGTTAATCAATTTAGAATAGGCTCTGGCCAAGCAATCAAATGATGATTGATTTATGGTGTAAATCGATTACTTACCTTACCTATCAAAAATGCGTCAGTACTAAGGTAGAATGGGTTGAGACTCACCTAGAAATAAAAGAGAAAAGGAACTTGCTGTAGAATTACCACTTTTTCAGAATTGGCTTATGGGTCAAGCTATCAAATGTGTGTTTATCCGATATTTTCATATCGATCAGGTTCGTCGCTTGAAGAGGTCCCACTCTCCCGTTGTTGAAGTCTCCAACAAACAGCGCCATTTCTCTATTGTTTTACAAAAAAATCGGCGTGGTACAAGGTGGATAACGCGTAATACATATTCCATTGAGCAATGCCCATCCTAATCTCCCGGTGGTACCATCCGGGCCAAAGGGAACTTTTGTGGATGGTTAACTCACAACAGCGTCTGATCCCCATGTTAGGGGCGGCTGATAGACGTCCGAGGGCCAGTGAAGAATCAAAGCTCAACTGTTCAATGTGGTCCTCCAAAGAGATAGGAGGATGCTGTTAGGCTCTGCAAACTATCCGTTAAACCAACCAGCTTCTAAAAGGAAACAAGACAAAAACACGAACCAAATATAATAGTAACGACCTCAGC
This sequence comes from Aedes albopictus, assembly GCF_035046485.1. NCBI lineage: Eukaryota > Metazoa > Arthropoda > Insecta > Diptera > Culicidae > Aedes > Aedes albopictus. The sequence continues at coordinate 127,440,090 of NC_085137.1, read as the reverse complement.
GACGTGAGCTATATACTGTTCCTTTTAATTCCAACTAAGTGTTTGCATCCTATATGACAGATACGCATTTCGACCTCAACTGTAAGGTCATCTTCAGTGTCTCGTACTTGACTAGGCTAATCTCAACTAATACAGATTATTCTTGTGATAATGACATATTTACCGAAGGAGCTTTCATGAAATAGGAGTGGGCTTCGTACAAGGACCAACAACCGTTGGCAGAACTACTAGAGACCTTTGGGAGCTTCATGGTCAACGCAGTGAGTGGTGTGGTCCGATCTTCCACGATCATCCACGAGAAGACGTAAAAGCACAAAAACAACAGGTAAGGGAGAGTGCAGTAAACCGAATTCGACTAGACAACTTAGGAAGCCGACTAAAATCTGTGTTGTTTGTACTAGTGAGGGTCACAAAGCTGCAAACAGTTCTCAGTTTAAGGAGCTAAACATCAACGAACAGTGAAAGACTACACAGAAGAAGAACTTGAGCAGGACATGCCTGAACAGCCACGACAATAATGACCTTACAAGTTATGGCAAATCATTGCCGACTGAAGCACCATATGGATCACCTATTGAATGAGTAGATACGGGATTTTATCGCGAGTCGCCGCTCGGAGATCTAGTGGGTGAACAGATTTACAACTAACTACACCTACAGGGCGATTCAAGCGGAACCGGCCTCAGTGAAACGCAGCCGTTTGTAGTTCCTAAAATTAGGAGTAGTTCAACATCCCAGAAAGTAGCAAGTTCAGATGATATGCCAAAGCTGCAGTAGGTCTATCTCCTTCAATTCCAAACTCCTTAATGGACCTGAACTGCTGACACTGTTGCTTGCCGTACTTAACTCCTTCCGCCAATTTCCGATTGGCGTGTGAGGTGGTATCCGGGAAATGTTCTACCAGATTAAAATCAGGGAACAAGATTGCTTTCTGTGGCGTGACACTTCAACGGAAGATAACTATCACGATTATGTTGCGACGATTGGGTCTACATGTTCGCTTGTGTCAGCCCAAATTGTAAAAAAAAACATAAACATCGTAGAACTTTCCGACCAATTTCCACGGACTACGGTCGCTATCACCAAGCACCACTAGGTGGACGACTACCTGGACAGCTGCCAGACGACCTAAGAAGCAATAGAAGTTGTGAATGAGGTGTAACTCGTTCATGCAAAGGGAGAATTTGAGCTTACCTTTCCAATTCCGGAGATGTGCTGCCAGGCCATAAAAAAGTATAGGAAGATCAACCCTAGGAACTGGCCTTGAAGAGGATTGAGAACATGGAATTGATTTTGGGGATGAAATGGATGCCCAGTGTGAACTGCTTCACGTACACCGTCAACCTTCGTGAAGATCATCAATGGATACTTCAACCACAACCACGTTCCTACGAAGCAAGAAATATTTGAGGTCATCATGAGCTGCGATGGCGAGCAATCGCTTAGGATGGAGTGGAGATCTTGCAATTCAGCCCTCTGCACCAGCTTGACAACGGAAAGTGCAATTATTTAGAGAAGAAGCGTGAGACGAACGAAGCTCTGGTGTCATCCTCTACAAGTGCCAGAACAAAATGGGTGTTCATACCTCCGGCGTCGATGACCAGACGAAAACCAGACGATGAAATCCTGGAAACAATTCTAGTGGACGCCGAATTCATCATTAATTCCAGGCCTCTCACCTACATTCATCTTAAATCGGCTCAACACTTTCAGTTTGGCAACTCCCGTGACCTGAAGATTCTGCTTTTCGAGCCAATACTACAGCAAGGAGACCTACGAAGTAACTGGAAACTGGCCCATCGATTTGCGACGAGTGTTGGCGTAGGTGGGTTAAGGAGTACCCATCGATCATCCCTCGCTGCACAAAATGGTTTGCGGGAACGCGGGGCCTAAAAAGTTGGTGATCTGGTTCTTGTTGTTGATAGAACGGCGCGTCAACAGCAATGGGTTCGCTGACGTCTAGAAAAGTTTATCTCGGTGATAGACGGACGAGTACGTCAAGCACAAGTACACATAGCATTGGGAGTATTCCGAAGGTCCACGATGAAACTAATTCTACTAGACATCGGGGATGCATTTGAACGTGTTCTGTTCATGCTCTGTTCACACATTTTGCTCACGTGAGTCGTGTTCAGGTTTAAACACTGGGGCGATTGAACGCAGTGCATCACTCGGATCATCATCGTTGAGAAGCGCTGGCTGATCGGTCGAGATTTTCACAAGGTTTTCGCGACATCGTTGTCGTTGTCCTACTTGTGAGTGGACGCAGACAGGGTTAGTCTCTTATTAGAGGTTTTCACTTTATTTCCATACACCTCTAAACACATATACTGGGTAGAACCCTAACCAGTTCCCGGGCTAGAAATGTTTCTTGATACTTGTCTCCTTAGATGCCTTTCTCAGCTACAGCAACGTGAAAGAAATCCATGTTCGGGGCTTGGTCCGTCTCTGACTATGTGTAATGGATAGAGTCCTTATGTCGGCCATCCAGCGTATACCCAACATCCAACTCAAAAACATTTACCTCCATCGAAAAATCGCTTAAAATGGTTAGAAATTAACGAATAAATGCGGTGGGCTATTAGTTGGATTGATTCATTTAAGCAAATATGTAGCAGAAACATGGTGGTTCAATTAGACACTTATCGGCCCAGAAGATATTGGACGGCAGATGGCAGACGATTTAGTTCTGAACTGTCAAGTTTGAATACCGTTGCGTGAGCAATCAAATTGTCTAGATTTTGTTCACAAGTGTGAGCATGCTCTTGAGAGCAATCAGGGAACATTTTCGGCTCGCTCATAGAACATGTGCGTTCAATATGCGTCGCTGCTAGACATCATGGAGAGCGGTGAGCCTTTTAATCATGATGGTGGCTCCGTAGAGGAACCCTAGGGCGTCATGTAGGTTCACGGGTGGAGGAATGTTACGAAGAGCCTCGCCATCGTACGCATTATTCGGTACATGAGGCAAACGATTAGACAACGATAGCAACGGTCCCAAAACCCCGGATGTAAACAAATAGGACATAGCACAACAGAAATAAGGGAATCTAAAAGAAATTTTGGCATGTTTTGCGGTACCTTTGAAGTCTAATATCTAAAAGAATTACCATAAATCAACGAAATTTACTTTCCTTCTTAGCTTAAATTAAACGCAACATCATTTCATCAGTATGATCAGTCTAAAGATTAACGGCTACGCAGTCTTAGGCTAAAAAAAAACGAGTTTTATTATTCACCCGACGTTTCGACACGGTGATAGTGTCTTCCTCAGGATGTCCTCATCGTGTCGAAACGTCGGGTGAATAATAAAACTCGTTTTTTTTTTAAGCCTAAGACTGCGTAGCCGTTAATCTATAGAGTCAAGATTACAGTCGATTTCCAACAGCAGTAAGATCAGTGTTAACAGATTTAAATCTTCATAAAATTAAAAGTTATTAGGTGCACAGGCAAATACACGATTGTGAACAAAATCCCTTATAGTAATTTGGATCTGAGATCTAGGCTCACGTGCAACTGAAACTACTTTTCCTAACTAAAAAAAACTTCGCCGAACGAAGATAAATACCCGTAGAGCCCGAAATCAAAGCATTAGGCTACACTTTACATGCAGACAGTAAAGGTCGTATTGTATATTAAATAACATTGCCAAGGTTGAACAGAAATTGTAAGATGTAATATGTACTAGAGATAAACAGCTTAGAGTCCTCAAAACGCAAAATATCTGGTCTGCTTCCGTGGTTTTGGAGATATCATCCGTTATAAAGTCGAGTCTCCTACTAGACGTTGCCACCCACTTTACGCCCATCGCAATTTCTCAGCTGGCTTGTATTCAATCCAGCTGATTTTTTAGCGCTGTTAGTGCTTACTACAGACTCATCACATGCAAAAAATGAACTAAATTGGTTGGAAGACAGCCTGGAAAACGCGGTGGGCGTAAAGTGGGTGGCAGCGTCTAATGGGAGACTTGACTGTATATTCAAATTTGTCGGCAAGTCCGTTCCTCAATGCTTATTAGACACCCAAGGGACCTGAAGATCTTAAAATTGTATAGGAACTAATAATCAAATTCTTATGAGACGAAAAGAATAGCGCTATTGAGTTAGAACGTTACGCCAGAAAGAGGAGAAGAAGAATTACACTGTTTCAATGCATCGATAGTCTTAAGAATTTGTAAGTGTTCGCAATTCAGTGTGGAGTGTTTTTGAGAATTTGTTGGGATTTGTATAGTGTTTTGTTAAAAATAGTGCATATAGTGTCCGTAAGTGTCGTGCAGTTTTCTCCGTCAGTTATACTGTTAGTCCATAGTTTACTAGGCTAGCGTACTACTGCACCACCCACGCTACTTCCAAAACCCACCACCAGAGCGAAAACGAAGTCCTTTTGGTAGCCTGAAAGGGGTGGCAGACGCTGAACCAAGATAGAAGGATGTCTGCGCACGAACGTGCTAACGGGCACGAAAAACGACAGTACAATGTCTCGGGTCACTGTCCGAATACTTAAGGCCAGTAACCCAACTACCCTCCACTCCATAATGCTTGAGGAGTCGCAAAAGAACCACCAGCCGAAATGTTTGAAGGAACAGCTTTAATACTTTGAAGAGTTGTACCTCTGAAGCAAAGATAGAGAAGTGGAAGACAGAAAGCAGAGTCCCACCGCTGACCGAGTCCGTCAAACTACTCGGCCGTCAGAAGACCAGAAGGGCCTGTGCATTAGTATGGGACAAATATCAAATCCTCGCTTCAGTCGACTTTTTAGATCCCATTTAGGTCCCATATGAGCTGTGCAAAATTTCAGCGCAATCAGTGAAACTATAATTTAGCGCAAGCGGTTCAAAGTTTTCATAGGATTTACTATGGGAAAAGTTACACTTTCAGATAATAAATCCCAGAGGGCGTCCCTTGTCTCCTTAATTCAAATCGATCAATGTTTCTTGTAGAATAATCAATTATGAAACTTTCCTTCGAAGACCGCAAAACAATTGGATGCTTGTGGAAAAAGTTATTGATTTATTACCGATTAGTGATCAAATGAACGGCTTTTTGTTTTGTTTTATTAGCAGCACTGTAGCTGCTGCCTTGGCTGCTGCTGTGGGGTGGTGATGCCTCCCGCCACCCCATGCAACAACGGCAGCAGCAGTGCTGCTGATAAAACAAAATAAAAAGCCGTTCGTTGGATCACTAATCGGTAATAAATCAATAACTTTTTCCACAAGCATCCAATTGTTTTGCGTTCTTCGAAGGAAAGTTTCATAATTGATTTTTCTACATGAAGCATTGATCGATTTGAATTAAGGAGACAAAGGGCGACCTCTGGGATTTATTGTTTGAAAGTGCAACTTTTCCCATAGTAAATCCTATGAAAACTTTGAACCGCTTGCGCTAAATTATAGTTCCACCGATTGCGCTGAAATTTTGTACAGTTCATATGGGACCTAAATGGGATCTAAAAAGTCGACTGGAGCGAGGATTTATTTTTTCCATACAAGCGTGTACCATACTACTGTGCATGCCGCCATGGCGTTGCTGTGCCACCCCGTAAGGCCGCAGAATAAACGGAAGGCACTAGCTGTGCTCGTCGCCATCGTAGAAGACCTGAAAGAGCACGCTGTGTGGTGGTGGAAAGTAGAAGAAGGGGTCCCGAAGAAGTAAGAAGGACAGGTTAGATTAGAATGTAAGAATGTAGGAAAGAGGAAAGTGTTAGAAGAAGAAGAGGCCGGAAAAGTCCGGAAATGAATGTGTAAATATAACGTGACGTGAGTTTTTATGTACTACAGTGCGAAGATTCCCTGCCTGCGATTAACTGATCGAGAAGCATGTCGACCCTGAGGTGTTGTCTCAGGGAGTCTCAGAAAGGCTCCCCTACTGAGCTAGTCAGCAATTACAAATCAAAAGGTCGAAAATGTGCTAAAAATTCCGATATCTCTACTGGTTTGCTCGTGCTTTGAGCTGGAAATGCTTGATACAGATGATTTTTAATCTCTGAAACTCACTAGCGTCACCTAGTGGATAAAACTAGGATCAACTAGTTTCATCATCAGATAACTCTTGATGCCCTGATCAACTTAGCTGAAGATGAAATTCTATGAAGTCTGAGAGAGACGTTCAGAGATACAGAAGTTCAGCATTTTGAAACTCAGAAGATTAGAATTTCTAAAGTTAACTTGAGGCACCTAGCAGATAAATCCAAGTTGAACTTTTTTAACTTTTTCTTAAGAATTGTTTTTATTGAAGGTCTGAATCTCAAAATACAGAAATAAAAAAAAAACTTAACCCACTGGTTTTTTTTTATCGTAATGTCCTAATCAACTTTGCCGAAAACGAAATTCTTGTCTATAATCTGAATCATAAGATACAGCATTTTAAAAATTACTAAGACACACTAGAGCCATTTACGGACAAACCTTCATCAAAGGATGACCTTTAATGACCTGATCAACAACTAGGGCTTCACAAATCTTGATGTCCTGATGAATTCCGCCAGGCAAAATTCTGCTATGCAGTCTGGTTCTTTGTAACAAAAAAAGCAAAACACTACAAATGCATTGTGCCCCACATAAGACGAAATTCGATGAATGACTATGAATAAAACCCTACAAATGCGCTATATTGTATTTTTTATTGCATCCAACGTTGAATACTGCTTAGTAAATACAATAGAACCCTACAAATGCATAAAAGGTGCATCACAAACTTACAACATTCAACACAGAACTTAAATTGTGCTCTGTAAATGAAGTCCTATCCCGGAATAACAAGGGTTAACCCGGGAGCGATCGCGTCGTGTACTGAGTACACGCACCATGAAAAATGCACGCTACACAAGCACACAATATACAAATTCATGTAAAGGCATGCAAGGAAAGCACTTCAGTGGAAGTTCTCAAAGAACTCAGTGTTGGAGAGAAGCAGGCCAATTTGCACTGGGAACTTAGAGTCAGAAAAAAGATGTATGTTCTAAAGCAGAGTCTCTGCGGTAATCGAGAAAGTTATTGATTAAAAAAAACGATCGCTGAACGCTAATGGGTTCAGGCGCACAACGCAGTCGCAGTGTACTCATTGAAAGTACTCGTCTAAATCTCACAGATGTTACAATCTCAATCGTCGAATGTAACGACCTATGATGAGGAAAAAAGGCAAAACTAAATAAAATGTAGAATACTTTAATTATCGAGCTATACTGCCAGGTTTAGCAGAGCAAAAAAAAACATCGACTTAAATGATCAACGCCACACAAGCGCGGACCAACTCTTCGCTCATATAGGGGGACCCAACCAGGTTGGCTGTACTGTGTAAATACGTAAATGCATCAGATCGCTTGCTCGTCGCTGGATGTGATCGGATCGTGTCTGAAAGTAGGTGTAGCTACGTACCTCTCACTTGATCCACCAGCAGCAGACAGACAACCATTACGTTGGCGGCGGCGGCGGCAGTGGCCAAGACGTCGTCGACGGCATCGAAGACGACGATAAGCTGGATTTAAGTTATTGCGGGATGATGATCGATATGCTCGACCCGTTTCAACGAGTGTGCTGTGCACATGCTCGCCTCACCACCTTAGAGGGGCTGCTATTTGACACGCACATGAGCGCGCAGATACCTAGATGCATTTAGTTGCGATTGGAACATGCGGCGGAGAACACGACGACGACAACGACGACGATGACGATGACCCGGAGAATTAATAGTCGGCCAACGTTTTCTCGGCACATACCTCCCCACCTACCTGGATGTAGGTATGCGAAGAAGCAGATTAAGTCCGTCGATGGCGGTGAAAAATTGATGGACGGTTAGCTTAGCTACGACGACCCGGGATTAGAAACTTGGTGAGTGCTGTTTGTAAATGCATGCATTTGCATCATGCTCACAGGTTCAGAAATAAAAACAAAAATCGAAACGCCCAAAAAATCACCTGTTCGATTGCTTCGTGTTGCCGTCATTAGGTGATCATAAAATAGTGCCATTAAACAACTGACTATAAAATTAATTGCAAACACGCTCATCGAACCGCCGCGCCGCCCGCTCGATGACAGGGTCCTAGCAAGACCTTGAGTGCACCGTTTTAGCCCGAAGATGAGATGCATCACAAGTAACTATCGTAAACTTATACTTTATCGCCCAGGTTCAGGATTTCGGTGTCACTTGACACCGTTCATCACTCAGGGGAGGGAAACGGACAGGTTGAACCTGTCGTTGGGTACAGCGCAGCGTTTGGAAAGGTTTCCAGCATCATAAAACCCATACAACTTCACACCAAAGGCGGAAGGACCTGTGTTTTGAAGAACACAAATTGCGTTCGGGCAGCACACTTTCCGATAACAAGTGGACAGGTACCCCGAGACGCGGGAGCAGTTAAGTATGTGAAGAATTTATCACTCTTACAAAGTGCTTCCCGTTCGTGCCGGTCAATCATTCTTCTGCGTCTGCGCTTCAAGGGCAGAGGGCAGGATCACCGAGATGCAGGTATCATTAGTACTAGTTGTCGATTCAGCGATCAGCTCGTGATTTGATTATAAATTGAAAGGAGTTTCGATTCAAGGAGAACATTTCAAATCTTGTAACATTCTATGCTTCGTGAGCCGCACACTATAAATTGTAGTGAAGCAAGCAACCCACAATTATTGCGATCATCAGCTGTGGATTGATCTGAGCATGACCGCGGACATGATGAATGATCAATTATATATTTTTTCAATCCATTTTGCATAGTTAGGAACCCTAGCATGGGGTAGGAGATCACAGATCGGTTGGGACTTGAACATTTAATAAATGATCTCAGCGACAGGTCATATCAAATTGATGTGCAATGATTTTTTACACTGTTCAACGAACCAAAAAATAGAAAAGTAAAAGCATGGTGTCTGTTTAACTCGTGGGACTTACATGAATTTCCTCATGGTTTAGTGTTATCTCATGGTTTTTGCAGGTTTTTACAGGAGAGAGGGATTCCGAAGAAAAAGCATGTTACTTGCCCAAGAATTTGTTCCCAAAAATTGCATAATACTCTCTACGTAGTTTATGTAATTATTCCATATAACCAGTGCGACCACGTGGCAATGGTTCCGCTCCTTTGCAGTCCAGCACTCCTCATCGCTCCTTTCAGTACTATGAACAGTAAGATCGAATGAGCATCGCCCTGCTGCAGACGGTCTAAGGTTACGAACGATGACGAAATTTCATTAGCAACCCGTGCACTTGATTACGATCCGTCAAGCGTCGTTCGGAAGCTTCGTCGAAAAAAAAACATGTTCGATAATAATCTGCCATAACTCAATACTCTTCACTCAATCAAAAGCCACCATTAAACCAATAAATAGACGATGGGTCTGCAAATTGTACTCCTGACATTAATCTGCAACAGGGTGAACATCTGATCTGTCGTTGATAGGCCCTCACGAATACCCGGCGAAGAACTCATCAATCGGCCTCAGCCTGTTAAACAGAATTCCGGAAAAAATCTATTATGCTGAAGTGAGAAGTGTTTTTCCTCTGTAATTCGCGCACTCCAGTCGATGCTCTTTATGGTTTAGAGGGAAATCAGCAGAGCAGTTCTTTCTCAGTAGTCTCTTCAGCCCTCGAATTGCTGTCTAGACCTCATCTAGCGTTGGAGATTCCACAGTCTGTCCGTCGACTTCAATTCGAATACTGTCTGTCGCTCTTCTATTCCCACCGTTCAATAATTCCTCTAAATGATCTCTCTACCTGGCATCTATGTACCATTGTTTTGTCTGTCAGCAAGTTTCCATCATTCTATTTTTCTCCCCATGCCATGGACAATTTCATAAAACCTCCGCCTATCATTCTGTTCCATGCTGTTTTGTGCTTGAGCAATTACATTTTCCTCATGGTCGTTCTTATTTTTGCGGTGGGTTCGTTTTTCGGCTACTCATGCTTCCCTTGCTCCCTGCTCTGCCGGGTCCCCGACACCAACATCCAGCTTCTGGCAACATTCTTCTCGTCTGTTACCCTCTGGCACTCCTCGTCGAACCTCCCATTTCTAAGTCGTCTTCGAGCAGTGCCTATCACCTCTCATCAATGACATCCGAGAAGTGGCGGCCATCTACCAGTATACTTCGTTGTTAGGTTGTCTCCAGGTTTGCTTGTGAATGTCCTTGCGGGCAAACACGCAAAAACTGCTACGCTCAAAAATGTGTTTGGCCTGCACATTTTTAGTAAACATCCATGCCGCACATGACTGTGTTCGAAACACACATTTTTTAAAAATTGCTCGTACGCTCACATGAGCATGTATTTTGCAATAATTTCGACATGGCAACCTCACTGGGTTTATAAACCACCTTCAAATACCGAAAAATATTGATATTTTGCAAAAATGTGAGCGTACGAGCAATTTAAAAAAAATGTGTGTTTCCAACACAGTCCCTGTGCGGCATATGGGCGCTACTCAAAAATGAGAGTTTTTATTTTAGAGAGAAGTAGGTAGGTGCTACTAAAGGCCATCTCCATGGCAGCAACTAAATTGATTAATCTTAGACTAGTGTGATTTGTGACGGAGTGAAAGCTCTCCATACCGGCAAGGAAAAAAAAAAGACCTCTCTCCGACCTGCGCGTCGGTATCACCGATGACAATCTCAACGTCGTGTTTTGGGCATTCGTTAAGATATGTGTCCTTCACATCATTGGTTTTGTTGTTGGTCGGCTCCCCAAGCAGCACGCAAGTCACAAAGGAGTGTCGAGGTTTTTGGTTGGACAAGAGTCATTTTCAAGTAATTCTGCCTTTGAGTTAAATTCACATGAATGTAGCTCCTGTGCAACCAAAAACGTGCGCTGTCGCCACTTTTTTGGGACTTGTGTGCTGCTTGGGTCATAGACATTGATAAAGCTGTAGTTGTCAACTTTGTCGAAGACAATAGAGTGATCCGACCCCTGCGAAAAAAAACTGTGAAAAAAGTTGTACCCTAGGAAAATGTGAAGCAAAAACTGGATGCTATTTTTGAAAGACTTAAGTAACGATTCTTACAGTTCTACTAAGTTCCTCCGGACAATTGAAAAGATTCTATCAAGACGTCCGAAAATTTATAATTAAAGCCGCTTTAAACATTAAACTTGAAACTACTAGACATAGGATAGCGAGCCACTTAGGCACTGGTCAGTATGTTGGGCACTCTTCGCTATAACTCAGTCAATTCTAAACCAATTGACTTGAAATTTTGTATACGGCTAGATACTATACGCATCGCACCGCGTTTCAATTCCAAAAATTATCTCAATTGGTTCAAAATTGACTGAGTTATAGCAGAAAAGTGTCCAAAATCGAAGCCGAGATGGTACCACTTCCCTACCTAGCTAATGCCTGAAGCTCATATGCACAAAATGTGTTGAAAAATTAACACATTGAAATGGAAAAAAAAAACTGTTTAAACAAATCTCATATTGAATTTCAAATAACTCAACGTACATATGTACAGATGGGTAAACTAAATTAATACCTGGAAGGCGATCAAACGCGTCGTTCGCATTCTGTTTGATACGACGGATAACTACGTAGAGGTAGATGCTCGAAAACAACTCACTCAAAGTACAAATTTTCAGTAATACCAATCCGTGTGGTCAATTATGACGCGTTTGATCGCCTTCCAGGTAGCAATTGTTCTTCCTCTACAAGTGGTTGGGGAAGCGTTGCCTGTACGATAGGCAAACAGTTTCAAACAATAAACAAATCGCTTTCGCTCTTCGTACATATGTACAACAGAGATGGTTATATTTACGGTTTAGGGGAAGATGATATAGATAGATCGATGAGATTTGAATTACCTTGACACATTCCACGCACCTCTACGCCAAGGGTGTGAAATATCAAAGTGATTGTTTCGCCCCAAGCTTTCCAGCATATGAAAAAGGGTAGATTCAATCTAAGGAAAACCATTTGTTTTACTTAAAATTTGACTGGTTACGTATTTAAATAGCTAGGTGAAGTAATAGCATTTTATGTAAGAAAAATGAAGTTTTTTATTGATAATTTTCAAATATGCCTGCTGGCACAATAAAGTTCGAAAACATTATAACTATTTTTTATTAATGTAGTAAAATAACGTATATTTTATACATCCAAAGGACACTTTTTATAAAAATGGGTTTTGATATATTTTAAGCACTTTTTGCAATAGCCGCAATTTAATGGTGTCCCGTTACGAAAATAGTATGTTTGTTGTAATAGCGAATTTATTACTAGCTTTAGAAAAATGATTTTCAGGATTCTCTTAGTACTCGTGGAGACCTTTCTTCCAACATATAGGTTACCATGATCGACGCGTTATCTTAGGCGTTACAATGGGTGCGTAGATTTGGTGTCCCGTTACGAAAATTTTAAAGACATTCATAAGTGGATAAATAAGTTTGGTTTGATCAAATATTTAACCAAAAATCCGTAACCATGATGAAATGATATTATAAGGTGTATATATTTTCATTATCCTTCTTGCTGTAACGCCCCTACGGCCCTACAGCTCTCCACGGAAACTTCGTAAACAAAGGGCAGGTATTCTGGTGGATCAGTATAAAAAGTGATGTTTTATTAAGTTTTGTGATGACAGCATACTCTTTAAAAGCTATAACCTTTTTAACATGTCCTGTGAATTACCACCATGATGTATAAAAAGGTTTATAGAATCACACAGCGTTCAAAACTTGAAGATTCCGAAGTGATGGTTGGCATTCCTTCTTTACCCCATACATCACCGTATAATTTTCTTTTATGACGACAAACATATTTTGAAGCTTATGTTCTTTTTGAAAAATAAAGTGTAAAATGCATCACGAAAATGGCGTAGCATTACTTTTTGTGATAACATAAATTAGTAACCGTTGATTGAAAGTCTAGCGACCTCCCTCTTGTCGTTTTGGTTGACAACTTTTTTTTTCTTCTCGAAATCCGTTTGTTTGTATCGTTACTGGTTGTCGTTAGCTAAATATCAACGGAAAGCCCCCATACTCCCAGTCCCATCCCCTCAAAAAAAAACTTTGTTCTCTCTAACCTCGACCAAACGGCAAGTTCAACGGTTCCCCAAAACTATCATAGAATAAAAGAAAAATCTCCTTTAAAATGTAAAATTTATTTCAATGAAAATTGGCTCCTTTATCCCCAAGGCGCATGAGCCTTCCAATAAAGGATTAAAGCAACATGCGACATATGCTTGAAAAGACTGTGTTGGAAGAATGTACTATAGATATCATTGAATCTTCTTCGGATCATTATAATGTAGATTGTAGAATGTGGAAAAACCGAGAAGATAGATACGTCGCACAACCATCGTTTTGGAGATACAATTAAACTTCACGTACCCGACCCCCGATAACTCATTTTCAAAATGCTGGCATTTCGTCAATTTTCATTTCGTCGTTTTTATGTCGCCCTCGATCGATCATAAATTGGTGCTTATTTATTACACTCAAATGACCATGTAGTATCCGAAACCATTCCGGAGATATTCCGGATTGTACTAAGGTCAGGGTGAGGGGAAGGGATCTGTTTTGCCAAATGGCTAAATGTGATTATTTCGTGTGTGTTGTGTTTGAGAGGCCACCGCGGAACCTGCTCCAGATGTTAAGAAGCGGCCATATCGGTTGATACATACTTAAGTCATTTTTTTCTATCCCATTCTTTCGAAATGAAGATTGATACGTCGCTCGGCATGTTTTGGTTACAAACCAGAAATATTCCCGATGACACCCCCGTGGAACCTGTGCTAAATGTTCCGAGGTGGCCATTTAGTTGATACATACTTCAGTCTATCCACAGACAAACAGGCGTAACACCTAGAACAATTTTCGTGAAAATCATCGCCCAGTTCACACTACCATCACCTGGTGGAAATGTTTCACGAAACACTGCGTTGTGCAATATCGTCAACAGAAGGCGCTAGTGTTGAACGTCAAACGCAAATAAAAACGATGTGTTCGCCTTTGGTTGTGAAAGCGACAACTATGAAGATATTAAATGATCGTTAAAAGCATGGTGGATAGAAATTTCGCCAGTGTTACGTCTGTTTGTCTGTGGTCTATCGTTTCTGACTCAGTCATTCGAAATCATGAAGATTGATATGTCGCACGGCATGTTTAGGTTGAAAGCCAGAAGTGTCCCCAATGAGGCCCCACGGAACCTGTCACGGGAATCCGGATGGGCCAACTGATTCAAATCTGGTTATAGCAGTTGTGTTTCACTATTCGCAACAAAAATTTTGTTGAAAATCGATGGTTGAAACACAACAACATACGAAATAATAACTTTTAGCCATTTTGACAACCCCCTGACCCCAGCACAATCCGGAATATCTCCGGAATGGTTTCGGATATTGCATGGCCACTTGAGCATAATAAACTATCTCCAATTTATGATCAATTGAGGGCGACTTCAAAAAAATCGGATGAAAATTGGTGAAATGCCAGCATTTTGAAAATGAGTTGTAGAGGGTCAGATACGTGAAGGTTAAATAAAACTCGAAAAAGGTTCCCCAGGGCGCATTCCGATGGCCACCATAGGGCCAGGGTGGGTTTGAAGGACTATTGGTGTCCTGCCGGACAGCTACTATCTATCTGGAAAATATTGCCGAAGGCACCAACATTCTATCTAGCAAAGCATTCAATCTACAACTAGATGACTTAAGCCGTAACACAGGGGATTTTTCGGCTTTCAGTCTGTTAAGCGATTGAAACGAAAATATCTTTCTTACGCCCGACGTTTCAATGGGCTATGCCATCTTTTTCAAGGGTTCTGTAAAGGTCAATTGGCTTAGTTACATGAAGATACAAGAACATACAAAAACTACAGTCTTACAAGAATATTTTTCGTTTTTCGTCTGGAGGTTCAATCTTTGCGTGAAAACTTGTCAACATAATCTGGTTCATCAATTTCCTAAAATATCACAATCAAAATCACGATTTAACAATTTGAACATGTAACTAAGCCAATTGACCTTTACAGAACCCTTGAAAAAGATGGCATAGCCCATTGAAACGTCGGGCGTAAGAAAGATATTTTCGTTTCAATCGCTTAACAGACTGAAAGCCGAAAAATCCCCTGTGAATTCGAAGCAGTCGATAGCATCTACGTATTAAGCCGTAACGGGACACCATTTGCAAAACACTGTTTTCACGCGAGCGTAACGCTGCGCTCCCAAAACTAAATCAAGAATATTTCCAAAACTATACATTTCTCAGTAAAACTCACTTCGGCAATCTTGTTCACATCAATCCAAAGAAGAAATGTCTAGAAGACTCTATTATTCAAAACTTCATAACAGAGCTAATATACGCATTTCAGATTGAAAATTTTAAAAAGAAGATTTCTGCGATGGTGTCCCGTTACGAAATGTAACATGTTATATAAAGTAAATTGCAACCAAAACCCCATAGAACAAATATTGCATCAGCAAGTACATCTAATAAGCTTGTTATAAAACCTGTTAAACCATATGATCATGAACATTAAAATTGATTGCAGACGTCATTTGTTCACGAAAGTTAGTTCCTCGCGGTGTCCCGTTACGCTGGAATGTGTCTTATGACAACTAAGTTGCCGGGTCATTAATTGGCTCGGTAGCTTAGTTTGTAAAGCACTTGTCTAGCGAATAAGGGTCGTGAGTTCAAATCTCACCTGAGCTGTGGATTTTTTTCCCAATTTAACCTATAATTTACCCATCTGTACATATGTACGTTGAGTTATTTGAAATTCATAATTAACCACACGGATTGGTATTACCGAAAATTTGCACTTTGAGTGAGTCGTAAATCTCATAGTGCTGGTGGGGTTTAAACCCACGTCTCCCCAAATTCGCTAGGCAAGGCGCGTTGACCAACTTCGCCACAGATCAGGTGGCGGTCTGTGATGTGGAAATTCAATCCAACGTACACCTCAACCCACGTTCTGCATCACAACTCTCCATCTCCTTCGGTTCTTTGATGTTCACTTGTGCAACACTCTCTGAGAGTGCCTATGAACAATACTCTAGTCCTCAGAGAATTGTTACTTGTTTTGTGGCGAAGTTGATTAATCTGCTGTGTTTATCCAACTTGGGGAGACGTGGTTTCAAACTCCACCCGAACAGCGTGGGATTTATTCAAAGGTTTAAAAGGAATTACATCGGTGATTTTTCTAGGGATTTGAATAAGTTTTAATAAAACGACCGTTCAGGGACGTAGTACGCAATCAGCGTGCCTGTTTAGAGCATAATGACCCACATGCATGACCTGGGTCATAGAGTAAAGAAATATGCTCAAGAAGTTCCTTCGAAAATGTCACAAAGTTCTTCGAAATAGTTGTATAGGAATCGATTTCAAAGAGTTCTACAGCAGCTCCTCTAGGAGAATTTCTAGGGATTTAAGAAGTTCTCCAAAAGAGTTTCTGCAGGAGCTTCTCATAAAGCTTGAAAAGACAAGGGCTGAAAGTCTCCTAAATAAAGACAAATCAATCAAATCAATCATAAAGCATCTCTGGGAACTAATGGTGGAGTTATGTTGGGATTTCCTCCCGATGTTCCGAGTCCTCTAATGCATGTCCAATAGTTTTCTTGTTTTCTAGTCTTCTTCAATTTTAGGTAGTAACTTTTAAAAAATAACTTTAGTTTGGAAAGGGGGATGGCTTTCTCGATTGATTTTTATCTACATTCCCGACATTTAGGCCAAGAAATTTCAAGGATCGTAGCAACCCAGAAGAGCATCCCGTATGCAAATACCCCAAAAACGATACATGGAAGACACTACGACCCTTGAAAAAAGCCAAATTCCTAGGCAGAAACGTCGGGAATGTAGATAAAAATCGTTCATGATTTGAAGACTGAGTTCCAGTCGTAAAACCCTATACTAGCTTGAATATTTTTTAGTATTTCCCACCATATTGGTTTTTCAGATGTTGTTTTTCTGGGATTTTATCAATAAATAAATCCACAGTTCTCTCAGGGAAATTCCTCGCTTCCTCCACAAATCTTACAAAGAGTTTCTGCAGGAACGCAACTAAAATGAGTTGCATTATGAACATTATGCAACTATTTTTCATTAAGCTACTTATTTCAGTTGCATTATGAACCGGTACGGAAAAGTTGGCCATTATGATACTGAAATGAGTAGTATAAAATAGAAATTATGACAATTGCATAAAATATATTTTATCATCTTTTATGAATTAATTACGGAAGAACACATTACAATATTAGAAAGATTTCAGTGATATTTCAAAAAATAAACTCATCTGTGATGATTTTCATTCATTGCATAAAGTACTCCTAAAGGCATTTTACAAAAGACTCTCAGAGGAACTTTTTAAGAAACTAAGAGAAAATCCAGATAGATTTTTTGGATGAAATTCATTGGAGAATTACAAAAAAACATAGAAACAATCTTGAAGAAAATATAGGATATTTCAAGACCAAAGGAACTCCTAGCAGAGTTTCTAACTAAATTATCTCCTACTTAGAGGAACTACTGGAACAATTTCTAAAATATTTCTAGAGAAGTTTCGAAAGGAACTTAAGAAGAAACTTGAGTAGGAATACCGGAAGGAACTCTGGGAAAACTATCTGCAGGAACTATTGGAAACATTCGTGCATCAATTACTTGAGGAATCCCTGCAAAAACTTTCGGAGCATTTTGCGGAAGAATATCTAGGACTGTTAAAGGAATTTTTAGAACAATTCCCTCAAGAACTATCGAAGAAATTCTTAAAAATAATTCCCAAAAGAAACTTGCAATAACTTCGAAACAAATTCTCGCAAGTATTTTGGATGAAACAGTTACAGGAACTTTTCAAAAGATGACAGAGGCTCCTCTAAGATTTCCTAAAAGAAGCTTGAGATTACTGCAAAATAGAAACAAACCTAGGCATGTCTTCTGAAGTCGCCACGAATAGTGGTGTTGTCATCTAACTCTTTCGCGACCCATTATGAAACCTGACTATGACTTGGCGCAAATCTCCGTTTCAATTACCTCTAGTGCAAAAGATTGCCACTTGGATAAAACCGTGTAGTAAAGATATAATCTCCGTCAAACTCAGGCACGCGCGCGCACACTCAATGACATTTCATCTCGCCCGTAAAGCTTGCCTCGTTCATCATCCCTCGCTCACTCCGTCCGTAGTGTGCGACACCGAGTCACCGAGTCGTGACCAAAATCGCAACCAAAACTCAGGTAATTCAAAACATGACCACAAAAAGTGAATTTAAGCAAAAGAGATGTGACTGCGGAAAGGCGTGAGTTCTGGAATTTCGGTATCCTCTGTCTCCGTCTCCCTTGAAGACGATGATGCTTAAACTTTCACCTTTCGCGACTTACTCAATTGATTGCAATTGTCCGGCAAGGCAAAAAATGGCACATTTCTGCGCAGTAACGAACCTACTCAACTTCGCGGTGGCGGTCGGTGGAGGACTGTGTCATTTTCATAATTTATACAATAATCGCAACTTTTTTGCACTTTTCGCTGTGGTGGTGGCGAACGAG
This sequence comes from Aedes albopictus, assembly GCF_035046485.1. Lineage (NCBI taxonomy): Eukaryota > Metazoa > Arthropoda > Insecta > Diptera > Culicidae > Aedes > Aedes albopictus. The sequence goes on along the minus strand of NC_085137.1, from coordinate 127,421,644 downwards.
TCTTCCCGTTTTGGGGTACAGCATACAGTCTCGTGAAGGCAATTTCAATAAATTATTCAAATTATAAGATTTCCTCCCAAAGCTGGAACTCTCTGATGGTCACAAATGCCCATTTGTAGATATTTGTGAGCTATCATATTCGTTACAGCAGGAGAAGAAGTTCTACTTCATAGAACACAATCAGTAAGCATGCTCCAACAAAACCCCAAATATGCACAACCCATCCATAGGATTTCTCCTCATTTAAAAACCCGAAGCTGCACGCTTCAATCCAAATGAAGAATTTCACTGCTCATTGTTTAATAGTTCCCGGAACAAATCAAAATTTCATGATCGCTTTTCTTGGTGCGCTTGGTTTGCTCGCTATGTCTGCCTGCATGCCACATTTCCCTATCGGGAGGTTCGGATCGCGCCTTCATCACCACCGTTGTCGTCGCAAGACTCGCTCAGACACCAAGAGTGCAAGATCCGAACCATTATTTTTTTGTTATTTTTTATTTTATGTCGTCTCCCAATAAAGTTCAAATGCGGAGATCATCAACGACAGCAGCAACAACAGTGCCAGTCAGTGTGCACAGTCGTTAGCGCGGCGTGCAATCGTTATTGTCGCGTCGCGTTGTTGCTCGATAAAAGCGTGTGAGCTTTGGAGAACGATCAAACGCGACAAGTTTGTTTTCTGCTGGAAGAAGTATTCAGGATGCAAGCAAGAGAGGTGATTCATTCACCCAACAGTGCAGAATTCCCTGCACATTAATAGCACATTTTTTATAACTCCTATAAAGTTGTGCTGGTTGTTAGGACATGGCCAATGCAATAAACAGTTCTTTCTTTCTTTTTCTCTTTCTTCCTCCACTTCAACTTTAAACTTGAGTAGATACAGTGATATATAATGTCTGCCGTGGTGAACAATTGCATCTTTGCATTACTCTTTCTCATTCTGCCCCACATTGTCCAACAATTTGACGTTGCAGGCGTCATTTTCGTCTAAAAATAGAAGATCACCAATACTTACACATTGAAGATATCTGTTTGCCCCAAGCAGTTCCTTGGTTGCTAGTGTAAATATAGCTGATCTATCATCTATACATTGTCTAGAATCTTTGAACTAAAATATATGCCAACTTTCCAACCGACAACATTGATTTTGATTGGATTGATTGTTTTGGTGCAGGGACAATCGATAGTTTTTGAAGCACTGTTTGTTTGTCGATTTTCTGCGCCAATCGCGCCATCTGCACCATCGAGAAAACTCAAAATTCCAATACTTTTCAGCAGCAGCTTGTTCCGAAGAAAATAACCCATCAAAAGTATTGGTTTATGAATAAACATTAAAATTTATGTGCCCCACACAGTTGTTGCAGCAGTGCATTTGCATTTATGAAGTGCTGTGGTGACCACACGACGACGCTTAAGATTGATGAAAACTCCAAGGGCAACGACGCGACGCGACGGTAGGGAATCGCGTCATAAACACACGCATTCAGAAGGCGGAGGCACCATATACCCACAAACATACAATATACCTACCTATGTTAAGTGTATGGACATTTCTTGGAGAAAGGTGGGAGATCCAATCATCATAATTCATTTGGTGCTTTGTTGGAAATTTGTAGATCAAATTTTACAGAGGTCATCGTATGTTTCAAGGATGGATTTTATGGAATCAATAGGGACGTTTGTATGACAAAACATATGTAGCTTTAACTTTGGGAACTTCTTCGGAAATTTGATGGGAAACTTCCTCGGCAACTTTTTTCGGAGTTCCTTCAGTATTTTTTTTCGGGAACTTCTCTGGTTTTTCAAATATTGTGATAATTTCTCATGCATTATTGTATTTTTTTGCGAATTCTTTCCGCAATTTATTTAGACATGTTTTCGGCAAATCGCTTAGAAAATTCTTCCGTAACTTCTCTGAAAATTAATTCGATAATTACTTTGAAAATTCAATCGGATATTCATGACAAATTTTGTCAGGCAAATATTTTGGAAACTTCTTTGGTAATTTCTTAACTAATTTCGTTTCATCGTTTTGGCAAGACGGACTTGGTGGGCTAGTGGCTTCCGCTTCTGATTTATATGCAGAAGTCCTGGGTTCAATCCCTGGCCCGTCCTTTCTCTCCTACTTTGTATCTTTTTATCTGTTTCTCTTCTCTACATATACAATTTATGTATATTGATAAGTTTATAGCCATCGCTTGAACAGAAACGGGTTAAAAAGTCGTTTCCCTTCCTTCAAACTTTCCTAGCACAATATCAATCTATCATATAACGTCTACGAGTTATGCAATCAAGCAAACTGTGTCGCAATATCTTCATACCAACCATACCTGACCAACACTCCGACAACCGCATGAATTTGTGCAGACGCAGAGGTATATTCGGTCTGATGTGGATACAAATGATTGCAATCACGTCCTTCCTCTTCCCCATTTTTTTTATTAATTCCTGCAGTGATTCCTTTAGAAATTTCTTCAAAAACGCATCTAGAAAGAAAATCCCGCATTTTTTTTTTTGTAAACTCCTTTTGCAATTTATTTCAGGATTTTTTTTAAATTTCTTCAGAAATTCGCTAGAGAATTTCTCAGGCATTTTTTTAAATCGGCAATTCTTTCTGTAATTCCATGGCAAATTTCTTTGGCACTTCCGATAATGAATTACTTAATTTTCAAAGAAGTTGTTCGATAAATTATTGAAAGAATGGCTGCCGGAATTTACGAAAAAAAAATGCCGGAAGAATTCTTGATGAATACGCTGACAGAGCTGTGAAAAGAATTCCAAGTGTATAGTTTTTTTTTTTTACATTAACTTGTACCAAGGGTGTATTATTATAATAAATAAAAAAATAAAAAATGTTTACTTTTACTTGTTTTGAAAATTGATAAAAATTAAAAATTTGAGAGAAAAAATAGTTAAAAGCATATGACTATCCAGGGCATATGACCATCCACATTTTCAGGTAGAAGCTCTTAACTAGAACAAAATTTCATTTGAATTGAAAAAGGTCTCGTCTACACGATTCGTACGTTGAGCAGGAAATGCTCATTTGAGCAATCAATAATTTTACGCAGCATAATAGTGAACATTCATATCAATATCATTAGCTTTATCACAGCAATTCGTACAATACAGACTACGATGCATTGAAATAATGTGCTACATTTTTTTTGTAGTGCTAACTATGTTTAATAGCAAATATAAGTATTCCTTCAAAATTTTCTACGATTTCTTTGGAAATTCTTTCTGCAATTCCCAAGAACATCCTATCGGCAAGTCGATTAAGAATTGTTTCAGCATTTTTTTGGAAATTGCTAAGGCAATTCTTTATCCTTTATCCTTTATCCTTTGTGAATTTCTCTGTAATTTTTAGGCATTCTTTTAACATTTTTTCAATCAATTCCTTTGGGAAATCCTTTGGTAATACCTTCAAAAATATATTCGGTAACAACTGATTGGGTAAAGGGAATTTCTTTTGATTTTGTCTGGCATTTCTACTGCTATTCTTTAGGAGCTCCTTCATCATTTTTTTTCAAGAATTCCTACGTTTATTTTTTTTAACAAATCTTATTAGGATCTTTTTCGGCCATTGTTTGTGAGGTAGCTATTGTGAATTCCTTTTACAAAGCACTAACCTCCTTGCCCACTGCTCCTGTCTCCATGCAATTTCTATTTTTTATGTATGAAGTGGCGAAGATTAGAGCAGAAGTTTAGGGGGCGGAGTCTAGCGCTTTTACCTTATGAATAATTTAAACAATTCCTTCGTAAATTCTTCAGAAATGCTTTTCATGATCATGTTGCTGATGCATTTTTTTTTATCCTTTCCGCAGTTTGTTTAGCAATGTTTTCGGAAAATTCTTTGAAAACTTATTTGAACACACTTCCGGGAATAAAATCAATATTTTTTTTTATAAATTTCATCGGAACTTTCTTTAAAATTTTAACAGACAATTATTTTGTCTGTTCAGATTTTACCACATTTCTTTACCCATATTCTTTGAGAGTCCTTTCGGAAACGTATTCAAATTCTGTGGAAATTTATTCACTTGCTTGTGGTTATTCCTTTGGAAATTTCTTCAGCAGCTCTTTGGAATATTTTTCGGCATTTCTCTTGGAAGCTCATTAGATAATTATCGTCAAAAATATTTGAAAATTAGTTCGAAAACGCATTCGGCAATTTATTTGTTTAGTTTTTTTAGGTGAAACTTTTGGACATTTCTTTAGCCATTTTCTAATTTTAGGAAAGGCCTCTGGAAATCGTTTCGTAACTTTTTTTTTAAACTCCTTCAACAGTTCTTGCAGAAATTCCTTCAGCAACGTCTCTTTAAAAATTTCTTATTCAATTCCTTGGGAATTTCTCAGGTAGCTTGTTTGAAAATTTCTTGAAAAATTCATTTAGCATCAGTTTTTTTTTTTGAAAATCGACGATTCTTTCTGGAATTTTATGGCAAATATATTCAGCACTTCCGATAGAGAGTTTTGGTTTTTTATCTGTCTGAAAAATAACACAAAAAATGGAGTCAGAATTGTAGAAAAAGTTTCTAAAAGAATTGACCCAGAGGCCTGCAAGGGTCCCCAATTAGCTTTATGGATAAGGCTTGGGCATGGATTTGGATCACCTTTGGGCATAATGTATCATTGTGCTTGCCTCACAATATACAAATTCATATAATCAATTAATAACTGTGGAAGTTAAAGAGAGATGACCCATTCCAGAATGTAGAGTCACAAAGAAGAAGACCCAGAGGTAATTTCTTGGGTCGTTGCAAAATAAAAAGTTTCCTAAGACATTTTTGAACAAAATAGGATTTCCAGGATTTGCCGAAGGAATTAAAAAAAATAAAAAACTGCCGAAACATATTCTAGATTTTGTAGCTATAAAGATTTATACTTCTCTCCTATTTTCTTGTGACTATATCCTCAGGTGTCCATGTTCATGATAAATACTTTATTAATATTTTTATGGCCTGATATCCCTTTTGTGACGAACAAGCAGAGCGATTCCACGAACAAGTGGGAAATTTTTCCAGTTTTTATTTTTTGTATTTTTTGATTTGCATGGAACCTTGCATACAAGTCTTTGGGGAACAAAAACGCCGTTTTGCATACTTGGTTCGCCATTTTTAATCTAGCCTTACTTATGAGAAGGGCCTATGAAAAATGCACATGATATCTTCAAAAAATTGTATCTCGAAAACGGTTTGTCCGATCGGTTTGGTGTCTTCGGCGAAGTTTTGAACAATTGTTGGTGCTATATGGAGAAAATATGCACGGTAAAAAAATATGTTTGGTTTTTGTGATTTGAACTAAAATATAGATTTTCCCTCAAAAGTGACATGTCAATATTTTTTTTATTATCCTTATGTTATAGCTGACTGAAAATGCTACCTAGTGCACAGTGGATTGTTCTGGAGAAAAATAGGTTACAATGGAAAAAAAATGTTTTAAAAAATTACGGTTTTCAAAAAAAGCTATTAAGTAAAGTCAAAAAAGTTTGTCGCCCTAATTTTATGAAAGTACATCAAATTTGCAAGAAAAAAGTACTTCGGTAACATTTTTCTAAGATGCACCGTTTAGAAGATATTACTAATTTAATATTGATTTTTTTGATAACTTAATAAGTTTTAGCCCTTTTCGAATGTACTCCGTGTTTCTCCAGTTTCAAAAGTATTTTTTTTTCGGAAAGATTGGAAAATTTTGAGTTAAAATGACGCTGACAGCTTAAAGATTTGAGTGAAATTCTCTGCCTTAAAAGTATTTTGAAAAACAAGTTACAAAATCCCACTATCAGGAACAATGATTTCTTCCAGTGGTTTTTGATGTATTGTGTTGAAAATGTGCATTCAACTCTTGCATATCACAAGCTCCTCAATTAGCAAGATTCAAAAGAGCGAATAAAGCTTATTTTTCAGGGGTGGTATTTGTGCGCAATAAAAAATAACATTATACTTTGTATATCAGTTTATTTTTATTCCTGTATTTTTATCAAATTATTGTTTACACAACTTTCTTAACAATATCGAATATTTTGGCATCATTGTCAGGGCAGTTTGAATACAGCTTTGCCTTTATTGTATTTTCTGATAGAGGAAGAAATGAGTGGAATTTTTGAGTTCCTTGAATTGTTTTTGCATTATTATATTAATTATTTAGCTGCAAAGACATATTTTCGTATTCTTCTGTAGTAGAATAACAAAATGACAACTTTGTAAGTTTTTCTTCTTTTCGTTTGTTTGCCCAATTAAACAACTCTATTGCAGTCTTTATCGGGTGTTCGCGTTCTTTGGCTAAACTTGCTCTGGTAGCCATGCGTTTTATCGTACCTCCAATAGCATCGCATGGACCTTTTCCGTGCGATGTTGCGAAGAAATGCCATTCAGCGTCAATACCATACTTTGACTTAAACTTACAAAGGCTAGAAAAGTTTTTTCGGTTTTTATACTGTGAAGCAGCACCATCTGACATAAAATAAATTTGTTTCATGTTTTTATTTTGATCAATTTGTAAAAAGTTCATCATTTTATCAATAAACAAATTAACAGCGACTGAATCATGTCTTAGTTCTTCTGAAATTATAATGAAGCTAAAATGTTTAATTTGCCTATTTTCAGTATAATATATTACGAAAGGATGGATTGTGGCCTGTTGCACGTTCCAATGGTGTGATTGAACTTCATCCTGCAAAACGAAGCTGTAATTTTCAGAAAAGTCACAAATAGTCAAAAATTCACCATCTTGCAAGTTCTGTTTTGTAGTTTTCAAAAAATTGGATTGTTCGGTTTTTACAAAATCATGCGGAATCAAACTTTCTAATTTTGAGCTGAAAAATGTAACAAAGTCATCGGTTTGCTTTACAATAGTTTCTAAATCACATCTGTCAGTGGTAACCCATTGTTCGAATGAAAGCTTTTCAACAAAGTTTTCTTCCAGTTGTTTCAATAAACTGTCTTCTAAAACTGAGGTATCTGGGCAGTTTTTACATCTTCGTAGATGGCAATGAGTTGTCTTATTTTCGCAAAGTAATCTATTCGTTAATGTTTTTAGATCATTCAAGACATTGTATTTTTTTAAGCTATGTAGAATTAAATTGACATTTTCATGCGTAGTGCAAACGCAAACATTATGTGTTCCTGTGATAGTCAATAGTTTACAGTGCCTTGGCCGGAGGCTTGCAAATGATGAAAACCCTATTTTTACATTGACGTACATTTCATTAAAGCGATTAAAAGCTTCTCTTAATGTCATCATTAACAATCTTTTCTGAACAGCTAATCTCTTATTTCCTGTCTTTACGCTAACAAAATCTCTTTGGCCTGGCATTGCACGGCTTATATCATCGTCCTCAAAAAAATTCAAAACCAGTTCTTTTGTTTCATTACTCAAAGCTTTTCCAGAGCTTGAACCTTGAGATGAATCTAATACATTATTTTTTTCCTTTCTTGCATCTGATGCCATATTTCTACTAGTTTTAAATTCGTCTACAATTTTTTGTACTGACCATGATTTTGGTAACAACGATAAAATTGATAGTTTTTCTTGCCTTGTGGCTGAATTTAAAAATTTAATTTTCATATTTTCTATGACTTCATTAAACTTGTTTGCTTTTTCTGTTTTAGCGTCTAATTTAAAAAGATTTCTTCGTACACCTTCGACGATTTCAGCGCACTTTTTTTTTCAGGATAGTGAACATTTTTAACCTTACCTAAATCTATAGGCGAAACACGAATAGCTGCTATTCCTCGGTTGAATATTTCGACGTCTACAGGCATCGTGAAGTCTTCATTTGATTGAATTGTGCTTAGCGTTGACGCTGATGGTATCGTGACCAAACTTTCATAGCTTTGCGAATCAGGTACAACAGGTATGGTCTGAACAGTTGGCATCCTTGAGCCACCGGCTACGCTTTGTTCTTCGTTTTGGGTGAGGTGAGCTCTTGAATCAATATGTAGACGGCAAGACGAACAAATACGAAAATCCTTGGTGTTCAGTGTGGATACCTTGGAAAATCCAATTGACTTTAGTTTTTGGATGATACCATCCGTGAGATATCGCAGCTCTTTCGAACACTGAATGTCTTTGAATGGACGAATACATCTGATTTTACTCATTTTGTAATCTGTAACATAGAAAATATTTTCCAATTGTTAGTTTTGAACGAAAATATCACAACACATATAATTAAAATGTGTATTTAAAACTTACCTTTGCACCAAAACGTGTTACACTTTCCTTTACAATTATTATGTTATCAAACAACACTGGATCTAGTTCAAAAACACTGGATTATTAGCTGAAATTACTATGAAATCACTATGCTTCTAGCAACCTTTCTGCATTTACTGTTTGGTTTTCCCTAGTAAATACTGGATGAATTCAGAACCGAGTCAGACATTATTATACAGCTCACGGGTATAAATCATAGAATGCTGGGTAAAGACTGCTGGAAGATAGGTAGAGTTGAACGCTCAGGTATCGTCAGGTACGAGTTTGGAGAGTTGGAGCGAGGTAGATTTGCTGGCGTAGGTATATTGTTATTGAAGAAGATTGTAAATTGTATATACCTGGAATGAATAAAGAGTGCGGCGGTTGTTGATTGAGGTATCAGTCGGCAGCCGTCTAGTTTGATGGAAGGTGACTAATATTATACTAATATTATACCAATTTTAATCAAAATTGGCTGAAATCTTGCGAAAAGCTGGAATTATACTAATGTCATACGTTGATTTGATCCACTTTTTTGTTTATTGATCTTTGTTCTGCCGCTTGTGTTGTGTGTAAGAGGTAGCAGTCGCGTTCGAATGAAATAAAGCAAGCTGACACCCGACCGCGACAACGAAACGAAGGCAGTGAAAAGTGTCGAATGTTTACAAGCCTGGGCCAGCGTGGCCATGGTGGACTAGTTCCAACAAAGACCATGTTTACAATCACCAACTGTACGTAGTACAGCTAACTGGTATCTAATTACCTGTATCTAATACTTATTAGCACGTTTTCAGCAGAAGGCACCAAAAACCACTGGAAGAAATCATTGTTCTTGATAGTGGGATTTTGTAACTTGTTTCAAAATACTTTTAAGGCAGAGAATTTCACTCAAATCTTTAAGCTGTCAGTGTCATTTTAACTCAAAATTTTCCAATCTTTCCGAAAAAAATACTTTTGAAACTGGAGAAACACGGAGTACATCCGAAAAGGGCTAAAACTTATTAAGTTATCAAAAAAATCAATATTAAATTAGTAATATCTTCTAAACGGTGCATCTTAGAAAAATGTTACCGAAGTACTTTTTTCTTGCAAATTTGATGTACTTTCATAAAATTAGGGCGACAAACTTTTTTGACTTTACTTAATAGCTTTTTTTGAAAACCGTAATTTTTTAAAACATTTTTTTCCATTGTAACCTATTTTTCTCCAGAACAACCCACTGTGCACTAGGTAGCATTTTCAGTCAGCTATAACATAAGGATAATAAAAAAAATATTGACATGTCACTTTTGAGGGAAAATCTATATTTAAGTTCAAATCACAAAAACCAAACATATTTTTTCACCGTGCATATTTTCTCCATATAGCACCAACAATTGTCTAAAACTTCGCCGAAGACACCAAACCGATCGGACAAACCGTTTTCGAGATACAATTTTTTGAAGATATCATGTGCATTTTTCATAGGCCCTTCTTATAAGTAAGGCTAGATTCAAAATGGCGAACCAAGTATGCAAAACGGCGTTTTTCTCCCCCAAAGACTTGTATGCAAGGTTTCATCCAAATAAAGATATATGAAAATTACTCATTGCTGAAATGATATGGAACCGCTCAGCACAATTGTGCTGTTGAGCGATAACAGTTTTGCGTATTTTTTCATCTATTTAGACCTTGTTTTATGAGATGTAAACTGTTTCAATAATTCAGCTATTAAGCAAACTTTTGTTTACGTTGCCTCTGAGATTCACCACAACAAATTAAACAAAAAGTGAATAAAAAACGTAAAACATGAAAAAGTTTATCTGTCGCATATTTTTATCACCGATTTATCTAGGTAGTCAAAGCTAGAAACCGAAAGATAAAGAGTAGTTCCTTCAAATAAGGAAAAATAGTTGTTGTTTTGTTGGAAAGTCTGAGAGTTCTGGAGAGCCAAAGTTGAGCGCTCCGTCCCGAAAGGGATATGGATAACAACAATCATCATCCACTAGGTGATGGTAGTGTGAACTGGACGATGGGTTTTCACAAACATTGTTGTAGCTGTTCCGCATGTTTATCTCTAATGTTGAAAGGATAAAACATCAAAGGGACACAACGCCGAAAGAACAAACCAGAAACTGGCGAAATCAGCGATTTAGAGATAAATGTGTATTGTTATGGTACGGAAATACATCTTAAAAGCGGCATGATATCATGACTTGTTTTGCCGTAACATAACCTCGACGTTACGTTTTCCATATTTGGAGCTAAAAAGAATAATTTGTGGCATGAAATCATGCTGCATACACTCTGAATCACAATGATTTTTTTTTGAAATCATGAGCCTTATTTATGTAACCAATATTTGTCATTAATAGTTTCGGTTTCATAGCCGAAAAGTAGACAAGTGAATCGAAACATCATGCCACATGTACTCTTGAATTATTACGAAAATTTATGAAGTCATAAGCCTTACTTATGAAGCTTGAGCTTATCATTTAAAATTTTTTTGACGTTTTTTCATTTATGATTATAACTGCTCTTGTAATCAATTACTTTTTGGTGATGTTAACTCTGTTCACCCAATTTATGTGGGATGGTGCGAAAGGAATTGAGAACAACAATATAGTGATTGAAATTAGGCGCCGTCCATAGTAAATGAAGCAAAAATATCTTTTCCGGGAATTATTAATATTACGTTTAAAACAAACGCACTATTCCTGCTGCAGAAGTTACTCAATTCGGTTCTCTCTTCACACTACGGTTTTGAAAACTCGACCGGGGACCGAATTCTAGACCGCCCGAAACCCAGGAGAATTCCCGTACCATGACGTATTTAATCTTCCATTCAGACCAAAACTTTTGCATGACATTTTCGAGTTTAGGTTGAGTTTGGCAAAGCCACCTTCACAGGGACACCCTAACTGATTGATAATTTTATTAAAATAAATAACGGTTTGTAGCGGTTTTCGTAACGATAGTTAGTTAAATAATTATAATTTATATAATTATAATTTTTATTATTTATTCAGGAACCCTTGAAAAAGGTCCCACACAGACCAAAACATCGGGAAAAATTATAAACTAGCGTTTTCGTTTCTTCCAAAAACTGCAAAGCCAATACTCCGAAGCAAAAGCATCCCAGTCGTATACCAACCAAGTCATGAATTCGGAAACGGATTTTTCTCGTAAACCCGTACGTTATTAACATTATAGTTTGATGCTAGGTGGAGTTTGAATTTTGCTTGCCAGCTTCCATTTGTACATACTGCATAAGTAGAACGATTCGTTTGACGAAAAGCAGTTACTACCGCTGAAAGAAAAATGATTCGCTTGTAGGTAAGGTAGATATGATTTTCATAAGTTTACAAAATAAAATGAAAGTCGTAAACTTGTATCAACGACTTTCATGACTATCATGTATACCAAATTATTTAGTATTGTATGATAGAGCAACAACAACGTTGTCTGCAAGTTCATACAGATCATTATCAATGCAGTCAAACGCACTGCATACAAGTGTATTTGAATGTTTCCTATACTGCCGTCGTACGCATAATTGTCCCATGTTATATGGGAATCCTATATAACATGGGACAACTATACGTAGAGTTGCAGTATATGAGTCCTAACTGGCAAACAACCTAGAGGAGTATGACATTTGCTCACCACGCTAATGACACATGCGAGCACCCTGTAATCGTCAAATTTTCTGATGTCTGACCTAGAAATCCACCCTCCAATTCATGTTAGACCTGCAGCAACGACAGACAGACAGTCAGACAGACGGGCAGATATCGTTTATGCGATTAGGTTGGCATTGCCCAATGCGCGCGATCTATCGGGTGTTTGCGTAGTGACCCAGTAAAAACGCGAACCACCAATCGGCCAATAGGTAATAATAATAATCAGCGCAACATGCCCAATCAAACCGCATAACCACCGCGGCGGCGTCCTCGTGGTCTACCCGCCTGCGCTGCGTGTGGAGGGTCCGACCAGTTGTTTCTTCGCAGGGATCTGCACCAGCTAAGTAAAGTGTCCGGTCCGTCCAGTCCAGTATGCTGCGCTGTCCTGGTGGAGGTCGTTCGTTCGTTAGTTCGGTGTGATGATTGAACTGCCACCCTCCGTGAGAGCGATCTGAGTGTGCAAGCAATTCATACCTTTATAGATTTATTCAGTCACTCGCAGATGCGAGAACAGTCAATTAGTCACAGGAAAATAAATTTCAGTTTCAATTTCTTTACGTCTGGATGGATCATATGTAGTTATGTTCTACTTCTCTTCTTCTTTGAATTCTTTGTTCCTTTTGTTTCTTGCTATAACATCCCAGCTGAAACAAGCCTAGAGATAAATTGGTGAGCTCGTTCTACACTATTTCCTTAATTTTGCTTCGAATTTGCTGTACATACATCCCGAGACATTTTAAAGTAAAATAAATTCCAATTTTTATATTTTGCTGTCATTTGTAAAGTGAAACAGGACGTAATTGAAATCATCAATTACTGTACTTAAACTTTGAAGATGCAAAAATCAAGTTTTACTGCACGGGTAGCAAAAAAAACGCAAAAAAGTGACTTTGGCAACTCCAAAGCATAAGAAAACACCCGGCCAAACGTCCCCGCCAGAACCAGTCCATTTTGGGTACTCTTCCGTGGGAGTTTTTCCACTGACGTCCGCACATACAAAGTTGGCATTTGTTCTCGCCTTTCATTAATTTCTCGCTCGTTGGCTGACTGGCTACCACATACGGACGGATGACCAGCAGTCGTCGTCAGTCCAGTGTTCCTTTATGGTGGATCTGACTATACGCTATCTCCACACTCAGTCACCACCACCTTTTCCACTTCACACCGAACAGATAAAACTGTAACGCCATAAAACAGGCTTATTTACATAAGAAATCGCATTCTTAGTTTCGTTTTTGTTCTTGTTCCCATTCGTCCAAGTTCTGAATCTCTACGCGCAGCCAGTGCCGCCGCCACGCCACAGAAGCAAGGCGAAACGATAGCTCTCACACTGTACCTACGCCAAGATCAAGCGATCGACCAGAGAACACAGAGAGGCGATCCAAGTCAGTCGGTTGTTCTTCGGGACCTGGACGGACCGGACCGGACCGGATGGTTGTCGTCATTTGCTTTGCATGGCTTTCTAAATTATTAGAAACAACGAACGATGAACGACGACGGAATGAGGTGGAACTGAAGTGGCTTTATCGAATTTATTGGAAACATTTGCCTGGGTAATTATCGTCGCCACTAGCTGGCGGTCGAGCGATTAGAAGACGGCAAGTCGTGTGATGCAGTTTGTCTGAGCAGCTGTAATATTTTACACAGATGTTGATTATTGGTCGAGTTGCTGGCGGATGGCTGAGAACTGGCCTGTCCAGCGTGAATGGTTTATGAGAAATTTTATTCTTTCAGGCATGGATGATGATAACTGGTAGATGAAGTTCTATCATGACATTCAGGTTGAAAACATCGTAGTTGCAAGGTAGCAACAACACAGTTAAAATTCTCGCATTTATTTTACATTTGACAATTTCCAGCTCCACACACGAATCTGACGCATGAGTTGCTATCCGAAAATGTTTTTTATGGCATTTGTTTTGCAATATTCTTCATCAAACTTTTGAATAGACGGGCTTGGTGGTCTAGTGGCTACCGCTTCTGATTCGTATTCAGAAGGTCCTGGGTTCAATCCCTGGCCCGTCCCTTTCACCCTACTTTGTATCTATTTGCTTTCTCACTCTCTCTTCTCTACATATACAACTCGTGCATATTCATATGTTCATAGGCATCGCTAGAACCAGAAACGAATCGAAAAATTCGTTTCCCTTCCTTCCAACTTCCACAGCACAGTGTAGTACATAACGCCTGCAAGTTATGCAACCAAAGCGAACTGTGCCGCTTGACCTTCATAGTAATCATCGCACAATCTATCACTTTCCGAACACTATAAATATCCGCTATCCATGGATCGCATCACCGACCCAACGGTGACTCCCAGATCTTCCATCCTTTCCGTCTAGCAGATACCCCACTGTAGCGTGGTTCAAAAAATCGTTTTTGCTCCACACCGCTTATTCGATTCGTAACCAGATTCCAAGCTTTCTCCCAAAAATTGAGCTAATTTGGTTGAAAATTGAGAGTGCACAAGCCCTTCAAAGTTTGTATGGGAATTACTATGGGAAAAGGACGTTTTTCATTCAATTGACCGTAGTATTTCCCCAGGCGCCCTAGAGTGTTAGTTAACCCTTGGCAGTCTTAGGCTACTCTATCACCTACAACTTTGCCGAAGACCACATTCAAATCGAACGCCTCATTAATTAGTTATTGATTTTTGTCCAGGATGAAAATCTTGGATCATGATGGTTACACTATTCGATGGGCATCACTGCAATTTGCCTTGAAACATAGTAGCCATGATTTCTGTGTGCTATCTTCGGCGCTATGTGCAGCAATGTTGCCTGCTGCGAAGCTGAACGATCACTGTTAAAGTTTCTCCAGTTGGATAAAAATCGATAATTAATTAATGAGCCGTCCGATTTGAATGTGATCCTCAGCAAAGTTGTAGCTGATAGAGTAGCCTAGGACTGCCAAGGGTCAACTAACACTCTAGGGCACCTGGGGAAATGCTACGGTCAATTGAATGAAAAACATCCTTTTCCCATAGTAATTCCCATACAAACTTTGAAGGGCTTGTGCACTCTCAATTTTCAACCAAATTAGCTCAATTTTTGGGAGAAAGCTTGGAATCTGGTTACGAATCGAATAAGCGGTGTGGAGCAAAAACGATTTTTTGAACCACGCTAATACCCCAGTCCGTGAGGGGCTGTGGGGACGCAGAGGTGCCCTCGGTCTCTACACGCTAACCTGAAACTACCCATTGTCCGGGTCGATTCTACTCGGATTTTCATGTTGTTAGCAGTTGTCAAAAGCTGGGTAAACCGAAAACCCAGATTTCTTGAATGTGGGTAAATATCTGGGTAATCGTCTCTTTGTCATTTTCCGGTTTGAGAATATGGCAGCGGTTAGGAGAACGCTGGAAATTAAGGATGTTTCCGCGAAAAATAAGCGAATAAATGACGGGAAACCAGAGAAATTCTTCCGGGGAACTGTTTTCCTGCATCAGGTAAGTGAACAGAACATGGAATTTATGAGCTTTTTATCAAAAATCTATTTTTTTGTAGGGTGACCAGGTGGAGCTGCAGGACAGCTAATAGCAAAGCCTGTACCCTTTCCCAACTTTCCCCCTACTAGGACCAATACTCACGATGGACTAGACGGTGTCGTCAACTTGAGCAAAGTGTGTACCCGGGTAGAGGTGAAATAGTGACGATCAAAACGTGATATGGGTTTGATTGATATAAGAGATAAAAGATCTGAAAATAATATCTCACAAATGTCCCTGGAACATCTGAGCAATATCAAAATTTGATATTTTAAGATCAAACGAATAGCTCGCTGCTATTTGTCAGATCTTACAAAATCTGTTGCCAACACTGGCAGCACTGCCGAAGGGGCCAGTAACAATTCGAGACTGCCCATTTATTTTGAACTACAGTCAGACACTATTGAGGTGGTAACTGTCTAGATGACATGATCCGTATCGTCTATACATGCAAGGCGAATATAGAGGGAAGTGTCAAGAATATCAGATTCGCTTCGTCATCATCAATTAGCGTAACATTTCTACTTATATTGATAGTATTTAGATGAAAATTGAAGTGCATTGTAGAATTCTACCGTATAGAGAACTTTATTGTAAGTAACCGATAACGGTGTTCTCCGTCAGCTTATTTAATTCCGCAAAATCACGATCATTTAGGTATACTCACCTTGCACAATTAGGGCATCGATTTGTTGGATTGCGATAGTTGTAGAAGGACCAAATTGTAGGTAGCACACAACATAGTTAAAAAACCGTAAGCTAATTTTCATAATGGATTAATTACAGCTTCAAGAATTACTACACAGAATTCAGTGAGTTTTCTCTGAGGAGTCCGAAAAACTAATCCAACAAAATCTAAATATGATATGATGATGATGTTCCAGGAGTAAATTTATGATTTTATTTTTAGATCTTTTATCTCTTATGTCAATCAAACCCAAATCACTTTTTGATCTCCACAAGGGGCATGCAACTCTAAACCTTTGCTAGTACTCAAAAATACTAAAAATACTACGAAAATACTTCGACGCAGTATGCTGGTTGCTTTGATGGTCTTGGTGAAATTCGTCCCACTTTTGTGCGAGTTGTCAAAGCCACCAGTATGCGTCGAGTCGAAATCTTCTTGATTTCGATTTTCTATCCATTTGCTTGATCCGATTTATTGAGTCCTAATCCAAATGTTTCTCGTGAATATACAAGTTCTATTTTTTAAGATTTCTTCTTTTCGTTTGACTATTGGTTCAAGCGAATATGTTAAATATTTGATTCAAGTTATGAAAATAATGGTCAACGCTTTCGGTTTCCAAATTTTCTGACTCTTAGACATGGCATCAGATTCTCAGAATTTTCTGATGAATGCAATAAAAGATCACTTAGACGTTATCATTTGGCATTTATTAGTCTGACTGTTTTGACGCTATTAAAGAGCAATCGAAAACCTTCAAATATGGTAGATTATACGCCAGATAAAGATAATAGAATAAATGAGCACACTGCCAGGATGTTTCATTGCTGTAGGTTTTAGTCAATTGGTCCTCAAATATATTTTCAAGTGCACCAAACCTTTAAGCGATCCAACGTTCAAGTTTATTATTTTCAAACATGTAGTTCGGTTCAGAGACTCCAAAAAACTGGAACTAGATTGTTTTTTTTTTTTAATTTGTGTCTGCCAAGCGCCTGATTTGTTGTTTCCGCTAGCCAGTAAACCCATGGTAAAACCTCTCATCTGTAAACCTCGACAACCCTAAAACAAAAGAAGCCGCAAATGAATATCTATTGGGAACAAGTTATTAGACCAAATTACCGCTCGAAATATGAGATTCCAGACTTTATTTCCTCGATCAAACGTAGAGCTCTGCGCTCAACTCCTAAAACAACCCAAATTGCTTTGAATAGATTCAACACGCAAGGTAATATAACTAACCTGCCATGTTAAATACCGTAATCCACAACGCAAACTTGCTTTGAAATTTGTGACGAACGGCGAAAACGTCGTTCTGTTCCAAACAAACACTTTTTTCCCGGTTGCTACGACACAAGGCTTGCTATGCAAATACTAGCAAATACCTAGAAATACTATCAGTATAATAACGCAAGAAATACTACAAAGTTTAGAGTTGCAGGCCCCTTGATCTCCATATCAAAATATGCTATTTTTGAGCTCTTTTCCTCTACTCGGGTAGTAATTAGTATTGGGTCGTAGTAGTTTTTTAAAAATACTGTTTTAACTGTTCCCATCGCACTAGTGTTTTGACCTAATGGAAGCTCCAAAGATAAATTGATAATTGTACAATATTTCAATAATCGAAAATCTCCGTGGTCACTGGACAACATTCAGAGAGAAAAAAGGCTGTCTATGTTAACGCCTTCAGAGTACTATTCGTGAGAAATATTTCAAAGAAGAGCAAAAAAAATATGTCATAGCTATTTTTTTAAAGATTTGATATTTCTGAAAATTATTCGGAGACAGCTACCAGAGCTAGCGTTTTTAGCCGATATGGGCAACTAGTTTTTCTGACAGCTTCTCCAAACAATTATCAAATAATATCCTAATACATTCTGAAAATTATTTCAAGCTGATTACCAATAGTGTCAATAAGCGATGTTGGTCATTGACAGCACCAGCATCATCCCCAAATAACTCTCATAATAGTGTTAGATAACACTTATTGAGCTTCCATTAGATGTTGCAAAGCAGTCAAACCCTGTATGCCAAAATATAGTCTATAATGTGTCAAATTGTGTCTAATATGTCAAATTAATTACGCTAGTCGTCTTCTGCATATCTGTGATCATCTCAGTCCGAAGTATTCTTATATCCACCGTAACCCTTTACATTGTTAACCGTTCTAGGTCCTAAAGAAACATGTAACTAAATTCCTGCTTTTTCTGTCAGTGTTATAATACCGTCTAGGATATATAGCCGAAGCGGTAAACGCACGGGTATTCAGCATGACCATGCTGAGGGTGACGGGTTCGATTCCCGGTCGGTCCAGGATCTTTTCGTAAAGGAAATTTCCTTGACATCCTTGGGCATAGAGTATCTTCGTGCCTGCCACACGATATACACATGCAAAATGGTCATTGGCAGAGGAAGCTCTCAGTTAATAACTGTGGAAGTGCTCATAGAACACTAAGCTGAGAAGCAGGCTTTGTCCCGATGAGGACGTTACGCCAAGAAGAGGAGAGAGAAGAGGAGGAGGATATAAAAACAAAAAAATCAGTCAGCCGATCTTTGTGCCAAAAATCTCTATGATAACGATTAAGATTTTTTGTCAACTTTTATATACTCATCCCTACAAAACCTGTAAAAATAAGTACAACAAATATAAACTCAATTCGAAAATTAACAGTTCAATCTTTACCTAATTAGTCCAAAATTTTCTAATGATAATGAATTTAATTGATGACATAACCTAATCTGTAAGGCTGTGGCTGTAAGTCAACTTATCCTAGCGTCCCCTGTCCTGTGTACTTTCGTATTCAAGTGATGAATAATGAGTGTAACGCAGAGACCTCCTCTACCCACTCTTGCATAACGTTAAATTTAACAATTATTGTTAAATTTGAGAATTTTCAAAGAATGCAAAGATTAGGTCTATGCAAGCTGAATTATAACTTGTCTTTGACTTGTGATAAATGCACAACGGATACTCCTTTGGTTTCCATTAGCACTTACGGCCGATTCCTTCACTTGCACTCAACTCGTAAACCAGATATATCTAGCTCAAAGTCCATGCGATAGTGAATAACTAGGCGCTAAAGTGCTAATGAGTTAAGCCCTTCAATCGCGTCAAGATTGAATATTCAGGGGGAGGGTTTATCAAAAATCTAAATTGGAAATAAATTAACAAAATCAAGGCCCCGGAGGAGCTGGGTACCGGTTACCCAGATTTTGCCACCAACATCGGTAACCCAGATTTGAGTAAAGGTGCCTTTACTCAGATTAGAATAACTGCAGTTTTGCTCAATCTGGGTCGCTTTGACGCCAATCTGAACTGAGGGTTAGCGTGTTGTAGCAACAACCACTACACTCTAACATTCCTATCCCTTCCTAGCTGACTATAAGGACTGGGCCGGCGCCGTTATTGATCAAAAATGTATGAGTTGCTTAAATTACAGTTTGAGAATAAGTGGAGTGTCCCAGCCCTGATTCATTTCGATCTCAGTACAATTGGTACCAGCTCAGATTAATCACGGAGGAGCAACCATTGGCATGTACAGGGTGTGAGGTTCCTGAGTGCAAACTTTTTAAAGGGTGATAGAGGACCATAAATGGTGAAAAAAGTTTTTCTATGCGTATGGTCAAATCTTAACCGTTGCGTAGTTATTGAACGTTCCATGTTTTTGACTATTATTGCCTTAACTGGCTATAACATGAAAATTGTCAAACATATCGCATTTTTTACCCTTGTTCGAAAGATTATTGAATTTTCTATCGAATGGCATCTTTGAACCGATTGGTTTAGTCGAATAACTAAGTTTTCTAGAGCAAATAGCTCAAAAGTAGTGTGTTTTAATTTGTTTTTGTCAATTATCTTTGAAAAATGCGTAATAAATAAAAAAAAATCTTAGGCAAAGTTGTGGCTCTGAAGGTACTCCTGCTTAAATACCTGAAAAATTCTCTTGGGAGAATTCTTGAAGAAGTTTCTGAGGGAATCCCTGAAAAAACTCCTGGAGGAATCACTGAAGATATTTTATTAGAAACCACATAATGAAATGCTGAAGGAAACTTAAAAGGAACTGCTGTAGAAATCTTTGATTGAAATCCAAGAGAAATTACAAAAAAAAACAACATCATGAGGAACCCCTGGAAGAGCTCCAGTAAGAATTCCTGGAATGAGTTCCTTGCGGAGTTCATACTGAAATCTTTGAAGGATTTCCTGGAAAAATCTCTAAAGCAATTACAGGAGAAATATATTCAGCAATTCCAAGAGAAACTTCTTTGAAAGTAGTTCCGTAGGAATTCCTGAAGAAACCTATAGGGGAATCCTTGAATAAGCTTCTGGTAAACCTCTGACGGATTTTCTCAATGGATCCCTGGAGAGTGCCGATACACCAGATACACCAGGAGTTGCGTAGAAAGATTTTTGGAAAGTTCCTGAAAAAATCTCTACTGCAATTCCAGAGGATATTTCTCAAACAATACCAAATTCCTGATCAAGGAATCTCTTAAAAACCATCTAGAGGAATTCTTAAATAAACTCCAGGAGAAACTTCTGACGGGTTTTCTAGAGAAATTTCTGAAAGATTTGAAGGAGATATTCCGAGAAAAATCTCTGAATAAATTCCTGGAGAAACCCATGAAAAACTTTCCAGATGAATCAATAGAGAAACTCTTGGAGGAACTTCAGAAGAAATCCTTCAAAAAATTTTAGTAGAAACCCCTGAAGGTTTCATTCCTGGTGAAATCCCTTACAGAATTTATGGAGGAATTCCTGAAGAGGTGCTGTCAGTGGCGTCGCGTAACCTCACTTTTTACCTGTGCACCAAGTAGAAATTCTTGATTTTTCTAAACAAATTTTCATATAATAATTAGAAAATGACGAGAATAGCTGCTTTCACTCATTTCTATTTCGATTTTGATCATAAATCCTCTGCAATTGCGAGTTTTAGGGTCGGTGCCTGTGTGAGGTTACGCGACGCCACTGGGTGCTGTAGGAGTTTCTGAAGAAATTTTTGATAAAATCCCAGACGAATTCCCAGAAGAAATCCCTGAGTTAGTTTCTGAAAAAAATCATGACGGAGTTTCTGGAGAAATACTTGAAAAAGTTTCTTGAGAAATCTTAATAGGAATTCTAGGGAAATTCCTGAACGAATTCCGACATAATTTTCTGAAGGAGTTTCAGGAGGAATCGTTGAAGAATTCCTGGATAAATTTACTTCAAGAGAAATCTCTCAAACAAGTTCAGTAAAATCTCCGAAGGATTCGAGGAAGAAAATATTCGAGAAATCTGTTTAAAAAATCTTGGAGAAATCTCTGGAGCACTTTCAGGTGAATCTTTGAGGAAACTCCCTGAGAAATTCCTCAAGGAATGCCCGGAAGAGTATCACAAGAAATTAAAAAACAAATCTCAAGGAACACCAGGCGGAATCCCTTAAAGATGTTTAGGAGGAATTTCTGCATAAGTTTCTGGAAAATCCCTCAATAAATTCCTGGAGAATTCCCAGAAAGAATCACTGAAGAAAATCCTTGAAGGAATTTAGGAAGAAATCCCTGAAGGAGTTCCTAAAGAAATCTCTCCAACAATTCCACCAAAAATTTCTCAAAGAATTCTAGGAAAAATTCCCAAAGATATTCCTGGAAGAATCCCCTCAGAAGAATTCCTTCAGAAATCGCCGATCAAGTTCCTGGAGGAGTTTATGAAGAAATTCTTGAAGACATTTCAGGAAAAAATCCACAAAGAGTTCTAAGAGAATCCCCAAAAGTCTTTCTTGAGAAATCCCTGGAAGAGTCCCTGCAGTAATCACTCAAGGAATTCCAAAACAAATCCCTCAAGAAACACCAAAAGAAATTCCAGAAATAGAAAATTCCTTTTTTTTTTTATTTTGTTAAGCAGTGTTATCATGGATTTTATTAGGGAAAATCCTGAAATTCTCAATTAAATATGCTGACAATCAGGAAATTATTTTGATAAGTCATAAATTTGAAGGATGTGTATGAGAGTTGAGACCACCATTATTGCGACATTCGGAGTTCCACTATATCGATTTTGTATGGAATGGAATCTCATTTCGATAGAAAAAAATTATAACTATTTCAAAACTTGTTAAATTTTTTTGCATTATCGTAAAAACGTTAGAGAAATTTTGATATTTTAGTCACTCGAGGCAAGAGATTTATTACAAAACTAAAAACAAATTTGTTCTAAAATATATAACACAACTTGTTATAATTTAATTACAATTTCTGACCAAAAAAAGTTTTATATGATCTGCCCCGTAACGTGGGTAGATCACCTTAGAATGGTGCGTTGCGGCGTAAGATCTACCACAACATCAAATTTCGATCTTGTTAATGTTTTCATGCCTAAAGTGGCCGATCTGTGGTAAGCAGACATTCTAGGATCGAGATTTGATGTGCTTTTTTAATGTTTTGTTACTAATACACATTTTATTTCAGGAGTAATCAGGTAAATGTTTCGCATATTAAATATGAAATATGAAATTTTAATAAATGCTTATTAATCATGATTATGATTGTTTTTCAAACAAATGTAGAACAAAACATACACAACACACACCCACATACATTACATATACATATCTCATCATATATTGGGAAAAGGAGGGACCATCAGGGCACCCGATTAAAGCGATTTAGACAGGAGCTTGGAACTTTCTTCTGGAAGGAGATTCTTTTCCCCTGACGCGGGTTTCGCGCAAGTGTCTCTGCTTGCGGGTCCGCACAACCCTTTTTGGCCCTTCATACAGGAGAATGACTAACCACTAACAAGAGCACAATCTTGATCAAATTGCTTTTCAGATTATTCCAGTGCTATAGGCAGCTGCCTTGCTACAATAGATGGTAGAACAATATCATCATCATCATTTGCGACGACTGTTTTACAACCCTTTGGGTAGTATCTTTGAAGTTTTGGACTTTTGTTTTCTATTCCCTTTGGTAAATGTAGATATGTAGAATCTCTCACATTGGCACAAAAAGCTCTTGGTTATGCGCTGTGCAAGTGCTCATTATTATCAATTATAGTTTTTTAACTCCATTCTACTAATGAAAAAGGAGATCAAGATTTAAAATAAAGGAGCCTTGAGCATATCCCCTCTGTTTATGTGTCAACTTAAGTCGTAATTAGGTAAAATAAGAATATTTTTCATTGCCAGTATACCTGACCACTCACTACTCCAAATTGATACGTTGCATTTGGTTGCACTTGTATAAAAACTACAATTCCTCGCATAATGACATCCGTTTTCGGTTAACGATCCTTACAATGCATAAAGTGGCAATTCGTTACGAACACCAACCATAACTTGTTTACAGAAGAAACCAGCAAAAAACGAAACATAATTACTCCACTCTTTTTGTTGGTTCTCAAATTCCAACCCAAGCTCAATTGTCACCAAGGTCAATTGGTAAGCCCGGAGGCCTCCCGAGTGTGTTTATGACTACCGACGATAATTGACACTACAATACCCTGGAAAATTAACCTTCGCTTAGCACTCGGCTCAGCAGTCACACAGTGGTGTCATCCGTCCATACCGAAACATTATACAGTTGGCCTTTCAGGGTTTCACTTCATCGCAACGACTGTAAACTTTTAAATACCTGTGCAACTCTCCTTCTCCATAAAGAAGCTCCGTTGCGTTTGAGTTCGGTGTAAACATAAACACGGTTTTACGGCTTTCTTCTCCGATTCTAGAGGACTTTGCGTTTTGTCGAACGAACGAGCAATAATTGCCCCGAAGGGTAAACGGTGGATAGGGCACACCCCCTATTTCGACCATTTCGGATTGCGGCCGGTGGTGCTGTGTGTATTCACCTGTCCTTTGAACCTTTTCGCGCGCTAGATAGGTAGTTAGTTAGCCTGGAGGGAAACTACCTGTCTTGGTTTCCTGATTGCTTCTTGGCTTAGGGTTGTGCCCTTTTTTGCGTTCTTGAACTGCTGGCTGCAAGCAACCTATTTATGACACTGCAACTAACAACCGTCGTCGCTTGTCGTTTGTTCGTTTGGGACAGTGGTTTTCAAATGGAGGTTAGAGTTAAATTAACCCTCGTCATTCTAGGAAAACTTACTAGCGAAAACCAAATGTGATTCCTCCTGGAATTCCACCAGGAATTCCTCCTGGAATTCCACCAGGAATTCCTCCTGGAATTCCACCAGGAATTCCTCCTGGAATTCCACCAGGAATTCCTCCTGGAATTCCACCAGGAATTCCTCCTGGAATTCCACCAGGAATTCCTTCTGGAATTCCACCAGGAATTCCTCCAGGAATTCCACCAGGAATTCCTTCTGGAATTCCACCAGGAATTCCTCCTGGAATTCCACCAGGAATTCCTCCTGGAATTCCACCAGGAATTCCTCCTGGAATTCCACCAGGAATTCCTCCTGGAATTCCACCAGGAATTCCTCCTGGAATTCCACCAGGAATTCCTTCTGGAATTCCACCAGGAATTCCTCCAGGAATTCCACCAGGAATTCCTTCTGGAATTCCACCAGGATTTCCTCCTGGAATTCCACCAGGAATTCCTCCTGGAATTCCACCAGGAATTCCTCCTGGAATTCCACCAGGAATTCCTCCTGGAATTCCACCAGGAATTCCTCCTGGAATTCCACCAGGAATTCCTTCTGGAATTCCACCAGGAATTCCACCAGGAATTCCTCCTGGAATTCCACCAGGAATTCCTCCTGGAATTAAACCGGGAATTCCTCCAGGAATTCCTCCAAGAATTCCACCAGGAAATCCTCCAGAAATTCCACCAGGAATTCCTCCAGAAATTCCACCAGGAATTCCTCCAGGAATTCCACCAGGAATTCCTCCAGGAATTCCACCAGGAATTCCTCCAGGAATTCCACCAGGAATTCCTCCAGGAATTCCACCAGGAATTCCTCCAGGAATTCCACCAGGAATTCCTCCAGGAATTCCACCAGGAAATCCTCCAGGAATTCCACCAGGAATTCCCCCAGGAATTCCACCAGGAATTCCTCCAGGAATTCCACCAGGAATTCCTCCAAGAATTCCACCAGGAATTCCACCAGGAATTCCACCAGGAATTCCTCCTGGAATTCCACCAGGAATTCCTCCTGGAATTCCACCAGGAATTCTACCAGTAATTCCACCAGGAATTCCACCAGGAATTCCTCCAGGAATTCCTCCAGGAATTCCACCAGGAATTCCTCCAGGAATTCCACCAGGAATTCCACCAGGAATTCCTCCAGGAATTCCACCGGGAATTCCTCCAAGAATTCCACCAGGAATTCCTCCAGGAATTCCTCCAAGAATTCCATCAGGAATTCCTCCAGGAATTCCACCAGGAATTCCTCCAGGAATTCCACCAGGAATTCCTCCAGGAATTCCACCAGGAATTCCTCCAGGAATTCCACCAGGAATTCCTCCAGGAATTCCACCAGGAATTCCTCCAGGAATTTCTCCAGGAATTCCACCAGGAATTCCTCCAGGAATTCCACCAGGAACTCCTCTAGGAATTCCACCAGGAATTCCTCTAGGAATTCCACCAGGAATTCCTCTAGGAATTCCACCAGGAATTCCTCTAGGAATTCCACCAGGAATTCCTCTAGGAATTCCACCAGGAATTCCTCTAGGAGTTCCACCAGGAATTCCTCTAGGAATTCCACCAGGAATTCCTCTAGGAATTCCACCAGGAATTCCTCTAGGAATTCCACCAGGAATTCCTCTAGGAATTCCACCAGGAATTCCACCAGGAATTCCTCCAGGAATTCCACCAGGAATTCCTCCAGGAATTCCACCAGGAATTCCACCAGAAATTCCACCAGGAATTTCACCAGGAATTCCTCCAGAAATTCCACCAGGAATTCCACCAGGAATTCCACCAGGAATTCCACCAGAAATTCCACCAGGAATTCCTCCAGGAATTCCACGAAGAACTCCTCCAGGAATTCCACCAAGAATTCCTTCAGGAATTCCACCAAGAATTCCTCCAGAAATTCCACCAAGAATTCCGCCAGGAATTTCACCAGGAATTTCACCAGGAATTTCACCAACCAGGAATTTAACCAGGAATTTCACCAGGAATTCCACCAGGAATTCCACCAGGAATTTCACCAGGAATTTCACCAGGAATTCCACCAGAAAAATCACCAGGAATTCCACCAGGAAATCCTCCAGGAATTTCACATGGAATTCCTCCTCGAATTCCACCAGGAATACCACCAGAAAATCCACCAGAAATTTCACCAGGAATTCCACCAGGAATTTCACCAGGAATTTCACCAGGAATTCCTATAGGAATTTCTCCAGGAATTCCACCAGGGAACCCTCCAGGAATTCCACCAGGGAATCCTTTAGGAATTCTACCAAGGATTGCTCTAGGAATCCCACCAGTAATTCCTCCAGGAATCCCTCAAGAAATTCGTCCAGGAATTCATTCACAAATTCCTCTGGGAATTCCATCAGGAATTCCTCTAGGAATTCCTCTAGGAATTCCTCTAGGAATCCCTCTGAGATTCCACCAGGAATTCTACCGAGAATTCCTCCTCAATTTTCCCAGGAAATCCACGAGGAAATCCACCAGGAATTGCTCCAATTTCATAATGAATTCCACCAGGAATTCCTCCAGGAAAAAGAGTTTGAAAACCACTGATTGAGGACGATCGAAAGCCAATCCTCGGTCGTCGTTTGACAAGTCATGCAAAATACGCTACGGTGGTGCTTAGGACGGATAAAAGTGCCCTTAGCCCGGCTACCAACACACCGAATTCCGATACAGAGAGAAGAGTGCCACCGTTTCCAGTTAGTTGTGGCTGGCTAATGCGATTTATTTGTAAAATTTTGCACGGTACCGGAGAAAATATTGAAGAAGTGCCAGGTTGAATCGGGCCCCTTCTCCATTCCCGACCGTTGTTGTAGTCTGTCGTTTTGTAGTTTTTAGGGAACTTTGTTCCAGCTATAAACGCCTAGCTGTGTACTAAGCTGTAGCGAACGGGAAGAAAGGTAAAGTTTTTGGAATTGGAAAAAGTTGTGCTTCTTGAAAGGATTTTCCATGGTCGTTTGGGCTGACTAAAGGAAGAGAATGTATGGCACGGGAACTACCCGATAGAAATTGAGGTTAACGGCCACGGCAGAAATATGTGTTGTAATACGGAAGCCCTATGAATGGATGGAAGGCGGATAGTAATGACGGGTTGATTGCTCATTTTTTCTGCACGATTCGCTATAGAAGAGGGAAGTTTTAAGTGGAATTTATTTGTTTTCAAAGTTTGTGGGTTTGCTAATGATTGAATGGAACTTTGAATGGAAAAAGACTGCACTATTCTTGAAGACGTCTTGAAGTACTATAGGAAATCCTCCAGGAATTTCTCTAGGCATTTTCCCAGAATTTACCCAAGGATTACTTCAGTAATTTCTCCAGGAATTGCTCTAGAAATTGGTCCAGAGAATCTCCACAATTTTCCAGAAATTTCTACAGGAAATCCTCCAAGAATTTCTCTAGGCATTGTTCCAGAATTTGTCCAAGAATTACTTTAGGAATTTCTCCAGGAATTGCTTTCAAAATGGGTCCAGAACATCCTCCACAGTTTCAGGGAATATCTACAAGAATTCTTCCAGAAATTTCTCTAGGCATTGTTCCAGAATTTGTCCAAGAATAACTTCAGGAATTTTTCGAGAAATCGCTCTAGAAATTTCTACAGAAACGTATCCACAATTTTCCGGGAATTTTTCTAGGAATTCTTCCAGAAATTTCTCTAGGCATTGCTCCAGAATTTGTTCAAGAATTACTTCAGGAATTTCTCCAGGAATGCTCTCGCAATTGGTCTGGAAGTTCATCCCCGATTTTCCGGGAATTTCTACAGGAATTCTTCTAGGAATTCCTCCAGGAATTCCTCTAGGAATTCCTCCAGGAATTCCTCTAGGAATTAGACCAGGAATTCCTCTAGGAATTGCACCAGGAATTCCTCCAGGAATTCCTCCTGGAATTCCTCCAGGAATTCCTCCAGGAATTCCTCCAGGAATTCCTCCAGGAATTCCTCCAGGAATTCCTCCAGGGATTCCACCAGGAATTCCTCCAGGAATTCCTCCAGGAATTCCTCCAGGAATTCCTCCAGGAATTCCTCCAGGAATTCCTCCAGGAATTCCTCCAGGAATTCCTCCAGGGATTCCACCAGGAATTCCTCCAGAAATTCCACCAGTAATTCCTCCAGGAATTCCACCTGGAATTTCTGCAGGAATTCCACCAGGAATTCCTCCAGGAATTCCACCAGGAATTCCTCCAGGAATTCCACCAGGAATTCCTCCAGGAATTCCACCAGGAATTCCTCCAGGAATTCCACCAGGAATTCCTCCAGGAATTCCACCAGGAATTCCTCCAGGAATTCCACCAGGAATTCCTCCAGGAATTCCTCCAGGAATTCCACCAGGAATTCCTCCAGGAATTCCTCCAGGAATTCCACCAGGAATTCCTCCAGGAATTCCTCCAGGAATTCCACCAGGAATTCCACCAGGAATTTCTCCAGGAATTCCACCTGGAATTTCTCCAGGAATTCCACCTGTAATTTCTGCAGGAATTCCACCAGGAAATCTTCCAGGTATTCCATCAGGAATTCCTCCAGGAATTTCTACAAGAATTCTCTAGTATTTGTCCAAGAGTCTCTCCAGGAATCGCTCTCCACAGTTTTCAGGAAATTTCTAGAAGAAATCTTCCAAGAATATCTCAACGTCCAAAGATTACTTCAGGAATTTCTCCTGAAATCGCTCTAGAAATTGGTCCGGAAGTTCTTCCACAATTTTCCGGGAATTTCTCCAGGAATATCCCTAAGCATTGCTCCAGAATTTGTCCAAGAATTACTTCAGGATTTTTTTCCAGGAGTCACTCTGGAAATTGGTCCGGAAGTTCTTCCACAATTTTCCGGGAATTTCTACAGGAATTCTTCCAGGAATTTCTCTAGGCATTCCTCCAGGAATTCCACCAGGAATTCCTCCAGGAATTTTACCAGGAATTCCTCCAGGAATTTTACCAGGAATTCCTCCAGAAATTCCAACAGGAATTCAACCAGGAATTTCTCCAGGAATTTCACCAGGAATTCCTCCAGGTATTCCACCAGGAATTCCTCCAGGAATTCCTCAAGGAATTCAACCAGGAATTTCTACAAGAATTCTCTAGGCATTCCTCCATAATTTGTCCAAGAATTTCTCCAGGAATCGCTCTAGAAAGTGGTCCAAAAATTCCTCCAGTTTTCAGGAAATTTCTAGAAGAAATCTTCCAGGCATTTCTCAAGATATTATAACAGAATTTATCCAAAGATTACTTCAGGAATTTCTCCAGGAATCGCTCTAGAAGTTGGTCCGAAAGTTCTTCCACAATTTTCCGGGAATTCCTCCCGGAATTTCTCTGGGCATTGCTCAAGAATTTGTCCAAGATTTATTTAAGGAATTTCTCCAGGAATCATTCTAGAAATTGGTCAGGAAGTTCTTCCACAATTTTCCGGGAATTTCTACAGGAATTCTTCCAAGAATTTCTCTAGGAATTGCTTCAGAATTTGTCCAAGAATGACTTTAGGAATTTCACCAGGAGTCGCTCTAGAAAGTGGTCCAGAAATTCCTCCATAGTTTTCAGGGAATTTCTACAAGAAATCTTCCAGGAATTTTCCAAGGTATTATTACAGAATTTGTCCAAAGATTACTTTAGCAATTTCTCGATGAATCGCTCTAGAAATTGGTCCGCAAGTTCTTCCACCATTTTCCGGGCATTTCTACAGGAATTTCTTTAGGCATTGTTCCAGAATTTATTCAAGAATTACTTCAGGAATTTCTCCAGGAATCGCTCTAGAAAGTGGTCCAGAAATTCCTTCTTGATTTTCCGG
Source organism: Aedes albopictus (assembly GCF_035046485.1). NCBI lineage: Eukaryota > Metazoa > Arthropoda > Insecta > Diptera > Culicidae > Aedes > Aedes albopictus. The sequence goes on along the minus strand of NC_085137.1, from coordinate 127,391,783 downwards.
GACTTTCTACAGGAGTTGTTCCATGATTTTCCGTGAATTTCTACAGAAATTCCTCCAAAATTTCACCAGGGACCTTTCCAGGCATTTTTTCAGTAATTGAGGCATGAATTTCTCAAGAATATCCTTCAATAATTGTTCCATGATTTTTTTTCTGTGATTGTTTTAGGCATGTAGAGGTTCTTCCTTGTATATCTCCGCAGGTTTTCTTCCATAAATGACTCCAAATGTTTCTCAACGAATCAAGAATTCCTTCAGGAAAATTTATAGAATCCTTCAGAAATCTCTTCATCGATTCTATCATGATATCCCTAAGGCATTCTTCTGGGACTTTTCTTAGGGATTCTTCAAGATTTCTTCCAGTATTTTATCCTGGATATTATTTTTTTTTCAAAATTCCTTCAGGAATTGTTTTAAGAATTTCTCCAAGTATTCTTCAAATAAATTTGTCCAGGGATTCTCTTAAGATTTCTCTAGGGGTTCCTTCAGGTATGTCTTCATAGAAACCTCCATAAATATCTCCAGATATTCCTCTAGAATTCTTCATGAATTCCTACGGAGTTTCCTCCAGGGATTACGACAAGAATTCCTTAAAAAAATAAACTTCTAGAAAACATCTTTGGGTTTCTGCAGGATACCTCTAATTATTACTCCATGAACATCTTCAGGGGTTTCTTCAAGATTCTTTCCTGAAATCTAATGCAGATTTCCTCAGGGATTCTTCCGGTAATATTCCCAGGAATTTCATCAAAAATCCTTAAATAATTTCTCCAGAAATACCTCCAGGATTCCTCCAGAAATTTTCTCAGGGAAATCCCCCAAGAACTTTCCCACAAAAACCGCCAGGACTTTCTCAAGAGATCTCTGACTTCCTCCTAGTATATGTTCAGATATTCCTCCAGGCATACGTTCAAGGATTCCTCAAGGTCCCTCGAGGGATTCTTCCACAGATTTCTCTAAAAATTCTCCCAGGATTCATCCGGGAATTTTCTTAGGAGTTCCGTCAGGTTTTTCTATAGTAATTTCTCTAGAAAATCTTTCAAATTCCTAATGGAATAAGGAATGCCGGGAAAATTATTGGAGTAATTATTTTACTTTATTATTTTTCCAAAAATTACTTCAGGAGTTTCCTTCAGATCCTTCAGGCTAACACTTACAGCTATTCAGCCAATCTTAGGCCTCTGATCTCTGATGTCTCACCTGTGGTGAAGACAGATGATTTTCGCCCTTGAAATTCAAAATGTTTCTAGCAAAAAACGCGTGCCACGGCCCGTGCCGTGCCCTTTATCCTGCACCACCTTCTATACCCCATACGTATGGCGATCGTTATACCGACGAAAAAAGGTACATAATTGCCGAGAGGTTAAGTTGAATGGAAAATGCATTCCCGGCTTGTGCATTTACATCGATACTCACTCGCACCAGCCGGCATTCGAATAAAGAAACGTAAATACCTAGGTTGGATGTTGGATGTAGGCCTGTTGTTTTGTTATTATTATTTAATGGGTGCCCATCATCATCGGAGCCAGAGGGGCACGCACGCAAGCAAGAGGTTTTTTTTCGATTCCAAGTGAATCAGAATCGGAAGAAAATTTTATCGACGCCCTCGTCGATCAGCCGGTCCCTCCAGCAGTTAAATCGAACCCATCATTTGTAGGTAGGTACCTACTGTGGTGGTGGTGGTTCAACAAGTGGTGAACGTACGTTAAGGTTTCTCAATTCATCAGTCAGTTGGTAGGTTTGTGCAAGCAAAAAATACGATTTCAACATCGTGATATGAGGTTAGGTTTATTGCGTACTATGTGGTACATACATACGATTACGATTACAAATAGGACAGAGGGAAGAGAGAAGGCGCCAGTCTACCCGATCAACAAAAAACAGATCCAGGTGTACCTGTCATGAGTACTGGTACTGCAATAAAGTGTCGAAAATTATAGGTGAGAAGTTCAAGGCTGCAGGGGTAGAATTAAGGGGATGTTTGAGTTATTGACACTTAGATGGTGAACGTTGTAGAAACAATTGCTAGAATAACTCGTGGGGTTCAATAGGGATAAAACTAACATACTTTTCTTAAATTATCTAAAGTTACTATTTTATTACATGATAATATTCGGCCATTCCATGAAAAAAGTATAGACTCGAAGAAAAGTGCTTTTAGGTAGGCCATTTTGAAAAAACAACAATTCTCTTTATTTATTTCCAAATCGCCATAACTTTTGAACCGATAGTTTGATTAGCAATCTTTTTCCCAAAATAAAGAGATTATTAATTCTAGATTTAAAAAAATCACGAAAAATAAGTAAACTTTAATATGCAAAAATGGTTGGATTTTCACAATATCACAACGACTTAAGTTTTAAACGAAAGTTTTACTATATTTACTATTAAAAAATTACCCCTTAAGCAACCTTTATAGAAATCTCAATGAGTTCCTGGAGGATTCACAAATATAATTTATGGAGGATTCCTGGTACTCCTGGATGCACGCCAGACGGAACCTCTTTAGGAATCTCAGAAAAAAATCCTAGAAGAATCACAGAGAGCAATTCTGAAGAAATCTTGGATAGACTTTCTTGGGGAAGGAACTTCCGGAGGAATACCGGAAAAAAATAACGGTTGAAATTCCCAGAAGCGAAACCTGGTCAATCTTGAAAAATCTTGGAGGAATCCCAGAATGAAGAATCCGTAAAGAAACTCTTGAGGGAATTCTCGAAGTAGCTTCTAATGCAGCGGTTTTCAGATCGAGCACCGCGGTGCACTTGGTGCACCGCGAAGCCATGACAAGTGCACCGCAGCACTTCAGAAAAGTCTTGCATATCTAAGTTTAAATTTAAATTCATCACCTATTTCATAAGAAATAATTCGACTTATTTAGAACAACTGATTTATTGCAAGGTGCTCTAAGAAATTGAGAGTAATATTTTCATTATTCCAACAAGCGAGTTAACCGCTTAAAAAAATCTCAGAAGAAATCTTACTAATATACACTCCCGTTCAAAAGTTTGGGGTCACCCCCTCAAAAACATGTCATTTTTTTAGGCCCATATCTCCGCCAATTTGCGTCCGATTTCAAAACCCTAGGTTTCATTCAAAAGATAATAAGTCAAAGAAACTTTGAACATGATTTAAAAGAAACTTTTTCAAAAAAAATTGTATGTAAACTTAAATAATTAAAATTGAACTATAGATGACGAAGATATCACCAAATCATTTTTCCATGTTTTACGAAAGTGACCCCAAACTTTTGGCCGATACATCATATTGAGGGATGACCCCAAACTTTTGGTCGATGACATCAAGGATTAATTTACTTAATAACTTTTTTTTCTACATTTTTTAGCTAAGTTCTGTAAAAAGCAGTTGAAAGCTAATAGAAAATGGGTCATATTACCGCTCTCATCTTGAAATTTGGTCGACCCAACTTCCAGCGACACTGCCGTAAGTTTATATTCATTTTTTAGAAAATTTGGCAACTTTGGGTTAAGTTTACATACAATTTTTTTTGAAAAAGTTTCTTTTAAATCATGTTCAAAGTTTCTTTGACTTATTATCTTTTGAATGAAACCTAGGGTTTTGAAATCGGACGCAAATTGGCGGAGATATGGGCCTGAAAAAATGACATGTTTTTGAGGGGGTGACCCCAAACTTTTGAACGGGAGTGTATATGTGACTTTATTGTCAAGATATGCAAAAGTTCTGAAAATAAAACTGCCAAGCCAGGTGTCTTGCTAGATTTTCTTCAGCAATCCAGTAAAAGTCTTGGAAAAACGTCTATCAACAATTTTCTAGTGGCGATTTCCTAACCTCAAACCTACCTGTCCAACGAACGTAAATTCTTGAGTTTTCTCATCAAATTATTTTGTAGTTTGTAAAAATCACGAGAATCGTCGTTTCCGTCCATTTTCAATTTGATTCGAATCCTGAATTCTCCGCAAATCCCAGTTTTAGAGTCGTTAAAGAGGTAAAAACTGAGGTTACGAGACGCTACTGCTAGAAATAATTCAATAATCTTGGAAGGACTTCACCGAGCTTCTTAAAAATAAAACACTACTAATTCCGCTCAAGATTTGATTTACAAAGATTTTGTCTGAAAGTTTCCAGAAACATTCTCAGCAAGAAATATTTTAAGTCGATTAACTGTGTCACTTTACTATGAAAAAACTTAAGGAAAACTAATGACGAGTATATGCACCTTGGAATTGCTATTAAAAATTCAACAGTTTTTTTAGACGAATTAGGATTTTTTTTTAATAATAATGAATATGTGCACCACGGAGCGGTTTATTTCCAAAAAGTGCACCGTGAGCCGAAATGTCTGAAAACCCTTGTTCTAATGTAATCCCAGAAAGACTCCAAGAAACTCTTTGATGAATCTCAGAGAAAACTGTTTGCAAAAATCACAGAAGAAACTTTTGCAGAGTTCCCAAAAGGAACAGCTGGAGGAATTCTCAAAAAAAAAAGAAATCCTAAGAGGAACCTTTTCACTAACCCAAGAATTCCTGGAGGAATTCCTGGTGTAATTCCTGGTATAATTCCTGAAAGAATTTCCGGAGGAATACCTGGAGAAATTGCTGTAGGAATTTCTGGTGGAATTCCGTGTGGAATTCCTGAAGACATTTCTGGTGTAATTCCTGGTAGAATTCCTGGAGGAATTCTTGGTGGAATTCCTGGAATAATTCCTGGTACAATTCCTGGTGGAATTCCTTGAGGGATTCCTGGTGGAATTCTTGGATGAATTTCTGGTGGAATTCCTGGAGGAATTTCCGGTGGAATTTCTGGTGGAATTCCGTATGGAATTCCTGAAGGAATTCCTAAAAGGATTCTTGGACAATTTCGTGGATGAATTTCTAGAGGTATTCCTGAAAAAATACTGGAGAAAATCCAAGAGAAATTTACGGTAGAATTCCTGGTGGAAATTCTGGTGGAATTCCTGGAGAAATTCCTGGTGGGACACCTCGAGCAATTCCTGGTGGATTCCACAACAAAACCCAGGAGGAATACATGGAAAAAATCCTGATATAATTCCTGGAAACATTCCTGTTGGAATTCCTGATGAATTCCTTGAGGAATTCCTGGAGGAATTTCTGGTGGAATTCCTGGAGGAATTTCTGGTGGAACTCCTGGAGGAATCCCTGGTGGAATTCCGAGAAGAGTTCCTGGTGAAATTCCTGTAGGAATTCCTGGTGGAATTTATGAATTCCTGGTAGAATCCCTAGAAGAATTCCTGGGCAATTTCCAGGAGAAATTTCTGGAGGTAATCCTGGATAAATTGCTGGAGGAATTCTTGGTGGAATTGCTGGAGGAATTCCTCGAGTCATTCTTGGTGGAACACCTCGAGCAATTCCTGGTTGATTTTCTAAAGGAATTCCGGAAGAAAATCATGGAGGAACACCTGGAGGAACTGCTGCAGGGATTTCTTGAGGAATTTCTGGTGGAATTTTGTGTGGAATTTCTGAAACAAATTCTGGAAGATTTTCTTAAGGATTTTCTGGAGGAATTCCTGAAGAAATTCTCGATGGAATTCCCAGAGGAATCCTTGGAGGATTTCCTGGGGCAATGCCTGGTGAAATTCTTGGTGTAATTCCTGGAGACATTTCTGGTGGAATCACTGGTAGAATTGCTGGTGGTATTTCTGGTAGCATTTCTGCTGGAATTCCTGGAGGAATTCCAGGTGGAATTTCTGGAGGAATTCCTGGTGGAATTTCTGGAGGAATTCCTGGAGGAATTTCTGGTAAAATTCCAGGAGGACTCCCTTGAGGAATTCCTGGTGGAATTCCTGGAGGAATTCCTGGTGGAATTCTTAGAGGAATTCCTGGTGGAATTCCTGGAGGAATTCCTGGTGGAATTCCTGGAGGAACTTTTCTCAGGAACTTCTCGAAGAGGGTTTCCCTCAATTTCTGCAAAAGAGTTTCATAAAAATCTGTCATGAATTCCTCCAGAATCATACCAAGGAGTTCTTTCAGGTATTTATCAGAAATTCTTCCAGGAACTTCTCTAACGATTACTTCCGAATTTGTGTAAAAGAATTTTGTTCAGGAATCTTTTTCAAGAAATTTTCAAATATTTTTTTCGGAATCTCGAGGTGTTTTTATGTGATTGTATAAAGTACTTCTGTAAAAATCCGTGGAGGTGTATCTGAAAGAATTCCTGGAGGAATCCCAGAAGATATTTCAGAAGGAACCGTAGGAGATGTTTTAAAAAGAAACCTTCCCTATTTCTATTGGACTCTTGCAGGGCCCCTGGAAGAATTTCCGAAATAATCCATGACATTTTTTTTTGGAAACTTTTCTGAGGATATCCCATGCTGACATTCAAGAAGAAATCCTTAAACTACCAAGAAGTCTCATGAGAAATTTACAAAGACATTTCTCTAATTATAAGAATTTTTTATAAAGAAATTCCAAAACTTTATCAAAAATTCTTAAAATGTCCTTGGAAGATATCCTGCAGGAATGTATGATGAAATACCAGCAGGAATACCCGGAGGAGTTTCTGAAAAAATCTCTGTGTAAATTTCTGTGAAATTCTCCGAAGAAACAGCTGCTGGAATCACAAAAATATCATGAAAGATTTTCGGGAGGAATTCTTGGAGACGTTCCATGAAGAAATTTGTTTAGAAATCCCTGAAAGAATTATTGAAGGAACCGTTGAAGGACCTCCCGAAAGAATACTTGGATTACTTTATGAAAGGAATTCCGAGAGCTATTTATGAAGGGAGAATTTCCATAAATTACTTCTTGCTTTAAAAAAGGAGGGGAAGAAGGGGGCTTCAGCAAAGTGTGACAACCCATACAAAAATTTCAGAGGTCCCATACAAAAAGTGTGCCGTATGGAGTACGAAGGAAACAATTTTTGTGTGACCTTTTTTGAAAATTTTCTAAGGCATCAATGGATCCATTTATGAAGGTACTCTAAGGTAATAATACTTTGGAAAATTTATGGTGAAACTTCAGGCATCCCAGAAAATTATTTCTGAAGGGATATTTAGATTTTTTTTTCAAGAAATTTAAAAAAAATGTTTTTTTTTTATTGAAAAAAACGCTGTAAAAATGCCTGGAATCCGTGAAGAGATTTCTGAAATAATCCATGAAGAAATTTCTTAAAAAAAGAAAAATAACCTTTGGATTCGAACGAGATTCGAACTCAGATCCTTGAGATGTGAGAAGCCCGCCCGAATATTGACGGCTACCTCCGCTTGTTAAAATCCTGGCAGTCAAAGTTAAACAGGTAAACGAAGTTAAACGAACGACAGTCTTCGGCCGTGCATTAGCTCTGTAACGTAACTCTGTAAGTTCGTATTAGCGAGAAAAAAGAGAGAGAACCGACACAGCGGCGGGCAAGCAGAGAGTTACTAGCATGATTTATATCAGATGCACGTAAATTTCAAGCGAATCTGCTTCAAAATCTGTTGCAAAGCTGTTGTAAACAAAAGGCATAATTGAAAATTACCTTCAATTAGTGCGAGCAAGGTAAGGCATTCTCGAAATGTTGTTTATTTGATAATTCAGAAGTTTCCCTGACTTTCCAGTAATATATAAATAATAATTAATTAGAGAAAAAAACAAGCATGTTGCTTTTCAATGTATCTGTTATTAAAAATGAAAGAAAATTATGTTTGAAATTACCATAATATTGTAAATGTCAAGCTTGACAACCCCCGTCAAAAGCCTGAAACTTTTGTTATTTAAATTAGATATGCGATTGAAGAACAACAATACTGGATTGTAAAAACAATCAGAAATTCTCATTTCAGCTAAAACAATGTCAAATTCCTTTTGACTTTACTTCAAATTTGGTTAATTTTACCGTAGATTTTTCTGCGTGTGTTTGGTTGATATCCCAGTCGATTTTCAAAATTAAAATACATCGGAGAAAATTTGGTCTATTTTTAAACTCCATACATTTTGTATGGAAGGAAAAAATGATGAAAAACTTTAAACCTTATTTACTCGAAAGTGGGTTTTTGTCAGTCACACCCTTTGCTTCTAACCCCCTTATTCTATCACAATTGAGGAATTCCACGGTGTCATGTCAGTCGATCCTGAGCGACCATTTCAAAAATATCTGAAACTTTGCAGTTTTTTAATTTCATATAAATCGCCATTTTTTGATATTAAACCTTCATATTCACTCACGACTAACTTTTCAAAAGGGTGTATGCGAAAATAGTTCTAAAATATTCTAAAAGCTGTACAGCAAAAACGGATTGTTCGATTGTTATAAATTTTTCAGCAAAGTTAGATAACTAAATGATGATTCCTTAGAAAATATACACTGTAAAAAATTTCTTTTTCTACTTTGAAAAAATATGATCTTTGTCACAAAAACTCAAATATCTCAAAACCCTATCTTTTTACCAACTTCAATTTTTTAGGGGAAATGGCCCATTATATCAGCTATCTACCATAAAATTTTGGTGATGGTAAACTGATAAACAAAAAAGTTATGACATTTCAAACATTTCACAATTTTTACATTTAGTAACAAAAAAAAAATTTTTTCTGTGTAAATTATTTCGAGAATTATATTTTGATGCTGATTTTATTGTAAAGGCTACCGCCTGAATTAAACAAGTTGTTTTCATGATACTTTAGTTTGATTATTCGTAATTACTATAGTATCTATTTGAAACTTAGACGCGATCCAGTGTTGTGATCAAAAATATTGAGATTGTCATACTTTTTATTGTACGTGACTGGTGAAAAAATCCCTTGATAGTGTTGAAAAGCTGTTGATTATAAGAAAAATGGAATTGAATTTATTTTTGAGACAAAAGCTGTATAATAAAAGTTTTATATACGCGTATACGTCTAGTTTATCCGCAAAAAAAATCCCTCTTACACACTTATTTCTAAATTGCCTGTTCGGTACTTTTTCGACGAGATTATAACAGCAGTACGATCTCGGTAGTTTCGGTAATCGATTTTACTGAGGCTCAGTAAAACAACTGTCAAAATCGTATGGAAAAGGTAAACAATGCATTTTTGCTGAACGAGTTCGGTGCTCAGCAGTTTTAATCTCGTCAAAAAATTACCGAACTCGGTAATCAAAATTAAGTGTGTAGAGAACAGACTTTATGATCGGAAGAATGCGAGTAACTTCAACAACAACAAATGCATAAGAGGTACATACCACAGACAAACAGACGAAACGCCTAGAACAATTTTAGTGAAAATTCATCGCCCAGTTCACACTATCACCAGCTGGTGGAAATGTTTCACGAAACACTGCGTTGTGCAATATCGTCATCAGAAGGCGCTAGTGTGAAACGTCAAACGCAAAGAAAAACGATGGGCGCTCTTCTTGTTATGAAAGCCACAACCAAGATTCAAAATGATCGTTGAAGGCGTGGTCAATGAAAATTTCGCCAGTGTTACGTTTGTTTGTCTGTATACATACCTGACAATGCTCCCGAAAAAACAAAAAAATACTACCGCTATGAATATTAAAAATTGTATAGTAATTTTTTTCTTCAGCCACCAACACCAAACAAGTAAGTTAAAATTAATAAGTGATTTTGTTTATTATAATCTAACGAACAAGATGAACAGTCGCTTTCTCAAAGGTCTTCAACTCAACGATCTCTTGTAGACCGTTTGATGAAAAAAAATGTTCAAAAGAGTTACGAAATCTCACCGAAAGCACCATAGATAAACTGAAAGAGACTGGTTATGCCCAAATGTCCACATTGTGTACAAAATTACGCAATTGCACGTCCTGCCGTCTAGAATTTGACAAACGAGCCATCTGTATATCATCGGTAAAGCAGGGCGCAGGAAGTTCGAAAACGACAACAACTGAGAAATTGCCATCAGCGACATCTGTTTAAACAATTTAATTACGCCCCTTTTCAAAAATGCCCTGTAATATTCTTCAACATCTATACCCATTTCAATATTTTTAACGTTGCAAAACACGCTTTCAACATTCATCTTGAAGAAGAGGGAAAACACTTGTCCTCAAATGTAACAGCAAATTAATGAATAAACGACTAATGCGCGGAGGGCGTGATAAAATCGGAACATTACTGTACATAGTATATTATATGTATATATAATATATAATAAAAACAACTTGTTTTACTCACGCAAGGCCATTAACAATAAAATCAGCATCAAACTTCAATTTCCGGCCGAAATAATTTACACTAAAAAAAATTATTATTAAATGTGAAAATTGTGAAATGTTTGAATTGTCATAACTTTTTTGTTTATTTTCATGGTAGATTGCTAATCCAATGGACCGTTTTCTCTAAAAAATTAAGTTGGTAAAAAGATAGGGTTTTGAGATATTTGAGTTTTTGTGACAAAAATGATATTTTTTAATGTTAAAAAGATTTTTTTCACAGTGTATATTTTCTTAGGAATCGCCATTTAGTTATCTAACTTTGCTGAACAATAAAATCAGCATCAAATCGCGATTCCCGGCCGAAATAATTTACACAGAAAAATTTTTTTTACTAAATGTAAAAATTGTGAAATTTTTGAAATGTTATAACTTTTTTGTTTATTAGTTTACCATCACCAAATTTTTATGGTAGATTGCTAATACAATGGACCGTTTTCCCTAAAAAAATCAAGTTGGTAAAAAGATAGGGTTTTGAGATATTTGAGTTTTTGTGACAAAAATGATGTTTTTCAATGATAAAATAGATTTTTTTTCACAGTGTATATTTTCTTAGAAATCACCATTTAGCTATCTAACTTTGCTGAAAAATTCATAACAATCGAACAATCCGTTTTTGCTGTGCATATTTTTGAATATTTTTGAACCATTTTCACATACACCCTTTTGAAAAGTTAGTCGTGGCTCTAAATAAAAATTTGATATCGAAAAATGGCGATTTAGATGGAACTGAAAAACTGTGCAAAGTTTCAGTTCAATAGAAAATCATGAATTAAAAATTTTCCTTAATTTTGATGATGTTGCTTGGAATCGCTCAATTACATTACAATAACACAATCGAAACCGCTGATCTTCGTATTTCTGGCCGTAGCTCTGGCACATGATATGAAAACCACCAACCACGATGATGCTGATAATGAAGGGGAAAAAAATATTTAGTATGTACACAGATCGAAAAAAGAGTGTAAAGTTCTGTGACATATGATGCACATAATTGGAGCGTGGGATATCACAGAAGTTTACATGACATCTATATATATAAAAATGCAGTGGCATACGTGGGACCGCGCATAACTTGCGAACGGAAGGTCCGATTTTGGTCGTCTTAGTTTTGTTCTGTTAGTTTTCACCCAAGGAAGGTTTATGAGGCCTAAAACATGGACAAATTGAGAGTTTTCGAAAATCGATTTTCTATACCCTTTACACCGTGGACTTGGGCTTGGCTAGAAACTTGAAACGTCAAAAAACGCAGTAGGCAAGACAAAGTTTGCCGGGTACAGCTAGTATCATGTAAAAGTCATAAAATTTCATGTAAACTTCCATTATATGTCATGTAATTCAGCATGACTCTGAGTGTTTACATGACATATAACACAAATTTACATGATATATCATGTAAACCATCAAAACACTAAGTTTACATGACTGAAATGAAGTTTACATGACGTGTAAATCTCAATATTTTTTTCTGTGTACCACCAATTCACAGTTTAGATACCACCAGCGTAAAACACCGTAACAGGGTTGAAATTAAAACCAGCAAAGTACAGTTCGTTAATCTTCTCTCTAATGAATTGTTTTGACTCAACAATCCTGATTTGAAGTTGGCTAATTCAAATATAGAAACCAACAGTTTACCCTTACCGATCAAAAAATAGCAACCCTGTTTGTTGATACGGAAACCAATTATTTCCGAGCCGCAACGCCGCAATCAAGCTCCCCCTACTATCAACATCCAGTGAAGAAAAAAAAGTAGGTACTTTCATACATCAACTTCGCTCACAGCTAGCAGCCGGCGTAACAACACCACACGTCAATAAAGCTCCCGCGGAGTTCCAACACTTCATCATCTCCCCATAAATCCAGTGCAAAAACTACCCATCAAGTAATTAGAAGTTTCCCGAGGCGAATTCGCGCGCCTCTCGCAACCACATAAACTACACGATTACCGTTTGGTCCCTTCCGTGGACCGTGGCATAATTCACATCTCAGCACAGCACGTCGGTCGGTCGTCGCGTCTTGGCCATTTATCGGTATAATAGTTCCGTATAGGCACTCGTAAAAACCGACATTAGTGCCATTTTTTTTTTCTTCCTCCGATCGACCAACCATTCGGACCGAACAAGAAACAGTACGCTAAAACAATAAAAGTCTAGGACTAAACCAGTAGCTAGCGGCCAGCCAGCAAGTCACCCCTCGCATCAGCTTCTTCCTTCCTTCGACTTTGACCGAGTAAAGTAAACCGGACATGAGCAAGTCTCAGCATCAGAACTACATACTCGGACCGGACAGCAGCCACCACCGCTCACAAAAACCAACATGTTCATTAATGCCCAATTTCCGAAAATAGTTAAACGTTAATTGTGACTATTAGCAGGACAACCGAAACCGGTTCTCCATCTGTGCCAGCCGCCGTGCGGCCGGTTGCCACCAGCTGAGCAATTTGCGCGCAGGCTATGGCTAGGTACCTATGTCTCTATATGCATGCATTCACCCCCGTCCGTGTCTCAATTTTCGATTGTTATCGTTCGAAGATTTGTTGTTTTAGGTCAGTGGTTGCCGAACAGTGGTATGTAGGCCACGTGTTCTAATGTATTGTACACAAGAGAAGTTTTGAAATTTTATCAGCAATATTCAAAAATGTCCAATGCAATAGGGGAGTGGACGTATTTTGGCCCGGGGCAAGTATTTTGGTCCACTTTGGGAATTTCACTTTTTTTTATCTGTATTAACGAGATTTTTAGCCCAAGGCTAGTTCATCTCGGGACCCATGCTGTACTTCCCTTCCAAAGGAAGAACTCTCATTTTGTGAGTTTGTCGGGAGTGGGATTCGATCCCAGGTCCTCGGCGTGATAGTCAAGTATTCTAACCATCCAACCAGATCCGCTCCACGGGAGTTTCATTATATTTAGCATATTCTCTACAAAATCTTGGCAAATTATAATTGGAACTTCCCATAGAACTTTGCCAAGATTTCCAATAAAAAATTGCCGTTGATTTTGAGATTATATGATAAATGTGCCTAGGATGGGCCAAAATACGTCCACTACCCTAACCATCGATTTTTTTTTTCTAAAATTATCGATTGCAAATTAAGAAACGAGTAATAATGTGAATACATTATACAGCAACATAAAATAAAGTTTGTCTGAGATGATATATCTACAACGTTTTACGATATTTTATCAGAAATAAAGCAATAAAATCTTTAGATTAGTATAATTCCAAAACATTTTTGAAACTTTCCTTTTTTCTATTTTGTATGGACAAAAAGAAAAATCAATTTCAGGCGATTTTCTTATAATAGGTATTTCTTGAAGAATTTTCTGTTATCTGTTCTGACATTCTTATAATGATGTTCAAATAAAACTTTTATTAAAATTCAACTTTTTTTAGGATAGAGCTGAATTCGACCAAAAATCATGACATATTTCTACTGTATTTCGTTAAGAAATGTGATGAAGAATTCTAGGAGGAACATATGATAAATATTTATCGAACGGATTTTAATTATTTTTTTTTTGTATCGTAAATCTTTTTCTGAAATACCTACATAGAAAAAAATATTACTGAATCATTTGGGTCTTCACTTTCCAGTTAGCCTAGTGGTTAAGGCTACGGATCGCCAATCCGGAGACGGCGGGTTCGATTCCCATTCCGGTCGGGAAAATTTTCTCGACTCTCTGGGCATAGTGTAAATATCATTGTCCTTGCCTCACAATGTTCAAATTCATGCTTTGGCAGGCAAAGAAATTCAATTAATAACTGTGGAAGTGCTCGAAGAACACTAAGTTGAAACGAGGCAGGTCAAGTCACAGTGCGGAAGTAGAGCCATAAAGAAGAAGAAGAAGGTTACTGAATTATTGAAATGTTTGCTTTAGAAATTCCTTTGAAATTTGTTTTTGGCAGAAATCATGAATAAATTTCGGACATGAATGCAAATGTAGTGTCTGTCTGAATTTCAAAGACGGTTTTGTGCCGAAATTCAAGATAATTGTTGAGTTTATCTTCTATTAAAGTAACTCTTGAAAATTTCTTTGTAAAATGATAGAAATTCCTGAAAAATCTGTGAATTAAATGTGGACAGATAGTATTGTCTAAATATTTCCTGGTGAAATTACTTAAAAAAATCAATTAAAAGCCATTCAATTTCTTCTTAGGACATCCTCGAATAACATCGTTAAAAATCTTTAGCAGTTTCCCAGCAAATGTATAATAAATTCCACAAGAAGATGCCTCAGAGATTCCACAACAAATTTAACTAAAAATTGTTCAAGAATTCCACAAAAAAAATGCAAGATTTCCGCAAGGCAATATTTTATAAATTATTCATTTACGAACTTCTTCAGAAAACCGCTTATATTATATACATATAAGGATTCTGACGAACCTGGAAAAGAGATAGAATGTAGAATTTCGCTAACGTTACTAAATTGTTTAGAATATACAATAATTCTAACGAAAAATTTCTCCAGTATAGAAACTTTTTTAAACAAATCCTTAATTATTTTATAGAAGAATTTTAACTGGATAGGGATTCCTGTAGGAGCTTGTGAATTTATTCTTGGAGGTAAAAAAATCTAAGATGGATTATAGAAAGAAATCCAATTTCAAAATGTTTGACCAAAACATTGAGAAATCTAACTTTTGTTGACTTTTCTGAAATAATTCGCAGACTCCTAATGCAATTGTTAAAGCAATTTCAGTATCTTACATCCAAGGATAAATCCTTGTTTAATTCAAAGATTATTACAAATAAGAACTTGTAAATATATTTTTTTTCTGAGGCAATTCCGTAGTTCATCGTGAACTTCAAAAAAAAACTGTAAAAATTTCCGAATACTTCATTAGTAACCAAAGGAACACTGAATGAACTGCTGAATTAATTCCTGTGAAAATTTTTGGAGGAATGGATTCATCAAAATAATTACCAAAAAGCTCTGGAATGACTCCTTGTGTCAAATATTGTCCTATAGACTTAGCTCTACAAAATTTTCTTGAAGAACACACGAGAAATATCTGGAAAAATATGAAAACAATTCTGTTTGTAGGATAAATATAAAAACGAATGCTTCAAGTTGAAGAAAACTTAAGATTCCACTTTTGAGCTATTTTTATCATGGCTATAAGACATCCAAAGGAATAAAAATACTTGAAAAATATCTGGGAGAAATTCCGAAGGGGTAAAATAATCTTCTTGGAAAGAATATATCCGTAATAAATCATAAAATCATAAATCCTAAAAACATTTTCTTACACCAACTCTGAGTTGAAGGAGGATTTCTAAAAGTAAAAGCTGATAAACGGAAAAAATGTTGAACTTTCCTTATAAATTTTTCACAAAAACGTAATGAATTTTCTTAAAATAATCTCTTAAAACTCGATAAAGTTCCGAATGGAATTACTGAAAGTCCCGACAGAATCTTTGAAAGAATTCCCGGTAATCCTTTGGAATAGAATCGCTGTAAGACTTTCATCGAAAATATAAAAAAAAACTGCTGAGTTTTTGAAGTCTGAAGCTTTTCTGGAAGAATTCCCGGTTGGTCAAATGGATGTATGTTCAAATTCCAGTATTCAAAAAAAAAAATATCTAAAATAATTTTTAATTTGAAAGAGATCCCAGAAGGAAAAAGGAGATTTCTTAGAAAAAAATCCATAAGAATTTCAAGAGAAAAAATACAAGAGAAATTTCAGAAGAGGTTACAGAAGCATATCGAGAAGGAGTCCCAGTTGGTGAAACGGGATATCCTGGAAAAAATTTTGAAGATGCTTTTGAAAAACATTCTAAAAAAATAACAAAGAATGTCAAGAGTAAGTTTTTAAGACAATTAATTTTATTTTAACGAATAGTTGTTGAAAGAATTTCTGCAGAAACATCGAAGAATCAAGCGTTATGCAAGACATATATGAAGTACTTCTGAAGAAAAGAATATCTGTAAGAACTTCATGAGAAGATTTGGATTCGTGGCTTCGTGATCGTGCGGCTAGTGTCATCAAGCATTTAGTCGCATTGTGCTAAGGAGCGCGGGTTCGATTCCCGCCGCAGCTGTCAGGAAAAGTTTTCGGCTGTGCCACTGGGCGTTGCATGCTAGTCCGTTGTCTAGTGTCGTGCTTCCTTCAAAGAGCGAACAGCTCACTGGAAGTACTAAACGTGTTCGTGTTTTTTTTTTAATTCTTTGAAAAATCACTAGAAAAAAAATAAAAATTGAAAGGAAAATTGTAGGATGGTTTTTAGAAAAAAAAATTCGCTAGACAAAGCGAACAACTGAAAAAAAAAACCTGTTATATGTCCGTTGGAAACTTCTGACAAAAATTCTTAATATGTTTAATAGAATTCACATCAAAATCACCGACATAATTAATTCTAGAACAATTTTATATAAATTGATGGGAATTTTATTAAAACAATCTCTTTGAAAATTTATTGAATACTTGAAAAAAAAAACAGAGAAATTGCATAAGAAAGCTATTGTGGCTTTCTCAAATAAATCGCTGGATGAACCTCTTGAATCCCTGGAAGAAATTCTGAAAGGTGCAATTCCTTGGATGTCCAGAAAAAGTCTAGTAGAAACTCCTGAACTTCTACAAGAGCTCCAGCTAGAGCTCCAGCATGAATCCCTTGGTGAATGTTCGGAGGAATCTCTGTAGAAACCTCTGGAGGATTTTTATTTCCTATATCCTACGAATCCCTTATTAAAAATTTGGAGGAACTGCTTGCTTTTTAAAGGAGTTTCTGAGAAAATTCCTAGATAAATGCATGAATTTGTACAGATATCACTGAAAATTTCTTGAACATATTATAAAAATGTCTCAAAAATAATTTCTGAATAAACTCCTCATGTAATGATTCAAAAATTTTCTGGGAATCTGCTGATATTTCTTCGAAGCATGTATAAGGTGAATTTCTTAAGTAATCTCTAGACAAATTGATGATAGAAAACCTGGCAATATAACTGACAGTACAACTTGAAGAATCTCTGTAAAAGTATCCAAATCCCGGATAAACACATTTCGAAAAGGCTTCTCTGGATGAATGAAGTCAGCTATTCTCTGCTAAAGAAACTAACAACAGTTCTACAGAGATTACTGAAAGAATGTGTTTCAGGATACAACCCTAAATTAAAATTATAAGAACAATGTCTGTATAAATTTCCATACAGTATGCGGCAGGAAAAAATACGAAAGTGTTTTTCAACTTCAAACCTCGTTTTCGTCCATTTGACGTTAGCCAATCTATGTTTCAACGTTCCATGATCTTCAATAGACTAGTTTTCTGAAAAGTTAATTAAAAATTTTCCCATTTTGGACACTAACCTTTACAGGGCGGCGCCTGAAGCTGCAGACAATCAGAATTTTCAAACCGCAGAAAAGTACACAGGTCGCTGAATTATCTGATAAAACTAAATTTTGAATTTTCTCTACAATATAGACTGTTTCAGAAATTATAAATACACTTTGTTTATTCAATGAAACGAACCGTTTTGATGATTTCTACCATCTTTCTTCAGAATATAGCATATTGTACTCTTGATTTTTGTATTTCCTTTCAATTTTCAAGATATTTTGAATAACAGTCGAGTCATCGAACAATTTACTTCATTCTCCAAATTTGATTTTGCACAAACGTGTTTTTTAATTAATTCAACATTATTTATCACTTAATGCCTAAAATTATCTAACTTTTATCATATTCGCTTTCTTAACAAGTTGCTTAACAAATGCCTTCATCAAAACCTGGGAAAAATCGATGAAGGCATTTCCACAACATTTTTCTGACAACAAGTTTCTTATTTTTTGAGGGTTTCTACGGAATATAAGAACTATCACACAATTTCTTAGATATTCTGAACACATTTGATTGAAATAAATTTATTTTTTCAGCTCAGTCGATCCTCCAAATGGCATAGTTTGTCATTCCATAAAAAAGAATGCAGTAACCAGTAATAAAGACATTCGTTTGCTTAACGTTTGTCGCTACCTGTGTTGATGAGAAATTTGAAACACAAATTTTTGCATTGGTAAGGTCCGTAATGAAGGTTTTTGATCAAATATTCCAGTGAAAATTACTTTTACCAATCGAGAAATATCTTTTTTTATCGACACAGTAACTGTCATTGTGTTTGGAACTTGAATATTTTATTTGTGAGATTTTTTCCTTTTTTACTATGCTATATTTTTTTTACCACTTTGTGCAATTTCAAATTTAAATCATCTTGTTTTCCGAGCCCCCTATTTTTTAACTTTTACAAGAAACATCTACAAAGTTGGTATTATTTGCTTTGTTAGAATGTTTACTTTAAGAGCTTGAAGGAACTTATCTGGATATTGTGCTCAAATTGAAATGGCAGTCATTCGTTAGTGTATTTATAATTTCTGAAACAGTCATGTATCATCAATTATAAGTACTTATTTCATCTAGTATGTGAAACTACATGGTCTGGATCAGTGTTGTCTGGTTGTTCATCGAATTTAAGCTATTTTTTACTGTTATAGTCATTTTGTTTAATGACCATTGGGCGCGCAGTTTATTGACACCCGCTTATTGGGCTCACATTATCACTTGTTAAACATCAAATATGTTCATTTTTATTTTGCAGTGCTAGAATATAGACATTGACTGATACACTGTCATGAAAAAATAGTCATATATATCCCATATTTAGCGTGCAATAGTGCCTTGAAGTTATCGCATTTTTTCCTGCCGCACCCTGTAGCAATCTGTTAAAATAATTACCAGAGAAATTCTAATGAACATGTTGCATGATTCCTGTGGAAATATTTGCATAAATTATTTTTTTTAAAGTGGAGCTCTTGCCAAAACTGCTTCGAGTATTTCAGAGCAATTCTCATCTATTTGTAGCAATTCTTGGAACCATAAAAGAGGTTTTTTTTAATGATTTTGAAAAGTAATTTATAGAAAAATCGATTTTTTTTTTCAAACATCAAGACAACGTGAAAAGGCATTCGATTGCATCCTTTAACTTATCCTATCTTAAAAATGTTTAAATTCGTTATTAAGCAGTGTATCGGAAAATAGTTGAAAATGTTCAAGATACTCTATCTCTTTTTATTTCAGTTCTTCTGAAAAAAAAAATCCACGATAAAATTAAGCTTAAATCAGGCTAACGAAACTTGGAAAATGGTTCAATAGTATAATAACAGGTAGCAAATTGATTTTGGTATACTAGCGCTTTTACCAGATAAGTCACAGAACAGGATGAAATTCTTCGGAATAGTAAGCCAAATGTAAAATAAAAGTTAAAATCTGTAACAAGAATAACGAGAAAATGCTGATCGTCACTTCAAGTAACGAACTTTTCAATAGGCCTGATACAAAATTAGTTTTGACTTCTTGTCTCTTCCCCTTCAAATTTTTTTGGCTGGATTTGGCAGATTGAGGGGCAGATTAAAAATATTTATCAAAATACCGGGTTTTTCCAAAAATTCTTTAACAAATCCGATGAGTTCTATATATTCTTCTGATTAAACGCTTTCGATTTATTTTTTTATCCCCCTCCCCCTCGACCAGCCGAAGAGTGGTGGGACAAAAAGTGAAATAAATATTTGTAACGGCCAAATAGGCGAAAATATTGAAGGCGTTTTTTCCACATGCTAGTTTTACTTAGATGAAAATAAGATGAAACGAACGCACCAACATATCTGTCAGAGGATGAGCCATAGAGGACGGAATTCAAAGATACAAAAACTAATTTCACTCCGTCGAAGAGGTTTTTCCGCTTAGAGGATTCGAAAAATCTGCACAGTATTTTTTCAACTTATCTAGACTTCTGAAACTGGACGTCAATTGGAGAACATTTATGACGTGCTTAATGGTCTAGTGGTAACCACTCCTGATTCGTATGCAGAAGGTCCCTTACCTCCTACTTTGTATCTTTCAATCTGCTTTCTCTCTTTCGCTTCTCTGCATATACAACTCATGTGTTTTTATAAGTCCATAGCCATCAGTAGAACAAAAACGGGTTGAAAAGCCGTTATGCAACCAAGCGTACTGCGCCACTTCTCCTTCAGAGTAACCTTCCCTAAATCATCTAAATATATCCCCTATCCATGGATGGCATCACCGACCAAAGGTGACTCCCAGATCGCACATCCTACCCTATTGACAAATATGTACTCCATCCGTGCTGGTTGTGAGAACTCAGAGTGTTCTTGGCCTATAGTAGCAACAACTATCACAGTCTAACAATCATTCCCCTTCCCACCTGACTGTAAGAACTTGGCTGGAGCCGGTATTGATCCAAAAATGTATGAGCTGCTTAAATTGACCTTTGAGAACAAGTGGAGTGTCTCAGCTCCTTATTCAGTTGGATCTCAGTATAATGCATACCAGTTCAGATTAATCACGGAGGAACAATCATTGACAAGTACGGTCAGTCTAAGTTAAGCAAAGCTAAGCTGGGCGTAAACTGAAGAAAATTACCATGATTTTAATTGGGTGACTCCAAGCTTTTGATAAGTGAGCAAATATAGAATTTTTGATTTGTGTTTCAACACCAATGAGATCGGTTCAAAATAAATTTAATTAAATCATGAAAGGTGTAACGATGATTGAAAGCATTACAATGATCTGCAAGGTCAGACAGTTTGAAGACCACTGTTGTAGTATTTTATCGATTACCTTATTCGGAAGTCATGTGCCAAACTAATAACCGTAGCTAACGCCACCGCCGTCGAAAAACAAAAAAAAACGATCTATAACGCCGCCGATAAGCAAATATCTTCGGGCCGACCGACCGGCATTCGCTCCGCAGCTATGTAGAGGTAGCCGGCTGGCCGTTTAAGCTCTCTGACTCCCACTTACTTGGATTATTGTTGTACTCGGGCCATAGCGTCGCCACCTGACAGCCAAGCGCCCGCCGGTTCAGACTTTTGCAGCAGGACCACTTACGACCCTGCCACAGGCTCGGATGGTACCGGAACGATTTCGGGCTGTACTCCTCGCAAACTGAAACGAACGGATTTTGGGTCATTTTTTGTCTTCCTGTTTTAGTCATCGTCGCCAACACCCACCTCTTCGAATGGACACAATCCAGTCGGTGCGGTCCTTCTCACTGTCGGCCACCAGGTACAACGTGTACTGGGGTAGCGTAGTACCCGGATAAATGCCGTCACTTTCACAGTATCCCACCTGGAAGGGGTAGCCCTGAAATATGCGACGGAGAAAAACAAACAAAAAAGTAGCATTCGATCTAGACCTTTGTCGGATTGTAGTAATCCGTTCTCGTCCGTTTATGACTAACCTCAGGCGCTGCGGTATCACCACCCTCGCCGTGTAGTATCGCTGGTTCCACTAAACGCACCCCTCGAACACTGATGCGACCGCGTTCGCGACGTTTCTGTTGGGGACAAAAAAGTGAATAGAAAGATGTTTTTAGAAATGATAAAATCGTGTGATTTAATTGCAATGATATTTTTTGGGAAGCAAATGATATAAGCGTGAAATGATAGGCATGTGCGAATGTGTCTAATGTAGTGTGCGTGTGTATAACTCTAGATGTGCGTAACAAGCTTTTGATAGCGTTAGTTTGAAGTAAGGCATATTGTGCAAAATAGAGCAGCTTATGATGCAAGTTAGAGAAATAAGATAAAAAAAAACATGCGATATACATAATTAGGAAAGTCTATCCCTTGGTAGGTTTGGTGAAGCAACGTTTTGAACTCTTGAAGCCGTCCCTGAAACCACTTGAAAATCCCTAAAACACTCCTGAACCACCCTGAAGCCCCATAGAACACCCGCCTCTGAAACCCCATGAAAATACCTCTGGAACGCTTCTGAGACCCCATGAAACGCCCTTAAGCCCCATGGAACGCCCTAAAACTCACCGAAACACTCCTGGAACGCCCCAGGGACACCCTGAAAGCCCTTTGTAATCTCTAGAACCCTTCTGGAACTTCCTAAATACCCTGAAACGCATTTGGAAGCCCTTGGCATACTACTGGAAACCATGGAACCCTCTGACACCCTGAAACCCTTTGAAAACCCCTGTAACATCCATGGAACGCCCAGAAATATCCCTCGGACCCCCTTAACTCTCTGAATCCTTCTGGAACATCCCTGCAACACCATTGAAAGGGGTTTCAACGTTCTAGAAGCCTTATACAACATCCCTAGAACATCCCTGAAACTCCCCTGATGTCCATTGAAATGCACGGTTAGGTAAAGTGAAAAAAAATCTGGCAGTTATGCTCAAAGCTTAGGTTAAGTCAGTGAAAAGTGTGAGGGTCTTCCTTCTAGTTCCTGTAACTATTGTGCGACTTCGATATTTGTGGTCAGTTTGCCAGTTAAAGCTTATTTTGTAACATTTTTTTTTCTTTTTTTGAATAAATACTAATAAACTGGATTGTTATTATTATTATTTCTATTTAGTATACATTTTTATGATATTAAACAATAAGACAAACAACTCAATTGAAAAATGGATTGAGACTAATCCATCTACCAGAAAGGAGATTAAAAAAGTTTCAGAAAATCCCAAACTAAAGATACGACAATAACAATACGCTGTAACAAATCTCTCTTCTCAACCCATCTTCAAACCACTATTGTCGGAAACTTTTCCAACAATCCATGCATTAACATACCCAAACACGATTCGTCACAAATAACTCTCTTCACCCGGACCTCGAATTTCTTTCGGAATGTTTGAAAAGTGACGCGCACAAATGTTTGTAAATTGAGCTGTACCCGTACGGTCCAACAATAGCCCTAAAGTTTCCTATTCACATTCAGAAGAAAAAAATATTTATCCCATCGAACAAAGCCCTCCGTCCGCTGCTTCAACTCCCAGGAGACGGAAGGCTCGTCGACGGTCGGGGACTTCATAGCTGACGACGACGCTAAACCTTTCTCTGGGTTGGTTTCTTTCTCTTTTCACATGCCATTCATTCAATCTAAAAGAATTATTGTAGCATTCCTGACGGGCGCGCGCGCGGTGGTAGGATGGCATTCGGTGGTTGCTGTCACATTACCTCCGTCCGACTCAAGAACTCCCTCCAAATCATCTGGGCTCTTCCTCGTATAGGAAAGGAGTGTCCTATTATGTGTTACGAACCTACATTGTTGAATCGCGCGAGATTTGTAGTCCCATATAAATCATCCTCCGCTGCTCGGCTCGATTTATTGTTGCTTGACCGAAGAGGTTGTGTTCTAGTTTTATCGAATGAAATCGGGAGGGGAGAGTGGAGTGAATCGCACATAGTCATAGGAGTAGTTCTAATTTGAGATTTTGAAGCAACTGAACAAATTGCCACACTGTGGAATGCCGATGATGTCATGTTACAAAAACAAAAGAAATCAATTATTACAAAGGATTAACACAAGACGATACACAGAGAACATTACAAATGCACAATATACAGACATCACAAATCGACGCAACACGACACAAAACATATATGTACCCTGTTATCCAGATGGATAACTTCTTCCGATCACAGGATGAAGAGGTTTCATTTATTGGTATGGGTCCAATAGTCATCCTGGAATTGTATTTTAGTTGGCAGTATGCCTTTTAGTTCACAGTAGTTGTTACTGTGTTCATAGCTTGATTTTGTCTAGGAAAACTAATCCTAATCGGGCCCCCATTTCGGGTTTCATCACTAGAGTTCTATGACTTGAAGTCTTTTGCCGTTTTTCTTTATTATCCAGTTCCAACCTGGGTTGGAACTGGATCAGATCACAGTTTCAACCCCAACCCGATTTCGGTTTCGCTTGTACTAAAGTTTGTTTGACGTTGTTTGTTTACACATTTTCCGCCAATTCAGTTCCAACCCAGGTTCAAAAAGAAAAACGGCATTTGTCAGGGAAAGGTATACGCCTCTAGTACTCAATCGCGACCCGAAATGGCCTGAATATTGGCAATCGAAATGGGATTGCACTTCATGGGCCTCTTTTCTGTCAGAACCCTATAAATGTTAATTATTTACAAGTTAAAATGCAACATGTAACACGAAGAACGCACAAATATTAAACTTTGAACACATTAAACAATTATTCTGTCTTCTTAATGTAACAAATATTCATACCCGTAACAGTCATCAGATTTGTGCTAACTACGTAAGTATGCTGGCAAGCAAGATTGAAACTCTATCTATCATCAAGCAGAACTATTAAAAAATGCACATGATTCAGGCAGTACCTATCTCCGCTTTCGATTTTGGCTTTCTATATGGAGAGTTGCAACAAACGGTTGAAGCAATGTTCAGATTTCAAGCTTTTAGCCATAGTTAAATTTGCAAATAAAATTGTTAATGGATTACCTTTTGGTAATGGTTGAACGTTTCAATTTTGGAAGGCTCGTTCTCTAAATGATACAACAGTAAATAATCTAAGTACATATTTAAATATTACTGTTCTAGGCTCGGAAATTCGGCATATCAGTCCTTGAATCTCTAGCACGAAAATGATTATGATTCGTCCCGTTTTCGTTCTAGAGCATCAAGGACTGATAAGCCGAATTCCCTAACATAGATCAGATCCAACAGTCAACGGGGCAGCAGGGACAAAAGTCCAGAGCCTTGATGAACCCCCCCTTCTGCAAGTCAGGTGGGAGCCTAGGATTATTTGATAAACAAACCATATCCACACACCAGTGTGGACTTTCCACCTTTGGCACCGGGAGGTGACCGAGCACTGGGGCATACGGATTGCTCAAGCGGAGTAAGCCTAGACGTGGCGGGGGGGGGGCAGCAGTGGGTTCTGCTGGGCCTCTTTAGAAATTCAAAACATCCGGAAGCAACTCTGTACAAGCGATACGGCACCACTTCCAAAATATCACAGCCCTGCTAGGAGTTTTACGGGCACATCAGGAACGACGCCAGTAAGTTCCTAATTACGGTATACTGGTCATGCCTTGTAATTGATAACTGAGATGGTACACGCTTAGGTAACTACGCTGGTAGCGACGGTTTTTATCCCCTTAGTAAGGTCGGGTGACACTGACTTGAAACAGCGCTGTTTTCCGTCCCATGAAACCGTGACGTGGGCTTAGAGAACGTTCCTGACCTATAAGACCCAGCTTAAGCAACTAACTGCGTGGAAGTAAGTTCAGATAAAAACTCTTGATTAGCGCTGATCCGGCTCAGTCTCATAAGGTAGCGTCCATAAACGACGTAACATTTTTGGCCGATTTTTTTACTCCCCATCCCCCTAAAATGCTACGTTATGGACGCTCCCTAAGGGCTTGTGCCAACCCTCGGCTGGCCTCTCTGCTTGCATAAACTCCACGCATTCTTTCTAGTAGGTGTAACTCGTCTCTGTTACGCCCCCTGTCCATAAAACCCTTACCCAATTCCCAGGATCGGCTCATCCACGCCGAGGCAATTTCGAGCAAAGGAGGAAAAATCAAAAGAAGAAATAATGACTTTTTACGGCGGTTTATTGAAAAAGGCCCTATCGTCCCTAGCTGCCCTATCTGAATTCCTACCAGTACACTCTACTTACAATTTTTTGTGGGTGTCAGTGTTGGGCCCGTCGCTGGAAGCTGGCTGATGGAGTCCTGGGGTAGCGGATCGTAGCCACGCGATCTGCACGTGGCCTGCTGGATCACTGGGGTCCGTGAAGCCGACTCGCTCCTTTCGGTCCTCACGAAGCCGGCTGCTGCACGGTAGAAGGGTCCCTCTATGCCGAATCGCCTACTGTCCTACTGTCCTCCGGTTCCCGTAAAAAGAGGAAGGGGGGGGGGGGAGGTTCCGTTTCGTTGGATCCCGCTTAAGCGATCTAGTCGTCATTTAAACGGCTTGGGATTTTCTGTGCTTCAGCCGCCGGTGGCCTGGCCTCCGACTTCGACGGCGGGTATCTTGCCAAGCCCTCACAACTTGTATTGCTTTCCACGGAGTCCTGGGAGTAAACTGACCGGTGGTACCGATCGATCTTCGTTAGTCCTTATCGCAGGGACTTTACTGTGCCGCTGGGCAGGATAAATACACTTGACAATGGGAAAAGTTGACGCTAAACCACTCAAAAATAATGCCCAAATTCTAGGCTATGGCACCGCACTTTGTATTAAAAACTTTGCAGAACTTGAGTATGAGATGAGGATGGTTCTCTGGTCACAATCCAAGTGAACGAGCGGTGGATCGTTGGCCTCCCAAGAACCGGTGAAAAGGTCTTTTTTCGGGGCTCCATGGCCCCGTAGCTAGCCCGATATGCGGTCGCCAGGGCTGCTACCAAAATTCGCCAGCGTTGTGTTATTGTGAGTGTCGTGTTTGAGGGGGGTACTGTATATAAATCCTAAGTGTGTTTTGAATTAACCGTTTGCCGCCTTTTGCCTCCTAGCTGGTTATTCGCATTAAATTAAGTTATTTGCATGGACCCAGCTATATTATATTTTTATGGATATTTAATTATTTTCATTTAAATAATTGTTTGCCAATCGTCCCTACTAGTTGTCCAAGTGTTATTCTTTTAACTTTTCCTCTAATTTATTAAATTTTATTTCTGAGAAAGGGTTCGAGCTCTATGATCAGAGTGGACAAACAAAGAGTTCGCACCGATGAGAGTAGAACGGAGCGAAGTGAGGCCTACAGGGTGACAAAGGGCGCGTCAGCACCCCCACAACGCTCACACTGAAATGCTGCAGAAGATCGTGGAAAGATCGTCCCCTATGGCTAAACCGGCCAAAGCGAGGTCGCCCTGGTGACGATCGACGAGCGTAGTCGCTTAAGGAGAAACTGGAAGCATTTCCTCATTTTTTTAGTTTTTGATTTTTTTTATTACATAACGAAGCAATATTTTTAAAATCGGTTTTCGTGCACATGTAGAGTATGGATCAGGGTATCTTCTGATTTTTTTTTACGCGGTAGAAAATGTTTTCGTTTTAGCAGAAACCATTTGTTAGTGAAATTTTGTTCAAAAATGGTTTCTACAAAAACGAAAAACATTTTCTACCGCGTAAAAAATCAGAAGATACCCTGACCCTGACCCATGCTCTACATGTGCACGAAAACCGATTTTGAAAATATTGCTGCGTTATTTAATAAAAAATCAAAAACCAAAAAATGAGGAAATGCTTCCAGTTTCGCCTTAAGTTAAACAAGGCTCCAGGTCCGGACGGTAGCCATCAAGGCGAACATCGAGGCTATCTCTGACATGCTCAAAATGGCTATGCAGACGTGCCAAGACAAAGATTCTACTGCCCAAACCCGGGAAGCCACCTGGCGAACCGTCGGCATACACACCTATCTGCCTTCTGGACACCGCCGGGAAATTGTTGGTACGGATCATTCTGTCTAGCCTGATGATCTATACCGAGAAACCAGATGACTGTGGGCTCAACGATAACCAGTTCGGCTTCCGGAAAGGTCGAACGACGGTAGACGCTATAAGGGCTATAACAAAAACGTCTGAGTCAGCGCTCTAACAGAATCCGCTGTTGCGCGGTCGTCACGCTGGACGTGATGAATGCGTTCAACAACGTCAGCTGGCCTGCCATTGACTATACCGAACACCACCTAGGAGTCCCGGTTAGCCTATGCCGGATACTGGAGAGCTACTTCCAGAATAGGGTGCTAATCTATGACACCGAGGAAGGCGAGAGGAGCTACAACATCACCGCGGGGAGCTCCATCCTGGGCGCGGTACTATAGAAGGCGGCGTATGATGACGTATTGAATTGAGGCCCAAACTTCCAGCAGGCGTAAAATTGATCGGCTTTGCCGATGATATTATACCCCCGTAGTATATGACGAGTCGATACTGGAGAAACTGGAACTGACATTCACGCACGCAATTGGCATAGTGGAGGACTCGATGAGGTCGAGACCGTTGGCACTCGCGCACCACAAAACGTTGGTGGTGGTGGGAAACAACCGCAAGTCTGAACAACAGGCAGTGGTCACCATAGACAGGTACACGCTCACTGAAGCAATTGGGGGTCATGATCGACGATAAGCTGAAATTCGAAAGCCACGTGGAATATACCTGCAAAATAGCTAGCATGGTGATAATGACATTGTCAAAGATAATGTCAAATAGCTCGGCAATAGTCTCGAGTAAGCGTAAGCTGCTCGAAACAGTAGCGGTCTCCACACTACGGTATCAAGCCACTGCATGATCGAGTGCGCTAGTGGTCAACCGAAACGTGAAGCGACTCCAGAATACCCACAGGCTGATGTGCCTTAGGCTGGTCAGCGCATATCGCGTGGTCTCAAAGGACGCGGGCATGATGGCCATAGCCACTAGTGGTTACAAAGTGTAGAATTAGCATTTAAGTTAAAATACACGTTAATATAAACAAAAAAAAAAACTAGTGGTTACAGAGGACGAAGAGTGCTTCGGGCGACGCGGCATAAGAATCGCGGGACAGATCCCCCTAACATCGTCTATGTTTATGTGGCAGAGATAATGGGATTTCTCCAGCAAGGTGTAACAATTGAATTAACAGTGTACAAAGCTTCTTTAAATTTAGACCTTTGCAACATGGCGCCATCTCTCCATTTGAATGAGACATCTGAAGCTTTTTTAATTCGGAAAGTCGACATAGCATGTCTCGTGAGTTCGTGTGAGTTACTCCATAGATCTCATTCAGCTGACCAAAAGAGAAGTTTAAATAAAACCTAGCTGATCTAACTCCAACGAATAGCAAAATCTCAGCTACCTTTTTTGTATAGAAGTATACAAAGCAAAGGTAGAACGAGATCGGAGAAAATGAAAATGATAAAGATGAAATGAGATGGGGTGCTATCAAATTGCGTTCACAATAAAATAGGTACGCATTTGGGAGGGATTTATAAAAACTAAATATTCGTCGGACATTTTCATTCTCGTGCGGTTCGTCAACGTATCTAAATCGGTGTACGTAAAGTTCACGAATTTTGAACAAAGTTTCAAAGATTTAGCTCAAAACGAAATCAAAAGTTTTATGTATGAATTATGCCAAAAAAATGAAAAACCAGTTTGAAAGTTGAAAATAATTGTGCAGGTGAAAATCAAGTGATCAAGTGGTGTAAAACCTTCTAATAATTGTGCTCAATTTTCTCAGATAGTTTTTCATGCTAGGGAAGCCATTTTGTACCTCAATCTCACCCGTGGTGTGAACTAATTTCTTTTTGTACAAAGGTAAGATGAAAATCTTATGGGGAATTAGTGTTCGCGAATATACGCTCCCAACGAGGGCAGCAGCATCCTAAGCTGCGCAACCCAACTCCAACCATTGCATCGGAACCCAGGATATATGTAAGACGGGTATACAGATAGCATGGTCGTGTGCGTGGCCGACGGCTGGTGAATTTTCCCGTTTTTCGGTGAACTTTCTGAGTTTCTTATTCTTTTTCTGTTCTTTCGGTTCACGATTGGAATTTATTATGGAAACTTTTTGCACCATAAAACAAAAAATTTCTTCAAATGTGCAAATAAATTAGGAAATTGTAGGGCAATTACTAGCAAGTATCCCTCTGATGCGATCTGGTAGCAAATACTGTCGATGTTTGCTACTTTTCAGTGATGTTTCGACACTTTCAGAAAACTCACCAGTAGCCGACTCGGTTTGCTATAAGAAATTTCGGCTCAACTTCGGGTCTCTTCGGGTAAACTTGTTCCGTTGCTAACGAAAAAATTCTCACTCATACGCGAACGCTCGTGTACATCTTCCCCCCCTGATCGGAACCATTCTCGAGCATCATCACGAAGTACACACACTCACCCGAGCCGACGGAACAGCAGCGCCAACAGCGAGAGAGTGAGTGCCGTGAGAACCCACCATGAGAGCAGCAGCGAACGCCGCCGCCGCAGACGTCGTCATCATCATCGTCATCATCGACTCTCGTCGCAGCCAGCATGGTGATGATGGTTCATTCCACACACGTCACGTGGGTTCTACGCGCTGGTCAACGCGGGAGCCTATGCTAGGCCGTGCAGTGTGTCCTCGGTTGAGAAACCCTGTGTTGAAGTATCCGTCACCGAGGTGGACCACCCCTGCACCTTAACAACTCTCACGTGAGCTCCCAAACACCACGCAACATCGGAAAGCTCACCATCTCGCCGCTTGTCGCATCGTGGGTAAGCCCTCCTGTTACCGGTGCTTACCAGAACGCAGTTAGAAACATCGCACGAACGATACGCATGGTACGGAAGCTTACGAGCGTGCCACCTACTGGCAAGTACATGTCGGACTCGATTATCCGGAGTATTGATTTTTATTTCACTCCGGATAATCGAATTCTCCGGATAATCGAATCACGAAAAAAATATTAATTTGAAATTTAAAAACGTATGGAATAGTTATGTTTTTGTTATTTTATGTGCATGAAGCAGTGACGTAGCCAGAAATTTGAATTGGGGAACGTCCATAAATTACGTAACACATTTTTTTATTTTTTTTTTCTTTTCTTCCTAGTCATACTATTTTGATGAGACCCATGGTCTCATGGTCATCGCACTATGTTGAATTCCCCTCTCCTCGTGAAGCGTGACGTAAGTTATAGGCGTTGTATACAGTGGGAATTTGATTGTATTGTTGCGTTTGAAACCCGAAGTTTCCCCACACCCGACAATCGAATTTTCTCAAAATTCATACGTAAAATCTAACGTCGGACATAGTGTGCCCGACGTACACGTCCGACACACGATTCAGAAGAAAAATCGATTTTCGCGTGTCAAAAATTCCGATTTTCAACTGCACGAACAATATTTTAGGCTGACAAAATCGTTTTTTTTTTGTGAATTTTGAACTCCATAAAAAGGTTCTTATATTCTATCAAAGGACAAGGTGAAGGGTTGTGGTTTATGTTAGTTTTTGTCAGTTTTGATGTACGAGAAAAAAAGGTAATGAATAGGGCTGTAGTATTAGAAATGTACTTTTGCTATTTATAGCGGAACAATTTTATATTCTAATTTTTGTTGGCATGATATGCCTCGCTAGAGGAATCCTTGCAGAAATCTCTGAAAAAATCACTGGAGGAATCCTAAGAGAATTTTGAAAGAAGTTTATGAGTCATTCCGAAAATTACTGTAATAGAAGATTTCTGTAAAAAATATCTTGAAAAATCCCCAGAGGTGTCCATGGACAACATCCTGAAGGTCTATACCCGAGCAGGAACGAATTAGATATCATACCAAGACAAGGTATTGAGTCATCGACAAAGATACCTCAACGAGTTATTGGTTTGGTATTGAGGACTGCTTGAGGTATTATTGAATTATAGAACACGCACCATTTATTGTTTTAGGTTTTGCATACCTCAGTTTAATATTCTACACCTATTCTCTCCTGCTCGGGTATCTGGAAGTTTCTGGAGAAAGCACTAAAATATCCTGAGGAATATCTAGAAGAAACTCTGAAGAAATCCAAGCACGAGTTTCTGCAGAAATTCAAGGAAAAGGAGCACCTGGAATAATCCTTGGAGAAATTCCAGCAGTACTTTAAGGATTTCCTCCCTAAAGGACTTCTTATGCTCCACCAACATTAAATTCCGGAGGAAACTTTACAAAAATCCTTGGAAACTGTTTTCCAAGAATCGCAAGAATAATTCTTAGGAAATTTATAGAGGAAACCCTGGTGGTATTGTAGGTAAATTCCTGAAGAAATCCCAGGCGGACTGAAGGATTCCATACGGAATTCTTGGAGTAATACCAATTGTACCAAGAGAAATTTATCTTATTTGGATGCTTCCAAATGTAAATTATATTTTGAAAACAGACGCAAATTTAGCATTTTTTTCGCTGAAACGAAATTTTAAATTGTTTGGCCCTTTTCAAATATAACGGGAGATGTGTTTGTTACGTATTATTATTATTAGCTTTATTTACGAGGCTTTCAGCCCTAGACTGGTTCGCCTCGGCTGTTACGTAATTTGTATATGATTCCAAAATATATCAACTGATATTAAGATTGATTGTAAATTGCTATGCAGAATGTAAAATACTTTTTCTTAAAAAAAAGCTAACACAATCAGGTCAGAAAACCGACAGTATCTGGAGAAAACGCAATCGAGGCCTCCCAAAATCGGATCAGCACAGTATTATAATATTAAACGATTTTGAATTTCTGCATTAATATATTAAAAAAATCTCAATAAAAAATACTCCGGATAATCGAGTCTAAAATTCCGGATAATCGAATCCCGGATAATCGAGTCTCCGGATAATCGAGTCCGACCTGTAGTTGAAGCTCGTCTACACGTAGTGGAATACGCGACACATACAGCTGCAAATTGGAAGTGAGCTACCGAATTGAAGCGCCGCCTGCCCGTGGAAGCTCGAACTAATTGGTGAGAGATGAATTGCATGTGCATGCCCAAAGGTCACGTGGACGAAGAATCATCATTGAATGGTTTCGATCGAAGCACCGGTGGATTCCTGAACTGCTGAACGATTCGACGAAGAGTCAACAGGTTTGCCGACAGAAAAGGTCAGAGCTTTGATTTGTATATATTTTTTTCCTAGATTTAAGACCACATTTAGCTTTAGGTACCTACTTGAAATTTGGTGACGTCACCTTTAGGAAAACGTTAGGCCTCTGTATCCTACCGTGAACTTTAAATAAACAGGATTTGAAATTGGTAGGCCAACGCCGATTCGAAGGTTGACGAATGAAACGATTTGAGTTGCTTTATATTATTTAACGAAATTGTCTCATTTAGTCTTTTTCGTTCTTGGTTGAATTGATTTAGAGTAAGTTTAGATTTTCGGTTAAAATTTTCTTGAATTTGATTAGTTCAGTTGGGTGTTCTTTGAAACCTATCTTGGGCTTAGCTAAGGTGATCAGTGTTTGAGGGAATAACCCAAGCAGCACACAAGTCACAAAGGAGTGTCGACAGCGCAGGTTTTTGGTTGCACAGGAGCTACATTCATGTTATTCTAACTCAAAGGCAGAATAACTTGAAAATGACTCGTGTCCAACCAAAAAACTGCGCTGTCAACACTCCTTTGTGACTTGTGTGCTGCTTGGGAAACCAACCTGCCCTGCCCTAGAAAGAGCCTCTGCCGGGCCATTAACAGCCTCAGCAGTCTCACTTTGGTGAGTGGCGCTTAAACTGCTGCTGGTCTCGTACCCAAAGCATTCGTTACAAAGGGTAGATGGTCTGGACACACAGGCTCACACCGAGCGTGTCTAAATGGACTAGCAGGCCCCATGGCGAGGTGAACTTTCACTTGACACTATTTCTTTCAGACCATGGGTGCTTTAGGTGGTATCTTTACAGAATCGGAGATCCAGGGTCCTCCGCATGTCCAGAATGCGCAGACTACGACGAGACCGCGGAGCATGTGCTCTTCAAATGCCCACGCTTCGTGGAGCAAAGGTGGAGTATGCAGAAGATATGCGGTAGAGATATCACTGCAGACAAAATTGTTGAAAGGATGTGTACGAGGGCGGACATGTTGGATTCCATTTGTTTTCTTCCGCGGTCTTCGTACTTGAACTACAGAAAAAATGGTGGGCCGACCAACAGC
Source organism: Aedes albopictus (assembly GCF_035046485.1). NCBI lineage: Eukaryota > Metazoa > Arthropoda > Insecta > Diptera > Culicidae > Aedes > Aedes albopictus. Next base: position 127,358,248 of record NC_085137.1, on the reverse strand, counting down.
AAGTTGAGTTGGCCCCCTTCGCATCCAGGAGTTTGAGTTCAACGAGTAGTCTAAAATACTATCCAGGACCCACTTTTCCGGGGGAGAGAGGACAACTAAAGGCGATAGCTGGTGGAACACTAGAGAGTACTCACTCATGTACGCCCCCCTTCTCGAAGTCATTCGGGGGTGCTGCGAAGGTAAGGAAGAGAGAGAAAAAGGTTTTAGTGGGGTCGACCCCCACATAACCCGAGGACCCACCTCTTGGGTATCTGATCAGCATATTTTCTCATTCTATACAAAAAAAAAAACACCATCGTGCATGAAGATGCGCATGCAAGTGAGAATTTGATCAATATATGTTTCCTCGATTGTCGAAATAAGTTCATTCAGGCAACATTCATCATCGATTTGAAGTGCCCTAGTGTATATTGTTCAAACATTATTTTTATGACTTAAATCCATTAAATATATTCATCTTCGCAACTCCATCCACGATTTGTTAGGAAATAGATTTATTGTGGTTTATTCTACTCACTTTAGTACATTTTACTCCCTTGCCCCCCTTTAGAAACAATACGAGAAGCTATGCACCCACAAGTGCCAAGACTTGACGAAGCCCTACTGAAACATTGAAAGCGGAACATGCTTCAACCGGCTAAGTTGTCGCGCTTTGTTTCGGGTCGTCATAAATACGTACAGGACGGAGGAGTTGATTTATCTTTAGCCTCCTGTGACTGATCGTCGCTATCGTCGTCATCGACATTAGATCTTCGACTGAAAAGTTCGACACACGAAGATAGGAAGCAAACAGGGAAAACAGTGTCCTTTGTGTTCTCATCAGCTCAATTGTGAGTATGTAGATTGACTGAGATTGGATGTCCTACTTTTAGCGGCGTGGCTTGCAGACCCATGGGAAAATCTCCTTCGAAGTGAAATTGAATGTTTGGTATAGTATCAGTTTGTATATGTATGCAGAATGAAGGCAATATAATCAACAAATCAAATCCATTATAACACTTTAAACTTATTAAAAGGCCCATACATACATTTCACAAGCTAGAAATTTTACAAACCATTCATAATTTGATCGATAGACCGCGAAAAACTAATCGCTTTGAAAGATTCATGGTGAGAAATGATGATCATTTAAATACCTCTTAATCCTTCTTGTACTCTGCGTCTTTCCAGCATAGCTGTATACTGGAATTCCATCCACTCGGTTAGAATCGATTTCAATTTCCCACGCAGATTGATATTTTTGGTTACAAATCTCAATAGAGCACTCAACTGCAATCACGGGTACGTATACGTATACATACAATTGAATTTCCCTCACAATATGGCGCATTGGCAAATGGAATCAACTTGTTCCTACGCCTTCGCAACCCATATTCCACCACCACCCACCAGCATCCATCGAACAACATACTGATTCTGCAGCATTCATCTGTTCAATTTCACCGGTTTCCGGTAAGCGAGAAGGATGATGACGGTGTCAAGTTCGGTGAGTGTGCTCCAGTTACACTTGCAGCCAGACTGACACCGAGAAAGGATATAGAGATACCTCCTCCACTAACAACGGCGTCATCCGACTATCCGAGACTCCGAGGGGAAGAGAAATTGAAAAGATTTTACATAGCGAACGAACGTTCATGAAACCTATGAACATGACGCGGTCGGTGGCATGAAGTGGGTGTTTTCGATGCATTCTGCAGCCTCTGTATGAACGGGACAAACTGTCGCTGTTGATGACGGATGATATGCAAGATGGAAATTTATTGTGCTTGGAAGAAAAATGGCACGATGGGACTTAGTCATTGATGAAAATGGATTTTGATGTTGTGTTTCTTTTACTGCTTTCTGGATAGTTTTCAATTTGAATCAGATTTTGTTCATGCGCTGGATTTCGTGCAAGTTTTGCATCTACTCACAACATTTTTACCTCTCCTAACTTTTGAAATGGGCGTGTAAAAAATACTCTATTATAATTCCCAACCAAAATTTAAAGTAGAACAGTTTTTGAGTTTCAGCTCAATATCGAGTTTTACAACTTTTCAAAATATGGAATTTAATAAAATTCAAATATCTTGCGTTTTGTTCAACCAATTTCAATTTTTATCCATAAATTAAAAGCTGAATATAATACCATTCGATCATCTAAATGCAGCTTTTGCGTGAGATTGATGAAATTCAAGATATTGGCGAGTTTTGGGGACGATCTCCTGAAATTTTATCAAAATTTCCTAAAATATATGAAGAAGTGTATTTTTTAATAAGAAATAAACAATTTAAAAATTCTTTCTTAACGTTTATTTCACATATCATATGTAGGCGAGTGACAGTAAAAAATTCAGCTCAATCGGAGCATTGATTACGGAGAATGAGATGTGTGAAGTGAGCGGCTTTGCTTAAAAATAGAACAAATATCGATTTCAAATCATCAACCTTGTATGGAAAGTCGAAAAAATTCCGCTTTACTGTATTTTTTTTTCTTTCGCGTTTTCGAACTCAGGGCATGATTCTACATAAAAAACGATCACTAGTGTAGTCAGGATCTGGGAAACCGAACAGCTACCGGAGGAGTGGAAGGAAGGAGTAATCTGCCCCATTCACAAGAAAGGCGACCATTTGCAATGTGAGAACTTCAGGGCGATCACTATTTTGAATGCTGCCTACAAAGTGCTATCCCAGATCATCTTCCGTCGTCTGTCACCTAAAACGAATGAGTTCGTGGGAAGTTATCAAGCCGGCTTCATCGACGGCCGGTCGACAACCGACCAGACCTTCACTGTACGGCAAATCCTCCAGAAATGCCGTGAATACCAGGTCCCAACGCATCACCTGTTCATCGACTTCAAAGCGGAATACGACAGTATCGACCGCACAGAGCTATGGAGAATCATGGACGAAAACGGCTTTCCTGGGAAGCTGACTAGATGGACATTACTGCCAGAACATTTGGAACGGTGGCAGAGCTGAACACCCGCCTGAAACGCGAAGCAGCAAAGGTCGAACTGGTGGTGAATGCCTCAAAAACAAAATACATGCTGGTAGGCGGAACCAAACACGACCGGATCCGTCTGGGTAGTAATGTTACGATAGACGGGGATACTTTCGAGGTGGTGGAGGAATTCGTCTACCTCGGATCCTTACTGACGGCTGACAACAACGTGAGCCGTGAAATTCGGAGGCGCATCATCACCGGAAGTCGGGCCTACTACGGGCTCCAGAAGAAACGCCGGTCGAAAAGATTCACCCACGCACCAAATGCACCATGTACAAAACGCTAATAATAAGAATAAGACCCGTAGTCCTCTACGGGCACGAGACATGAACCATGCTCGTGGAGGACCTGCAAGCACTCGGAGTTTTCGAGCGACGCGTGCTAAGGACGATCTTCGGCGGCGTGCAGGAGAACGGTGTGTGGCAGAAAAGGATGAACCACGAGCTTGCTGCACTTTACGGCGAACCCAGCATCCAGAAGGTGGCCAAAGCCGGAAGTATACGGTGGGCAGGGCATGTTGCTAGAATGTCGGAAAACAACCCTGCAAAGCTGGTGTTTGCAACTGATCCGGTTGGCACAAGAAGGCGTGGAGCGCAGAGAGCACGATGGGCGGACCAGGTGGAGAGTGACCTGGCGAGCACCGGGCGCGACCGAGGATGGAGAGCGGCAGCCACAAATCGAGTATTGTGGCGTACTATTGTTGATTATGTCTTGTCTTAATGATGTTGAACAAATAAATGTATGTATGTATGTATGTATTTTATTTTCTAAAATGCCTTCAAATATCCTCAAACATCTTCGATGACATCCTTTCAATCACCGTTTTCGAGTTTTAATTAAAAAAAAATGTTAATTATTAATGTGTTGTTTCATAAATGTCGCTCAAAATATTTCATCTGCAATTTTATTCGGCAAATCTACTTTAATTACTAAAGCTCCATCTTCAGATTTTATAAATGAAATTTCTCCAAAAAATCTTTCAGATACTCTTTTCCAAAGAGACTTTTCTAGGAATTCTGTTAGGAATGTTGTCAGATATTGCTCGTTAAATTTTCACATGATTTCTGATGAAAAACTCAACGCTTCAAGAATTCGATTAGGAATGTCATTCCAGGAACTGCACCTTATATTGCTATTCATATACGAGATATTTTTCACTTTCAGGAATATTGATAACCACTTTCTTCCAAAAATTATTTGAAATAATCTTGATAAGACTTCTCCTGGAAACCTGGAAAGAATAGTCCTGAAAGCCTAGAAAGGCCTTCTCTGGAAACCTCTGGAAACTGTGGAAATCTGGGGAGGATCCTTTGGGAAGAAACACCTTCTACTGGAAGTCGACAAAGGTTTCTCATGGAAGCCAGGAACGGCTTTTCTGGAAGCAAGAAAATGCCTTGGAAGCCTGAAAAGGTTTCATTTAGAAGCCTGAAAAAGCTTTTCTTTGTAACCTGGAAACGCTTTTCTTGAAAGCCTGAAAAATCTTCTCCTAAAAGCCTGAAAAGACATCTCCTGGAAGCCTGAAAATACTTATCCTGGAAACCTGGAAAAGCTTCTACTGCAAGCCTATGGAAAAGATTCTCCCGAAAAAATGGAAAGGAATCTCCTGGAAGCCTAGGAAGGCTTCTCCTGGAAATCAGGAACGGCTTCTTCTAGAAGTCTGGAAAGCTTCTCCTGATAGCCAGAAAAAAATGTTATGGAAGCCTGGAATGGCTTCTCCTGGAAGCCTGAAAAGGCTTCTTCTGCAAGCCTGGAAAGGTTGCAAGAATGGAAAGAATTCACCGGGAAGAATGGAAAAGAGTTTCCTGGAAGCCTGAAAAAGCTTGTCTAGGAAGTCAGCAACGGCTTCTTTTGGAAAGGCTTCTGTTGAGAGAAAACACTTCTCCTGGAAGCCTACTAAGACTTTTCCTGGAAACCAGGAACTGCTTCTTCTGGAAGAAAGAAAACCTCTTGGAAGCCTGGAAAGGTTACATTTAGAAGCCTGGAAACGTTTCTCTTGGATACCTGGTAAGGCTTCTTCTGTAAGCCTGGAAAAGATTCTCCAGAACGAATGGAAAGGAATCTCCTGGAAGCCTAGAAAGCCTTCTCCTGGAAGTAAGATTTTTTTCTGGAAATTCGGGAAGGCTTCTCTTGGAAGAAAATACTTCTCCTGAAACCTACTTAGGCTTTTCTTAGAAGCCAGGAACGGCTTCTTCTGGAAGCAAGAAAAGGCCTTGGAAGGCTGGAAAGGATGCACTTAGAAGCCTGGAAACGCTTCGCTTGGAAGCCAGAAATGACTTCTTAAGGAAGTAAGATTTTTTTAACTGGGAAGGCTTCTCTTGGAGGAAAAGAATTGTCCTGGAAGCGAGGAACGGCTTCTTCTGGAAACAAGAAAAGGTCTTGGTAGCATGGAAAGGTTGCACTTAGAAGCCTGGAAAGGCTTCTCTTAGAAGCCTGGATACGCTTCTCTTGGAAGCCTGGAAAGCTTCTCCTTACAACCAAAAAAAAATTATGATGGAAACCTGAAAAGGATTTCTTTTTGCAAGAATGGAAAGAATTCACCGGGAATAATGGAAAGGAGTTTCCTGGAAGCCTGAAAAGGCTTCTCTAGAAAGTCAGGAACGGCTTCTTCTGGAAGTAAGAAACGGTTTATTCTGGAAATCTGGAAAGGCTTCTATTGATAGAAAACCCTTCACCTGGAAGCCTACTAAGGCTTTTCCTGGAAGCCAGGAGCGGCTTCTTCTGGAAGCAAAAACCCCCTTGAAAGCCTGGAAAGGATACATTTAAAAGCCTGGAAAGGCTTCTCTTTGAAGCCTGGAAACGCTTCTCCGGATAGCCTGAGAAGGCATCTTGTGGAAGCCTGAAAATACTTATTCTGAAAGTTTGTAAAGGCTTCTTCTTAAAGCCTGGAAAAGATTCTCCAGGAAGAATGGAAAGGCTTCTCCTGGTAGTCTAGAATAGCATCTCCTGGAAGCCTGGAAAAAAGTCTGCATAGTTTAGATTAGGTATAGCTTCCGATAGAGGAGCTCCGATTCAGCCGCTGGATAACAGCACATACGCTGTTTGAGCAGCATCTCCTTGGTGAACAAACGCTTGTGACCTACCTCCTCAACCTAGCTGAAGTTAGAACGACAACAGTGCCCAGGCTGCACTACCAGCTATGCACACAACTTTTTGCTTGCGGTTTTTTGACATCAATTTATCAGTGGAAGCATGAGGTAGGAATTTGTGAGGACCAGAACTATGTTGGACCCTCCTTGTCGACACACCATTTTGCAGTCCGGAAGCCTTGTAACATCCATAATTTTAGAAATGCTCATTTATCCCTGAGAACAGCGTGAATGTGGCGTTAACTATACAACCAACAAAAAATATCTCCTACAGAATTTGAAATAATAAAATCTTATACTCATACTGCTATAATCTTATTTTACTGTTGGTTACGCATTGAAATCCCCTGTAGAATACATGATATAACAAATCAAAGACCATTCACCGAAGGGTAGCACGTGTTTGAAAAAAAAAAACTCATGTGTGTATCAGAAAAGCTACATCGGGATTAACAATTTCAAGCGCACTGTGGGAAAAACAAAGACTGAACATCCGAAACGCTCAAGTGGAAGCGTCATAGTAATGCAATGAGGTAAATATTATGGCACTTGTGATATGTCACCTTGACTTTCTTGTGCACCGTAAAAAATTGGACGCAATTGCAATACAAAAATAAAGCACTACATTTTTGCTTCTTTGGGGGTCTTCATTATTGTTCGTCCATGACACAGAAAGTTTCCCACAAAGTGACCTCATAATAACAGGATACAGATTGTTTGAGTCCCATCTGCAATCCAAATTTTCGACAGATCGCTTCCGAAATAAATGATTCCATCATACTCTTTTTTCCACATACCTTCATGCTTAATGTTTGAGTCATACACAGACATCTGTCGAACCGCATAAAGCTTGAATACGCCACGTGTAACACTAATAAACAAGAAAAATAAATCACAATTGGAGCTTCCTCCGAGTGACTTCGACGTCGGACCACCCATGGGATATCCGCAAAGTACCACAATTTGCAACGTATTTTCCAAATACTCAATGGGAAGCATGTTTGCAGTGTTTTCAATCATCAAGTGTTGAAGTGTGTAATCACTTGAACAGACTTCTTGAATCAATGTGATAACAGAAGCAATCGGATTAGTATCAATTATGGATTTTTGCTATATAAACGCTACGAATGTTACATTCGACCTCTTCAATCCTGCATCGAACGGTAGACGATGACTTCCAAACTCACGGTAGCTTTCCTGCTCGTCGCCAGTTTGGCACTCGTGTGCTCCAGAGCCGGTAAGATCATCCTAGGATATTGAACTATTCAAACCAGACAACTCTAAGAAAAAAAAACTCCTAATTCACAGCCCACAAGATCGTCGGCGGTGATGAAGCCGAGCCGCACGAGTTCCCCTACCAGATCTCGCTGCAGTGGAACTTCAACGATGGACGAACTCCCACAATGCATTTTTGCGGAGGATCGCTGCTAAACGAGAACTTTGTCCTGACGGCTGCCCACTGCAAGACTTCGTATTCCGAAGACGGAACCATCGAAGTGGTCGCCGCTGAACATGACGTGGAAACCGTGGAAGGACCCGAACAACGCCGTAACGTGGCGGAATTCATCGTCCACGAAGGATACGACGTCATCCAGGGGGTCAGTCCTGATGACATTGCCGTCATCCGGGTGGACAAGCCATTCCAGTTGAACGACAAGGTTAAGACCGTTCAGCTGCCCAAGCAGTTCGAACAGTTCGAAGGTGATGTAACCCTGAGCGGATGGGGATCCATCTCGACGACTGTGTACCCGGAATATCCGGATAAGTTGAGGGTAAGTTCCAGACTGAGTTCAATTGAAAACATGTAACTAAGCAGAAGTAAAATTTGTAGAAAGTCGAGCTTCCGCTGGTAGACTACGATCAGTGCAACCTTCTGTGGGGTTATGGCAGTGCTCTGGCGACAAGCAATGTCTGTGCTGGCCCGATCGATGGCTCCAAGTCGGCCTGTTCGGCCGATTCCGGTGGTCCACTGGTGAAGCAGACCGGTGATGAAGTGATCCAGGTCGGTGTTGTGTCGTGGGGAGCTGTTCCATGCGGATCGCCACGTCGTCCGACGGTGTTTGCCGGAGTTTCCCATTACGTCGATTGGATCGAGCAGCAGCTCCGTGTGTAAGGAAGGGTATCGGGACTTTACTGCGTTGTGATGTTGACCAAAATGAACAATGATTCATATCAGAATTAAACATATGGCAAATTGAAAATTTGAACGTGCTTGTGAATAGCCTAGTAGAAAGAAAAACCTGTTCAGAGCTATCAACGAAGGGGTGACTAAATTATCAAAGTAGAGCGTTTCTTAGTATTGCCTATAAGTCAACGGAAGCATGGGGTTACAATGAAGTGGAGAATCTCGGCCGCCTTCAACACAGTCTCAAAGGCAGTGTGAAAGCCGTCTTCTGTTGCCTTCTGCAGTGCCGCAAGTGATGCAAACATTGCAGCTCTTGTACAGATGTCCTGAGCAGATTAGTTACTCGCTCCTCACGAAAGTCCTGGATATTCCTGCGCCGAAAACCGATAACCTGAAGGCGTTCAGCATGGCAGTGCAGAGCTTCTGTGATTACCTTGTAGCAGTGGGACAAGTGGTTCACCATTCGAATCCTGTAGTTCTGCAGGAACTGTTCGATAAGCTGGACTGGGAGGTGTACAAATGGCCGTACCTACTGGTATCTTCGAGCCAGCTAAAATGAAATGTATTTCGCTGAATAGTGTGTTCGTGCAGAGACCGCCTCTTGTCGTGCCGTTCTCAACTGTATTGAACGGGTTTCGAGAACCACAGGTGGTGCTTTCGGAGGAGACTTACAGGCAGTGCTGGGAAATATCACGAAGCTCGTTCAGCGGACTCAAAACCATGCAAATCACAGCTACCCATGGTAATAGCAGCAAAACTGTTCGCTACTGTAGTCTAGTTTGTTGAAATTCATTAGTAACTATGTGTTGCTACACAGATAAAAATAATGAGATTTACACGTCATGTAAAGTTCATTTTAGTCATGTAAACTTAGTGTTATGATGGTTTACATGATATATCATGTAAATTTGTGTTATATGTCATGTAAACACTCAGAGTCATGCTGAATTACATGACATATAATGGAAGTTTACATGACATTTTATGACTTTTACATGATATGTCATGTAAACTTCTGTGATATCCCACGCTCCAATCATGTGCATCATATGTCACAGAATTTTACACTCTTTTTTCGATCTGTGTACGGTAGCTCGCTACAGTAGATCACTAGGCTGTTGAGGGCAAATTATTTACTTCACTTTTTATTGTTTTTTTCGTAGTGGTGCACCGAGGGGCCGCAGTCGCGGGAACATACGCGCTTTTTTAATCTGCACCTTTGACCCGATGAAATACACCGACTTCATCAACAGCGTTTTGAGGGATTAAACGAGCTCCTCCAGTTGGATCGGGATAATCTGGGACACGGTTTCGGGGATTTCCGGCCGGGAATTTGGTGATAAATTGAGAAGCTTTCGCTGGAGGAACCGGTCAGGCTATTGAGGACGAGATGACGGGAGGAAAGACACTTTGATTGAGTTATATTCAGATTTTCTGTGACAGAAGGGCACTTTAGAGCAAACACAGGATTTTTATCCTGTTGAATCATAGATTATGCCTGAGAGGAACGATGCATGAGAGCTATAAAAAGAAAGCCTTCGTTGGACGGGCTATCGGCAACGGATTCTCGGGGAGTAAGATGCTTCGGGTACGATGGGTCAGGGACAGGTCTTACTGATGAATCGAGATCCACCGATCTTTGGTAACTTCCGTGGAAATACATGTTTCACAATATTAAAAGATGAAAAACACCCATAAGGGTATACAAATTTCAATCAAATGGAACTGAAGTCTGCGTAAAGTCCGCCAGTACGTCACGAATTTCAATGAAACTCATTTGGAGCTCCCGCGCTAAAGCTGCTACCGTAGCAATTTATTAGAACGCCTACTGTATTGTTTCAAACACATTTCTTCCGGTTATGAAAAGACAGCGAGTCAATCACCAAATTCAAGCAAACTACAGTTACCATTCCCAGCACTGCTTACAGGAAATGTTTTACCAAGTAAAGATACGTTCTGAGGGCCAGCAAGCGCAACGCTTTTTGTATCGAGAGAATCGAACGGTTTTCATCAAGGATGTACGTCTGGTTCGTCCAACTTACCATGCTCAACGCAATACATCAAGAACCTTAATGCTAGAGAACATGCGCATGAGATCCCGAGAGTAGCGGAGGCCATCGAACGTCACCATTATGTCGGCGAATACCTCGACAGTTTTGACGACGAAGCATGTCGTGTGGCACAAGTAGTGAGGATAGTGCATAAAAGAGGCGGTTTTACTGGTTCGGAGCTGGTTGTCTAACTCAACCGAAGAGGTTGTCAAACGCAGTTCGGCACAGACAAAACGAGACAAACAGAGCGAGAGAGTTCTCGGAATGCTGTGGGCACCCAAGCCTGACATCTTTATCTACGCGACGACTTCCGAACTATCGACAATAACTCCGAACAAGAGAAACATCCTGCGTTGCATAATGAATCAGTATGGTCCGCTAGGATTACTTTCTCATTTTCTTGTCCACGGCTGCGTGATAATCCATGACATTTGGAGAACCAAAGCAGGCTACGGCAACATCGTTGGAGCCATGGAGACGATAGACCGAAGTATTCGAGAATCTTCAGAACTAGCACACTGCGCATTCTCCGAGCATATTTTCCCAGTGCTGCTTCAGCGGAAATCAAAAAGATAGATTGAGATAGGCGACATAGGACTTTTGCAAACACTTACTTTGAGCTGTTAAGCTTACCAATCACGAGAAGGTTCATGTGGACCGACTGTGTTATTACTCAAAGAAGGAGATTCCCTAGACCCTCACTGAGGACGAGACCTAACACGCCTGGCCACCAGGGGTTCTCAAACTCTTCATTACAGGGTCGGCTCTTCGCGTTGATCACAAGTTCAAAACCACTGTATTCAATCTTTTAATCACTTTATTTAACTTAATGTTGTAGGGGGCCGGCCGGAGGAGGTAGGCTGATCGGGGCAATCGCGAATGGTGTAGGTAGGCGGTTCTTCGGATGTCTCTCGTTCGCTACGTTTGCGTACACCTGGGCTTGGAATGAACACTCCACGTGGGTCACGAATCAATATCTCCACTGCACTGGCAGCTTGCTCCTAACTATTCCGGAGTGGACGGTATGGCTCGAAAGTAGGAATCAAGTCCTAGCCGAAACTCAACGGGACCTAGGGAAATTCGGGCAGGTCTTATGATGCAGGAATGCTACACAGGTGCTCCGACTCAATTGGATTCCAACCCAAAGCAGGATTTTCTTTTCCACGGAGTGGCCAATAACTTCGGCAGCTCCTCACTATTGTTCACTTCACTGAACTTTAAACTGGCTATGTGCCTCTAAGGCGGCTCTAGTCATCCGGATGATAATCTTCTGACGGTGCTGATCACTTGAGATCTCGTGTGGATAACAAGGGTATCCATCGTGAGGGAGATTACAAGTGGTAGTCGAAAAACGCGTATCTGTCAAAGGGTAAGCAAAATAGGGCGGAAATAAACGGTACAAAACTGATTACAATCATTCGAAGAGAGTATTCTGCACAGTTCTGAAACATATTTGGAAGGAATTTTCAAAGGAATTGCAAAAAAATCATAAAAATTGACGACAAAACATGCAAAGGAAATTCAATCGAAGTTTCCAGAAAAATGGTCGTCTAATTTAAAAAAAAAATCTGTGCGACTTTCCAAAGAAACTGCCTTGCGTCCTGTCCTGGTGCGTTATTCGAACGGAATGAAAACAAACCACAATCCGTTCGATGTCGTATCGGTCACTCGCATATTCTCAACATGATTCCAACTAATACAGAGGCACGTTTTACATGTATTATTAACCCAGTGCCAGCCCAGTGCACACTAAAATTTTCGCAACAACATTGGTAACCGATGGCAACGACATGTAGCACTGCTTCGTTGTGTGGCGCAAAAATTTGCTCGATTTTTCATGAGCGCTACCGCGCATGCGGAACATCAGCATTTTAGTGTCACTACCGACGATGGCGCACTTTTGCTCACAGCATGTGAGCGTTTCCTCACAAAATATGCACGGTTTGTTTCGGGTGATAGTTATTTTAACCGACTGATTGCTTAAGACTGTAATTGACGAGTGTTTTGCTGGTTTAACGGCTCTTTCAGTCGTTATTAAGCAGCAACTAAAACGCCTGTGTGTATTTCGCCTTCTTCTGGGAATTAGAGACTGCGTGTTGTTGTTGTATTGTGAGTCTTGTCCGCCATATTACTGACTATGACTTTCGTTGATGGCGTTCCTCTACGGTGCATGCGTTCGAATACTTGAGTTCACTGTATCGAGTACTTTTGCTACAACAGTTTCTAGCTTACTGCGCGCACTGCAAATAACCGTATCTATTATTCTAATTGGATATTTCTGATGTATAGACTTCCATACAATATTGTTTACAAGTAATGAGTGACTTACAAGCTAACCGAACAGAAAATAAACGAAACCCAATGGCTTTCTTCTTATTTATCATTTATTGGCTCGGAGTTGGATCATAGGGTAAAGTACTCGAAATGATAACAACTCCAAAACGGTTCTCGCATGGACCGATTCTGACAAACGTCGACAGTTCGTGGCCTGTAGAATCGGAGAAATTATATCCACAGACAAACAGACTTAACACATTGAGCGATTTTCATGGAATTTCATCGCCCAGTTCACGCTAACATCACCTGGTGGAAAAGTTGCACGAATCACTGTGTTGTGCAATATCGTCAACAGAAGGCGCTAGTGTGAAACGTCAAACGCATAGAAAAGCGATGCGCGCGCCTCTGGTTGTGAAAGCCACAACTATGAAAATTTAAAATGATCGTTAAAAGTGTGGTCGATGGAAATTTCGCAAGTGTTACGTCTGTTTGTCTGTGTTATATCCAAGCCGAACACAACAAGCGTGGAAACCCTGGAAGAGCAGAAGCTTGTCTGGTGCTGCACGTCCGACTGCAAAGTTTCCTGGTAGATCGTAATTAACCCTAAAAGAGATACCTGGGGTCCATTGGACCCCAGGCGCCTTTCAGAGCTCGTCTTTGATGAAACACACTCAGCGAGGTGACGAAACTGGGGCCATGAAGGTATCCCTTTTAGGGTTAAAAAGAAAATCGGGTTAAGTACTGTTCCTTTGAATTCCACTAAGAATTTGTATCCTTTGACAGATACGTATTTCAACCTCAACTGTAAGGTCGTCTTCAGTGTCTTGTACTTGACTCGACTTGAGTCGATACGTATCTGTCAAAGGATGCAAATTCTTAGTGGAATTCAAAGGAACAGTACTTAACCCGATTTTCTTTTTATTTACAGATATTCCCCTAACAAGCCCAGGTTAATCATCAAGATCGTAATTGCTTTTCCAAATTTGAAAGGCTATGGCGCGCCATTCGAGATCATCTTACGCTGGAGGAGTATTTAGAACAAAGCTCGAAACTGTCTTCGGTTCCTGGCTCAAGAAAACGCTGTTCTAGAGGATATGAAGTTGTCGAAGAAGGTTGTCGATCAACGAAACTGGAGAAAACGAGTCGGATCTACAAATTGTCACCGTTTCAGGACGACCACGGCGCGATCCAAATCGATTCTCGGCACAACTCTGCTAGATTCATTGCGTTTGATGTTCAGTTATTTTTCCGAACGATCATCAGTTGACATGCCTTTTGCTGGATGGGTACCACAGGACCTATATTCACTAAATCAACGAAACAATCGCCAATGAAATTAGGCAGCGTTTTCACGTTCTGTCCTTACGAACGCAGATACGGAAGTTTGCGAAGTCGAGTCTACACTGTAAAGTGATGTGTGATCCAAGTGTAATGTGAAAGATGGTTATTCATTCAAGAAGCGGGTGGTAGTGTATATGTCCCTCACTATTCGAGCAGTCTATTTGGAGGTCGCACACTCGTTGTCTGCAAACTCCTGCAAGATGGCCATTCGACGGTTTTTGGTACAATGAGGTTCTCTTCTGGAAATCCGCTCGGGACCAACTTCTAAGGCGTCGGCCGCGAGCTCCTAGTTGGACTTGGAGGTGAAGCAGATGAACGAGAAACTGTCAGCGGCGACCACGAATGCTACCACGACGTCGATATTCAATCCATCATCTGTCCCCCATATGGGTGGATCCTTGGAGCGACTAGTACGGTCTGTAGAGGTCATTTTCGAAGTACTTTCGGTTTCCAGGAATCCCCATAACGGAACATAGCTGACCCTGACACTGATGATCATCGACTGTCGACAGTCCACTGAAGCTAAAGGAGCAGCCAATACACACCCGCTCACATGTATGCCTGTTCTGGGGAACAAGGATTCTTTACCGATTCTACGAGCGGATCGCAAACACGTTTGTTGATGCGAAACAGCTTTAAGCTAAAATTTATTGTTCATTTTGTTAGATTAGGATATTTCACAAATGTCATTTTCACTACATATTTCGGTTTAGAACGTTTTTGATTCTGTTTCGTCGGCCAATATTTCGAGAGCACGTTTACTCCGACTTCTTCTGTGATAATAACTGTGATATTTTATGATTGGGTCGAATTTCCGGTTCAAAGTATTACCGTCAAGGCACCATTCACCGTGGATCTAATAGGATTCGGGGCAAATAAGGGCTATCATTTGACACCAGTCTTATAAACATGGTTGGTGCCGCTTTTAATTGCCTTCATTATAGGTTAAAATTAAAGCAATATCCACAGAAGTAGAAAATTTTTCACATAATTTGGTGATATAGTACAATTAGTAAAGGGTAGTAGGGTCGCCTAATTCCGTGGTAGGTCTCCATTCACCGTGGTAGTAGGGACCCATTCACCGTGTATGGGAAATTTTATTCTACTTTGTTTAAAAATGATCAAAACAACCCAGCCAAGGGAATTTTCTTCGTTTAAATTCATTTTAAGTAATAACTTGCAAGATTTTATTAGAAAAACGAATGTTCAAATTTTCGATTTTTTCCAGATATATGGGACAATATGGGGCACGGTGAATGGAGACCATTGATTTTTAGGGTACCCATTTACCGTGCCTTTTTGTTCCTATTAAAAAGTACGAGTAATCGTACTTTCTTGTTAAACTTTCTTCGGAAATGCAAAATACATACCTGATATGTGAATTTAATTGCCTCTTGGTGGAATAAAAATGTTACTACATTTAGTTTATCGCTTAAATCACCTTAGCGCAGTTTTCGTTTTTTCACTATGAATGCAGTGAACGAGCAGAAACGCGCTTCATGTAAACACACTTTAGTGTCAAAATGATACTTTTGAATGTTTCTAATGAGCGTTTTGACATGGTAACAATACATTAGTGTTGTATTGATGAAATTTAAGGGAAATTATCATATCATTCAATCATAATATGGAAATAATGAAAAAATATTCGAAGGCACACGGTGAATGGAACCCCCACGGTGAATGGCGCCTTGACGGTAGGTATTAGCATATAGACAACTCCTGTTCGTTACTTTGGATCAATCAACAATGACTCGGTCAATTCGTCGCTGACAGATTCCAGTGACAACCCAAGTGACATCCTGACGAGGAGTGTGCGTTCCTCAAGCAGCCCAAGTAACAATTTGAATTTTATCAAAGTTTTTTAGCGATTCAAAAATCCTAAACATAAAACCATTGATGCCGACTTGAAAATGCTCTCGAGTTCTTGTATGCCTCAATAAGCCCACGTTCTGGCTAGTTGGCCCAGTCTTATTAGGGTCTACAGGACTTCGTATGCAAACCGGCATAGGATTTCGGGTTGTATCATAGTTTTATCAATCTTCTAAATAAAACCATCTTCTGACTTGTCAAATAATTGTTTTGATTATTTTTCACTCTCAATGTTCGATCGTCAGAATAAATTATGCTTGGTTGTTTATCCAGCCATCAATTGGAAAGATGCAGATATGGAATTCAGGCTTGTTTTCCTATTCAATACGTGTCAGGAGACATGCCACGGAAAATTTGTGGTGAATGTGACTGTGATAATGACAAAAACCAAGTGCGCCACACAAACTATGCATAATTTGGAAGTTAAATGCATTTAATTTACTCGGTGGAATTGGGTGCAAAAAAGGTTTTTTTTTTAACACAGCGGAGTTTAAAAGACATTATGTATTTCTTCTGACAAAATAAAATGACGGAAACGTGTTATATAGGGTATGTGTGCCATCATTAATCTCATGCTCCCATATTCATCCTATTCGAAAACAAGCGATTACGGCAACGATTGATTCCGTTCTTTTTGTTTTCATGGGTGCTCACTTCTAACAAAAAATACAAAAATAAGAAACAAAACAAACAGCGCTTCAATCCTCTGTTTTTCGTAGGATGAAAATGGGAGCCACATGCTTAAGAAGGGAACCAATACCCTAGTTTAATTTGATCTTAAGCTGTACGTTAAATCATAAAATTGAGTAATAATTTTTCTGTATTTACATCAATTATCCCGCCTAGGCGACATATTTTTCTGATAAAACTCTGTGTTCCTGATGATTCCTCCAATAGGGCTAGCCCTCCTGAGGTAGTCATAACTGAGCTCATGATAGAACTAGCGGTTTTATCACAGCATTTTTTTGGTTTATGTTACGGCCACGAAATCTTTTGTTGGTTTTATGCATTGCTTCACAGTTTTGTGTATTTGTTTACAAAAAAAAATCTCTGCGACAACAACCGCAAATGCAAGTTTTACAGAAATGGTATATAATATGTGATAAAACCAAATCATGTCTACTTGCAAGTCTTTAATTGAAGATGTTTATAGCAGAAGTTATATGATAGTTTTATGGAACGCCAAAGGTTCAAAGTAAAAAACTACCACATAAAACTAATTTAGAACAACTAGCTTTTTGACATGCTCGTATAAAACCAGGATAGAACATGAATAAACCTTCAAGGCATGCTGATTGTTACTTGGGAGTGCTCTCAGTTCGCAACAATGCCATTGAAGAATGATTCACGGGAAGCCCTATCTTCTAATTATTTTCTGCTAATCAGCACTCAAAAGGTGGCTCCTGGCTAAGCGTCCTGAGCCTTCGAGTGGAGTGGGCTGAGTCCGTGAGAACCAGTAATACCTTGATGATGGCACTGTTGGATGAGTTCTGACACCAATGGATTGAAACGTAAACAAATTTGACACACAAATTTCTATTCCATCTCACTGAATTTTACATTAAAAATTTATTGTATGGTAGGTTAAACGCAAGCTTTATATTGAGAGCCTGCTGTAAAACTATAAGCTGATGGAAAAATGTGTATAATTTGACGGGGTCTTTTTGTTACAGTTGATATGATGTAACAGTTTTAACTGTGTATTTGACCATCGACTTCCGCCTGAAGTGGATTGAAGACCCCAAAGATCCACAGACCCCAGGGATGCAAGTGGGTGATCCTGTAATTGTAGCATATGAATCTACCAGAAATGGATGGCCTCGTCGATGAGTGCTGTCGGTGGTGAAAGGATGCGTCGGACGAGTTCGGTAAACCTACGTCAGAACCTATGAGGGAGTTCTACGGAGACACCCATCAAAGATTGCAGCATTGGAGATCCAGAACGGTTGTGAGTAAAGGACTTGGGTAGACAGCTAGACTTTCGATGGCACAAATTTCCCAAATGGAGGAGAACGTGCCTCTGGAGCCGACCTACTGAGACAGCTAGACAGTTGGAGCCCTATGACCATAGCATCACGGGTCCGTGTATGTTCGGAACACGACGCCACTGCTCATGTAAACCGAAAAGCATTGAACAGGCGCTTAGACCTTTGACAGCAAACGTATTATAGCATAGTGACAGTTTGCCTGACAGTCATAAATTTGCGCAAATCATTCCACCTTAAACCATGACGTATGCCTTAGACGAAGAAGGTAGAGTTTTTTTTTTACTTAATTAAAGTCAAGTCAGCTTTCAGCAAAACCACAAAGTTCCTGATGATTTGCTGGTTTCGTTCATCACTTTTCGTATATGACATATGATCGCAGAAAGTTCACGTTAATAATAAAGTAGGGTTTTTATCTAATTCCCGTCTATCTAACCTCCGACCAATAATGATCGAATTTATTCATGCACCTTGCCTAACTTATCATGGCCATATCAATAACTGATTTATAAATAAGCTTCCATAATTGCAAAAAACTAAAATTTCCTTGAAAGAATAAGATTGGATAAGATGGTTTAACAAGTAAATCTGGCGAATTGAAAATAGCTGCTGCTTCGGCGCGATTGCCTTCGTCGTACGCAAAACGAGAAAAAAATATGAAGTCGTCATGAGCCATTAGCAAAGGAAAGTTTCTTTTGATATAACAGAAATTAGCGCATATGACGAAATATATTTATTCCCACAAATGTTTTGTGTCCCATCTTCACGCATATTTCCAACAGATGCACAATAATTGAATCCATCGTATTCCTTTCTTCACATATTTTCATTTTTTGGATCTTCTTACGAATATGTTGCGTGTGAAACGAACAAATGGAAAAATAATTCATAATTTGCTTCCTTCGAGTGACGTCAACACCGGACCACCTATGGGATAACCGCAAAATACCACAGTTTGCAGCGTGTTTTCCAACTACTCAATGGGACGCATTATGATGTGTTTTCAAGCATCAAATGTTCAAGTGTACAATCGCTTGAACCGTCTGCTCAAATCAATGTGATAACAGCAGCAATCGGATTAGTATCAATTATGATTTTTTGCTATATAAACGCTTCAAATGTTACATTCAACATCTTCAGTCCAGCATCGAACGGTAAACGATGACTTCCAAACTCACGGTAGCTTTCCTGCTCGTCGCCAGTTTGGCACTCGTCTACTCCAGAGCCGGTAAGATCTACCTAGAACATTAAACTCTTCAAACCAGACAACTCAGAAAAAAAACTCTCAATTCACAGCCCACAAGATCGTCGGTGGCGATGAAGCCGAACCGCACGAATTTCCCTACCAGATCTCGCTGCAGTGGAACTTCAACGATGGACAAACGGCCGTTTTCCATTTTTGCGGAGGATCGCTGCTGAACGAAAACTTCGTCCTGACGGCTGCCCACTGCAAGACTGCCTATGACAATAACGGATTCATCGAAGTGGTTGCCGCTGAACATGATGTGGAAACCGAGGAAGGACCAGAGCAACGCCGAAGGGTGGAGAGATTCATCGTCCACGAGGGATACGACGTCATCCAGGGGGTCAGTCCCGATGACATTGCCGTCATTCGGGTGGACAAGCCTTTTGAGTTGAACGACAAGGTTAAGGCCATTCAGTTGCCCAATCAGTTTGAACAGTTCGAAGGCGATGTTACCCTGAGCGGATGGGGATCCATCTCGACGACTGTCAACCCGGACTATCCGGATAAATTGAGGGTAAGTTCCGGACATAGTTCGACTGAAAACATGTGACTAAACAGAAGTAAATTTTGCAGAAAGTCGTGCTTCCTCTGCTAGACTACGATCAATGTCAAAACCTGTGGGATTATAATAGTGCCCTGGCGACAAGCAATGTCTGTGCTGGCCCGATCGATGGTTCTAAGTCGGCCTGCTCGGCCGATTCCGGAGGTCCACTGGTGAAGCAGTCCGGTGACGAAGTGATCCAGGTCGGTGTTGTATCATGGGGAGCTTTTCCATGCGGATCGCCACGTCGTCCGACCGTGTTCGCCGGAGTTTCCCATTACGTCGATTGGATCGAGAAGCAGCTCCGTGTGTAAGTAAAGGTATTTGATATTGATCCAAATAAACAATGATATGGTGAAAGCAAATTGAAAAATTTAATATGTTTTTGAACAGCCTAAAAGAAAGAAAACCCAAAACCAGTCCAGAGATGTCAACGACTAAATTATCAAAGTAATGATGGCTTGAAAGATGGTTCAAAAAATCTACGATGTAAGAAAATGTGAAATAAGACAAACATCAAAAAAAATCTCGCATTATTTAGATACTTAAAAAACATATTCCAATTAAGAATGAAACCCGATGCTCGTCATACTGTAAAACCACATCCATCATTCTATGTTTACATCGCAACCCCAATTTCACACTAGATTCATCACAAGCGACAAAAATAATCCAAAAATTATTTTTAAATCCCCGCTTTGCACAAATCCACTTGGCAAGCAACCAAAACGAAACCTAGTTCAACAAATATCCCCACTAACCCCCCTAAACAACCCGCTTTTGGCAGCGGTCCAACCGGACGCCATAACAGTTTCCTAATTCCCCAGAAACAGGAGCGCCAGCAAATGGAAAACAACTTTGCCCCATATGGCTCATCGGGTGACTGACACTTGTGCTTTCATAGCAGCAGCAAGCAGCGACCCTTCTTCTTCTGACGACGACGACCTCACACAATCAATTTTTGATTAGCTTCTGTGCGGAATGGCGATGGATGCACCCTTGCGCACCTGGCAATCATCAGAGCAGAGGGCACTAACTAATAACAAAACTATTATTCGCATATAGCCACCCACATGTACACCTACCCTTAGAAGTGGAAGATCGTTTGCCCTCACTCACAGGTTCGTTCGTTCCTTTGCAGTCAAGTCTGTAATTAAATTTTGCTGGCTATTACCAAGAAAATGTACATCCGGAATAATACTTAGGGGGTCGCAGTGTAGTGCTGCGAGCTTCCCATTCCCGTTTGCTCACGCTTGACATTTCACCAAAGCAGTGGTGCTCAGACTGAAAGAGCTGCAGCATAGTGAATCGACAACGTGAAAGGAGCGTCCAGCATACACTACCCGTCACAAGTACGGACTCACATGAAAAAGTATTGCAACAAGGGATTTTTTTTATTATCGTACAAATTGGAACGAAGGTTCTCAGAATTCAATGATTTTTTTTATAGGTATGGTTCATATAGGTATATATGAACAAAAACTTAATTGGGGTCGCCTAATTTTCCGGAAAACTTCAGTGGAAAACAAAAATTTTCCACAGACACCACATACTTTGAAAAATAACTCAAGAACGAAGCATTTTTTTTCGTGAAATATTAAGCAAATTTTCTCAACAATTCAAAAATACAAAATGAAAAATGTTTTTCACACAATTATCCACTGTTGAGGAAAATCGTTTGAAAAAGCCGGAAAACTAATTAGGAAGTCGGGAAAAATTCTCAAAAAAATATTTTTGGAAGGATATTACATGAGCTCTAGTCTGTAAAATTTTCAAGATGTGTTCAAAAATGTTATAAGTTTTACTAAAAGCTCTATAACTTTCAGAACACTTATTCGATCTCGCTCATAATTTTACCAATGGAGCTTAAATATATGATTCATGATTGGTAAAAATTTCAGCGTTTCTTATTGACGCACAAAAAAGTTATTAACATTTGAATGAAAAATTATTTTGACAAAAAATTTGCTGTACGGACAATTGTTTGATTATTATTATTATTAGCTTTATTTATGAGGCTTTCAGCCCTAGGCTGGTTCGCCTCGGCTACAATTGTTTGATACACTGTAGCTTATCTAGTTCCCTTCCAAAGATATTTTTTTGAGAATTTTTCCGGACTTCCTAAATAGTTTTTCCGACTTTACCAACCGATTTTCTTCAACTGTGGAAAATTGTGTGGAAAACAATTTACATTTTCCTTTTTTTTATTGCTGAGAAAATTTGTTGATGATTTCTCAAAAAAAATGTGTCTACAATGTTTCGTTCTTGTGTCATGATTTTTCAAAGTCAGTGGTGTCTGTGGAAAATGTTTTTTTTTTCCACTGGAGTTTACCGGAAAAATAGGCGACCCTGAATTTTGTCAATTGTTTTTGTTTATACATATGTGAACCTACCTGTGAAAAAAAATCATCAAATTTTGAGAACCTTCGTACCAATTTTTACGATGGTAAAAAAAATCCCTAACACTCAAGTGAACTGCAAAAGTTTAGCATTCCCTGAAACTAGTAAATACATAGCAGCATCTCGAAATCCTGATAATCTGCAAAGATGCAGTCTTCCAGGGTGTCTACTCATAACACTCATAACTAAAACAAATTCCCTGAGTTTTCCAGGTTTTTCCAGGTGAAATTTAAAGAGTTAATAATTCAAAACACAACCCAAATTCTCTAAAAAAAAATATGAAGGGTAACTTAGGGTATCATCGGCAGGTTTGTTCTCTTCGTCATGAGGGATTTATGTCGGCCAAATTGCCTGAAATTTGATCATATTCAGCTTGGTTGGAAAGGGTTTCAAAAAAAAACCCATGACGAAGAGAACAAAGCTGCCGGAAATACGTAAGTTCCCCTACATTTCAAAAATTCTTTCAAGATTTCTGAGTTCTTCCAAAGTTTTTTCTTGGCTTTCCGCAGGATTCTTTCACGAGATATCTGTTTGAGTACGTCCCGACATTTCTTGCAAAGGTTTTCCGATATACTTCCAGAGATTCTCGCTGGATTCTCCCTGAAGATCCATCCAAAACTATTCAAAATTTTGCGTTAAGTTTCCATGAGGAATGCCGAAAGAAATCCCACGATTTATTCCGACAGAAATTCATATACAGGGGATGGCCAAAATGTTTGGGATAGGCAACTTTTTTTCTCCCACAAAAAAATTCAACATGCTGTAACTTTTCATAGAGTGCATAAAAAAATCTCAAATTTTGACTGTTTGTCAACCTATTATATGTGCATCATTGGTAAAAATTTGGGCTCGATTGATTAATTTTTCACGAAGTTAGAACCGTTCGGGTAAAACACTATTATTTAGACAACTGATTTTTGAACTGTCATATCTCGGAAACCAGTGAACCGAATTGAATGAATTTTTTAACGTTTATCAACAATATTTTGATACTCAATACGACGTTATAAAATGTAATATTTTCTAACGGCGAATTAAGTTATACCGGATTGAAATTTTTACCCATATAGAGGAAAATAAGTCAAATTTACAATACCACACAAAAATTACTAAATGTGTTCTTCCTTCAATCTAAATAGGCTCTAATATATCTGATTAGAGATAACTTGAGAACAGAAGTGGAAAATCTTTGAATATCAACTCTAAAATTTATTGACATTGATGTAAAAAAATCATATTTTTTCGAGAAAAATCCAAAAAGTGTCAATCCATGATAACTTTTTTCAACGTTTAAAAAGTATCTATGTTTTAATAGTTTGTAAAGCATTTACATATTGTTAGTGTACGTTCAAAATTTAATTCAATTCGGTTCACTGGTTTCCGAGATATGACACCTCAAAAATGAGTTGTCTGAAAAATAGTGTTTTACGCGAACGGTTCTAACTTTGCGAAATATTAATCAATCGAGCCCAAATTTGTACCAATGATGCACACATAATAGGTTGACAAGCAGTCAAAATTTGAGATTTTTTGATGCGCTCTATGGAAAGTTATAGCTTGTTAAAATTTTTTGTGAGAGAAAAAAAAGTTGGCTATCCCAAACATTTTGGCCATCCCCTGTAGAGTATTCGGGATAAATTCTGGTAGAAATCCTACGAAAATTTCTTTGAGCAAAACACTGGAGGAACTCCGGGAAGAAATATCATCCCCGAGAAAAACTCCAGGAGAAGTCGGTTGGGATTCAGGAAACCTGGAAGGAATCCGGAAATATACCTTTCCGGAAAAAAATCAAAAAGGAATACCAAGAAAAATAAAGTCAAAAATGCGGAAGGAATTTTATAAGAAATCCAGGAGGTATTTCTAAAGAAGTTCCAGAAAGAAACCCTGGCGGAATTTCTGGATAAAAAAATTCTTGTAGCGAAAATTTTATATGGGTTTTTACTTTTGTTCATACGACCCAATGTTTTTTTTATCGGAGTAAAATTTCCCTGAGTACTCAAGATATTCCCTGAGTATTCCAGGATTTTCCCTGTTAAATAAAATTCCCTGAGGATTCCCGGTTTTCCAGGTTTTACCAAGTAGTAGACACCCTGTCTTCGACAAAGGCCACTAGGTGACACTGTTAAGCGTATAAAAATGAGCATTTTAACCAGTTCTATCTCGTGATTCCGATAAGATAGAAAGTTTAAGTCTTCGGCAAAGTTGTTGAGAAGGTCATTGACATCACAAAAACAATCAGTATGGTTCGCAATTATGCCACTAGGTGACGCTAGTCAGCATGTCAAAATAAGATTTTTTACGTTCCCGATAAAATAGAAAGTTGTAGTCCTCGGAAAAGTGGTTGAGAAAATCGTTGATATCATAAAAAGAAGCAGCACTTCATTTTCAAGTGATTCACGTCTGATTCACTCAATATTCAAGTGATTCAGGTCTAATTCACCGCGTATTCTGATGCTTCATATTAGAGTGATTCGCAGGGTGGAAAATTTTCATAGTCATTGACTGAAAGCAGCACGAATTTGAATGAATCTGCACTGAATATTCAAAACAAACAAATTCATTTTCGCTCTCCCTCTTCACACAGTCAGTCAGTTCGTAGTCATTGAATATGAAGTCGATTGAGAAACATCTTCATAATTACCTACGTTTATGGCTATGATTCTTTCAAAAAACACTTCACAACAATCAACTGGGAAAAGATCTGTGTAAAGCACCGTTAAATGTAATCGAAACGTTCATATTTTATCAGCAATTTAACACTTTGTAAGATGTTTACAAATATTAATTAACTTTCATTCAGTTGACAAACGAGTATCGAGCAGCTGAGTATGAATATGCAGGCAAGTGAATGAAAATTGCCGCACGGTGAACTTCAACTCGTCTGCTCGAAAATGTTGCGCCCTGGTGATTCGGGTCCGATTCACTTCATTTTCAAGTGATTTACGCCTGATTCACTTAATAATGAAATGATTAAGGTCTGATTCACTACATTCATTTCATTTATTTAGTTAACATCAAATTCATGATAATACTGAATCAACAATTTGCCGCCATAATACTCGATTTGCAGCTGCAGCTCTCCAACGTCGGTCACGCCCAACACTCGCCAGATCACGCTCCACCTGGTCCGCCCATCGTGCTCTCTGCGCTCCACGCCTTCTTGTACCAACCGGATGGTTAGCAAACACCAACTTTGCAGGGTTGTTGTTCGGCATTCTTGCAACATGCCCTGCCCACCGTATCCTTCCGGCTTTGGCTACCTTCTGGATGCTGGGTTCGCCATAAAGTGCAGCGAGCTCGTGGTTCATCCTTCTCCGCCACACACCGTTCTCCTGCACGCCGCCGAAGATCGTCCTTAGCACCCGTCGCTCGAAAACTCCGAGTGCTTGCATGTCCTCCTCGAGCATCGTCCACGTCTCGTGCCCGTAGAGAACCACCGGTCTTATTAACGTCTTGTACATGGTACATTTGGTGCGGGGGTGAATCTTTTTTGACCGCAGTTTCTTCTGGAGCCCATAATAGGCACCAATGTGATTTACATAAGGTGTGGAGGAAGTCCGCTCTTGCTTGTGTTAGTGAGCCTCAAAATATAAACAAAATTTGAGGGGAGGGTGGTGACGTCATACGGTTTCATCAACCGATAATCAACATTTTATGTTCCAGAAAAAGTGTTTTTCCCAACAACTTTTAGCGCTTTTTTTGGTTAACGCGAAATGTATTTCGACATAGAAATTACTTGCACAAAGACGGCAAGTTAGCCAGATTCAAGAAATGAGTATCTTAGTTTTATTTTCATTATTTAAGCAGCACGCCATCCAGAGAACTTCTCATGCATTAGCTTTTCTTTGGTATCGTCTTCGAACCCCAATCATAATAAGTCGCCAGTCACACCAGTCTTTTCAATATGTCCCTAAGTGTATTTTTCAGGGGTTCCTTTTGATCCTGCTCTAAATTTCGCAACCTAAAACGAATTAAAATCCGTTAAATTCAAATAATAAGTTGATAAGTGAAACATCGTAAATTACCTGAAACATTATTATCCACCGCTGTGAAAAATTTTCGTGCTTCTGGTGTTTGGATAACAATGCCTTGGTTACCCCTAGAAACTGTGGCAGAGCTGGCAATGCACGGCACGCTAAAAACCATTATCGCAAAAACGTGTTCATTCGTGCCAAATGATTCATCAAAATTAAAATAAGTCTTTATAGTCCGAAATAGCTTTCGATTAATACTTAAAATGATTTTATTTAAATCTGTATTTGAGTGAAGGAGTAAACTGTTGGTGAGAGACTTTCTTTCAAGATAAGATTAATACGGAACGTATTTTTGCTGCTCAATAAGAGTTTTGGTGTAAAAAACTTAGCGTGTAGGAAAAGTTAACAACAAATTGTATGACGTCATATGTTGTCAAACTATAAGGGGAAATTAGGGGTTGCTATGTTACAATAAACATTGTGCACTAATACATGCAAAGCCTTGTGTAGTACGTGAAATGATCTCTTCACCTTACTTTTACCACATTGAATAGGCACGACTTCCACTGATGATGCGCCTTCGTATTTCACGGCTCACGTTATTGTTAGCCGTTAGCAAGGAACCGAGGTAGACGAATTCTTCTACCACCTCGAAAGTATCCCCGTCTATCGTAACATTGCTGCCAAGGCTTGTCCTGTCTCGCTCAGTCCCACCTACCAGCATGTACTTTGTCTTAGCCGCATTCACCACCAGTCCGACCTTTGCTGCTTCACGTTTCAGGCGGGTGTACTGTTCTGCCACCGTTTCAAATGTCCTAGCAATAATATCCATGTCATCCGCAAAACATACAAATTGGGTGGATTTCGTGAAGATCGTACCCCGGCTGTTGAGCCCGGCTCGTCGCATAACACCTTCCAGGGCAATGTTGAATAGTAGGCAGGAAAGTCCATCACCTTGTCGTAGTCCCCGTCGAGATTCAAATGAACTGGATAGTTCACCCGAAATCCTTACGCTGTTCTGCACACCGTCCATCGTTGCTCTTATCAGTCTAGTCAGCTTCCCGGGAAAGCTGTTCTCGTCCATAATTTTCCATAGCTCTGTGCGGTCGATACTGTCGTATGCCGCTTTGAAGTCGATGAACAGGTGATGCGTTGGGACCTGGTATTCACGGCATTTCTGGAGGATTTGCCGTACGGTGAAGATCTGGTCCGTTGTCGACCGGCCGTCGATGAAACCGGCTTGGTAACTTCCCACGAACTCATTTACTTTAGGTGAAAGACGACGGAAGATGATCTGGGATAGCACTTTGTAGGCGGCATTCAAAATGGTGATCGCTCGAAAGTTCTCACACATTAACTTGTCGCCTTTCTTGTGGATGGGACAGATTATCCCTTCCTTCCATTCCTCCGGTAGCTGTTCGGTTTCCCAGATCTTGACTACTAACTGGTGCAGACAGGTGGCCAACTTTTCCGGGCCCATCTTGATGAGTTCCGCTGCGATACCGTCCTTACCAGCTTTCACTACATATTCAAGTTTTCACTAAGTGATTCACTACATATTCAAGTGATTCGGGTCTGATTCACTTCATATTCAAGTCTCTCTCTCTCTTCTTGGCGTAACGTCCTTACTGGGACAAAGCCTGCTTCTCAGCTTAGTGTTCTATGAGCATTTCCACAGTTATCAACTGAGAGCTTCCTCTGCCAATGACCATTTTGCATGTGTATATCGTGTGGCAGGCACGAAGATACTCTATGCCCAAGGAAGTCAAGGAAATTTCCTTTACGAAAAGATCCTGGACCGACCGGAAATCGAACCCGTCACCCTCAGCATGGTCATGCTGAATACCCGTGCGTTTACCGCCTCGGCTATATGGGCCGAGTGATTAATTCCATATTCAAGTGATTCAGGTCTTATTGACATTATCTTCAAGTGATTCAAGTCTGATTCACTTCATATTCAAGTCATTCAGTCCTGATTCACTTCATACTCAAGTGATTAAGGTCTAATTCACTTGATATTCGAGTGATTGAGGTCTGATATACTTCAGATACAAATGATTGAGGTTCGATTCACTTCATTTTTAAGGTGAATATATAACGAAGCCACACCTCGAATTTTCGAAAGCACATATCTGAAGAATCGAATGTCGGTTTAAACTGAAAAGGTTAACCACTGGTGGTGACCAATCGATCAACTTTTTAGCGCAAACCGACATTCGGTTCTTCAGATTTGTGCTCTTGAAAATTCGAGTTGTGGCTTCGTCATATATTCACCTTAAGTGTTTCACGTCATATTCAATTGATTCAGGTCTGATTCACTTCATATTCGAGCGATTCAGGTCTGATTCACTACATATTCAAAAGATGCAGGTTTGGTTTACGTCATATGCAAGTGGTTCAGCTTTGATTCATGGATAAGGGAAGCAACGTAGACACCAACCTTTTCTTTTTCTTTATAGCTCTACGTTCCCACTGGAACTTGGCCTGCCACTCTCAACTTAGTGTACTTTGAGCCCTTGCACAGCTATCAATTGATGGGCTTCCTTTGCCTGCCATTGCATGAATTTTTATAATGTGAGTCAAGTACAATGATACACTAAGCCCAGGGAGTCGAGAAAATTTCCCCGACTGATACGAGAATCGAACTCGCCGTCTCCCGATTGTCAATCCATAGCCTTAACCACTAGGCTACACACCATTTTTTTTGAAATTCGTCCAGCACAAAAAATAATCAGCAAAATAAATTGCTGAATTTCAGCAACATTTTTGCTGAATGTCAGCACAACGTTGCTGATCAACTGTCAAAATTGCTGGATGGCTTAGCAAGTTGAAAAATCATTGCTGATACTCAGTAAATTCGTATTACTGAATGCAATCAGCACAAAAAAAATCAGCAAAGTTTGCTGAATAGCAGCAAATGAAATTTGCAGTGTTACTGCAGACCCCTTCCTTTTACAATCTGTGGAAGTCTATCTATGGAGCAGCGCGGGAAGTGATAATTACTGCTCAAAGACGACCCAGAAACGGTTGGATCAACGAGAAGGAGTGCCAGAAGATGATAGATGAGAAGGACGTTGCCAGAATCCGAATGTTAATGTTTAGTACCCGACAGAATACAAAACGGTACAAGTAAGCGAAAACAGTCAAGAAAATAATTCACCGTAGCAGTGATACTGAAACGCAAAACATTGTGGAACGAAATGAAATGCGGAAATTTTACGCAACTGTCAACGGCGTGTGCGGAAAACAGCATCGGAAGTAATTTATGGAGAAATCTCAAAAGAATTTCCCGAATAAATGTTGGCGGTATCCCTAAAAGAATTCTTGGATAAATTCTTAAGGTGACTCCCCGTATCACTCCTATTTCAGCACTTCTTTTTCGATTCTTCTTTCTAACAATCATCGAGCGCAACAGTAGTGGTGTTGCCGTTTTACATTCGTTCCATAAACAAACAAACAAAAATAGCACCGCTTTGTCTCGCTTCCGCCAATGTAAACATTACAAGATTATGAATCCTTTAAAAGCAATTCAAGCAGTAGACTACTCAGTTTTGCTAAATCACAATCAAACACGTCTCAATGTTACGAAAAACATTGGATTTTATGTTTAATAAGCTAAAAATGATCGAATACTCTTATTATGCTCTTCCGCTGTTGATGTTTGCAAGCAGTAGCAGTGTTGGCGGACAGTGCGGAGGAGATTTCACAAATAAAAATTATGTGCTTTTATTACTATCATGTGTGATTAAAAGTACAACAATAATCATT
Source organism: Aedes albopictus (assembly GCF_035046485.1). Taxonomy (NCBI): domain Eukaryota; kingdom Metazoa; phylum Arthropoda; class Insecta; order Diptera; family Culicidae; genus Aedes; species Aedes albopictus. The sequence continues at coordinate 127,328,596 of NC_085137.1, read as the reverse complement.
CGAAGAATAGTTTTCGATTTTACGACGCATAATCGATGAATTTGAGTTGACCATTTCAATGCTTTTGATTGATTTTATTGATGAATTGGCCCGCAAGATCGACATCACTGCGTTCAATGATCGATGATTGTGCGCCAGAAGGCACCGTCGCGACGCGCTGCTGCCGTCGTCGTTGTACTGTGGTGGGTGGTAAACATTGCCATCGAACTCTTGGTGCGGCTGAGACAAATTTATATGATTTTCAAGTTTGAGTGAAAATATTTCTTTGTGGCATAGATAGTTCGAAAGAGAAGTTTAATTGGAATAGTGTGTTCTATATTTCTTTTACAAATATCTTGCGTGAAGTGGAGAATTTTAGAGAAAAGGTAAGCGTCGATTTTTTTACGTAGGTGTATTAGTGCAATACTGTGTAAAGTTGAATTTGGATGATGATTCTGAAGAAGCCATTTTGTGATGACACAAGAAAAGGCCTTAAAGTAATTCCTAGATGGAAGATTCTTTGGAAGAATTCCTATTGAAATATATGAAGAAATTACTGTTTGGATTCCTGATGAAATTCCTGAAGCGTTCCATGAATGAATTTCTGGAAAATATTCGGGGGGCATATCTGGAACAATTCCTGGAGGAATCTCAGTAGAAATGGCTTGAGAAATTGAAGCATGAATTCTAGGAGAACTACCTACTAGATTAATCTGTGCATGTATTCCGGAAGAAATCGCAAAAGAAGTTTCTTAATCAATACCAAGAGATATTCCTGTAGGAATACCAAGAGGATATCTTGGCGGTATCCTAAAAGGCATCCTTGGGAAATGCATATTGGGACTCCTACATGGAAATCTATAGAGGAATCCCGGAGAATTCGGAATTTCTTGATTAACTGTTTGAGTAATTTCTTAAGAAACTACAGAAGGTACACAGCCCGAACAGACAATGTAAATTTCTGTGACATCCCGAGCAGCAAAGAATAGCAACAGAATAACATATCGAGGTATTTATCTTAAATAACATTATACCTCGATGCCCTTCATTATGTGTACATAAGAGGCAAAATAACAAAAATGAATACCATAATTTTGTATGAATAACACCTGAAAAATAACAAGTCTTGTTATTTCAATAATGAATGCATACCATAAATTTCAAGTGCTCTATTTGTTATCCAGAAGATATGAAATAACAAAGTAATAACATGTCTTGCTATTAAATTGAACAATTTTCGAAAGCTCCATGATGTAATAACAAATTGTGTTATTTAGTTATTTTCCCAGCTAAATCAACAATACCACATCAATATCTAACTTTGCTTAAAAACCTCTATTTGTTATTGTGGTGTTCTCATAACATTGCGTAGTTCGGGCTGAAAATCTCTCTAATAAAGATACCTAACCTAACCTAACATTGCGTAGAATAACATAGCAACACCAACTTGAGGTATTAGAGCACAGGTTGTTCTTTGCACGGTATTTGTAAGGTATGCCCCTCTGCTCGGGATATAATGGACATGATTGGAGCGTGGGATTTCACAGAAGTTTACATGACATGTCATGTAAATCTCATGAAATATCATGTAAACTTCCATTATATGTCATGTAATTCAGCATGACTCAGAGTTTTTACATGACATATAACACAAATTTACATGATGTATCATGTAAACCATCATAACTGGAAGTTAACATGACTAAAATGAAATTTACATGACGTGTAAACCTCATTATTTTTATCTGTGTGTCCATATATTTTTTTCAAAAAATTCCATGAGAGACCCCCGGATAAATCATTGAATAAATAGAATTTCTGGAGAAATCCCAGCAGAAATTTCCGAAGAAATCATTAGAAAATTTTCTGAAAGAATTCCCAGGTCAAATCTAATTATAGAAGGAATTATTGGATAAATATTGTTTGTTTTTTAGTTTTTGATATATGATTTGATGAATTGATATCTCGAAAATTGATGAAAAAATTCAAAACTAATTTTCTCCAAAGTGGGATTTTGCCACTTAAACCCCTTCGCTTCTAACTCTCTCATATGAAAATAATGTGCTTGATTCGATATCCCAAGTGCTTGCAGGATGTTTTTTTCCAAAATCATTGAGGTACAGATGGTCCGGTCTGACTTAACGCCGACCATATATAGAGAAGAGGGAGAAAGCAAACAAAAAGATAAAAAGTAGGAGAAAAGGGACGGACCAGATATTCACCACATGAGCTTCTGCACACGTATCAGAAATGGTAGCCACTAGACCACCAAACCAAGCCCGTCTAAAATTCGCGAAAATAAAAAGCTTAACAAACGAATCAAAGTAAATCTAACGAACCTTCCCTACTAACAAACACTTCAACCTGTGATTTTCGTGGAAATGCAGCTGTGAGAAAATCTGTGATTACTTGTTACGGATTTTATTTCATGCTAATTTTTATTTGTTTCATGCCAAACTCTCTATTTCCAACTTGGAAATATAGCCAATAGAGATTACGCGCAGTTCACAATCAAAGGATATAAGTTCGATTCCCACTGAACACCAATTTTTTTTTATTTGAAAATCTTGAGATGTATGTATATCGGTACACCCAATCGTAATAAGATCATGCATAATCGTATATTTATACGGAGAAAATCGACGAAATCGTAGAAAGTTTTCGATAAATCGTTAATTATGTTGGATGGAATCGCAGTCATCCTCTTCTTGGCGTAACGTCCTCACTGGGACAAAGCCTGCTTCTCAGCTTAGTGTTCTATGAGCACTTCCACAGTTATTAACTGAGAGCTTCCTCTGCCAATGACCATTTTGCATGTGTATATCGTGTGGCAGGCACGAAGATACTCTATGCCCAAGAAAGTCAAGGAAATTTCCTTTACGAAAAGATCCTGGACCGACCGGGAATCGAACCCGTCACCCTCAGCACGGTCATGCTGAATACCCGTGCGTTTACCGCCTCGGCTATGTGGGCCCGCAGTCATCGGATATATGTTTGGATATGGCCTCCACTTTAGTATGTATATGCCTGTTTCGTGCATTGAATACCAATTCTTTGGTGCTATATATGTGTGACTATTTCAGTTGCAATTTCGATATAGCAACCAAATTGCTGGCTGGGACATTTGTAGACTTCCATATTATTCACTTAAGACACTTCCAGTCAACCTTTTTTTGACCAATTCCGTTGTATCACGGAATAGCAATCGTGAATATGAACAGTCAGTCCAAGCTAAGCTATGTTCTGCTATGTGGTTTTTATTTTTATTTTTTTTTATTTCATGTTAGAAACTATAATGATAATTATTACTATTTGTGTATTATTTTATAACGGTTTGGGAACCACTACCGGCCACTTCTCTTTCAATCTTTCTCTCCACACAGTCCATGTCGGAGAAAAGTCATCTCTCCATCCAGAGACAGGAAAAAAAACAAAAACTCCAGGGCGGGGACCGGCTGCAGCGCAAGGATCGGCAGCAGTCATCAACCACCAAAGCGACTGACGGATGGACAATGACAGGCTCCATACCGTGCTGCCCACTAAACCTCCCTTTCTCCCTTGCTCTCTGAAACCATGTCTATGGATGGAGCGATGAAAACAACAACAACGATGACGACTAAATATGCAAATACGCTTAGGACGATTTGAATGGCAAAACGGATGTGGCCTAAATAAAAGTAATGTTCTGGATAACAAAAAAGTTCTCCATTGCTCTGTTGAACTATGAAGAGAGGTGCAGGCGGCGACCGCAACACATGGGTCAAAATGGAATAAAAAATTTAATATTTCACCATTAAATATCGAAAATCTGGGATGGGACGAAGCGAATCCAATCCGAGATTCGGGTGCAAGGACATGCATTGGAAAACATTTGCAAACAACCGGATGTGCACAGGATTTGAAACATTGTACCCATGGAAGTGTCGAATGAAACTAGGATAAGGCATTAAAGATTCAAACTAACCTTACGAAGCTTGTCGGAGTCTAGGCTGAACAGCTGGTAATCCACAACAAGTTATCCAAATCTTTCTAGAAGTCACTACTATTAAGATCGTTGAACACTTTTCGTTTCAGAAAACCTGAATCAATTCAAAATTTTTAGAAATCCACTAGCACTACTTTAGAAATCAGCAAAATCAACGCTCATGAAATTCAGTGAAAATCACTTCACACCCATTTCTTCTTCGATTCGCACAGGACTGCAAAGGACATTCGCCCTTGTCCTTTGATCCGATACTAGCAATGGCGGCTTCGTCGAACAGTTCGACAAGGAAACTTTCACAGAAAAACGCAGAATTTCTCCACTGCACCACAGACAATCGAATTCCAACAATCGACGGGACAGACGGAAGAACAATTTCCCAATATCGAGTGCTAACCACCCGCACAAAATGCACCAACGCGCGAGACCGAATTTGGCGAAAACTTTTCACAACTCACAATTCGCGACAGCAGCGGTGAAGACAGCGACGACGACGACGACGACGACGATAAATACGACCACCGTTCTGTGTACAACAACAAAACTGAGATCCAGGCGGAGAATTTTCCTTTCGCAAGGATAGGGCGGCTCCTGCTACGGGCTCGGATTTTCCACCCGGCACCAATACTAGCATGCCTAGTGAGAGCGAACGGACCAACACTGGGAAACGAGCAGACACAAGCCGCTGCTCCCCCTCGCGATGTGGTGAAAATGCTACTCAGACTTTTCCTTCCTATCCACGATGGGTCGGATATCCTAATTGAGCGATAAAATTCCATACACTCAAAAAAAAAAAATACGAATTAAGCAAATAACCAAATGACATTTTTATGACATTTCCCGTCCCTGCTTTAGTACGGAAAGTTTATCGACGACATAATTACCTTTCCTTAATTATTCAGCATTATAGACTGGCTTAATTGAGTTGAAATAGACTGGCGATGCACATGGATGGAAGTTTGTACAGCAAATTGAAGAAACTGGAAAATGTCATGACATTTATTTTCCGTGAAATTTCGTGACATTTCTCACTTTGATTTTCTTAGGCATAGAGTATCTTCAAGCCTGCCGCATGATTCAGTTACCAAAAAAGATTTACATTAATAACTATGCATTTGGAAACAGAAAACTGAAACCGGAACAACAGGTTATGTCTCAGTAGCAACGTTACGCTGAGAAGAAGAAAAAGAAGATTATCGACTGTAACTGAAATGGGCTGCGAAAGAACCGGCGTAACTTTTGTAGCATTTTTCCCTGTTCTCACCCATAGTACCGTCTCATTGCCACGGAAAAAGGGGTAAACTCCCATTCACCGTAATCCTCCGGGGAAGGTGATAAGCACGGAAAATGCAAACAACAATCTAACATTGGTGATGATAGTTGGGCTGGTTGATTGTAGTCGTGGTCGTAAAGTACTACCAACAATAATGCTCGCGAGATTGTGTGTTGCTCACAAGAATTGAGAGCGAGAGCACGTATCTCAGCTCTTGGCTTTCATTGAGGAATTTTCACCCTCGTTCGGAGTGGAAATTGATAGCCATACGGATGATGGTGCGAGTCGGACGGGAAGAAATATCCCCTTTACTTATACAGGATCTGATGCGGCAGTAATGTATCATATGGTGTTCCTGTAACAAACTGGTACGCGCGCACATATCTGCAGGATTAGTGGTGAATTATTCCTACTCGACACGAAGGTACCAATACATGGGATTATGCCGGATGGAATCGGATTAGAATGTGATCAACTCTGGACGTGACATTCTATTATGTTGGAAGTCATCTGATTCACGAAACGTGTTTTTACACGGTCAATGTTCACTGAATTCTAATTTATTGAACTTGAGTTTCCTAGCTCTTTATTTGATAACACACTGAATTCTGAAACAATAGTGCAAACCTCGAATCGTCCATAGCTTATACAGATTTATTTTTTAATAATACAGCACTGGAGGAATTCCTGGAGGAATCTCCCGGAGGGATTCCTGGAGTAATCTCCCGGAGGGATTCCTGGAGGAATCTCCGGAGGGATTCCTGGAGGAATCTCCCGCAGGGATTCCTGGAGGAATCTCCCGGAGGGATTCCTGGAGGAATCTCCCGGTGGGATTCCTGGAGGAATCTCCTGGAGGGATTCCTGGAGGAATCTCCCGGAGGGATTCCTGGAGGAATCTCCCGGAGGGATTCCTGGAGGAATCTCCCGGAGGGATTCCTGGAGGAATCTCCCGGAGGGATTCCTGGAGGAATTTCCCGGAGGGATTCCTGGAGGAATCTCCCGGAGGGATTCCTGGAGGAATCTGCGGAGCGATTCCTGGAGGAATCTCTGAAGGGATTCCTGGAGGAATCTCCGGAGGGATTCCTGGAGGAATCTCCGGAGGGATTCCTGGGGGAATCTCCGGAGGGATTCCTGGGGGAATCTCCGGAGGGATTCCTGGAGGAATCTCCGGAGGGATTCCTGGAGGAATCTCCGGAGGGATTCCTGGAGGAATCTCCGGAGGGATTCCTGGAGGAATCTCCGGAGGGATTCCTGGAGGAATCTCCGGAGGGATTCCTGGAGGAATCTCCGGAGGGATTCCTGGAGGAATCTCCGGAGGGATTCCTGGAGGAATCTCCGGAGGGATTCCTGGAGGAATCTCCGGAGGGATTCCTGGAGGAATCTCCGGAGGGATTCCTGGAGGAATCTCCGGAGGGATTCCTGGAGGAATCTCCGGAGGGATTCCTGGAGGAATCTCCGGAGGGATTCCTGGAGGAATCTCCGGAGGGATTCCTGGAGGAATCTCCGGAGGGATTCCTGGAGGAATCTCCGGAGGGATTCCTGGAGGAATCTCCGGAGGGATTCCTGGAGGAATCTCCGGAGGGATTCCTGGAGGAATCTCCGGAGGGATTCCTGGAGGAATCTCCGGAGGGATTCCTGGAGGAATCTCCGGAGGGATTCCTGGAGGAATCTCCGGAGGGATTCCTGGAGGAATCTCCGGAGGGATTCCTGGAGGAATCTCCGGAGGGATTCCTGGAGGAATCTCCGGAGGGATTCCTGGAGGAATCTCCGGAGGGATTCCTGGAGGAATCTCCGGAGGGATTCCTGGAGGAATCTCCGGAAGGATTCCTGGAGGAATCTCTGGAGGAATTCCTAGAGGAATCTCTGGAGGGATTCGTGGAGGAATCTCTGGAGGGATTCGTGGAGGAATCTCTGGAGGGATTCGTGGAGGAATCTCTGGAGGGATTCCTGGAGGAATCTCTGGAGGGATTCCTGGAGAAATCTCTGGAGGGATTCCCGGAGGAATCTCTGGAGGGATTCCTGGAGGAATATCTGGGGGATTCTCTGTAAGAATCTTTGGAGTTCTTCGAGGAATCTCTAGAAGAGCTCCTCGAGGAATCTTTGGAGGAGCTCTTTGAGGAATCCCTGGAGGAATCAATGAAAGAATTCCTGCAGGAGTTCTCGGAGGAGTTCTCGGATGAATTCTCGGGAAAATTCTTGGAAGAGTTCTCGGGGGAATCCCTGGAGGAATTCTTGGAAGAATCCTAAGAAGAGCTGGCGGAGGAATCTCAGGAGGAATTCCTGAAAGAATCCCAAAAAGGTTTCGTGGAGAAATCTCTGGGGAAATGCTTGGAAGAATTCCTGGAGGAATCCCTGGAGGCAAGGATTCCAGATGATTTTTCGAAAAATCTGTATCGCATTTTTCAAAAAGCTGTATCCCATACAAAATTTAGCTGAAAAATCTATATCCCATACAAAAATAAAATAGCTCCTCTAGCTCAAAAATATGTTTTTCATATAAAACAAAATCTGTACGTATTCTCAAACATCTGTATAATACAGATAAATTAGTATATATGGCAACCCTGCCTGGGGAATCCCTGGAGGAACTCCTGGAGGAGTCTGCTAGAGGAATCCCTGGAGAAATTTCTGGAAGAATCCCAAGAGGAATTCCTGGGGGAATTTCAGGAGGAATTCCCGAAGGAATCCCAAGAAGAGTTCTTAGAGGAATTCCTTATGTAATCTGTAGAGTTCTAGAAAGAAAGCCAAAAGGATTTCCTAAGGGAATCCCTGGAAGAATCTTTGAATGAATCCCAATAAGAGTTCATCGAGGAATCCTTGTAGAAATCGCAGAAGTAATTTCTGGAAGAATCCCTGGAAAAAAATCTTGAATTTTGAGCTACTGCTAGCTAGCAGCGCTACACCATCAAATGTTCTCTAAAAAGTCCTTCTATTTCCCTACCGGATCCGGCATATCCGTATACTTTGTCCGTTGATTGCTTTTCATTGGCATGTTGTTTTTTGTATTTCATGAATAAAAAAAAAACTAGCGATCCAACCGCTTAATTCGGTTCCTTCGTGTTCCTTCCGGAATCGGTTCCGGATGCCCTTGTGATCATAATGGTCAAACCACAAATACAATTTCAGATTTACATTCTACAAATCCATATCTTTTGTATAAGACCGGAAGAACAAAAATCGGATTAGAAATGCAATATTGCGAGCGCTTCAAAGCCATGGGTAACTTTTTCTTAATGCATTAGGAAGGTTAATTCAACAGTTATCAACAGTTCAGCTTTCTGGCATTTGTACGCGCAGGTATACAGTAAGATCATACTGAGAGTGTGTTGGGTCGATTCCCTGTTAGTCAAGGTATTATTCATGTGAATTTTCTTGACATTAGCCATTTTCCTACCTTCCACAAACCGGTTGCATAAACAGTCAATTGTCAAAGAAAGCTCTCAGTTGATAAATGTAGAGATAATAAGCAGACTCTATCCCAGTTCGGAAGTTACGCCAAAAATAAAAAGATGTATAACAAAAAAGTCATTATCCTTTTTCCAAAACAAACGTCAAAATTCGAAACGCAAACAAGTAATTTCGAAATCAAGATTAAATTATGCACGGGGGCTGACTGATGACTCACACATGGAAACGTTCGAATCACACCCCACCCGACACAGTACGATCCACTCTAGACTAACACTTTCCTGTCAACGTGAACACATAGTCTCCAAATCAGTGGAAATTGCGAGAGAAAATTTAGAAAACTTCACCAACACCGCTGAAAAAGTACCTATCTCGTTCTCTTCTCGCATAGCCAAAACAAGAGATCCTTACACACCCTCCCCAGACGTTATTCGCGTCTAGATCGCGTGCCAGCCAGACCGCTGCGTTGTCGAATCGAAGGGCTCGTGCTCAATTAAGTAATTTTTTTACCACTTCAACTCCTATTTTTGTAAGCACGAAACGTACATAGGTAGGCCTACGTTTTCCCCCTTTGCAATAATTTCCCCGGTTGGATGAAAACCCCCTTGGAAGGCTGCCCGAATAACATTCAATTGAGAAGGAAATAAACGCATGACATGTATGATAAGGGTTCCAGTACGTCATAAACGAGCATTTGTGGGCGCTTCCACTTATGCTGAGCCAACACTTCAAGAGGGGTGTTTGTTTCAATAATTTATTTCCTTCCACGACGTATGAATCATATGCCCGACGATCGACTCCCTGAATCACTGCGCCCTCTGGCATACCGTTAGACACATTTACATCTTAAACACATCATCATCATTGGCTCTCCGTGATCGATCAGTAAACTTGCCGTGAGAAACTGCAAAGTCAATAATCTGTCGCACATCTCTCTGCTTTTTTTTTACTATCCTTTAAAGTAATGCCCGACTGTTTGAGTCTTACCAAGACGTGAAGCGACGGTAAAAGTTGCAGTAATACGCGAAAGCCAGCAATTTATCACCTAACCGCAAAGTGCTTCAAGTGGAAAACTTGCACTGCATACATATTCAAATAAATTGAAATTCCTCAAGTACTTAAAATCATAATGGTACTCGGTGCGCCCATGTGGTTCGTCATCAGCAGGACTTGCAGTGGTGCACAAAGTGTTCCATCCCGCAAATTTCTTTGATGTCTTTACAAATATTTTTCACCTAACTTTTGATAAAAGCGAATGAAAAAAAAACCTAATTTTCTTCAAAAAAAAAATATAACTCGCAAATAGTTTGCTGGAATGCAATGATGTCTTCGAAAATGTTCCAGGATGTTCATAAAAAAAACACACTGAGAAGGGCAGAAAGTCTCTTTAATAAAGACAAATCAATCAAATACACTGAGAATAACCTTCATCGCACATCTGTGATAGATGTCAAATGATTTTCATTTTCCAAAAACCTTACCCTTTGATCTGGGGTCTCCAGATAGCCTAGTGGTTAAGGCTATGGATCGCCTATCCGGAGACGGCGGGTTCGATTCCCGTTCCGGTCGGGGAAATTTTCTCGATTCCCTGGGCATAGAGTATCATTGTACTTGCCTCACAATATACAAATTCATGCAATGGCAATCAAAGAAAGCCCTTCAATTAATAACTGTGGAAGTGCTCATAGAAAACTAAGTTGAAGCGAGGCAGACCAAGTCCCAGTGCGGACGTAGAGCCACAAAAAATAGAAGAAAAAAGGCGGGTATAAGTTGCACATACTTTGCATGTCAAACCACATCCACATGGATATTTGCCAAAAAGTATGAGTCGACTATACTGAGCGTGCGTGACTTATTTGGAAAAGTTCTGCCTCTGATCTGTTTAGGACTTTTGTGCATACAAAATCTTAAAATTTTTAAAGACTTATCTCCTTGTTATTTATGAAATGATACCTTTAGGGTCAAGTGGGCTGTTGAGTCTCAAATAACAAAAAGTTGACACAAAATACATAAGATTGACGTTGTCATATTATGTTAATGCATTAAAAATGATTATGCAACATTTGGGTTCTAATGATGACTGACTGCGTGCGCGACAGTGCGGCGGTGAGACGAAGAGCAACCCTGACTGCGCTGTAATGACACCAAGGAACAGCAGTTTCCAGATAAATCGGTGAGACCGTTTCAAACTACATTTTCTTTTTCCAAAGGGAACATTCATTAACTTCGAAAACTAATTTAGTTAAGCAACATATCTTTCGCACCCAGTTTGTTTCATTTCAGAGAGCGAGTAAAGGCGCTTAAGCCTAGGCATAAGTGCCAGGACACGGACCAAATACCTGTGTTCCATCCCAGGAAACGAAGGACCAAGGGGTGACATTAACTTTCTTAGCATCGTCACCCCCATCGATTTTCACTTATTTTACTTTCTCAAAAGCTGAGTGGTTGGTACGAGATGTCCCCACTTAATGGCTTTATTGTAAAAACAATAACGCTGCACAGTAGGCCTGGCCGCTTTAATGCTTGTAATGCATTTCCAATGCACTGCAAACATTAATAATGACAAGAAAAATGGTAGAATTAGTCGATTCTATCATTTTCCAGGATTCTTTCAATGAATGGCTGTGTATGTGTAGACTAGACTAGACTAGACTAAAAATGATTATGCAACATTTGGTTTAAAATAAGTGTAAATTTGCAAGTGATTTGATCAATATCAATAATAGTAGTCTCGTGCAGTGGGCTTTTCCTATGTTCTTTTACTTTCTAGGTTTAATCACCGCATGACTTTATCATAATTGAATTTTATTGGCTTTTCTCGGTGAACTTAATACTACTCAAAGAAGGAGGGAGTAACGAAAGTAATGAAAGAAACGGTGGATAGAATCGCAAGTGTGCGACGAGAGAAATTGAATAGAAGTTGAAAATTAACAGAGGGCCATAATTGAACAACACAATCACAACGACGACCCCTTTGCCTAACGTTCTCGTGTTGAACGGCTAGGTACTAGTAGTTTGATGATGACTACTAGCCCTAGACAGGCAAAAAGATCGTGGTTATGAATCTCTGAACAAGTGTCACAGATCGATAGAACCGAAAGCAAAGCCGAACAACATTTAACAGATCACAACCACGATCTTTTTGCCTGTCTAGGGCTAGTAGTCATCATCAAACTACTAGTACCTAGCCGTTCAACACGAGAACGTTAGGCAAAGGGGTCGTCGTTGTGATTGTGTTGTTCAATTATGGCCCTCTGTTAATTTTCAACTTCTATTCAATTTCTCTCGTCGCACACTTGCGATTCTATCCACCGTTTCTTTCATTACTTTCGTTACTCCCTCCTTCTTTGAGTAGTATTAAGTTCACCGAGAAAAGCCAATAAAATTCAATTATGATTTTCCTATGTTCATCTGGGTTATCTGTAGCTTTATTTTATTAGACACCTTGGTCTTTATAAAAACTGCATGCATTTTTATGCTATGGCTGCATAAAATAAAAAAAAAATCCCAAGTAAAATTCCTTCTTTTTTGCCAAAGTGAGTTTGACAACAGATTCGGTATGGGGAGAAATGTCACTTGTCCTTGCAGAGTGTGATAAAAACGAAATAAAAATGAATAGTGATTAAAACGACTAGTCATAAAACTGAAAAACCACTGTACTGTACTTACAAAGTGGAAACTATCCATTAGAGTTGAATTAATAAGTCATTAGTACACTCGATACCTTCCACCCAACTAACAAAAGTAGCTGCATATCAGCTTATAGATCAAACGCTTTTGAAAGAAAGCTCTTTTACGCTCTTATTTATGCAACAATAATGTTAGTTGGGCAACCATCTTCTATGTGTTATAACAATTTAGCAATCGAAATCTATCCAATGATTCCGAAATGAAGCATAAAATAACTAATAAAAGTTCTTAACAAGTTTTATTGAAACCTCAAATTGCGTCAATTTGCCTCACTTTGGACATAACTGTTTGTAGTTTTTTTTTATAATTTTATGACATTTCCAGAACATTGATGTCTTCTTCAGCTTGTTCTATATTTTCATTTTTTTTTTTTGTATCTTTATTTAAGAGGTTTTCAGCTTGAGAGCTGGTTCGCCTCCTTTTTCAATTTTTATTTTATTTGTAAATTTAGTTAAATTTGTTCGCAGCATAAACAACATTGAACATATCTAACATGAGCATATCTAAAACTAAGTAAAAAGAAAATATGTAGAGCTAAGTACTGTTCCTTTTAATTGCCCTACGATTTTGTATTGTTTGTCAGATACGTATTTCGACCTCAAATGTTAGGTCATCTTTAGTATCTCGTACTTAATCTGATATTCTTTTTACGTACATGTATTCCGCTAACATGCCCAGGATCACCATCATCATACATAAAACGATTCCAATAAAACATTGATTGATTTCACAATAAAAAAAATACTACATATATGCTTACCTTAAAGTACGTGTATCAAGGGTCTGTGCCGAAAGAGTTATTAAAAGCTATTCTCTAAGGGCTGATTATTTCACTTCGGATTAACCGGTTAACCAAGCTTACCCATATAGTTAAACCTAGTTTAATGCTTTTAAGCCAGGGTGAAGAAATCGAGAATCTATTTGAATTTTAAGAAAAAGTATCTATTTGTAGGATGAATTTTCACTTGATTCTAAAACATCGAGCCCTGCAAAATCAGAGCACAATATACATAAAACATAAAAGTTCTTATTATATTCGAAAAGCTATCAGTATTTCTGCTAAACTAGCTCAAAACAACTTAATTTACAGTTAACATGAATGTGAATGCGTGATTAAGTCATCATATTTATTTAATGATTTCGCAATCGAAGCATCTTTCGTGTCCGTGTGATCGTCATTTAGGTGTATCTTTCCATGGTTTGGAGGCAAAGTATGTTCAACTAATACCCGGCATGTGAGGCATATCAGCACATAAAGAGTATGTGCTACAAATGGTATGAGTCAGGTGTATGGTACTTCCTCAAATGTATGAGTCGCACTATTGGGAAGTATTTGTTTACCTCCATTAAAAATATCTATGTTCCAGACATATGGAAGGACTGTAGACTTTTATGATTTTTTACTTTCGGCAGACTGTCGTGGGCTGGACACATAAAACGAACGCCAAACAAATTTAAACTCGTTGTAAAGACTTTTGCATTTGTTTCTCTCTAAATGGTCAGATTTATTATTAGAAAGGGGACTTTTTCTAGCGGAGTCTAGGTTCATCACATTTGCGTAATACCATATCATATGGGAAAAGTGGTAAACTACTAAAATCGAATTTATCTTCATTTTCCCCGATGAAAGATTTTTAAACCTCCAGAATCTTAATATATACAGCTAAGGCTAACTTATAACAAAAAAATATTTAAGGTTCATGAAAGTGCGATAATAATCCTGTTTCAACACAGCCATACTTAAATTACAACAAATTCAGATTATCACAAACGAAAATTGAAAAAAAATGGAGCTTGTTGAATGTTGTTCAAGGGTCTGAAAAAATCACACACGCAGAAAAATAAATTGTAAACATAATTAAATTCTAGTTAAAATCAACCCAATATTCAGTTTACTATAGCGACAAACTGATTTCTGAACTGTTCTATTATTTGATAATACAAATATTTTTATTTGTTTTTGACAGTTTGTTAGAACAAACGGAGATTTGGTAGTTTCAACATAAAATAACGGATTGTTTCAAACGACTGCGCTTTTGCCACTAAAAAAGCCGGAATGTGATTGTGTTGATGACGGCAGCTCCTGCGGCAGCTCGGAAATCTATTTTTAGACACTCGGCAAGCGGATCGAAGTGAGAACGAATAAAAAAGACAAAAAGGCGAAACCGACCAACTTTTTGCGGATGCTGTCTTGAGTACCTGCGCACGGTCAAAACTGCACTTGGAAGTTGGGGTGATGGATTTGCTACATTTTCTTCGTTGCGGCGATGTTAGGGTAAGAATATTTAAGATGTGTGAGTGTTTCCGGGCCATGTTTGTGGTCCCCATTTTGTTGAAACAAATAAAGTTTTTCACGTTAGATGGAATGATGGGAATTGGTTGTTTCGGTCGATAAACTCTAAGTAAGAACAAAGAAATACAACTTTGGAATAAGTAAATGCTCAGTTTGACAATCAACCATGCGTTTTATTGTTTTAAATGAGCCTCATTTTTCTGCGTGCATAGCTGAAAAATAATCCATCCTTTCTTCTCTGAAAATGGTAAAATAGTAACAAAAAATCTCGAATAACATGTTACGAGGTCCCATGCATATTTCTTTATTTTTTTGATTTTTTGAATTCGCTAAAATAATTTTCATGTTTTGTTTCCATTGAAACTTGTGCGTAGAATATATTTTGGATCTAAAAAAAAAACAATAAATGTGTCATTTTATTGTTTTAAACATCAAACAAAAAATAAAAATTCGAGAAAAAATTCAAACATTTGATCATCTTGGGCTACTATACTAGACAAATTTTGAAGCTGGTAATCGGGTTTCTACAAAAAAAATATAAAAAAAATCGAAGGGTTTTTAAGAAAATTAAGATTATATGACTTATAACATACATCCGCGATGAATATTATTCTCAGTTACAGATATATTTCGATTGAGTGGACATTTCAATTTTTAAAATGTTTTTAAAATCAAATTTTACATAAAATTGTAACATTTTTTTTGTTTTATTTTTATTTCAATTGTATACTAAAATGTACCAAAACATATAAAAAATGCATGAAAACTGAGCTTTAGATAAAAGGTTTTGAGTTTCCGACATATGTTAGTAATTCTCGCTAAATAACGAATACACCACTATCTCGCTAGCTTGTTACGATCGAAATCTTTTGTCTTAAAAAAAAATGTGTGATTGATTCACAATCACAAGCCAATAATATGAGCAATGGACATACACAACTCAGGGATTCCTTTGAGGATTTACCCTGGAATTCCTTTCCGAATTGCTTCAAAAATGTAACTTTACATCTTTCTTTTCGAGTAGTAGGTTTGTACCGCTATCTGTTCGGTCGCCTTTTGTTGCAAATCTGTGGTGTCATGTAAAGAAAAGTAAGTAAACCCAGAATTTTCAACTTTATTAAGACGGTCTCCGAAGAAAGCTTCCCAACATGATGATTTGATGTTGCAGATTTTTTTCATAAAATCTTTCATGTCTTCCTCCTGAAGTGTCGCAAAGAATTCTTTTACGACATGTAGCATGAATTGTTTCAACAATTCTTCCAGGGATTACTTTAAAAATTATTCTGGATATTTATTAAGCAATATCTCTAGACATTCATTTGAAGGATCAATTGGAGATTCCTTTAGAAAATTTAACAAAAAATTTTATTTTTTGAAAATTTGTCCTATATTCGGCCGAAAATTTCCTCGCAGATTCTTTCACAAAATCTTCCATGGATTCATTCGGAAATTTTCTTCAAGGATTTGTTTAGAAATGCCTGCAATTTTACAAATTCCACAAAGAATTCTTACAAAGCATCTTGCATGATGTACTCCTGTTATTCCTCCATTATTTTTTCCAAAAAAAAAAACAATGCATTTGGGCAGAAATCCCTCCATCCTCCATCATTCAAAAATTCGTTCTAGAGATTGCTTCAGAAAATGCTTTAGATATTTATTCAAAATTTTCTCCAGAGATTCCTTTAATAAAACTTTCAGCGATGCCTTCAGAAACTATTGCATAGTTCAGTGGTGCTCATCCTGCGGCCCGCGCACACTGTTGCGGATGGCCCAAAAACGTGATCGAAATTGTTTTGACCATGAAAACATGATTTTTGATCTTTGGTGTCTTCGGCAAAGTTTTTCTATAAAATAAGTCCTAATTTATAGAAATATCAGTTTTGTGATCAATCCCCCTAAAAGTGAGAAACGGTTTCTAACTTTTTTATTTGTAAACTAAAAAATATGATTGTTCAGAGAAGTTGTAGGCAATTTTACTAGAAACAACTTTGCCGAACATACAAAATTTCTATCTTTTGATTTGTATGTACATTTGAGGCGTTTTTTATGAAGCACCCCTAAAAATCAGTTTTTTGCTTATAACTTTTTCTATGAATTTTTCACGATTTCCAAATGTTCTAGCAAATGTTTCGCCTTATTAAAACGCGTAACTTTTGCGAAGAAAGTATATATCTATCTCTCATATTTATCATGTTATTGGAAATTTCACTTTAAAAAATGCTTATGTTTGACATACCCATTTGTTAACTTTCGCACGTTTTCGCAGACCAGGATTTTCACATTTGAAAATATGGAACGAGTTTTATCTATTGCAAATAAAGCCAGTTTTAACCTGATTTCGCCTGCATATTTAAATTCACATACTAGAAATGACTATCATTATAAAATGTGTTATTGTAAAATGATCAAGATATCAAAAAAATGTACTTAGTGCTTTTCTTACATGATTTTCCCACATGAACACGCAAACATGTTTTCACAGAATCACTTGGAACTGCATGAGATGACTTTCCCATAAAATTTAAGTTTTTTTTTCGGATAAACAGTGGCTCTCATAGTAGTACGATAAGTCTCTTCCACAAAATAATCGATATTTTTAAATGCTCTTGCTAATGCTCATAAAATTTTTCGTGCTCATGTACACTTTGCGAAAATGTTAATTTGCAGAAGGTTCAAATAACAACAACTGATGTTTCGATTAATATTGATTTTTAATTTGTTTACTTGAAAAATGAAACTTATCTGTTAATATTAACACATATATCATTGATTACTGTCATCATTAAATGTATTGCTTCCAGTTACTGTATGTATGTTTTTCTGTCCGAGGAAGCACAAGAGTCACGCAACAAAGACACCAGGAATTACAGAGAGGATCATAGACGTAAGTTTCCAAAAATCTAAACTAACACAGATCTCCTACATCGTCTGCTTGAAACATCTGATCCCATAATAAGGAATATTGGACTATTTCCTAAAAAAAAACTAGAACACCATAAACGTAGGATGCGAACAACCTTTTGCTCTAAACATATGACGAGATAGTAACTGGAAGCAATGAAATAAGTGATGACGTTAATCAATGATATGCGTTAATAATAACAGATATGTAATAATTTTCAAGTAAACAAATTGAAACCCAATTTTAATCGAATCATTAGATGCTGTTATTTAAACATTCTGAAAATTTACATTACTGCAAAGTGTACATGAACTCGAAAAATTTTATGAGCATTAGCAAGATCATTCAACAATATCGTTTATTTTGTGGAAGAGACTTATCGTACTACTATGAGAGCCACTGTTTATCTGAAAAAAAAAAACTTAAATTTTATGGGAAAGTCATCTGATGCAGTTCCAAGTGATTCTGTGAAAACGTTTTTGCGTGTTCATGTGGAAAAATAATGTAAGAAAAGCACTGAGTACATTTTTTGTCATGTTGATCATTTTACAATAACACATTTTATAATGATAGTCATTTCTAGTATGTGAATTTAAGTATGCAGGCGAAATCAGGCTAAAACTGGCTATATTTGCAATAGATAAAACTCGTTCCATATTTTCAAATGTGAAAATCCTGGTCTGCGAAAACGTGCGAAAGTTAACAAATGGGTATGTCAAACATAAGCATTTTTTAAAGTGAAATTTCCAATAACATGATAAATATGAGAGATAGATATATACTTTCTTCGCAAAAGTTACGCGTTTCAATAAGGCAAAACATTTGCTAGAACATTTGGAAATCGTGAAAAATTCATAGAAAAAGTTATAAGCAAAAAACTGATTTTTAGGGGTGCTTCATTAAAAACGCCTCAAATGTACATACAAATCAAAAGATAGAAATTTTGTATGTTCGGCAAAGTTGTTTCTAGTAAAATTGTCTACAACTTCTCTGAACAAACATATTTTTTTGGTTTACAAATGAAAAAGATAGAAATCGTTTCTCACTTTTAGGGGGATTGATCACAAAACTGATTTTTCCATAAATTAGGACTTATTTTATAGAAAAACTTTGCTGAAGACACCAAAGATCAAAAATCATGTTTTCATGGTCAAAACAATTTCGATCACGTTTTTATGCCATCCGCAACAGTGTGCCGCGGGCCGCATGCGGCCCTCCAAGCCTTAAGATGCGGCCCGCGGAGTACTTTAAGACGAACCGAATTTTTTGAACGATTATTTGAAATAACTCGTTAAATTTGTTAAGAAATCAAACAAAAAAAAATACTGATCAATTTTCACAGTGTTGAACACAAATTAAATGATAAATAAACAAAAAGACAATCCGTTCTGATAAGATTCGAAATCGCAACTCCGAAATATTTCGGCATTTCAGCTAAGTCACGAAGCCAGCTTTTAGTGATTTATAAGTGGTACGAATCAAATGAAAGTTTGTTAAAAATGTAATCTTGAATCATTAAAAAAATAGTTTCAGTTTTTGAGCGCAGTCAATGCAAAGCTGAGCAAGTATTTCACATTTTGCCTTTCCGAAGAACATAAAACACAAAACACGAAGT
The DNA here is from genome assembly GCF_035046485.1 of Aedes albopictus. Classification (NCBI taxonomy): domain Eukaryota; kingdom Metazoa; phylum Arthropoda; class Insecta; order Diptera; family Culicidae; genus Aedes; species Aedes albopictus. Next base: position 127,309,454 of record NC_085137.1, on the reverse strand, counting down.
TTTTGACAAAATTCTTGGTTGCCAATATTGTTTAATTTTCACTGTTTGTTTAAATTTCTATTATAAGACTCACACATTTTTCGAAACAAAACTTACGAATCCAATTTGAATTGTCCAAGCGAAACTCCTGAACGAACTTAAAGAAAAAAAATCTCAGGCGAGATTCATAAAGCGTCTCCTGTGCCCTTTGGAAAAACTTTCGGATATATTTTTGGAGAAACTCCGGAAACATAATTGGAGAAAATTTTTAAGCAACTCTAAGCGAAACATATGGAGAAACTTAAATCATCCTGGAGAAAATAAACCTGAAGAAACCTAATGAGAAAATTCTGGCGAATGGAAATTATAGGAGCATCTCCTAGAAAAATGTACTGGTGCCACTCTAACAGAAATTTCTTAAACAATTTTAGAATAAATTCCTCGAGCAACAAAAAGAGAATTTTCAGAAGTAACTACAAACAAGATTCCAGGACCAAAAGATGTCTAGAACGCCTGAGGAAAATCAATTTACTAAAATCTTCAAGAAACTCCTGAAAAATTTTCGGAAAAATCCGGAAGCTATTCTAGAAGAAATACTTTGAAACGATTAATGAGGAATTCCTGAAGTAACTTCAGGGCAGTTCCAAAGGCAAATCTAAGAGGAGTTCTTGGAGGTGTTCCAAGAGAATTCTACAAAAACTAAAAGAAACTTCAAGAAATTTCTCGAAAACCTTCTGGAGCAGCTCCATAAGAAATTTCAGGAGAAAATCCAGCAAACCTTTTTGGAGCGATTCAAAAGAAAATATTATAAAAGCTGCTTGACAAGTTCTTGAAGTGGCTTCAAGGCAATTCTAGGGGCAACTTCTCAATTGTTTGTTTGAATTTCAATTTGAAGCTCAAACGTTTTTCTCAACCAAACTTATGAATCTAAATTTAACAGTTCAGATTTTTAATAAATATGCTTTAGAATTGTTTCTTGTTGTTTTTTTTTGTGCATCGATGTTTTATGCGGCCCGCAGGTCGTTCTCAATAACAGTTCAGATTTTTAATAAATATGCTTTAGAATTGTTTCTTGTTGTTTTTTTTGTGCATCGATGTTTTATGCGGCCCGCAGGTCGATCTCAAATTGCAAATTTGGCCCGCGGTATCCTCCAGCCTGAGCACCACTGGCATAGTTTATCAGAAAATGTTTCAAAAGTTCCTTCAAAAAATTGTTTTGTGGTTACTTTGGAAATTCTTCCAAATATTTCGCCAGAAATTCTCACAGCAATTCCCAATTTCTCCAGAAATTCTACTAGGGTGTCCTCCACAAGTTTCACTATGAGTTGTGTAAGAAAGTTGGTTCTGAGTTTCATCAGAAATTCCTACAAGGATTTCTTTAGAAAATCCTTCAGATTTTTACCCTATTTTTTCGAGACTTTTCTAGATTTTTTTTCCGAAAAATCCTTCGGAAATTCTTTTAAGAATTCTCTCAAATGATCTCCCGAGGATTTATTCCAAACTTTCTCCGGGGTATGCTTTAGAAAATGCTCCAGAGATTTTTTTTTAATCTGAATTTCTGTCAGAACATCTTCCTAGGATTTATTTAGAAATGCCTCCAGAGACTCTTAAAAAAATAAGATCCATTCGGGAATTTTCTGCAGGGAATCCTATAGCAACTGCCCTAGGGCATATTCTTCGAGGGTTACTTTCAGAAAATCAACACTAAGTTGAAGAGAGGCAGGCCAGGTTTCAGTGGGAACTTAGAGCCATAAAAAAAGAAGAAATAGTGGAGCGGATCTGGCGTGATGGTTAGAACATTTGGCTATCACGCCGAGGACCTGGGATCAAATCCCACTCCCGACAAACTCGCAAAATGTGAGTTCTTCCTTCGGAAGGGAAGTAAATCGTGGGTCCCGAGATAAACTAGCCTAGGGCTAAAAATCTCGTTAATACAGATAAAAAAAGAAGAAGGAATGCTGAAATCCATCCTAGAATTCATTCAAAAAAATATTACACGAATTCCTGAAAAAATCTCCCAGGGTTTCTTAAAAAAAAAATCTCTCAAAGACTTCTCGTAGATTAACATTACAAATCATCTAGAAAATACTAAAGAAATTCAGTGAGAAATTCTTTCGCAAAATCTTCTAGGGATTCTTTTAGGCATTAGAATGTCTACCAGATCTCCAAGAACTCCTTAAGAAAGTCTTACACGGATAGCTTCCGAAAATGTGTAGAAAACACACACTTCAAGGATTTTTTACAAAACATCTTGCATAGATTGTTCCAGAAACTCATCTACAAATTTCTTCAGATGTTTTTCATAGATTCCTAAGAGACGAACCAGCCAAGGGCTGAAAGTCTCTTTAATAAAGACAAATCAATCAATCAATCAATAGATTCCTTCAGAAATTCTTCGAAGCATGCATCTAGAAATCCTTCCATGAACTTTCTCAAAAATACTCCAATGATTTTTTTTTAGAAAACCATTCACGGATACATTAATAATCAGAAGTTCAGAACTCCTTCAACATTTTTTCAGCAGCTTTCTATAGATTTTTCTCGAAGGATTTGTTTTAGAAATTCTACCAGACATAATTGCGGAAATTCCCAAGATTGCTTCACATTCCCGTAGATAATCAATCCTTCAAGACATTTCTCGTCCAGAAACGGCTTTAAAGATTACGTTTGAAAGTTCTTTCCGAGATTCTTATAAAAAATATTACGGAAAGCCTGGAAAACATTCTTGAAAAGGCTGAAAATCCCTGCATTTTAAGTCATCATAATATAGCGCATTTAGTTCACCACTGGACTATCGCACTAGTTTTCAAGAGTGCGAAAACGCAAATAAAGTGCGCGATTGCATCCAATCGACTCGGTGTCTTCAGAGCACTTATTCAGCATACATCGAAGAATTAGTGCGCCGAAGACATCAATTTGATTTGATGCAATCGCGCAATTTTATTTACGTTTTCGCACTTAATGAAGACTCAATGCGCAGTCCAGTTTTGAACTAAATGCGGTATACAAACTGCAAGTTTTAAACTGATTGAATATTAAACATTTTACCATTAAAACAATGTACATAAAATCGAGGTAAAATGTACTAAAAATCAAGGGTCCATTAAATCGAGGTACATATACCAGTATATTTTTTAAGAAGAAATTAGGTTTTTTTCGTTTGCCCTTTCCAAAAGTTAGGTGAGGATAAATGGTTATGTGTTGATGCAAAAGTGAATGATTCACGAAATCCAGTTCATGAACAGAACCTCATTTAAATTGAAAAATATCGAGTTAAAGATGGCATAGTTTTTCGTAATGAGCTGGAAATGTACAAAAGATAATTCCAGATCGCTTTGAAAACCACTGTCGCAGTCACACGCCAAGGAAGAATCCGGTCGTCCAGATTTGCGCTTCTTGGGAAGCCGGCTCAGAGTGTTTGCGTAGCTGTTGCTGATGTTGTGCACTCTGAAAGCCTTTCTATATGAATCGATTTGCAAATATTTTGCTTTCGTGGTAATTCTTAGTCGTCCTCCTTACTAAACCGATTGAGGATGAGCGCGGCAAAAACCGCAAAGTTCCTCCGCACAAGCGATTCGAAAAACACAAAGCCCGAAGAATGGGAATAGCTCCGTCGTGCGAAAACATAACTCTCGTCTTTAGACAGTGTAAGAGTGCGCGACGCGGCTTATTTCCATAAAGCCGATTGGACCGCGCGGGACGCGGTCCAACTCGGATCACCTACAGATCCCTCGCCGCGTCACCTGCAAACCGCAAGCGGTCACACAGTGCACAGTGGTCCCAGAGCCGAATTTAAATGGACAAGTAGATTAACGCCTAAACTACTACGTTTTTGCTATTTTTTCTAAGTTGTCGTTTTAAAAAAAAATCTAAGGTATCCATTATAAGGAAAGGTCCTTTGCGTCATTCTAAGACGTAACGTGTTGAAAATATGTAATTATTAGACACCCGCGAATAACTATTAAAATTAAACATCTATCATTGTAACAGACTTTGTTAAACAAAATATCTTTTGGATCATAAGAGATAGAAGCATAAACTTCGACAAAGTTGTTATAAATTAAGCGTTTTCTAACTTTCAAAAACATTTCATTGCCCTGTATGGAGAGAAACCTAAAAAGAATTGAGATCTTGAAAACCAGTTGGACCACTCTAATTGAACAATACTGAAACAAATTTCAAAAATGGAGATGAACCAGCCGCGGGCTGAAAATCTCCTTAATAAAGCTAATAATGATAATAATTCCAAAAAAGCTATTAAGAAACTTCTTTCGTCCCGAAGCTTAAACTAGCTAAAACTGAAGCGCGAAACTTTTTGTCCAACTAGGCACGGCTTTGAGACCATTGTGCAGAGTGTATCTCTCCGGGGGAATTGATTAACTCATTTTTGGGCAAAAGGTGACGTTTGCGGGTTTGTTTGATTTTGCCGAACGACTATGAGAGACACCCCGCACTTGATTACTCGTTTCTTATTCTTACTAGGTACCTAAATATATGATTCATCAAACGTTTGACCGAAAGTCGAGCGAGCCGCGCTCGCTCTCGGCGTTGGTCCAATAAATCCGAGTGCCAAAACCGCTGTATATCACGGCCGATTAAATGACGGATTTACGATAAATGGGTGGTCCAAATCCAAACTGTTCGATACCGGCGAGGATCTCACCGGCGCGATTTGCGGTGAATACAAAACAGGATGTTCTGAATTAAGGTGTCTTTGAAGGCATTATTTTTGCCGCCACCGACGCCGTCAACGACGATCCTCATAATTTGCAGGGGTATCGCGGCCTAAATGGTGCTTTGAATTCTTTTGAAGTTTCGCTCACAGGAAGAGGTTTGTCATGTCATATTTTTGATGTTTTGAATATCACTAAATGAGAGTGCCGACGCCAGGAAGATGATATTTTTACTTTGAAAATTCCGATACCAGCGCTGGAGGCTTAGACTTGCTTGTTTATCTTAACATTGCAGTTTTGGCATTTTACCACCAAGGTTTAAATGTTTTTAACATTGATGTTGAATAAATTAAAATTCCAATAAACTGCCATTAGGAAATGTAGAAATTCGGGTCGATATCTAAGGGATATGACACGGTGAAGGCAGGGTTTATTCGCACAATACAGATCCCATTGAGATCACTAGCCTCTGCCCAGCAATTTCTATCTCTATCACCGCGTGGCACCGTGCGACGTGCGAGCAATCTTAAGGAAGATCGGATAACCAACCCCAGTGGGAACCTTGACAAGGACGCATTTTACGCGCAGCTCGAACGCGAGTACGATCGTTGCCCAAGCCACGACGTCAAGATCATCATAGGAGATTTAAACGCTCAGGTAGGCCAGGAGGAGGAATTCAGACCGACGATTGGAAAGTTCAGCGCTCACCAGGAGACGAACGAAAACGACCTACGACTCATTGGTTTCACCGCCTCCAAAAATATGGCCATACGTAGCACCCTTTTCCAACACAGCCTCCCTTATCGTTACACCTGGAGATCACCACAGCAGACGGAATACGGAATCTCAAATCGATCACGTTCTGATTGACGGACGGCACTTCTCCGACATTATCGACGTCAGGGCCTATTATCGGCTGTTCGGGCTCTAAAGAAGTTGATCATCAATGGTCCTGTTCAACGACGCGGGTTGAACTTGCTCGAAGTTGCTGCATCCCGCTCTTACCCATTTGTAATCAAACGGGTAAGAGCGGGATGCAGCAACTTCGAGCAAGTTCAACCTAGGTCGTTGAACAGGACTAATATTAATTTCTATTCCCGATCAGCCTAGATTGCCGTGTAGTGGCGGTAGCAGTTCCCTCAACTGGCTAAGAATATCACTACGGATTGCCTGATCCGGTGGTAAAAGTTCACCAAACAAGCGACCCCTAATTCATGGTGTCAAGCGTACCGTGCCTAGGAATGAATGGTTAGGGGGTCTAATAAAAACTTAACCGTGAACGGAGCCTGTGGAGTACCAGGGCACCCTCCACAGTATGTTGCCCTTACTGTGTTAAACGGAGCAATGACGCAGTAAACCTTATTTGTCTCCGGGATAATCGGCCACTTTTCTTACGTCTCAATTCCGAGGCTTAATAAAAGTGGGTAAATGAATGTTTTTATGGCAGGAATTAAGTTCGTACAGGTAAACCTTCATCACGCAAAAAGTGCTTCTGCTGTGTTGAGTCGAAGGTTTAAAAAGGAAGGACTGGAAGTGGCGCTTATTCAAGAGCCATGGTCCAATAAACGAAAGATTCTTGGAGTTCTGACACAAAATAGTAAACTATTTTATGATGAGCAACAAGATTCTCCCGCTGCTGTCAAGAACCGCTGCTGTCTTAGTACGCAAAACGTTAAAATGCTATCCTATTACAGAGTTTATCAGAAAGGACATTGTTGCGGTCATGGTAGCGATACCAACCACTAGGTGTAAAACTGAGATCGCTGTGGCTTCAGCTTACTTTCCTGGTGATGTTCCTGAGGTACCTCCTCCTGAGATCGAATCATTTGTTCCGTAAAGAAAACAACAAATCGTTTATCATTGGCTGTGACGCCATCACACGGTTTGGGGTAGTACGGATATTAACAGTCGAGGTGAGTCACTATTAGAGTATCTGTCTCCGAACAATATAGACATTTGCAATAATGGTGATAAAACTTTCTCAAATGTAATCAGACAAGAGGTCTTGGATCTAACACTGTGCAATGCTGCAATCTTTGACAAGATCACAAACTGGCACGTGTCCGATGAGATTTCTCTATCTGATCATAAACACATAATCTTCAATTGGAGTGGTGGAGATTATTCTAGAACCGCATTTGAAAATCCCAGGAAGACAAACTGGGATCAATATGTAGAATTGTTGAATACGCATTCATTTACAATGGGAGAAACTATTGATTCAACCCAAAAGTTAGAATCATTTTCTCAAAGGGTAAATGAAAGTATCATCAATTCCTTTAACAGAAGTTGTCCCACCATACAATCGTCTTCAGAGACGTGCCATGGTGGAACTTTAAACTGGATCGCCTTAGAAAATTTTCTCGTAAAATGTTCAATACCCGACCAGAGGAAAATATCAAAATAATAACAACGGAATCACAAAACCTGTTTTTATATCTCGGTTTGTTATTATTAACTTATTAAGTCATCACTGTTCCGAAACATGTTCTGTTGGGCAATCTTATTTTGTTATGATCGTGCTCTTGGTATATTTTCTTTAAATTACATTTCAATAACATGTTTTGTTGTAGCACAAGTTCAGTTATTATTGTGTCATTGAGACTTGTACAAATATTTGATCGTTAATATTACAACATAACTAGCTTTGCAATCAAAACTACACCATTCAAGATTTTCGTTGTTCACAGCATTCCATGAGGAACTGTAAGAGAAAATATTATTTTGTCATCAGTTCCTATTCTTACTGACATTACGTTACAGTGCCAACTTGTCAGCCTTTTGTTTTATAAGCACTTTTAAAAGTATACCTGTTTTTTGTCCCAGTTTCAGTTAGGTATGAATACGAAAATAGAGAGTGTAATTGAGTGTTAGCCATTTTATGAAACATTTTGGATCAACTGGTGGAATTCAACGACGAACAACACATTTTCGACAAAAATGTAGAAAAATAAGTCATCAATAACTCCATTGATTATTTTTAGACATTTTATTTTTATTGATTTCACTGCATCGAGCCCACTTAGATTAACTAGGATAAATGTGTCAATCAATGAGGTAATAATGTAAATTAATCTTATAAACAATGAACCACCTAATAAAGGGTTTCAAAACGACGGTAGTTTTTCATCGTAAGTTGTTTGGAAAATAAACGAGAATTGTTTCTCTCTGTTTTCGATAAGAAATCGACAACAATAGCGTCCCAATTATGAATGAAACATTTAACAATAGATCCTATTGTTGCGTATCCCATTGAATGCATATGGGATTTTGGAGGAGTTCCTATCCGCAACAGAAAAAAAGCAAATTTTGTTTTCAGATTGTTATCAATAACGTATTCATATCAAAATTTGTTATTGAAATATTTTCAAAATTCGCTGTTATTAAGTTGTTATTGAAACTAACAAAACATGTTACTAAAAAGGTCTTCCAAGAACATTTTTTTGTTATAATATTTGTTATTTTGCCGCTTATGACAGACAAATTTATAACAGGATATGCTATGTAAATAACATGAAAATAACTCTTTCCGCTACTCAGTTATTTTTCCAAAATAACACATTTTATTATGCTGTTGCTATTCCCTTCTGCTCGGGTAGAGCAAAACAAACGGGAGATTGGACTCAGTACAGGAAAGCCCCGACTGATTACAACAACGAAATACAAAAATTGAAAAGAAAGTCTTGGATGCTGACATGTGAAAACATAAACAGCATTCCTGTAGTTGCAAGACTACAGAAAACGCTTGCAAAAGATCATTCAAATGAATTGGGAAACCTGAAGCGCGACGATGGAGCTTTTACCAAAACTCCTCGTGCAACTTTGGATTTAATGATGGAAACCCATTTTCCAGGTTCGGTTCTAAGTGTGGATTCCAATGATACTATATCTCTGGAAGGTGAAGGATGTCCTAGTATAAACTCTTCGGAGTCAACTAGTACAATAAACACCGCCTCAGATTTAGCTGATGAAATCTTCACGAAGGCCAGAGTGGAAAATGCAATTAGATCTTTTCAGCCTTTTAAATCTGCAGGAGTTGATGGAATATTTCCAGCACTGATTCAAAATGGAGAAGCGGTGTTGGTTCCATCACTAATTGAGATGTTCAAGGCTAGTTTATGATTGAATTACGTTCCATCCAAATGGAGACTTGTAAAAGTTATCTTTATTCCAAAAAAGGGGAAGCGAGACAAGACGCATCCCAAAGCATACAGGCCAATTAGTCTTTCTTCAGTTTTGTTGAAGACTATGGAAAAGGTTTTGAAGGATTTTATCAATTCTTCTTACATAAAAGACCATCCCCTATCTGACTTCCTGTTTGCTTATCAATCTGGTAAGTCAACGGTTACGGCACTTCATTCGCTAGTAACAAAGGTGGAAAAAACGTTTTCAGCAAAAGCTTATGCGCCTTTTTAGACATAGAATGAGCATTTGATAATGCCTCCTATTCATCTATGAAGCGTGCCATGGAGAACAAAAACTTCGACCAATGTATCATACATAGGATTTATACTGTGCTTGCAAAAAGAGAAATCACCTCTGGGAAGTTCTTCTATAACAGTAAGGGCAACGAAAGGTTGTCCTCAAGGAGGAGTCCTCGCACCACTAATGTGGTCCTTAGTTGTAGACGATCTTCTAAGAAGCTTGAAGGAAAAAGGTTTCGAAGTTGTGGGATTTGCAGACGATATCGTCATAATAGTGAGAGGAAGGTATGACGAAACTGTTTCGGAGAGAATGCGAAGGGCCCTAAACTATACACATTCATGGTGTATTAAGGAGGGCTTTAGCATCAACCCGTCAAAAGTCGTAATTGTCCCTTTCAATAGGAGAAGGAAGATCTACCTAAAAGCTTTTCGGCTTGGAGGGATACAAATTCATCCTAGTGATCGAGTCAAATACTTAGGTTTGATACTAGATGCTAAACTGAACTGGAATGCTCAAATTGAGTCCGTGATCGGTAAGGCAACAAGTGCGTTCTGGTTATGCTCCAAAACTATTGGCAGAAAGTGGGGCTTGAATCCAAAAATGATATTTAATGTGGATTTATACCGCCATAATCCGCCCAAAAGTGACGCATGCTTCGTTTGTCTGGTGGTTAAAAACAAAAGAGGCTACCACGTAATCAAAGCTTGCGAAAATTCAACGTCCTGCGTCCATTGCTTTTACAGGAGCGATGAGAAGCCCTCCATCAAATGCTTTAGATGCGATTCTCAATCTGCTACCTTTGCACGAGTACGTGCAATCAGAAGTAGAAAAGGAATTGCTAAGACTTGAACGAGTTGAAAAGTTTATGCCAGATGATCTTGTAGGTCACCTGAGCATTTCACAATACTTCCAAAATAGTCCAGTAATGAAAATGATTAAAGACTGGATGAAACCTGTGGAGAACCATGATGTTACTTACAACTTGCACGAAACAACTCGTGCAGATTGGGAGATCGGAGGTCCCACTGTTCGTCAAGGATCAATTAAATTCTATACAGATGGCTCAAAAGTTGGAAAAAAAATGGGAGCAGGAATCTACGGCCCTGGAATACAAATTTCAGTGGCGATGGGACACCATCCTACGGTGTTTCAAGCAGAGATTCTTGCTATTTTGAAATGCGCAAATATCTGCCTTGAGAGAAAATACAGATATGCAAATATTTGTATTTTCTCAGATAGTCAAGCTGCACTAAAAGCATTGTGCGCTTACCAATGTACTTCAAAGCTTGTCTGGGAATGCATTCTTTCACTGCGCAGGCTGTGCCAAGGGAATTCAGTAAACTTACACTGGGTTCCAGGTCACTGTGGCATTGAAGCGAATGAAATGGCAGACGAGCTTGCTAAAAGTAGTTCCAATTTACAGTTTGCTGGCCCAGAACCATTCTGCGGTATATCAAACTGTACAATAAAAATTTTCATTTTCATTTTGTAGCATTTGGTGGGGCAATGAGAGCGCAAGTCAGTCCAAAGCCGATGATAAGGAGGGGTAATGGCTGAATAGTCTTTGCTGACCACATAAACGCCATGGGATAGTAAAAGGGTATTTTGGTGTGGGATTAGGGTGTTGGTGCAGACTTGACGATATCAATGCTATTCAGATGCAAAATAATTTTAAGGCTCAATAGTGAATCGCATACCTTCCAAAACCAAAAAACAATAATCCACAAAATACCAAGCAAGTCATAGAAAGAAAAAGCGCCCGATTGTTTATTTTGTCAATTATAACAAACGGAAACTTCTACCCTCTCCGACTCGCCAGTCACCCCGGAAAAAATGTCCCTTCAGTTCTGGAAAATATATTATCCCCAATTAAGCCTTTATTCGAATTGTCCGCGTGGTCTTGTAGTACCCCTGCTAGGTAAGAATCAGTCATTGCCATACATATTAAATGCTAGACATGACCCCATGGATAGCATTTGCATATGTAAAAGCTTTGCTGATGTGACTTTCCTATTAGGCAATTCTCTCATCTCATGTTTGTCTTCAAAACCTTATCAAGTTTAGAAAATTGAAGTTGATAAACAATACATTACAAGGTTCGAATTCCCATAGAATGAGATCATTCATTCGCACTACAACACCATAGGAGATAATACCACATTGGCTGATTACAGTACAAATGTGAAAAATCTCCCTTTTCCCCCTATCCGCAACCCGGGGACGCGCCCTGTTGGATTTCGAAAGCCTCGGAGAATATTACAAACCTTCAATGGCATTCCCATAAACTAACCCACATTGCCCATTCAGGGGTCTGACTGGGCCAATTACCCTCCCTCAGTTTGTAATATTCTCTCCAACTTGGAATTATATTTTCCCGGCACATAAATGACTTCGACAAATGTTCGATATACTATGCAGCGTCATGATCAGTATAACTATATCAGATGACTTGGAGATCTGATTCTTACAGAATTGTTTGCCATTGATTATACATTCAGCTATTCTAATCATTACTGCAAAGGCCATCGACCACATGCCTGAAATCAAAGCTTCCTGGAAGATATAATCCAAGCCCAGGGTATATCAAACTGTACAATAAAAATGGACCTTAAATGCTGGGCTGAGCAGAGGGTGATATCCAATTGGATGGATGTCAAAAATTGCAATAAGTCAAAACGATTTATAACACCAAATGCTTATAAAACCAAAAAGCTCGTAGAGCTCAACAAGAGAGCTCTATGTACAAGGGATGGCCAAAATGTTTGGGATAGGCAACTTTTTTTCTCCCACAAAAAAAATTCAACATCCTGTAACTTTTCATAGAGTGCATCAAAAAATCTCAAATTTTGACTGTTTGTCAACCTATTATATGTGCATCATTGGTACAAATTTGGGCTCGATTGAATAATTTTTCGCGAAGTTAGAACCGTGCGGGTGAAACACTTTTTTTTAGACAACTCATTTTTGAACTGTCATATCTCGGAAACCAGTGAACCGAATTGGACACTGGACACTGCCCGAGCAGGTATCACTTGAAAAATTTTGGCCAGATTCAGAGTGATATCTGTCGTTTCTGTAATACGGAACGTGAAACCTCGGAACATCTGCTTTGCAGTTGTGGTGCTTTATACACGCGCAGGCAAAGATTTCTAAATAGTAATTGCTTGCAACCCAGTGAGATCTGGTCTGCAGAACCTGGGAAGGCCTTGGAGTTTATCAATTCCATTGCACCTGACTGGGAGACGACGCGTCGTGGCAGTAGCTGATTACTTGACACATAGTAATTAGCTGGCTAGATGCGAATATCAAATCGGGACATGCCAAAAAAGTTCAACCTATTGGACGCAGTGGCTTAATTTCCTCAACAGGGGAGGAAAAAATCGTGGCGCCAACATCGACTCCGACCACTATCTGGTGATGGTCAAACTGCGCCCAAAACTCACCGTCATCAACAATGTACGGTATCGGCGACCGCCACAGTACAACCTAAAGCGACTGAAACAACCGGATGTCGCCTCAGCATACGCGCAGAATCTCGAGGCCGCGTTGCCAGACGAGGGCGAGCTCGATGAGGCCCCTCCAGAGGACTGCTGGAGTACAGTGAAAGCAGCCACCAACGACGCATCCGAGAGCACCTTCGGGTACGTGGAACGGAATCGACGGAACGAATGGTTCGACGAAGAGTGCAGAACGGTTTTGGAGGAGAAGAACGCAGCGAGGGCGGTAATGCTGCAGCAAGGGACCCGAAATAATGTGGAACGTTATAAACAGAAGCGGAAACAGCAGACCCACCTCTTTCGGGAGAAAAAGCCCGCCTGGAAGAAGCGGAGTGCGAAGAAATGTAACTGATGTGCCCAAAAACACGGAAGTTCTATCAGAAGCTCAACGCATCCCGCAACGGCTTCGTGCCGCGAGCCGAAATATGCAGGGATAAAGACGGAGGCCTCTTGACGGACGAACGTGAGGTGATCGAAAGGTGGAAGCAGCACTTCGATCAGCACCTGAACGGCGTGGAGAACGTAGGCACGGGAGCCCACGGCAACGGAAGAAACGACGACGCTAGTGCAACGGAGGACGGAAATGAACCAACTACCACGCTGAGGGAAGTTAAGGATGCCATTCACCAGCTCAAAACCAACAAAGCAGCTCGTAAGGATGGTATCGCAGCTGAACTCATCCAGATGGGCCCAGAAAAGTTGGCCACCTGTCTGCACCGGCTGATAATCAGGATCTGGGAAACCGGACAGGCGCATCATCAGCGGAAGTCGGGCCTACTACGGGCTCCAGAAGAAACTGCGGTCAAAAAAGATTCACCCCAGCACCAAATGTACTATGGTAATAAAGTTCAACCACACTTGCATCTTGCCACTTTAATCTGAAGAAGAGAGAGTCGATGAAGAGAAATCGAACATTTTACTTTCGCCCTCATTTAAACTCAATCTAGAGATAACAGTTTAGGTATAGAATAAATCGCCAATGGTTGCGCACTAGCGTGGGACACCAGAAGACATTTTACTCCTGTACACTTTTTGAGTTCCATTTTGGTCCCATATCAACTGTGCAAAATTTCAGCTCGATCGGAGAAACTATATTTTAGCGCCAGCCATTTTAAGTTGTCATACGATTTACTATGGGGAAAATCACTTTTTCAAAGAAAAATCGCCACAGGTTGCCCCTTAACCCCTAAAAATAAATCATTGAATGATTTCTGTTGGAAATTTTACGAGGAACCAACCCTCCGAAGACCGAAAAGCGATCTAAAGCATGTGGAAAAAGTTATTGACTGAAAACTGTATGGCATGCCAAAGCTATTTAACATGTAAGGAATAACAATAAATAATAAAATCTCGTCATTTTATCGATCGGGGGAGACTTAATAACTTTTTCCACGAACGTCGCATCGGTTTGTGGTCTTCGGAGGTCTAATTCCTCGTAAAGTTTTCTACAGATATCATTCATCGACTTATTTTTAGGGATCTAGGGGTGACTCCTAGCGATTTTTCTTTGCGGAAGTAAAATTTCCCCATAGTAAATCGTATGAAAAACTAAGAATGGCGGGCGCTAAAATATAGTTTTTCCGATCGATCTGAAATTTTGCACAGTTGATATGGGACCAAAGTGGAACTCAAAAAGTATACAGGAGCTAGAGTTTTTCCATTTTTTGCATTTTCCCATATAAACCGTGTACCAGGCTATTGCGCACCTCATAAGAAAATCATGGAGTGCGTTGCGTTCGTGGTAACGGAGTAATTCGTAGATTGCATACTGAAAGTTGTCATGTTAAAACTTTATTACTCCTATTCAAATTGCTTATGGAATGCTGTTTGGGAAGGAACAGCTTTCCAATCAGAGGTTGAAGTAAAAAAGACATGAAAACTTCCATTGCTGGCCACGCCCATCTTCTCCGTTACGCGGATAGGAAAGGATGTGATGATATGACACCTACTTTTGTTACAAAAATAAAAGAAATTAATTACTACAATGTATTAACACTTCACGATACACATAGAACCTTACGAATGCACAAATTAGGAACATCTCAAATTGACGCAGCACAACACATAACATAAATATGCCCTGTTATCCAGATGGATAACTCCTTCCGATCACAGGATGACGAGGTTTCATGTAAGGGTTTGTGTCCATCAGTCATCCTGGAATTGTATTTTAGTTGGCATTTTGCCTTTTAGTTCACAACATTTGTCGCTGTGTTCATCGCTTGGTTTTGTCTAGGAAAACTAATCCTAATCGGGCATCCCGTTTCAGGGTTCGATACTTGAGCTCAAGAACTTGAAGTCCGTGGCAGGGAAAGGTTTACATGTCTAGTACTTGACCTCTGCCCGAAATAGCCTGAAAGTTGGCAATCAACAGTGGATTGCATTTCATGTACCTCTATTCAGTCAGAACCCTATAAATGTGTATTAAAACTCGGGGAATATTTACAAGGTAAAATAAAACATATAACACAAAGAACGTACGAATATAATATTTATAACACATTTCACAATTATTCTGTCTTATAATTGTAACAAATATTAATACCCGTAACACTTTATGAAAGGCCAGCGACTCACCGGCGCCCTCATAGGTGTCAAGGAGTTGGTTGGAATGGGTTGATAGGCACAAAATTTAATTCTGAACTTCTACACTCTACAAAAAATAATGCATTTGAACATGTTTGGGTGAAAACATACATTGCAGATGAAACTCATGTTTTTGCCTCTGTATATTTTCCCCCAGACCGCACTAACAAAAGCAGTTATGAAAATTTCTTTGAAATGGCTGAAAAAATATTATCAGAACTTCCACCGGAGGTTAAAGTTCACATTTATGGGGACTTTAACCAACGCAACGCCGATTTTATCCATGACTCAGAAAACGACCAAATTCTACTTCCAATCGTAGGTGAAAACGAAACATTGCAATTAATTTTTGACAGATCTGCTGGTTTATCTTTGAATCAAATTAATCATATAAAAAATCAACAAAATTGCTATCTTGATTTTCTTCTCACGAATATTCAGGAAGATTTCTGTGTTGCTGCTTCATTACAACCTCTATGGAAGAATGAAGCATTTCACACAGCAATCGAATACTCATTGTTTGTTCATGAAAATCATAGACCCAACGATTGTGAGTACGAGGAAGTCTTTGAATACCATAAAGCAAACTACGATAACATTAGACATAAACTTAATAGTATAAATTGGCAACTATTGTTAAAGAATGAAGGATGCGTCGATACTGCAGTTGAATTATTTTACAACATTATTTTTAGAATTATTCTTGAAGAGGTACCTGTCAAGAAAAAAAGACGGAACCGCAACTCAAAATTTCCAGCTTGGTACAATAGACAAATAAAAAATTTAAAAAACCGAAAACAGAAAGCACATAAGAATTACAAAAATAACCAAACTAACGAACATTTGGAAAAATATCTAGACATCTGCGATCAACTCAACTTAGCCATCGTTGCATTTGTAGAGTACAACACGAACACTGAAAAAGAGATAAAGTTGTGTCCGAAAAACTTCTTTAATTACGTACAGTCGAAACTTAAATCTAATAATTTTCCATCTTCAATGTATTTGGACCAATGCGTTGGCAATAACTCGGAAGATATTTGTAATCTCTTCGCATCATTTTTCCAGGAAATATATACTTCTTATTCCGAAGAGGATCGTGACCGTGATTTTTTTGAATACATACCTGAATACCCAGCGGATGTAGGTGTCAATCACGTCAAGGTACACGAAATACTACACGGCCTACAAAAACTAGATGCTTCTAAAGGTGCTGGACCTGACGGAATCCCGCCAATATTTATGAAAACTCTAGCGACTGAGCTTACTGCTCCATTATTCTGGCTCTTTGAAATATCTATTGAGTCCCGTACCTTTCCAAAAGCATGGAAGAATTCATATTTAGTGCCCATCTTTAAATCAGGAAAAAAATCAGACGTACGTAATTATCGTGGAATAGCCATTATTTCTTGCATTCCTAAGCTGTTTGAAGCAATTATATAATGAAAAAATATTTATTCAATTAAAACACAATTCAAGTCACATCTGGAGTTCCTCAAGGTTCCCATCTAGGTCCCCTTTTATTCATACTGTACGTAAATGACATTTCCTTCATTCTTGAAAAAGTCAAATTACTTATCTATGCTGATGACATGAAGCTCTTTTTGGAAATCAGGAATAACCAAGATATAAGTATATTTCAAAAGGAAATTCATATTTTTTACAAATGGTGCTCTAAAAGCTTATTGCAGCTGAATGTTAAAAAGTGTAATTTAATAACTTTTAGCAGAAAACTAAGCACACCTACTAGCGCAATTACTCTAGGAAACCAAGAAGTAGAAACATGTGAAAGAGTTAGGGATCTAGGAGTTATTTTGGATTCTAAACTAACTTTCACAGACCATTACAATACGATCATCCATAGAGCAAATAATATGCTTGGGTTTATAAAACGCTTCAGCTACAATTTTGAAAACCCGTATACAATAAAAACTCTGTACATTTCTTATGTGAGGTCAATTCTGGAATATTGCAGCGTTGTCTGGTCCTCTTTCAGAATAACGCACATCGACAGGATAGAATCAGTACAAAAACAATTTCTATTATATGCTCTTCGGAAACTAGGTTGGACAGTATTTCCTCTTCCATCATATGAAGCACGCTGCATGCTTATAAACATTCAGACATTAAAAGAGCGTCGTGAGATCGCCATGATCTCATTTGTAAATGATATTATTTCGCAACGAATTTACTCATCTGAAATTTTATCTAAATTCAATTTCTATGCGCCTACACGACGTCTTCGTAGTCGAACACCTTTTAAAACTTGTTATAATCGGACGGATTACGCTAAATTTGGACCAATTAATCAAATGATGTCAATCTATAATGAACATTGCGAAATGATTGACTTTACAATGTCTCGGCATAATCTGAAACAATATTTCAATAACAACAGAAATAGACACGCATAGTTTGAACGAACTACTTTTTAGACCCCTATGAAAAAATAATAAAATGCATTAATTAGAAATAGAAAACAAAATTTATGTATATGTTTATGTCTATGTACTAGTCTACGTTGGATTGACGAAATAAAGAAATAAAGAAATAAGGGGATACACTATAAGCAAGTGATGGGGCAAAATTCAGATTGTGTAAGTGTATTTGAGTATATCATGTAGATGTGTTGGTTGGTATGAGTGTAAGTGTTTTAGTATATCACCAACGTTGCCGGCTGTTCGGGTTCGTATGGAAGTTGACCATCAATGTTAACTTCTTTTCCAGATCAGCCTAGATAGCTGTGTAGTGTCGGTAGCGGTTGTCTCAATTGGCTAAGAATAACACTACGGACCGCCTGATCCAGTGGTAAGAGTCCACTAAACAGGTGACCCCTAATCCATGGTGTTATGCGGCTTCATGCTTACCGTGCCAAAGAATGAATGGTTAGGGGGGTCTAATAAAAACCTAACCACAAACGGAGCCTGTGGAGAATTAGGGCGTCCTCCACAGTATTACGCCCTTACTGCGCTAACCGGAGCAATGGTGCAGTGGACCTTGCGTTTCTCCGAGATAATCAGTTGCCCTTCTTAAGTCTCAAATTTGAGGCTAAATAAGGGCGGGGTTATTCAAATGTTGTTAATTAGCTTACATTACTGCCTATATGGGTTCGCTTAATGCGTTTTCGCCATTGGCGTTTTTTCAATTGACACCGATTTGGTTCGTTGTTGATGTTTCCTTTTTGTGCTGTGATTGTGAAGAGTGTAATCCTGTCTAGTTTGGGTAGTGGCTACGACAAGGAAACCTCAGATCAATTTTCAGCGTAAAAAGCGTATGTAGCCCAAGTGGATCTACTTCAAAAAGTTCAATTTCGTAGGGTAACTTCTGTATAGGTTACCTTGTGAACCCAGCTTTGCTTTTTTCATTATAGATGAACTGTCGTGCCTCGAGCATGCTATATTTTAGAATAACGTTAACAGTATGTTTCAACCTTTCCTTATGGATGCCTTCAAGCAAGCTCTTGTTTTCAGCATCTTTTCGCTGATATTTGGCATCTGAAGTAGCTCAAACATTGGTTTGAGATGCTTCACTTTGATGGAATACTTAGGTAGTACAGTTCATGGCTAACTTAACATAGAATTGCACCTAACCCAACTCTGCATGAGCAGAATTTGTCATGAGTTGACTGATTGGCATGTGTCAGATGAGGACTCTCCATTTGACCTTTTTGCACTTTGGAGTGTTCCTTCGCAAACTTTGCGTATTCAGGCGTCCCTGCTCAACAAGCTAGGGAACCTGTAATAATTGGTTGCGATCACATTTTATGGATAACTCGCTTCCATTGCTACTCCAAGAGAGTTTCATTATGGTTTTGTTATTACAACGCCCTTCATTGTGGTATACCATAGCTACTGCTTTGAAAGAAGCTTGTCCTCTGCGGTCTGTGCGGACCGAAAGAGGTATTCCTGAATGGAACTTGGACCTGTTCAAGTTCTAAATATCTTCGGATAAACCAGTCTTTTGTATAGCTACGAATCTTTAGCTTCTACCCCGAGGATTGTAGCTGTAGAATCGATTTAGTGGGCAGTAAAAAGCTCTGCTTACTTCAAACCTCCTGGAGCAAATGGGGCTTTGTCCTATTTTTTTCCAGAGGGATTTGAGTTTTTCAAACATGTTTTGAACTCTTGTAGTTTTCTATTGGGTATTTTCATGGCGTGAAATTACTCTGTAGTTTTATCCCGAAAGGGTGCGTGCGTTGTAAAAAGAAGGAATAAGTTCCAGATTTATCTGGTTACGTCGTTCTTTCTGAAATGCTCGAAACGCATTGTCGATTATCACATCTGTGATGTTCGTCTGGCTAATATGCCTGTTCATGTGAACTCACATGTCTCCCAATTTGGGATGTCCACAGTGACTCTTTTACACAAAGTTGTATACGTTTTCAAGAAAGCACTCGCTAAAACGTAGTTTTTGCTTGGGTGATTTTTTGAATATTGAGGATGCTTTTGATGACGTGCCTTTCTATGTCATATTGAAAGTCGCATGACGTCGCAAGCTACCTCCAATGAGCTATAGGCTCTTTTTACGCTTATGCGTTTTACAGTGTCCTTTTCAGGGCACTGATTAACCCCGTTGTGGTATGATCTATAAGCTCTCGTTGCGCTTATGCGTTCTTTCCCTCTTCTAGGGCACCCCTTCCTATTTCATCACCTTTCCCTTTCCCAATTCCCATCCCTTGTCCCATTCTCCCTCAGGTAAATGATGAAATAGGCTCATATGTATGGCGATGGCACAAATGTCCCAAATGGAGGATAACGTGCCTCTGGAGCCGGCCTTCTGATACCTGATACCTGAAGTGTTTTAGTATATCACCAACGTTGGGAGTGACGTAGCTAAAATAAGAAAATCATGGAGTGTGTGATTTACCCAACTCAAAGAGACACTAGCGTTTAATAAAAACTTCAAAATATATACCGTAATTTTTACTTTTTATGCCATTACTTAAATTTGTTGCTTGAGGTTGGGTTGTTTTGTACAAATATTTGAGAATTTCAGAAGAAAAACATGTGCAATGCTCTACACTGAATAAAATTAAGCCGAGTTTTGTTAGGCATTTATAGCAGTAACAGTGGCGATTCTCTAACCCAGAGGCGCCTCGTCCACATGTTCAACCTGTTCTTGGAACGGATATAGGCTGAGAATAAAACTCGTAAAATAATCTTTAAGTAGGTAGGGTACCTGTACCAATTATGGCACTACCTAAGCAAAACTATTTGTACAAAAATAACGAGAAGACCAACGAATGTCACCAATATGTTGAAAGATAGTTTAGTTTCCATACTTTACAGTAAAAGTATAAAAACGGAGCCAAAACTATTTTTAGTATTTATTACAGCGCGTGCCAATGATAGGAACCCTGTACCAGTTATGGCTACATTTTTTAATTTCGGTTCCTTTTCGCACTATTTGCATGCATTTCTTCTGGGATTTGCCATAATTGGTACACTATGGCGAAAAAGGGTGCAAAGAAGCCGAAATTTTAAGGAAAATGATTTATTTCTACCATAATTTAAGCAAAATGTGGACTTTAAATGAGTGCAACTATCTTTTGTGAACGTGATCTGTTATTCACATTTTTTTTAATGTTGATATATATCGTTAAAGGGTAAAAATCAACTATGGCGAATAATTGGTACTATAGCCATAATTGGCGCACTTACCCTATACCAAAAGAATAAACTAAATTCAAAAACTCTCACCGCACATACCCCATAACAGCTTGCACACAAGGCGCAAACATCGTTCCCGGTAGGGTATCGCGCTACTTGGGCGGTGGTTTTCTTCGTCTGTTATTTTCGTCTGTTTTCCACTGTAACTCGGTCAATTTTGAACCGATTGACTTGAAATTTTGTACACGGGTAGATACTATACCTATCTCACCGCATTCCAAGAATTGTGTCAATTGGTTCAAGATTGACTGAGTTATAGTGGAAAACAGACGAATATAGAAGCCACCGCCCAAGTAGCGCGATTCCCTATATGAAGAACGAAAGCCGACTCCAAGCCATCCACCGGCAGAAACCATATAACAAGAGCATGCGAGAGCCAGCCTTGCGCAGCTCTCTCTAGCTCGACTCTTCGAAACTACATGCCACCGGTTCCCCGATTCATGCGAACGATGGATGCTGTTCCCAAACCAACAGTTTTCTCACTTTTTTGCCTCCGAATGGCAGTGTTCATTCGAATTCATTTCACTTTACTCTGTCGCTCATACGTTCCCTACTCGTCTAGAACCAGCAGCAGCGTTGTCAACGTTTCTTTCCATTTTTCACTTCCCGCCTGCTTCTCACGCGTACACGCACGCTAAGCGCATTCGACTAAAGTCTTTAAAATCATGTTGAAAATTTACAGTTTTAGAGTGCTAAAAATGTATCGTTGTTGGGAATTAAAGGATTATTTAACAATATCTAAAAAAAATGGAATAACGAACATTGATTGCACAGTATTTAAATACTTTGCCAGCTATGCTTACCGATCAGGTTCTCAAATGTGTGTAAATGATTGTTAGCATGCTGCTCGGTATACTCTTTAGAGAAAAAAGCGATGGATACCAGAGGCACACAGCTAAACGCAAAGAGCTTCTTCAGTGGAAAGTTTACATGTGTGTAGCAAAACCAGAAATGAATGAAAGCTTGGACTGTGGCTTCTCGGTTTGTCGTTCTACGTAGGCTGAGAACAACTTGCGCAGCTAGAGCATATTTTGGCACACCCAATGTCGTGCGCGCTTGTTATGCATTACCTACATCCAGCGCGGATGGAGCTGGGGGTGCCGAATGTGCTCTAGCTCGTTGGCAGTTGGCAACGGTTTCCAAATTTTAACTTCGAGGCCATGATACGAGCTAAAACAATTTATGGAGGTGGAAATTTCGAACATTTGCGAACATTTGCGGATTGAAAAAAAAAAACAAGTATCGTCGGTGTGTCAAGAACGTTAGAAAATGACTTCCACCGAAAATGGATTTTTCTAAAAGTCCATGTGAAATAGCAAACATCGGAAGTCGCTCTGAGGCGCATCTGAATGTGAATCGCTTCATTATGTGTGATGAAAATGTAGAAGATATTTTTCAGAAAATGGTTAACAAACAAGAAGATAAAACTCAGCTTATGTTAAAAACCACAATACTAAAACTAAAAAAAAAAAAAATAGCAAGCATAGTATCAAATAACTCTAATGTGTTTTCATTTAGTAAAATAGTAATCTGTAGAACAGGTCAGTCTGCTAGTCACGAGACGCCTCTGCCCTAACCTCAAATTTGCCTGTGCACTAAGTATGAATTCATGAATTTTTTGACCAAATTTGCTTGTAATAAATAGAAAATGACGAGTATAACTGCTTTCACTCATTTCTATTTCGATTTTGATCATAAATTCTCTGCAATTGCAAGTTTGAGGGTTGAAAACTAAAATACTATGAAAACATAGAATATTTATGCTTTTTGTGCTAGTATAATCTCCAGAATCTCGTCGCTGATGGAAAATAGTAAGTTGACCTACTGCATTTTTTATAACATACCAGGTTCAGAGGAAAAACAAAATACTGAAAATACAGCTGCAAATGGTTGAGTCACCATGTCTCTCAAATTAAAGGCTATTAAAAAGCTTGTCTATCTTTAAAATTTCTAGTGCTTCCTTTTTGCTTCGTTTTTTTTCGGATTTTTCTATAGTCATGCTATCACAGCACCATCAGCTAGTAAGAAGCCAAAACGCAAACAAAACCAGTTCATTGATACAATAAATCACATATATATGACTATGTAACGCACGTATTGTCGAGAGTATCGGATGATTAATGATTGTGATGGACGAAGTATCCAACTAGACGCTTCTTTCAGGTTTTATTTTAAGAATAAAATGTGGAGTGAAGTGATGCCCGTAACGATGATGAGACTGAATCCTTATTAGTACTGTATTGTCTGTCTCGTTGAAGACTCGTATGTTGTTAATGTTTTCAGCATTATGCGTTGATTTGTTACAGATTTAAGCTCGGTAATGCATTCATACGATTTTTTTGGTAGTGTGAAGCAAATGTTCTTATGAGTACGATGTTCAATTGTTCGGCAATGAATGGATTAATCTGAACGATCGAAAACGATCCTCTCAATGGGATTTGGCTAGTTGAAACACACACGATTGTAGCATTAATACAAACAAGGGTTAGGGGGATGATTGTCACGCACACACAAACAATGCAATGTCGTTGACGGAGGTAGTGTCCTAACTGTTTTGGTAGATGTTTTGGTAGATCTCACGCAAATGGGGGTGGGGTAACACGAAGAAACGGGACGACTGGGACTGATCGCACTTACCTCCAAATTGCCGATATCGTAATAGGACAGATAAAGCCGTGTCAACTCGAACCAGCGCGTCTTGTAGTTGACCGGGGTGAAGCGTTTCTTGTTTTGCGACCGCTTGACCATGTAGCCGGCCTTGATCACAGAGTCACTACGGCGTTCGTTCATTTTGAATAATTTTTTTTCTAGCGATTTTTGGCTTTGAAAACTTAATCGATATAGGATTTTAATTTGAAAACTACTAAACTTTTCACGCGATTATTTAAAATATATATACAAAAAATAGGCTATTCTTCTTTCTTCTTGACTATAAACTTTCTATGGCCACCGTGTAAATAATGCTTTAAATGTAGTTGCTACATTGGTTCCTTAAACACTACGGGAGTCCCTGTTTCGGTGGATCACATTTTGCGCTGCGAACGATCGATGGTGGTGCTGTGAACAATAGAAAAGGGATTAGTAATGGAAACGCGAGTTTGGTTCACTTGATACAAATTTATCAATCAAAATTCCGAATCCAGTCACGTACAAAAATTTATTAATCAGGCAAATCTTGCATTCCAGAGAGAATGGCAGTATTGTTGCATTTTGCTCTATACAGCAAAAAACTAACTGAACTTCAGCAAACTTGTATTGAAATGTGGTAATCCAAACATTTACTGAAAATAGAGCAGCCGAACAAGGGACTCTGGAAAAAAGAGTGAATGCTGAGCTCCAGAAGGCAATTTGGCATGAAGAAATACCCAAAATATTCAGAAAAGATATAGTTTCATATGTGATTTTTCCAAACACAAATACTAAGAAAACCATAAAATCTGTCTTAAAAATGTGTTTTAGAGGTACTATCAAAGTATCAATGTTCGATATCCTTTAATCTTCATCATCTGACAGTAATGTGATGTATTGTGAACTTGATTGAGATGCCTTGGTTATTATTTCATGATACAGATATACCTACTAATCATTTTATCTCAAAATTATTATAGGAAAATCAGTTGATTGAAAAATCTCAATGGTGCAATAGATAAGGAAGTAACTACTTAGAACAGTGTATATCTACAAAAAAGAAATAATATACAGCGCATAACTAAATCCTTGACCTAAAGCTATGTTCACTTAGAATCCGGAATCATGTCACATTTTCTAGTGGCGCTCTCAATGAACATAATCATCATTCTTTTGCAGCACTCTGATCATACACTAATCCTCTTTAAATGGTGAAAATTTCATCGATTTTCTTGCAACGAGTGAAAAGTTATTTCAGATTGAAGACAAGAGGAGGAAAAAAATCTTGCACAAACACGTTGAAAATTTAGCGTGTTCAGGTACGACAGTCGCGAAAAATGTTAATATCGTCAAAACCATTATGTGTTATGTGCACAGATGTTGTTAACCATGGCATAAGGAAGTGTCCTCGGAAGAAAAAAGCTTGGGTTCATTGATAAATCTGCTTTGAATTTGAAGATTTGGCAAGAAGTTCGAACTCTGGGCATGGTTTTTTCGCAACAAGATGATGAGAACCAATTCATACAAGGATGACAGCCTCAAGAATCGCGTGCTGCTTTTCAAAAACACACACAAGGGATATGTAGAGGTTTTACCTATTTTGATGAGCTGCCATGACAGCCGGAGACGTTCAGTGGTATCGTCACAGATCGGTAGTGTTTATCAACGAAAAAAAAACACTCAAATTTCGCGTTTTCTCAATTCACTGAATTGCCCCTCATTTCGCAATAAAAAAAAAGTTTGGCAATTTTTCTTCGGAATCCTAGTCAGACTAGTCAAGGCACTCAGGACACTGCATAGATGACCTGATTGTTGAACAAACGTGCGGAAGGGGTTGTTGCTAAAATTTACCACCGTTGTGCAGATTTTTAGAGAGGTCAACACTGAAAAAGTGAGAAAATGTGTGAAAAATAAAAATAATTTCAAGGATATTTTTCCATGAAAGTACAATAAATAACCTTTGTTTTGAGGGCTTCACCTTTTATGTTTGTTATTCCATCCCTAAGATATACGTGATTTTGTCATTCCGGATTCTAAATGAACATAGCTTTAACAAAGCCCCATACAGCTGTGCAAAATACTTAAAACAAGCAAAATTAAGGTGAGAACTTTTTTTTTCTTTCAGGGAGCCATTGATGGAATCGCAAACACTTCCCTCTGCAACAAGAAAATCCCACTTTATAAGGACCAATTCTTAACGGCTCAAGTTTTGTACCGAGTCGTCGTTGCACTTGTCGTACTCATCACCTCCGGTTGCCGTTATATTTAACACCACAATCTGTGCGTAGATCAAATTGGGATTTCCTCAATTGCATCCAAACGGAGTCGTTTTTATTTTTTATTTTTCCATTTTGCATACCATCTCCAGTCGCGTTAGCAACGACGACGACACTTTGCGCCAAAGTGCCAAGAATATTCCAGATCCAGATTCAAGCAATCGGAAAGAAACTCGAATCTCCTCGACTTGTCGACGAGCTGAGCAGCTGAGCTCGGTCAGATCGAGAAGGAGGAGAGTGCTAACTTGTTCTTCCCTTTTTTGTTTGAAAGTGTGGAAAGTATCGGACGGAGGGTGACACCACTCTGTGGCTGGCTGGCTGGTGTTGTTGGTTGCGAATCTCAACCATTATAATTTTATAAAATCAAAAGGCAATCTTTGTCATTAGCATTTTTTTGCGGTTTTGTTCCTCCAGTCGAGTCGAGCCAGTGCAACGATCTCACTCGGTAAATTGTGGGATGGGAACAACGAAGATTCAACGACTACATCGCATCGTAACTCGGTTTTGGGATTGTGTGTTTATTTTAAAATCGACATGATGATGACAAATTTTACGGATGGAAATTATTTTTTACTTTTAATCATCCGGACCATTAGATCAATGATTTGAAGATGTTATATAGATAATAACTCTTATTATCTAAACATTATGAACGTTCATTAACTTTATTTATTGATTGTATGTACCTTTTTACAAAGAAAGTGTATTTACCTACGTACTTTTTCCAACGCAAAATATAAAATTACTGGCAAAAAAACAACTAAAAGCGCTATATACAGGCCATACTATACAACAAATTTTGTCTTTTTCATGAAGCTAGAGCTCGGCTGATTCATTTCGAAGATGAAAGGATTATACATAGTGGTGAGTTCGTTCCATTTATATAATATTTGAATATGTCAATTCGTAGGCGACATCGCTGCCACAAATGCAAAGTAATTCTTGACAAAGAAAGCAAAGGCTTTCAGTCAATAACTGTGAAAGTGTTGCTGAGAAGCAGAGTCTGTCCCAATTGGGGTATAATGCCAGAAAGAAGAAGAAGATGTTTCAAATAAGCGTTATACTTATTTTATAAACAAGTTCCGTTAAAAAACCAAATGAAAATCGAGAAGCACCTGAAAGATTAGAGAATTTTGTTTCTTAGCTTGATGAGATCTTGGTGGATTTTCTCATGGATTTTTCAGTCAAAACATATAACAGTATATTTAAGGATATTCCTGGAGACATTTTGTGAGTTACAGCCGAACTTTTTGGTTCCAGATTCCTGCCTATAAAAATAAAAACTATCTATGGGGGCAATACCTCCAAAACTGTGAGAAACACTACGCTAGAGAATTTTGCGGGATTTCTCTAGTCAGTGCTATCTCTAGTGCCTCCAGCGGTTTATTCAGGGATACCTCTCAGATGCCTGTTATGATTCATTCATCGTTCAAGAATTACTCCTGGGATCCCACCAGAGTTCCCTTCCGGGACCCACCACAAATTGCTCCTGGGATTCCTCCAGGAAGTCCTCTCCACATTCGTGCTGACATTTATTCCGGTATCCATCCAAAGAAGCTTTCCAGGATCTCCAAGGATTATCTACGGGACTAGTCTAGCAACTTCTTCCGGCTTTCTTTTAATGGCTCCCCTAGAGATTTCGCAGAGATCCCTAAGGAAAATCAGTTAGTTTTTAGTGATCAGTGATTTTTTAAACTCCTTAAGAATTTATTGCAGGAAATTCTCCAGAGGTTATTCCGAGTATTCATCCTGAAATTTCTCCAGTTAACAGCAAGAATGCTTTTTGAAATTTTTGTTGGAGCTCTTCGAAAGGTTTCTTTTTGGAATTCCTCAGAAGATTTTCTCAGGCATTACCTACTTCATAAATTCCTCTAGAAAGTACTCACGAAATTCGTCTCAGAAGTTCCACAAATATTCCTCCGGGGATTGCACCATAAACTTCTCTTGGTATGCATTAAAATTCTCCTAAGATATTTTTTCAGAAATTTTCCCGGGGGCCGTTCAGGATTCTTTCAGAAATCACTTCCGGATTTATTTCTTGTCGTTTCTCCAGAAATATCGCAAGAAATTCGTTATGGAGTAACTGTAGAGCATTCTCCACATTTCCAAGCATTTCTTTGGAGTTTCCTTCGAAAAATTCAATTCTTTTATAAACTTAGTATAGTGATCCTTCAAGAATTCTTCCAGATTTGCTTCAAATTTCTGTTGGGTCATTATTTAAGGAAATGTTTTTGTCCACTTATACCTGTAGACATTTTGCAAGAAATTCTTTGAGGAACTTCTCCAGAAGTATCTCCAGCAGTTCTTCCAGGGTTTGCTTCAGAACGTCCGCCAAGAATCCCTTCAGAAATGTATATATGTATTTATTCAAGTTCTAGGGGCAAGACACTGTGCAAACGAGAGTAACTCTGAGAAATTCTGAGTAACTCTTTTCACCAATAATCGACGAAATTTGTTGAAAAACACCCCTAAAACTGCAAGAAAGGCGTGATATCGGGCAATATTGTTTTGATTTTGCGATGA
The DNA here is from genome assembly GCF_035046485.1 of Aedes albopictus. NCBI lineage: Eukaryota > Metazoa > Arthropoda > Insecta > Diptera > Culicidae > Aedes > Aedes albopictus. The sequence goes on along the minus strand of NC_085137.1, from coordinate 127,281,198 downwards.
ATCAGGCAACACCCAAGCAAAAACGGAAGCAATCCGGAGAAATTCTGAGCAACTCTGTGAAGGAAAATGTACTCTCCAGCACAGTGTCTTACCCCAAGTTCAATTTCTCCTCCAATACCTTTGTCTTTAGTTTTTGCTCCAATTCCTGCCGATATTATTTCAAGGATTCTGCCATTATTTTTTCCGAGTCTTACATCTGCAATTCCTTAAGAGTGTCCTTTAGAAATCTCATCAGGGATTTCTTAACTCCAAAAGTTTCCCACAAAATTCTTCTAGGAAATCTTCTAGAGCTTCCTCAAGGGGTACCTCCAAAAACTCATCACATTTTTTCCCATAGAATTATTCTAGGAATTCTTCCGAAGCCATTGCAAGGAGTTCCTACAGGTATTTCCCAGAGTTTCCTGCATAAACTGCTCCAAAGATTACTGTTGTGGCGGGTCATCTCCGGAATGGTTTAATACTTGTATTGACAGCAGCCTTTAGTTTGGTCAGCCAGGTCGGAAAACAATGCCGGTTCCGTGTTGGAAAAATGGTTGAAAGAGCTAGAGGAGGACCGGCAGGGGAAAAAAGGGGGGATGGAAATCGAAATGATTATTTTGGAGAAGCGTATGGAAATGGAGATGGCTTTGAAGGAGAAGAAGATGAGGCTGGAGAACGCGATTAGGGCGAAGCAGCGTGAGGAGGAGCAGGTGCTCATGGACAAGGCCTTAGCGGACGAGAAGAATCACCTGGAGAAGTTGAAAAAGATGCGGGAAATGTTTGAAGTGAAGATGTGTAGTGTTCAGAAAGAAGTGAAGCAGCTGCAGATGAAAGGGGAAGGCAGTCAGAAGAAGGAGACAGTTTTGGGAAAGCCTCTCAGAAACCCGGAAGTCGCGTTACCCACGCAGTTGGAGAAATCGAAGAAGGGGAAGGAGATGATGGATCGGCGTTGCGAAGAGGAAGAAGATAGTGAAGAAGACTCCGATGAAGAAGAATCCGACTCGGAAGAAGAAAGCGAAGAGGAATCAGAAGACACCGAAGAGGAATCAGATGCCAAAGAAGAAGAGCAATTGAAAAAGAAGAATTTGAAGCCGAGCGTGAAGAAAGTGGTCGTAAACGGGCTGGGGAAGCAGCGGAGTGCTCCGTCGAAGGCACAAATGGCAGCTAGGAACGGGATAACGAAGAAGCTACCCGATTTCACCGGCAGAACACAGGAGTGCCGTTGTTTATCGGCTCCTACGAGGCATCCAATGAGGCGTGTGGATTCACCGACGTTGAAAACCTGGTGCGGCTGCAGGAGAGCCTGAAAAAGCCAGCGTTGGGAAAGTGTCCGAGGACAGCTGTTGTTCCCGAAATCGGTTCCTAAGGTGATTAGCAAGCTGAGGCGGCTGTATGGTCGTCCGGAGCAACTACTACAGTGTCATCTGGAGAAGGTACGCAAGCTGGATCCGCCGAAGGCCGACAAACTGGCAACTATCATTCCTTTCGGGACAGACGTGGAACAACTCTGCGAGCATCTAGAGGCCGCCGGACTAAAACAATTACTTCAGAAATTGCTTGAACATTTTGTTCAGGAATCTCTTCAGGAAATGTTCAAATTTTTTTCTTGGAATCTCCGGAGGTATCTCTAGGAGTTCTATTAGAAATTCTAACAGTGTTTTTTGTGTCATTTCATGAAGTACTTCCACCATTTCTCCAGAATGATCAGCGAGATCACCAGAAATTACATATCCAGTTGTGGCATTTCGTATTTTCAGAAATTTTCCTTTTTGTCACATCCTTCCTAGAGAGCAATCGTCCCCAAAGTTTAGACCAGGGGGAATGACACTTCCTTTGCTAACCGGAAAAAAATCCTTATTTATCCGTTGCTAACCGTCGTTAACCGCGTCTAACTGCTGCTCAGTTAGCAGCGGTTAGCGACGGTTCGGAACGAATAAAAGCGGATTTCCCGGTTAGAAAAAGATATGTCATTCCCCTTGGTTTAGACGCGGACTGGTTGTCATTCGATCCTCTCGGATAAATTGCTAGCTGTTTTTTCGGGCTTCGTGCCGCTTGTTTGCAATTTTCTACCATTTCGGATATTCTAATAGGAGTCATTCCAGGCGCCTCAAGGCTTTCCACCGTCATTTGATCGATTTCTTCACATCGTCAGTCCATCAGTGGTGAACTATCTGGCCCTTTGGCCCCCGGGTAGAGCTGGTTCGGGAGATCGTGTTTGCTGGTGTTTCTCCAATGACAGCGGACAGGACTAGTACATATGTTGTCTGGGTGGTTTTCACTCAGGGTCTATCTGCGCTTTGAAACTAGCCTAGTAAGCTGCATCAAATTTCCACATGAGCCTCCTAGAGGTATACCAATATTGGCTGGCGACCGCTTCCGTAGAGATCGGGGTCTACTTTCCAAGTCAGTTTTCCGCTTACCTGCGTGGAGGTAAGAGTGACGTGTATGACCGATTCTACTGTTTGTGCATGTTGCTGCAATTCATCCGTCCAAAGGTATTTCAACTATTATTCAGGAATCAAGATCAAAAGCCCGTGCTTGTTTGTAGTGCTGACAAGACCATCGAAGTCACCGACGATCAGCCTGCATTAGGGAATCTTTAGGAGAACCTGCTCGATCTTTTTTGAGATCTGGCAGCATTCCATTTAACAGGTATATTGAAACAACCGATAGAGGGTGTTTTTTTGGTAATCTTCAAGGCAGTAATATATGTAATATATCTTCAGTTCGGCTCTGATGTGCCATCGGTAACTGCACTGGAGAGTTCTGTTTATGCTCTCAGTTGCAACGTTGATGGGCCTTTTTCAGGGTGATCACTGCCAGTGGATGCATATCCTGGAGGTCCGGGAGATTGTAGAAAAAGCAGTTAAGGTTCCATTGCAGCTCTAAAACCTGACTGGGTTCCGTGCAGGAGGTTGGGTCTTATAACACGGATATGGGATTAGTAGGTACTCTGGCAGCGAAACGATCCGACCGACCAAGGGTAGATCCTAGTTAACAGCCACTCAGGATCCTGGAAAAACAACATCACCGTGAAATGATGAAATCCTAGGGAAGACTCATTCAAGATTTCTCCGTAAGAGTACACAATATAATAAAGTACTTATACATACGTTCATTAAACTACTTCGTAATACTGAATTTGCTTAAGCACATCTACTTTGGGGTCACTAATATGATACATGTTACTCTATTGATGTCTAGCCTGTCTCCTAAATGGTAATCGTTATACCGTTATCTCGCGCTCTGATCACGTTTCCCTTTTCTCATAGTCACATAGTCGTCTCATTAAGATGCTAATGAATCGCCAGTAAGTAGACCGTTAGGTAACGAAGTTAACCTTAGATCCTTACACTCTAAGAACAAGTTGTTCATATTTTCACAGGGGATCCCAGTATTCCCAGGTTTCTTGCTTGGAGGACGAATCCGGTGTTTGTGGGATTTCCAGTCTGAGTGTAGTTGCCCTGAGCATGCATGAATTCCTTCAAGGTGCACTGCCAGCGTTCTTCTCGGCATTCTATCAGGCATTCCTTCAGATAATCTTTTCAGGATTCACAGGAAGTTTCTGGTACTTACTCAATACTCTGGCACGATCATACTACATTTTTTAATTCATAGTTTTTTATACAAATTCCTCTCAGCATTTCTGTAACGACTATTCCTTAAAGGTTTCCTCAAAGTATCTCCCAGAATTATTCTTGGAGTTCCTTCAAAGAGTCCTTCAGAGATTTCCCCGGAAAATTATCCCTGAATTCCTCTAGGGATGATTCATGGAATTGATTTTGTCACTTCTACCGGGATACTTCCTGCGGTACCTCTCAGGGTTCCACTAAAGATGCTTTCCGAAAAAAATACTATATTCGGAGCCCACGGAAAAAGTTTTGTATTAGGTATTTCATTGAATCTTCCTTTCTACTTAGTAATGATACATAAGTAATAAAAATTATCAGATTTTTTAGGTTTTATAGACAGTTGATCCAATGTAGAATAGTTATGTACCTAATAAGAAAAATTCAATTATCTACATACCTAAAAGTGCCACACTAAATAATTAAAAATATGAACCATCCCATCGACTTCACAATCGACTAAACTAACAGAGATGTTACATCTCCGAGTCTGGCACGTTTTGCACAAAACAGGCCCAGGAAATGTTTGCGATTCCTTCACTTTTTAGGTTCCCGCCAGGCATGTATTGCTTTCTGCTTTGAAGTCGTCTTGCAACTCGATGAGTAATACAAATATTGAGGCCTATATCGTCATAATTTGCAACCTGATCAAACAGGCGCTGTTGGCATAAATTTTGTCATACGATTCAACAGCTACCCGTGTGAGATCGATCCCCCGGGGAAGAACAGAAGCTCTGAATGTAATAATAATTGCCAATCGCTTCGAGCAAGCGGAATAATAATCATAATAAAATTGTAATGCCAGCCTTCAGAAAACCAAAATATTTACAACACACCAGCGCAGGAATTATAAACAATTTACTTCTTCTTATCACACTCTCTCTTCTTCCGTTCCGTTCCGTAAGGGCACCTCAGCTCGTCGCACTTTTTCCCCGGGTCGAAAACAAACACAACTTTCAGCAATCAGCTGAACGGAAACTCTATTGCCAATTCGCCGCGCGATTCACCCACTTCCGTCAATCACAAAGAAAAAATCAATTCCAGCTCCACAAAAAAAAAATCCCGGTTCCGCCTTCGATGCACCGCACTCCATCCGGTCAAAACACTGCACACAATTCCGCGAATAACATTCTGCACGCAACTCTTTCCCCTGCAGCTAGCGCCGCGATCTTCTGGCTGTTTTCTCTTGTTCACCCCGAACGATCACTGTTTTCACTAGTTTCTATGTTTCACGACGACATCCGGCACCGGAAATTCCTGATTGTTCCGAAATAATGTCCACCCGCGACGATAACAACAGAGCAGATTCGATTCTCGAGACCGACCGACGAAAAACACAATCCTCCCTGGCTGGTCAGATCAGAGCAGAGGAACATCAACACTCGCGAACGCGAACGAAACGAATCATCATCATCATCGTCGTCGGTCGGCCGCAGTCATTGAAATCCTCGATTTTGACTTTTCATTTGACAGCTGTTTATTTACTTTTTTATCGCGAAGCACGCTAAAATTCGCTCAATCTTACTGCGCTGCCATAGTGCCGCGTGAAAGTGAGAGTGGGAGTGCGCTTCCAAAGATTTTCGTGGGCTAGCTGTTGTTAATATTATTCTTTGCGGCTTCGCACACGCGCACTTCCACTCTCACGCGTAACTATAACGGCGCCCTTATAGGTTTTGAAACTATTTTTTTTTAATAGTTTTCAAACAAAGGGACCTTTGCTAACCGGAAAAATCGGCATTTATCCGTTGCTAACCGTCGGTAAACGCGTTTTAAGAGCCGATGCACACGGGCGGCGCGTCCACGCAGCGTGCACGCAAGTGCGTCCTGAGTTTCACAATCAAATGGGAGAATGCACACGAGAACGCAACGCTGCCGCACCGCAACCGCGCCGCACCGTGTGCGGCACGCAATGTCAACGCATGCCCCACAGGAACGCCACGGCGACGCAGCGTGAATTCACGCAGCGTCAATTAACGCTCGTGTGCATCGGCTCTAACTGCTGTTCGATCAGCAGCGGTTAGCGACGGTTAGGAACGGATAAATATGGATTTTCCGGTTAGAAAAAGAAGAGTCAATCCCCCTGGGCAGAGCAGAACGCTAGAGCAGAACACTACCTAGAGCAGAACACTAGAACAGAACACTAGAGCAGAACACTACCTAGAGCAGAACACTAGAACAGAACACTAGAGCAGAACACTAGAACAGAACACTAGAGCAGAACACTACCTAGAGCAGAACACTAGAACAGAACACTAGAGCAGAACACTAGAGAGCAGAACACTAGAGCAGAACACTAGAACAGAACACTAGAACAGAACACTAGAACAGAACACTAGAGCAGAACACTAGAGCAGAACACTAGAGCAGAACACTAGAGCAGAACACTAGAGCAGAACACTAGAGCAGAACACTAGAGCAGAACACTAGAGCAGAACACTAGAGCAGAACACTAGAGCAGAACACTAGAGCAGAACACTAGAGCAGAACACTAGAGCAGAACACTAGAGCAGAACACTAGAGCAGAACACTAGAGCAGAACACTAGAGCAGAACACTAGAGCAGAACACTAGAGCAGAACACTAGAGCAGAACACTAGAGCAGAACACTAGAGCAGAACACTAGAGCAGAACACTAGAGCAGAACACTAGAGCAGAACACTAGAGCAGAACACTAGAGCAGAACACTAGAGCAGAACACTAGAGCAGAACACTAGAGCAGAACACTAGAGCAGAACACTAGAGCAGAACACTAGAGCAGAACACTAGAGCAGAACACTAGAGCAGAACACTAGAGCAGAACACTAGAGCAGAACACTAGAGCAGAACACTAGAGCAGAACACTAGAGCAGAACACTAGAGCAGAACACTAGAGCAGAACACTAGAGCAGAACACTAGAGCAGAACACTAGAGCAGAACACTAGAGCAGAACACTAGAGCAGAACACTAGAGCAGAACACTAGAGCAGAACACTAGAGCAGAACACTAGAGCAGAACACTAGAGCAGAGCACTAGAGCAGAACACTAGAGCAGAACACTAGAGCAGAACACTAGAGCAGAACACTAGAGCAGAACACTAGAGCAGAACACTAGAGCAGAACACTAGAGCAGAACACTAGAGCAGAACACTAGAGCAGAACACTAGAGCAGAACACTAGAGCAGAACACTAGAGCAGAACACTAGAGCAGAACACTAGAGCAGAACACTAGAGCAGAACACTAGAGCAGAACACTAGAGCAGAACACTAGAGCAGAACACTAGAGCAGAACACTAGAGCAGAACACTAGAGCAGAACACTAGAGCAGAACACTAGAGCAGAACACTAGAGCAGAACACTAGAGCAGAACACTAGAGCAGAACACTAGAGCAGAACACTAGAGCAGAACACTAGAGCAGAACACTAGAGCAGAACACTAGAGCAGAACACTAGAGCAGAACACTAGAGCAGAACACTAGAGCAGAACACTAGAGCAGAACACTAGAGCAGAACACTAGAGCAGAACACTAGAGCAGAACACTAGAGCAGAACACTAGAGCAGAACACTAGAGCAGAACACTAGAGCAGAACACTAGAGCAGAACACTAGAGCAGAACACTAGAGCAGAACACTAGAGCAGAACACTAGAGCAGAACACTAGAGCAGAACACTAGAGCAGAACACTAGAGCAGAACACTAGAGCAGAACACTAGAGCAGAACACTAGAGCAGAACACTAGAGCAGAACACTAGAGCAGACTAGACTAGACTAGACTAGACTAGACTAGACTAGACTAGACTAGACTAGACTAGACTAGACTAGACTAGACTAGACTAGACTAGACTAGACTAGACTAGACTAGACTAGACTAGACTAGACTAGACTAGACTAGACTAGACTAGACTAGACTAGACTAGACTAGACTAGACTAGACTAGACTAGACTAGACTAGACTAGACTAGACTAGACTAGACTAGACTAGACTAGACTAGACTAGACTAGACTAGACTAGACTAGACTAGACTAGACTAGACTAGACTAGACTAGACTAGACTAGACTAGACTAGACTAGACTAGACTAGACTAGACTAGACTAGACTAGACTAGACTAGACTAGACTAGACTAGACTAGACTAGACTAGACTAGACTAGACTAGACTAGACTAGACTAGACTAGACTAGACTAGACTAGACTAGACTAGACTAGACTAGACTAGACTAGACTAGACTAGACTAGACTAGACTAGACTAGACTAGACTAGACTAGACTAGACTAGACTAGACTAGACTAGACTAGACTAGACTAGACTAGACTAGACTAGACTAGACTAGACTAGACTAGACTAGACTAGACTAGACTAGACTAGACTAGACTAGACTAGACTAGACTAGACTAGACTAGACTAGACTAGACTAGACTAGACTAGACTAGACTAGACTAGACTAGACTAGACTAGACTAGACTAGACTAGACTAGACTAGACTAGACTAGACTAGACTAGACTAGACTAGACTAGACTAGACTAGACTAGACTAGACTAGACTAGACTAGACTAGACTAGACTAGACTAGACTAGACTAGACTAGACTAGACTAGACTAGACTAGACTAGACTAGACTAGACTAGACTAGACTACAGGGCTTGGCTGAATGAATCCGTGAACATGAACATACAATTATCGTTCCCAAAAACGTTCGTGAGTATACATGCCTCACGAGGAATAAATTTTACGGCACCCCGTGAATATTGATTCCTAACTGAACAGAGCAGCAGTGAACGAACCAAACGACGAACGAAAGAGACAACACAAAGAAGTTGAAGATTGCTTGTCCCATGCCACAATGCTGCTGAGCTGCACCTATTTATAGAGATAAGTGACATTTCATCACACGAACACTAGCTTGAATTTTTCCATACACAAAAATGCACGCCAATTCAAAGGCTATTCAGATTGCATATGAAAATATTACCCAACTGATTTGGGTAAAACGGCTAAATAATGATAAAACTAACAACCGGGGTAAGAGTGCACATATTTTCCCCCAAGGTTCACTACTACATCTACAAAAGAGACACGCATACATTTGAACGTGATTACCACTATTGGAAACGACGGCGTCGAATATTCTGGTGTGTGTGTTTGTTTATCACCGTGGAGCAACACATGCGTTCTCGCTCTTACATGTGGCTTGGATATATCTGTCTCTGTTGCTGATAGTGTGTACGTTTGGTTCGTTCATTTCGCAACAAGCAAAGGAGAGTGGAACTGGCATTCCTCGCTTCGGCCAGCCCCGACGAGTGATAAACATTCATCGCCGCGGTTGGTCGTGAATATACTTCAGCATGAGGCATTCACACCCCCCGGTGGACTTGAGTGTTGTTTAGTTGCTTCTGCCGTTCTTCGTGAGGCAAGCGATGTGCGATGGTGTGCAGTCCAAGAGAGCGAACGAAAAATGTGATTCAAAGCAGCGTGAAAACTAGCAATTCGTTCATTTTTGAATGAATCTTCCAAGCTCTGCTAGACTAGACTAGACTAGACTAGACTAGACTAGACTAGACTAGACTAGACTAGACTAGACTAGACTAGACTAGACTAGACTAGACTAGACTAGACTAGACTAGACTAGACTAGACTAGACTAGACTAGACTAGACTAGACTAGACTAGACTAGACTAGACTAGACTAGACTAGACTAGACTAGACTAGACTAGACTAGACTAGACTAGACTAGACTAGACTAGACTAGACTAGACTAGACTAGACTAGACTAGACTAGACTAGACTAGACTAGACTAGACTAGACTAGACTAGACTAGACTAGACTAGACTAGACTAGACTAGACTAGACTAGACTAGACTAGACTAGACTAGACTAGACTAGACTAGACTAGACTAGACTAGACTAGACTAGACTAGACTAGACTAGACTAGACTAGACTAGACTAGACTAGACTAGACTAGACTAGACTAGACTAGACTAGACTAGACTAGACTAGACTAGACTAGACTAGACTAGACTAGACTAGACTAGACTAGACTAGACTAGACTAGACTAGACTAGACTAGACTAGACTAGACTAGACTAGACTAGACTAGACTAGACTAGACTAGACTAGACTAGACTAGACTAGACTAGACTAGACTAGACTAGACTAGACTAGACTAGACTAGACTAGACTAGACTAGACTAGACTAGACTAGACTAGACTAGACTAGACTAGACTAGACTAGACTAGACTAGACTAGACTAGACTAGACTAGACTAGACTAGACTAGACTAGACTAGACTAGACTAGACTAGACTAGACTAGACTAGACTAGACTAGACTAGACTAGACTAGACTAGACTAGACTAGACTAGACTAGACTAGACTAGACTAGACTAGACTAGACTAGACTAGACTAGACTAGACTAGACTAGACTAGACTAGACTAGACTAGACTAGACTAGACTAGACTAGACTAGACTAGACTAGACTAGACTAGACTAGACTAGACTAGACTAGACTAGACTAGACTAGACTAGACTAGACTAGACTAGACTAGACTAGACTAGACTAGACTAGACTAGACTAGACTAGACTAGACTAGACTAGACTAGACTAGACTAGACTAGACTAGACTAGACTAGACTAGACTAGACTAGACTAGACTAGACTAGACTAGACTAGACTAGACTAGACTAGACTAGACTAGACTAGACTAGACTAGACTAGACTTTTATGCCACAAAAGTTCAGCCTATTGGACGCAGTGGCTTAATTTCCCCAACAGGGGAGGAAAAAAAAAAAAAAAAAAAAAGACTAGACTAGACTAGTCTAGACTAGACTAGACTAGACTAGACTAGACTAGACTAGACTAGACTAGTCTAGACTAGACTAGACTAGACTAGACTAGACTAGACTAGACTAAACAAGGCAACTTCAACTTGTAAATTGATAACATTACTTGGATTCTTTGAGCCATTTATTTATGATTTTGTAAGTGCACGCTAGTCTTTACAGTTTAGGTTACCTTATTAAAAGTAATATATGAAAATTATACGTCTTACGAATAGATTATGGAACACTTATATTCCACACATTACAAACTAAAAAAAAAAGAAATGCACAGCACTCATCCACATTGAGATCAACTGGCCGATCAGTTCGCGTGTTCCTTCCGCAGCTGCCACGCCCCTATCGCATAGCGGAACCAGATGAAGATCAAATCCCGTCCCATCTGAAGCCACGACCAGAACGGGGTCAACTTGGAGCCTTCGATTTCCGTCCAACGCACCGCAATCTCCTCGATCGGAATGTTGTACGACTGGGCAATGAACAGCAGTTCCACATCGAAGGCCCAACGTTCCACGTGCATCACGGCAAAAACCTTCCGCGCGGACGACCTGGTCAACAGCTTGAAACCGCACTGGGTGTCTCGGATCTTCTTCACCGCAAAGGTCCAAACCAGGAAGTGGAAACCGTGCATGAGCAGCGTCCGGAAGAGGGTCCGTTGGGCGGTGGCTTCCTGCTCCAGGTGCGCTCGGGAACCGATTGCGATGGCATCTCTGGTGTGGTCGTTGCCGCACAGCTGGGCCATGCTTTGTTCCAGTTTGGCAAAGTCCGGGAATTTTGTTGCGCCATCGGCATCGGCAAACAGCAAGAATCGACCCCGGGCGCTGAGCATTCCCAATCGAACGGCACCGCCTTTGCCACGGTTTTGAACGAGGGCTAGCACCCGAACCCTATCGGTGCCATGCTTAGCGCAATATTTCTGGGCCACTTGTACGGTTTTGTCGCGGCTGCCATCGCTTACGACGATGACTTCGTAGGAAAAGGATTTCTCCGCTTTCCGTCGAGATTCGAGATATTCGAGGCATTCGTCCAGCATTACCGGGACTGAAACAAAAGTAATAAATGAAAATACTGCAGAATTATGGTTGTAATTAAACGTACGTCGTTTTTCTTCGTCAAACGCAGGCACGATTACGCTCAGCTCCAGAGATGGTGGATCTTCGAGCGAAGGAAACTTCGTTCTTTCATCGGTGGTCGGATCCGCGAAGGTCTCTTCCTCTTTGTGGCGAACAATGTGCGGAAATGGAGTGGTTGTCACTTTGAGGATGATTCCAATCTGTAATTTGAGGGTTATTTAAGATTTGAACTAATTGAGTTATAAAAGATTATCTCCAGGACACTGTTTTTCTAGATTTTTTTGCACATTTTTTGGCCCGTCTTACAATGTGAAATTTACATTGGCAGAGGAAGCTCTCAGTTAATCAGGCTTATTCTGCGCGGCGTGTGAGGTGAGACGAGTCGAATGAGGTGACAAAAGTCGACTCGCCCCATTTGATTTACATTAGTCGTCTCACGTCACGTGAGACGAAACCATCTGTCTCACCTCACACGCCGCGCAGAATAAGCCTGAATAACTGTTAAAGGACTCCCAGTTGGAAAGTTGCGCCAAAATACAGAAGAAGTAGTGAATACTACATCAAATCTAGATATTGTGGATTTACCGGCTACTTGAGTAGCCGTTACAAAGTAGCCGTTTTCATATAAAAATCAACTTGATTGTCAAAAAATGAATGTCGCTGAAAAGCTAGTGGCAACGAGAAATAGCGCATACAATAAAAATGTTTAAAAATATTTTTAAGTTACACTTTTTATAAAACGGCTACTTCGGAGGCCATACTGAAGCGACCAGTAGAATACAAGTAGCCGGTAAATCCACAATAGAGATCTATAACAATTGCATGTGAGCTTGCAAAATACTAGTTGAATTGGAAGAGTATAAATTAACAAAAAGATCTGTGCTGGATAGCACCAGCTATGACTATAAGACCCTCATACATTTAAAATTTTTAACCAACAGATTCAAGAGTAAACTCCTGACCAATTATTCGTCATTTACGATCTTATCTTTTCACTAGGTTAATACTTACCACAATCATCAGGAAGAATATAAAGCCAGAACCGAATAAAAGTGCCAGCTGGACATACTCCGTAACCGACATGGTTCTGTGTGTGGACCCGCTGGTCTGAAAAAGTCAAGTTATAGTTGGATATTTCAATCCATTCTCTGTACAACGATATATCTATACCTTAGCTAATAAACTACTGAAAAACTAGAATAAATCTTATTATTTAACTAAGCAAGAACACGTATCCACTTTTACAAAAACTCTCGTGTACTGGCTGTGTTTGCTGCTGATTGCGGTGAAAATGAAAACAAGAGAACGTCACCCAAAACACATCGACAGCTGCCAAGCCAACCAACACTTGAGTAAACAAAAGAATCTTCTTCACCCTCTTCGCCCGTTGCCGGCTTATGTGCCCTTCAGAAACAGAAGAACACCGATGGCTGAGTACTTCTGTTTACCCCTAGAGAAGGCGGGCTTTTAAATAATGACGAACAGTTTTGCTGATAGGGCAGTATCATCGTTGAATGAAAACAATGAAAACGCTGAAAACCCGCAGACTCGCCTTCCAAAACAAGGCAGTTTTACATTAAAATTTTCTTGGAACTTTGTGATAAAAGAACGTTAATGTAGTTTCGCGAAAAGTATTACTAGAAATCCCAATTCATCGGCATCTACCCAGATCCAAAAAAAAAACCAAAGACAGAGGTATACCACTACCTGGAAAAGATGATGAAGTGGACGACAGCCGTCGTTCTGGGCGCCGCCCTGCGCTATCTCCTGATGCATTCCCACTACGGTGTCACCATTCAGAACCGTGTCGAAGTGGCCACTCCGCTGAACTCGTGGAAACGAGGTATGTTTGATTGATCCATTCTTAATATGAATTGTATATTGACAGCCGTTTCCCACACGATTCCAGCAATCGAAGGCGCATACCTGTACGCCAACGGAACCAACCCGTACGACGGTGATCTCTACCACCAGAACCCATTCGTGCTGGTTTCGGTGTGGTTCCTGTTGGAGAAACTGTCCGCCTTCGTTAGTGTCATATTCATCCAGCTGGAGGTGGGCACCATTCTGATGCTCAAAAGCGCTGCCGGCATTTTCATTCGGAAGTTGTACGACAGCCAGCGATCTCAGCTGGCAAGCTTTGCCAAGGGGACCAAAGAGTTGCAGATTTCACCGGACGACGTCCGGGCGGTACCGTACTATGTAGCCCTGGCGTACATGTTCAATCCGTACTCGATCCTGAACTGTGTCGGTCAAACCACGACGGTGCTGAGTAACTTCCTGCTGGCGTTGTTCCTGCTGGGGATGGCCCACCGGATTCGGTTGGTGGCCTGCGTGGCGCTGGCTCTGGAAACGCAGATGAACATCTACCCGTGCGTGCTGATCATTCCGGCTGCGCTGTACATCGCTCAGGATGATGGGCAGCACAAAGTGCGCAGCATTATGATCACATGCGCAACGTTCCTGATGACTTTGCTGGGGGTGAATTACGCCGGATTTGTGATTATGGGCGACTGGAGCTTCCTGGATGCAACCTACGGATTCATGTAAGTGATGCTGTTCAGTTTTTTCAATGCTTTATTTTTTATCCTGGCATAATGTCTTAACTAAAAGGAGTCTGCTTTTCAGCTCTATAAACACTTCCGCAATTATCAACAGATAGTTTTCTTTGCCTATCTTGACCATTTTGCATTCATGTATGGTGTAGTCTGTAGTATGCCCCAGAGAATTAAGTAAAATTTCATTACAAAAAATTCCTGGACCCTGGAAATTGACCCCGTTACCTTTAGTATGATCTTGTTGAGTATCTGAGCCCAACTAAACTTTAAGTCTGTCTTAGTAGTCTACCAGCTCTCTCTCTCTCTTCTTGGCGTAACGTCCTCATTGGGACAAAGCCTGCATCTCAGCTTAGTGTTCTATGAGCACTTCCACAGTTATTAACTGAGAGCTGCCTCTGCCAATGACCATTTTGCATGTGTATATCGTGTGGCAGGCACGAAGATACTTTATGCCCAAGGAAGTCAAGGAAATTTCCTTTACGAAAAGATCCTGGACCGACCGGGAATCGAACCCGTCACCCTCAGCATGGTCATGCTGAATACCCATGCGTTTACCGCCTCGGCTATATGGGCCCAATAGTCTACCAGCTGTATAGTATGAAAAGAGCAGCTCATGAACAAGCAGTTAACGGGTTATTGGTGCCTGCCCAACTTAGGTTAAGGGGTTTCACTGGCGGCTGTTCGAGCCCGTATGAAGTTGATCATCAATGTTAACTTCTTTTCTCGATTAGCCTGCGTCGGTAGCGGTTGTCTCAATTGGCTAAAAATAACACTACGGACGGCCTGTTCCAGTGGTAAGAGTCCACTCAGGTGACTGCTAATTTATGGTGTGATGCGGCTATATACTTACCATACCTAGCAATGAGTGGCTAGGGGGTCTAATGGAAACCTAACCGCTAACGAAGCCTGTGGAGTACCAGGGCGCCCTCCACAGTATTTTGCCCTTACTGCGCTAACTGGAGCAATAGAAATAGTGCAGTGGACCTTGTGTTGCTCCGAGACAATCAGCTGCCCTTCTTTAGTCTCACTTGAGGCTAAATAAGGGCGGGATTATGAAGATGTTGTTAATTACCTAGTTTAAATTTTCACCCATATGGTTTCGCATTATGCGATTTACACAGTGTATTCTGTGTATCCTCGCCTTTTGGCGTTTTCAAATCGATACCGCTCTGGTTTTATTGCAGCTGTTCTTTGTGGTGCTGTGATTGCAAAGAGTTTAATTTTGCCTAGTTTGGGTGGTGGCTACGGTTAGGATAGCTCAGATCAATCTTCAGCATGAAAGAACAGCAACAACGATCAATCTTTGCAGACTTTTGCAAATGGTACAGTCCAAGTGGCCTTGGTCCAAGAATCTTACTTTCGTAAGGGGAATTTCTATCTAGGAAACCTTGTGAATCCGGTGTTTACTACTTTCAGTAAAAATGAAATGGCAAACTCGCGTGTCATGCCTCGAGCCTGTGTTCTTATCAACAACGCAATCGTTGCTACACTCATCTCTGAACTAACTACTAGAGATGTATGTGCTATAACAATCGATGTATCTGTTGGAAACCTCAACAGGAAATACGTTTATTGTTCGGTTTATTCACCGCATGATGAACCATCCCCTACGAATGCTTTCAAGCAAGTCATTGCTTACTGCACTTCAAAAGGCCTTCCGCTAATTGTTGGCAGGGATGCTAATGCTCACCATATAATCTGGAGCAGCTCAGACATCAATTTGAGAGGCTCCAGTTTAATGGAATACTTAAGTAGTACAGATCTTGCATTATTTAACATAGGCAACCGCCCAACCTTCATGGTATCTGCTAGAGAGGAAGTGTTAGACATAACGCTTTTCTCTAGCAGAATTAGTCACGAGCTGACTAATTGGCATGTGTCAGATGAAGAATCTTTATCTGACCATCGTTACATCTTGTTTGAACATGTGAATGTTACTTCGCAAACTTTGCGTTTCAGGAACCCCCGGTCAACCAACTGGTAGCTCTTTACCGATTTGGTTGCAGCCAAATTTCATGGATACTCACCATCAATTGACACTCCAAGTGATTTAGATGATGCCGTTGATACTACAACGGCCTTCATCATGGAAGCTTTTGAAGAAGCTTGCCCTATGCGGTCTGTGAAGTCCACAAGAGGAACCCTTTGGTGGAACTCTGATCTGGCGAAGCTCAGGAAACATTGTAGAAAGAGTTGGAACAGACGACGTTCTGCTGGATCGGAGCTTTTCAGGTAGGTTCGCAAGGCCTACCAGAAAGCTCTTCGGTCTGCTGAACGATCCGGCTGGAAAACCTTTTGTACAAATGTTTTCAGTCTGAGTGAAGCCAGTCGATCGAACAAAATCCTTGCAAAATCTAAGGATTTTCAAGTGAAAGAATTTCGTATGCCAAATGGTGATTTCACTTCCTCTGATGAGGAAGTTTTGGAATGTTCATTCAGTACACACTTCCCCGGATGTGTGGATATTACAGATTCAGATGAACCTGATATAGATATGATTCTTTAGCTTTGGCTCGGAGTGTCATAACGTTAGAATCGGTTGAATGGGCACTTAATAGCTTTGCTCCTTTCAAATCTCCTGGGGCAGATGGGATTTATCCTATTTTGCTTCAGAAAGGATTTGATAATTTCAAACATGTTTTAAAACAACTACTCGTTTGCAGTTTTGCTACAGGGTATATTCCCAAATCCTGGCGGAATATTACTGTAAAGTTTATTCCGAAAGTGGGTCGTGCGTCGTATGAAGAAGCAAAGAGCTTCAGACCTATCAGTTTAACCTCTTATCTTCTGAAGTGCTTAGAACGCATTGTCGATCATCACATCCGTGATGTTCATCTGGCCAATGTGCCTCTTCATGTGAACCAACATGCTAACCAATCTGGAAAGTCCACTGTGACTCTTTTACACAAAGTTGATTGCGATATCATGAAGGCATTCGCTCAAAAGCAATCCTGTTTGGGTGTTTTCTTAGATATCGAGGGTGCCTTTGACAACGTGCCTTTCGATGCCATATTGGAAGCCGCACGGGGTCATGGTATATCTCCAATGATTTCCAATTGGATTCACCAAATGCTCAAAAGCCGACATTTCTTCGCGACATTGCGTCAAGCGGCGATTAGGAAATTGAATGTTTGTGGTTGCCCCCAAGGGGGAGTCTTATCACCGCTTTTGTGGAAACTCGTTGCAGATACGAGGCAACTTAATAAGAGCGGTTTTCCTCCTTATGGTTTTGCCGACGACCTACCTAGCATTGTTAGTTGGTATGTGTATCACCACCCTTTTCGACCTGATGCAAAGCGCCCTTCAGGTAGTTGAGGGTTGGTGTCTCCAATATGGCCTTTCGGTTAATCCGAGTAACATCTATTGGTCTTTTTACGGAAAGACGAAACCGTAAACACGTTCGATCTTTGCGTCTCTTTGAAATCGATGTGACTGAACAGGTAAAGCACGTTGGAGTCATTCTTGATTCCAAGCTTTCCTGGACACCTCATGTTGAGTTCAGAATCAAGAAAGCTTGTATGGCCTTCGGGCAATGCCGGCGTACCTTTGGTACAACTTGGGTTCTAAAACCGAAGTATATCAACTGGATTTACACAACTGTTGTTCGGCCAATATTGGCCTATGGATGTCTTGTGTGGTGACAAAATGGCGAAATTAGAACGATCCAATCAAAGTTAGGCCATCTCCAAAAGATGTGCTTAATGGCGATGTCTGGAGCGTCCTCTTCTTCTTCCACGGCAGCGCTAGAAGTTCTCTTTGACGTTACCCCACTACACATTTATCTCAAACAAGCAGCACTTTCTTGCACCTACCGGCTACGGGGTACTCGGTCTAATAGAGAAAACTCCGCACATCAACACACATCTCGTTGTTTCTAGTTTTGGTGAATTGGGACAAAATTGTCCTTGCTCCAAGTGATCTTACAATTGCTTGCAATTTTCCATATAGGATTTTTTCCAAGAAAATCTCTTCCCGGGAAGAGTGCACATCTGGATATCTTGAAAGAAGTATTTCAGACGGCATCGTATTGGTTACACTGTTGATTCCTTTCTCTGGTACTGGTGTTTATCCTCGTGAGCTAAGGCAACATCAGTCTTACTCATTTGGTAGACAGTGCACCGTTTTTCAGGCCGAAATTTTTGCTCTTATGTTCGGAGTGCAATCAGCACTTCAGCAACACGTAATGGGCATAGTAATATACCTACATCTGTTCAGATAGCCAAGCTGCTATTAAAGCTCTTACATCTTCACGTGATTTTCCTCCATTAATCCTGTAACGATCTCTTTACAGCTTCAACTGCCGTGATCTGCAGCCCAACATCGGCCTATTCTGGTATTTCTTCACCGAAATGTTCGATCACTTCCGGACGCTATTCCTGTACACATTCCAAATCAACGCCACCCTGCTGTACTTATTCCCGCTGACATTCAAGCTGCACAAGGAACCAATCATGTTGCTAACGATGCTGCTAGCCCTGGGCGTCGTCTTTCGTCCTTACCCCTGCGTCGGAGACATCAGCATGTACCTTTCGCTGCTGCCCCTCTGGAAGTCGATCTCAAAGTGTAAGAATCATTCAAGTCGATCTTGAATCCTGATTTAACCGTTTTCCTTCGTATCCTTGCAGTCATGGGTCACAACTACATCGTGGGAGCGACCATGCTGGTGACGAGCATCCTGGGGCCGACCGTGTGGCACCTGTGGATCTACTCCAACTCGGCCAACGCCAACTTCTACTTCGGTATGACGCTAGTCTTCTGCACCGCGCAGATTTTCCTCATCACCGACCTGTTCTTCGCGTATATCAAGCGCGAATTTTGCCTCAAGCATGGAATGAACATCACAATCGACGGTAAGGAAGCCCGGATTGCGCTGGAATAGATTTCGAATAATGCTTACGGCACAAGTGTAGAATAAACAGAAATGAGTGTAAAAATTGATGGCCTATAAATTTGAAAGATAATCCTAAGTATACAAGATATTTACATACAACATTTTACCCAAAGGAATTCGGCTTAACTATTCAAAATGAAATGGTACGGAGAACACTCAGTTTTATTATAGGATTATTGCTAACAAGGACACAGAAAAAACTCTATAAATCAGTTCGTGCTTGCATCGATAATTTCATGTGTAGGTACGACACTTATTTTGTCACACATGATGTTTCTTTTGTATGATAGCGTATAAACTCTTTTGAATTAAAAATTTAGCTTCGATTGTAACGATTTCCGTAACCACGACGGTGATCATCCTTGAACTCATCCTTTGCGCGCTGACGGGCCAGATATTCCTCGTCGTCCTGCTCGACCAACATTTCCTGCGAAAATGAATGAGAATGTGATTAATAACCTACAAAATGAATCTGTTCATGTTTTATTACATTCTTTTCATCCTCCTTATCCTGCTCTGCTTCATTGTCCTGATAGACGCGATTCATCAGACTGTTCTTGTTGATCTCCTTCATGCGTTCGGCGTCCGGGAAAATGCCTTCGGCCACACGTTGTTCGTAGAACTCCGCCACCGTCATGGTCGGAAAGCTCGGATAGCCCAGCCCGAAGACCGCCTTCTGAACAGCATCCTTCGTTATAATGATCGGCTTCAGCGGTCTCGGTGCCGGTCCCTTCGGCGGATGCATTTTACCCTCCTCTCCTCCGCTGTTCCTCCGCATAACGGCAATGTGCTCCAGAATCTGTTTCTCCTGACTAATACTGACCAGTTCCTCGTGCGCCTCCATAATGCATGAGTTCAACAGCTTCATGTAGAACTCTCTCTTCACCTCCTCATCCACGTGCTCTTTCTCCATTGCAATTTTCAGCTTCTTGATCTGCTCATCCAGCTCCTTCTTCTCCTGGTACTTTTTCAACTTTGCATTCCGCTCCTGGGCCATCCGTGTCAATTCCTGGAACTTATCGCCCTCATGTGCACCGTGATGTTCTTCAACGAGCACCGCTTCCGGCTTATCGCACAGCTTGTAATCCTCACAGCGTCGCAGGAAATCACTAAAAATATAAATACATTTTCATTCAGATCCGTCTACAACTACCCAATGTCCCCAACACACTTGTAGTAAACTTCCGCCACCTCGACGATCTCCTTCCGCTCGGCATTGCACAGCTTCAGCGTCAGCTGAGCCAAAAAGAACGGTAACAAGAAGTAGCGCAGATTATCTGTGGCCACCTCGTCGTGCGTTTCATTCTTGCTGAACAATCCGCATAGGCTGACCAGTCGGGTAGAATCCTCAAACAGTCCGATGCACTTTTTGATCTTGGCCTGCAGAAGAAAAGAAGATGAAAGCACCCATCTCAAAGCAGAACATTCTAGACTGCCCGAAAAAAAAACCTAGAACAAATCCGCTCGCAACGGAAAATTTAACTCACCTGTACTTCCGGGCTGTTGGTCGGATCGTAACAGGTGTCAAGCGTGCCCATCAGGTCGTACGCCTCCTGGAAAATCTCGGAAAGTTTGCGGTCAATCGGAATCTCCTGATGTGTTTCGGCCATCTTTTTGTTTATAAATAAAAGGCATCAGCAGCTAGAGCTCGTCTTCTGCGCCGCATCCCACTCACCCATCAAAGCCACTGGTGATGATGATGATGATGATGGGTGGCTTCAAACAGTGGGCATGAGGTGAATTTGTGGACAACATTATTTACCTTTGAAAAAATATTTAGTATTTATAATTTTTTTTTCAGTATATTAATTAAAACCCGAATTAATCCACCTATGGTGAACAGAACCCTTCTTACACTTATTAAAATTATTGTTGTATTATTTGTATTTAACATATTTATTTTGTGTAATTGACCAAAAGTTCTCGAAAATATTGTGGATTTGGCATCTAGTGGATTGGTTTCCAAAATAGCATTATGGACCATGGACTAAACTACCAGAAATGTCAGACACCTCCTAGAATCTTGTATGGAATGTTTAAAAAATAGCTTACATATTCTGGAATATTGTATCTTTTGTTAACTGCCAAAAGATCTTGAATTGATTAACAAATGGGTAAGAAAATCAGCGAGATACACTTTGTCTAATATTATGTTTCCAGTTCAAAACCGAATTAGCGACATTTTTTCTTTGACTTCCGCTGCGTTTGCCTTGCGTTAAACACCATGTCGGAAGTGGGGCGCTGTATAGAGCACCAGGTGTACAATACAGCGCCCCACTTCCGACATGGTGTTTAACGCAAGGCAAACGCAGCGGAAGTCAAAGAAAAAATGTCGCTAATTCGGTTTTGAACTGGAAACATAATATCTCCGAAGTACTTGGTATTAATGGTTATGGTGTAAAAAGAAATGATATATCTACTAAGTTAATCAGTTTTGGCATTAGCTAGTTATTTTGGCTGTCCGGTTCTTGCATTTTTCCCACAAAATTCAAAGCTTTCATTTAACATTGTTAGTTTTCATAAAATTCCTGTGTATTTGTAATTTGTTATTTATAATTTTGTTGAAAACAATAACCTGCTAAAATACACTTTGTATGAGGTCAGCATTATTGATTGAACAATAATTACCCATAGACTGGACAAAAACCCATGCAAGATAACAAGTGGATATAATAATAAAAAAAAGAATTTATTAAAATACTATTCGTAAGATATCTAAGTAATCAAATTTCGAATCGAAATAAAATTTCAGGGCCTTTTACAAGGATACTGTAGCTTTCATTTGGTGCTAAGAGAACCCAAATCGGTTGACAGACGGCTGAGATATTTATTAAGATACACTTGGTCAAAAATCTCTCAAAAGGTTAACCGTCAACCTGTATTACTCCAAAGTACTCTTTGAAAGATATCTCGATAACCAAATGTCTAATCCTAATAAAATTGTATAGCGTTCTACTAGGATGTTATAGCTTTCATTTGGTGCCAGTAGAAACGAAATCGGTTGACAGACGGTTGAGATATTTATTATGATACATTTGGTCAAAAATCTCAAAAAGTTTAGTTGAATAAATCCTAAGTACTCTTCGAAAGATATCTCTGTAACCAAATGTCCAATCGAAATAAAATTTCTGGGCGATCTACTAGGATGCTGTAGCTTTCATTTGGTGCCAAGAGAACCCAAATCGATTGACAAACGACCGTAATATTTATTATGATACACTTGGTCAAAAATCTTAAAAAGTTCAGATGTATGACTCATAAGTACTCTTCGAGAGATATCTCGGTAACCAAACGTCCAATCGAAAAAAAATTCAATAGCGTTCTACTAGGATGTGGTAGCTTTCATTTGCTTCCAAGAGAACTCAAATCGGTTGACAGACGGCTGAGAAA
This sequence comes from Aedes albopictus, assembly GCF_035046485.1. NCBI lineage: Eukaryota > Metazoa > Arthropoda > Insecta > Diptera > Culicidae > Aedes > Aedes albopictus. The sequence goes on along the minus strand of NC_085137.1, from coordinate 127,258,863 downwards.
CGTGCGTAACTTTTTTTTTGTAACGCACATACACACACACACATACACACATACACACATACACACATACACACACACACACACACATACAGACATTTGCTCAGTTCGTCGAGCTGAGTTCATTGGTATATGAGACTCGGCCCTCCGGGCCTCGGATCGAAAGTCGGTTTTTCGAGCGATATTTATACCCTTCTTATGGGTGTAAGAAGGGTAAAAAGGCTTTTCCTACATACATTCCGTGATATTTTTGCTACTGTTTATTAAGCTCAAATATTACAAAGAGATAGTAGCTTTTATATATTTGATGCAATTGCATTTTCATGCAGAGCTCCTTGATAAACCAAATTTGATCATAAAAAGGCTTTTCCTACATACATTCCGTGATATTTTTGCTGCTGTTTATTAAGCTCAAATATTACAAAGAGATAGTAGCTTTTATGTATTTGATGCAATTGCATTTTCATGTATAACTAACTTGTGTAACCAAATATGATCATAAAAAATCTGTTGACAAACGGCTGAGAAATGTATTATGATACATTTTATCAAAAATCTCTCAAAAGCGTAAATTTCATTACTCCTTAGTACTCGTGGAAAGATATCTCGGAAACAAAATGTCCAAACGGCATGAAATTTAATAGCATACTACTTGGATGCTGTAGCTTTCATTTGATGCTGAGAGAACTCAAATCGATTGACACACGGCTGATTCATTTATTATGAAGCATTTTGTCAAAGACCTCTTAAAAAGTTAAGTTGTATTACTCCAAAGTACTCCCCGAAAGATATCTCGGTTACAAAATGTCCAATCCGAATGATATTCAAAAGCGTTCTTCTAGGGTGCCGTAGCTTTCGTTTCGGGCCTTAAGAACCTGAATCGGTTGATAGACGGCTGAGAAATTTATGGTGATACACTTTGTCAAAAATATCTAAAATAATTAAGTTGTACTACTCCCTAGCACTCTTTGAAAGATATCTCGGTAACCGAACGTCCAATCAAAAAAAATTCAATAGCGTTCTACTAGGATGTAGTAGCTTTCGTTTGGGGCCTTAAGAACCCAAATCGGTTGATAGACGGCTGAGAAATTTATGGTGATACACTTTGTCAAAAATATCTAAAATAATTAAGTTGTACTACTCCCTAGCATTCTTTGAAAGATATCTCGGTAACCGAACGTCCAATCAAAATAAAATTCAATAGCGTTCTACTAGGATGTAGTAGCTTTCATTTGCTTCCAAGAGAACTCAAATCGGTCAACAGACGGCTGAGAACCGTGAGTGACATTTTTTTGTAACATACATACACACACACACACACACACACACACACATACACACACACATACACACACACGCACATACAGACATTTGCTCAATTCGTCGAGCTGAGTTGATTGGTATATGTGACTCGGCCCTGCGGGCCTCGGATCGAAAGTCGGTTTTCCAAGCGGTATTTATACCCTTCTTATGGGTGTAAGAAGGGTAAAAAGCGGAACAAGCCACAATTGGGTTCTTTAGGGGTATCCGGATTATTTCATAATCGGATTCTCCGCCCAAAAATTAGTCGAAATCCAAAATTTCATAATTTTTGAAGTCCGGGAACTGTTTTTAAAATGCATTTTAAGTTTGTATGGGGAAATTTTTTTGTTCGGGTCGAACTGTCATTTTAGCGATTGAACTGTCATTCTATCCACAAAAATTAAAACTGTTTTGGTGATTTAACAATCAAAACAAAGATGTAGGAATCCAATAAAATCACGTTATACTCAGAAAAATGAGCTCTTTCGATTAGGCTATAGAAAATAGCAATATTTTATTCACTAAACAACCCAATTGATTTTTCCATATAATAAATTAACGGGCTTAATTTACACAAGAGTTTCAGATTATAAGTTGGTTTTAGATCATCATGAAAATAAGCATAACAAATGTGTGTTACCTGGAATTGGAGACACGTTGATCATTTTGATGACGGGCGAGATTGGCATTCCCTTCAGAAACGACTTTTAATGTAATGTTCGATACGCAGCCATTTAGGGTGTGAACCATTTCGCTTGTTCGTTTAACTTTTAGTTAAAATTTGACACTTGCACGGGGAAACGAAATAACCTAAACTCGAGATAAAAATTATTTAAAATCAAGTACGTCACCAACACTACTGTATTGGGTACAATATTGTTCTGGTTTATGGATTGTTTTAGCTCAATCTAGGATATACCCCAAACACTCCGCTTTGGGTGAATTTGAAGATTGACAGTTTGTTTTGTTTTCGCTTCTGGCTTCGAAAGTATCCAAATAAAGGTGTTTCTGCGATACTTGATTATTCACAACAGTTTTCATTACATTTGATTTGAAATCGATTTTATAGGATTTTCCCCATTTTCTAAGTTTTGGTCTGGTTTTTGTCGGTTTTATGCTTTCCATTTTCATCAAAATGGCAAAAATCCGAAATATCTGAAAAATCGAACATAATGACGAAAATCGTCTGAGAATCGCCCAATACCGTTTAAAATCGCTAAAAGCGTTTCGACGTCGCAACGCCGTGCAATTCAATTTGACAGCTCTTCCACCTAACAAATCAGCTGCGTCGATCCATCAGCTGTTCAATCAAAACAAGTTCTGAGTCGAATCCACAGCTCAACAACTATGAACTATCTCAGGAATTTAGGTGAGTTTTCATTGAAATAAGATGCAGAAAGAAAGCATTGTTGTTTTATGTTTATTGTCGTATTTTCAGACTGACCAAACGACACCATGTGGAAGGCGTCTTGAGGCGCAAAAACCGGAATTAGGATGAACGGTTCCGATCGGCACTGGAAAAGGAACAGCGGAGATCATATTATCAAATTGCAGAATCGGTCAGGTAAGACAGACCCAAACAACAGTTCATGTAAAGTAACATTGCTTTACCTTTATGTTGAAATTTTAGAACTGGGTGGAAAACTGCCAAAAAAAGGATTACCAAGCAAATCGAAAGAGCCCTCAGACGAGTACCGCAGGATTTGGAGTAGCTACCAGCGGTTACCAGTAAACCGGTTTTACGAACATCTCTGGACATCCCCATTTTCGGAGGATTCGGTGCTCAGATTCAAACCGACAGCCTGAGGACCCAAGTAACCACAAGCATTATATCATTGCACGAATTAGACTGAATATCAACCTTTGCAATGTGAAATGCAGTAATTCCACACTTGTCATGCAATAATCCTTTAGATGGGCATTATCAATGTAATGATGCATTACATTTTTCTTTACATTATGGTATATTCAAAGCTGATATACGATAATTCAATAATTCAACACTGCATAAACTGAATAAATGCAATGTACAAACTTGCAAAGGTTGCTCTAATAATACAATTGTAACAGCTTGACTCCAATGGTAAACAAATGTATTCAAGAAGAGTGAACAACTTTACTCTAGCGGTCATCAACACTTCTGGTTCGACTCCTGACCAACTTAATCCCCGTTTGAACCACCGATCGACGATTTTTTTTTTCATAAAAACCTTTTTAAAGATTACCTTTTCTCTTTTCTGTTGGCTGCTATCACAAGCCAATAATTATGGAAACCACAACTAGCATGTGAGCAGTGTGCGAAGGGTGTTTTAAATTTCTTATATTGATTGAATGTATTCTGAAATGCATTATGTACTTATCAGTGATTATGAGAATGTGATTCCAGGGATTCTATTACATATGACATAGTCGTTTTGCCCTCTACTGCAATGATTGAGACAGAAGAACAGTCTCTTTTTAGTTAATGAAATATCTGTTGTTATCACTGCAGCAGAAACGGACCAAGGCGCCAGCGCATATGGAACTCATCTAGCGGTCTTCAACAATTCTGGTTCGACTCCCGACCCGGCGACAAAAAAAAAACAATGGTTAAAACATTCATGTGTGGGGGAATTAGTACCGTCGATAAAGAAGCGGTGCTAAAAATAGCTTTTTATTTTGATTTTTCGTGTTGCACGTATTTAGCATGTGTAAATGCAAATGTACAGCACATGCATTTAAGTTACTTTAGCAATGGCTGTCAACGTGCTGCAATATGTGGTATTAATTTGATTGTAGTGGGGCCCTTTTCGACTTTAATATTGCTTCAATGAGGTGTTTAAAGTAATGCAGCATTATATTCACAATTTTAAATATGAATATACAGCAAAATTGATGCACTTATATACGGCTTCGTGGTTACTTGGGTTGCTCTCGGAAACTGCCATTACCTCGGCCATTACGCAATGATGAGAGCGCTGAAGGTGTGTCAGTTTTTTCTACAAAATTGCTTCGTCGAATGTGTCTAAACAGTACAGGTGTGAATTTCAGATAAATAAGAACTAAATAAAAATAGCATGCTTTGTTAGATAAATCTATTTTTTTCTGTTAGCTTTCTTAAAAAAAAAAACAAGGTGTAAAATAAGACGCTACCCAAGTAACCAAAAGTTCAGATAAAAGGGTTCTTTATAAGCTAAGCAGCTTGCTCGAGGTCGCTCATTAGCCTTCTAAGCAGCTTCATTTTTAAGTAATTTTGGAACTTGAAAGTTCACATAAGCACGCTGGATAGCCTTCTAAGCAGCTTCTGACAGAACTTTGTCAAAATTCATGCAGAAACAAAAATGTGTTTTTCAGAATCACACCCTGTTGGGGGGAGGGGGGGGGGGGTGAGGAGTTTGTGATTCACGTCTGGAAATTGCTACTGATAATTATATTCTCACATATGTCGCTGCTATGTAGATTTGAACTGGATCCTCCTGCGTGATAGCCTGCCGACTTACCACTGCGCTGCTGAAGACACTTGACAAAGTCAAGCTAACTTCACTACTGTACAAATGTGCAAAACTAGCTGCCGACAATCGATTCAAGTCAGACTTTACCTGCTGTCCACTCAATCGCAGCTGTAGTACTGTGGTAGAGCGTAGGGCTCTCACGCAGCGACTGTCGGTTCGAATCCGATGGGCGGCATTATTTTTTTTCTCAAGCCCAGTATTCATTGATTTGATAAATTTATATTTGTCTTTTAGTCATGTACGCTTAAATAGTTGTTTTCTGTAAAAGAAATAAATTCAATCATCATTGAAACACAATGCTACTGAACTGAACTTCCATGAACTTGAAAGTTCCGACATAGCATCTTAAGCAGCTTTAAAGTTCCGCGAAGTTCAGATAAAGTTCCGAATGGAACTTTCTGGCTGCTTAAGAGGCTAACAATCAGCCTTGCCGGAACTTGTGACCGAAGTTCCAACAAGGCTCATCGTTAGCCTCTTAAGCAGCCAGAAAGTTCCGTTCGGAACTTTATCTGAACTTCGCGGAACTTGAAAGTGCATTTTGTCATGGGAAGCGGAACTTTTGGTTACTTGGGTAGTTGAGAAAAGCTTTTTTCACGAGTCTCACAATATAATATGTAGTATTTATGTACGAGTACATGCAATGACGGACAATGAAAGCTATATAAACTTGTGGAAGTGAACCTTCCCAAGTAACCATTAAGCCGTAAAAATGGCATTAAGTCGGCTCTATAGTCGAATGTAGAACCTGGCTAACAGAGCTAATTGGTTCTATATCCTCTTATAGAGCTGCTCAAAAGCCACTTTTGGCGAATTATTCGGCTGATATACGGCCAACTTTAAAATATCGTACCAAGTCTCTGGAGCGAAAGTTGTCAAAAGTGAGACAAAGAAAAAAGAAAAAAAAATTGTTTATCTCCTGTTCTTTTCTAACTTCCTTCGCTTCCATTGAAGTTGCTTTTTTGCTACTTCATCCAGATTCTAGCTGTTGTCCTCCGAGTTCCTGATCAAGTCCAAGTCCGTTGCCTTTCTCATCTGCTCCACCAATGCACCATGGGAATGGTGTGATCAAACTAGTATTTAAACCATGAAAAACAAAATAGTTTGGGCATTTCGAGGGTTGAAAATGATATGGGATGAGGATGATTCAGTGGTAAGGTTGGTGGTAACGAACGCAGGAATTGATGCAGGAAAAGCAATGTTTATATAAATGGTCGGGAAACGTTTCACAAGAAGAGGGAAACGAGCTGGAGTTTGTCTTGATTGAAAAAAATGGAATAATCAAGATAACCAAATTCCATTATCTATTTAACAACACCATTCCGATAAATATGCCAAAAATAATCCCGTTTCGTCAATCCCGTCCGACATGGATGTTTAAAATGTATTGATAATGACCGACTCGAGTCTGTTTTGGTCGAAATCTATTTTGATTGATATAAACGTCATGTGCTCCAAGCCCTGTGACAGCACTGACAAACTTCTTTACAGCTTGTAGGCTTTATATAGGCTTACAGGGCTTAATTTAGTTCTTACTGGTTATAGTGCCTATAAGCATTAGGAATGCTTATATAGAGCTACTTAGCACTGAAAAGCTGTTTAATGGCCGTTATAATGCTCAGAACAGTGCTTAGTGGTTACCTGGGCACTCATATCCGAAATATCCGATAAAATCGATTATAATTTTTGCCTATTCATATCGAATCGAATAAAATCGGTGCACATCTCTAGCCCAAAATGTCAAATTTTCTCGATTTTTTGTTAGTTTTGTTTACAACCGCACCGGATTCGAGGCCGGACTTTTTGCATCATAACATTCAAGCGACGACTGGTTCTGGTGCCTCCAGGTCCTCTGGTTTTCTGGCTGGCGGATTGTGTTTCAACTAAATTAGTTGGAATTTTGCTATGGAAGAGTCATTTGGCTGATGGATCTATCTTGGCGGTAGTGGAGTGGTGCAATCGTTGCCGTACGCTTTGGAATCATGATATGTAGTTAGGAGTTGTTGGGAGTGGATGTTGCGATACGTTTGGTGCTTGGTTTAAGGGAAGATTCTTCGAGAGTACTGTCGTACTCTTCCTGGTGGCTGAGACCCATTTAACTCGCACGCAACTTCCGGTGATTTTGAGCAAGACCTTCATTTGTTCATCAACGCCTTCGAGGATAGTTTTTGGGTAGGACGGTTTGAGTTATTCGGCCGTGTATCTGATCGAAACCCAGGTAACCACTAAGCACTGTTCTGAGCATTATAACGGCCATTAAACAGCTTTTCAGTGCTAAGTAGCTCTATATAAGCATTCCTAATGCTTATAGGCACTATAACCAGTAAGAACTAAATTAAGCCCTGTAAGCCTATATAAAGCCTACAAGCTGTAAAGAAGTTTGTCAGTGCTGTCACAGGGCTTGGAGCACATGACGTTTATATCAATCAAAATAGATTTCGACCAAAACAGACTCGAGTCGGTCATTATCAATACATTTTAAACATCCATGTCGGACGGGATTGACGAAACGGGATTATTTTTGGCATATTTATCGGAATGGTGTTGTTAAATAGATAATGGAATTTGGTTATCTTGATTATTCCATTTTTTTCAATCAAGACAAACTCCAGCTCGTTTCCCTCTTCTTGTGAAACGTTTCCCGACCATTTATATAAACATTGCTTTTCCTGCATCAATTCCTGCGTTCGTTACCACCAACCTTACCACTGAAGCATCCTCATCCCATATCATTTTCAACCCTCGAAATGCCCAAACTATTTTGTTTTTCATGGTTTAAATACTAGTTTGATCACACCATTCCCATGGTGCATTGGTGGAGCAGATGAGAAAGGCAACGGACTTGGACTTGATCAGGAACTCGGAGGACAACAGCTAGAATCTGGATGAAGTAGCAAAAAAGCAACTTCAATGGAAGCGAAGGAAGTTAGAAAAGAACAGGAGATAAACAATTTTTTTTTCTTTTTTCTTTGTCTCACTTTTGACAACTTTCGCTCCAGAGACTTGGTACGATATTTTAAAGTTGGCCGTATATCAGCCGAATAATTCGCCAAAAGTGGCTTTTGAGCAGCTCTATAAGAGGATATAGAACCAATTAGCTCTGTTAGCCAGGTTCTACATTCGACTATAGAGCCGACTTAATGCCATTTTTACGGCTTAATGGTTACTTGGGTTGTATTACCCGTTGCAAGAAAATAGAAAGCGAAAAAGGTGCAAAAGCGCTAATAGACCTCCGCTGGTATGTTTAATCGTTATGGTGTCTTCTACAATAAGTGCGCGAATTGGCCAAGGAATACTGCGCCGAAAACACCGAAATGATTTTTCTTACAGGCGGAGATGTATGGGCGCTTGCGCGTACAAATTTTCGCGCAACGCATAATATGTTGCTTTCATAACAAAACGCGCTACCAACTTCCAGTCGGCATTTCTAAATCATCGCAACCAATCAAGCACCACCTCTGCTGCTGTTTGTGTTAGTGAGATCGGAGAAACGTCAGACTCCTGCCTGCTGATTGGCTGCGACGACTCTGGCGACGGTTTCCTCCGCGACGGATTCAAATTGTCGCGTTCGATAAGGGGGGAAACCGTCAATATTGCAATGTAATGGTACACTTTTAAACTATTTTTGCAGTACAAATCAAAAGACGATTGTTTTGACCATCGTTCAATGCAAGGAGACAATCATTATACAAATTAACAGCTGAGACATTAAAGAAAGAGAGGGAAACCAAAGAGAGCCTCTCTTCTGTCGATAGGACCTTTAGACATGTTTGGCCTGAACTATTTTCAAAATGCATTTATAGTTTGTGTGGGGACAATATTTCTGGCGTTCGATTTGAATAGGTCGTATCTGCATAGGAATCACAGCAAACATTCGACCTATTCAAATCGAACGCCAGATTTCTTCGGGTCGAACTGTCATTTTATCGATTGAACTGTCATTCTACCCACGAAATTTGAAATTGTTTTGTTAATTTAACCATCAAAACGAACGTATTGGAATCCAATAAAATCACCTTCTATTCAGAAAAATGAGCTCTTTCGATTAGCCTATAGTAAATAGCAATCCACTTATCCGCGAGCGGTAATGGCGGTGGCGGGCATAACCAACCGGTTCGGATTTTGACGTTTCTTGGGGGAAAGTCAAAACAGTTTCATTCTTCCCCTCACCCCTTCACCCTCCGTTCGGTGGCGCCAACCGATTGCGATCCCCAAGAAACGTCAAAATGCGAATCGGTTAGTTGTGCCCGCCACCGCCATTACCGCTCGCGGATAAGTGGATATTATTCACTTAACAACCTGCGTTACGTAATATTTCAATGAACCCTTATATGTTAAGCCCGCCTCGAACAAAAATAAAAGTATGCAGCCAAAATCAACAATGACATTTTCAAATTGTGTGGGGACAATATTTCTGGCGTTCGATTTGAATAGGTCGTATCTGCATAGGAATCACAGCAAACATTCGACCTATTCAAATCGAACGCCAGATTTCTTCGGGTCGAACTGTCATTTTATCGATTGAACTGTCATTCTACCCACGAAATTTGAAATTGTTTTGTTAATTTAACCATCAAAACGAACGTATTGGAATCCAATAAAATCACCTTCTATTCAGAAAAATGAGCTCTTTCGATTAGCCTATAGTAAATAGCAATCCACTTATCCGCGAGCGGTAATGGCGGTGGCGGGCATAACCAACCGGTTCGGATTTTGACGTTTCTTGGGGGAAAGTCAAAACAGTTTCATTCTTCCCCTCACCCCTTCACCCTCCGTTCGGTGGCGCCAACCGATTGCGATCCCCAAGAAACGTCAAAATGCGAATCGGTTAGTTGTGCCCGCCACCGCCATTACCGCTCGCGGATAAGTGGATATGTTAAGCCCGCCTCGAACAAAAATAAAAGTATGCAGCCAAAATCAACAATGACATTTTCAAATTTTGTCGACGAACACTGATTTTCCATATGGGAACGTTCAAAAATTACGTCCAGCATTTGGGGGAGGGGGGGGTCTAGAAAAGTGTGACAGTACGTGTATTGGGTATAGGGAAATTGCGTGACAGAGGGGGGAGGGGGGGGTCTAGAAATCCCGAAAAACGATGGACGTAATTTTTGAATCTTCCCTATCCATAGACACCCCTAAGGGAACGTTCAAAAATTACGTCCAACATTTGGGGGAGGGGGGGGGGGTCTAGAAAAGTGTGACAGTACGTGTGACAGTAGCCTATAAGGCCTTTTCATGTGACAGATCCGTGCATGCATTTGTTTACAAAGCTTGAACAACAGCTGCTAACAAGAACGTGTCATCTTCATAGAAGAACTGTCAAACGCCCGAACAATCAGCTGATTTAAGACGTCAAATGAAAAGGCCCAATGGGTATAGGGAAATTGTGTGACAGAGGGGGGAGGGGGGGGTCTAGAAATCCCGAAAAACGATGGACGTAATTTTTGAATCGTCCCTAATCCAATGTCAATTTTTCCGTTCACGCGCGTGGCTGCTTGTTAGAGTTCAAACATTTTTGTCTAAAAACGTGAAAATTTGTTGAAAATCCTCGAATTTTTCTTGCTTCACCCGAAACTATGTCGCTCACCGTGGTTCCCGTCTGCTACGGATGCAAAAAATCCGCGGATTTGTCGCTTTCCTGCACGGACTGCCTGCGAATCTACTGCGCCAGCTGCTTCGGTCTGCAGCAGTCGAATGAGGAGCAATCCGTCCAAAGTTTTTTGGCACTAGTTTCGTTGCTGTCGGTTCGTGTCTGCTCCAGGTGCACAAAGCCGGACGAACCCGAGCTGATAGAGCCGGAAAGTTCCGAGCCTGTGGACATAAAACCAAGTCCCTCGGAATTGGCGCTGGCCCTGGCTCCACCGGCCAAGGTGAAGGAGGAACGCTGTTGGTCCCACGGTAAGGAGATGAATCTGTTCTGTTTGACGTGCAGTATGATCATCTGCGGAGATTGTTTCCTGAATGGGGCGGTTCACATGAGGCATCAGATCGACTTCCTGGAGACGGTGTTCCGCGAGAAGCGGGTGGAAACGCGGTCGAGACTAAATCGACTGGAGGAAAAGGTTGGCGTTCTGCAGCGGGAAGCTTCCCACTGCGAGACCAACCTGGCGCTGATCCAATCCGCGGAGAAGGCGGTTCTGGCCGAAATCGACGCAATCTGCGAAGAGGCCAAGATGAGTGTCGCTCGGATGACCATCACCCGGAAGAGGAAGCTGGAGGCACGGGCGGGATTCCCCTCCAAGAAGAAAAAACTGACAGCGGCGCTGCACAATATGATAGATCAGATGGGCCCGACGGAATTTTTCCAGCAACTACCGGGGGTTTATAAGCAGTGCGATGAATTGATGGTGGAGTGTGCCCCGAAGGGATTCCACACGCTGAAGTTTGAAGACGTCGGATGGTAAGTGTAGTAGCGTTTTCTTACAAATTCTTTCTTTTGTATTGATTACCTACATGAATCATAGACTGCATCTGATTATGGTACAACCCAAGTGGCTATAATCCAAGAACCTTACTTTCGTAAGGAAAGCTCATCTAGGTAAATTTGTGGTTCCGCGTGTCATGCCTCGAGCATGTGTTCTTGTGAATAATGAATTGTTGCAATAATGTTACACATGTCTCTGAATTGATTCAGGACCTGTGGAGTACCGGCTGTGAGTCTGATCAGCAGATCGTTGAAGTGTTGGATTCGAAGGCTTCCGGAACAGTCTCTTATTCTTAGACCTGACATGACCTTACATATGAATTCTATTTCAGCGATTTGGTGCCTCCATATGAGATGCAAAAGTTCACACTGACCAACTTTGACGGAACATTTGCCGGATGGCCGCAGCACTTGAACACTTCTTGCGATACGATGTGGAACGTCTTCCTGCGCAAGAAGGAATCACTTTTTGTAAAGGTCACCCCGGACGAACCGGAAGCATCCAAATATCCATACAAACTCTTGGTACAAATTCCCCATCCGCTGGACATCCGCAAGAGCATAATGAAAACGTTCACCGTCCATGGAGCTGCCAGGGAAGACGAAATTGTATCTATCGAACAGCTGAAAGCGGAAAAATTTATCCGTGATAACAACGAATTGCTGGTAAAGATTGGGTTGCGACCGCTCAATGCCATAACCGAGAATCGGTTTCTCAAAAGCCGTTACAAGACACTGACGACCACCATCGCTGAGCTGGAGAAACAGGTGACCGTTTCGGGAAAGGATATCCACTGGTAAGATCCCATTTGGTGTAACTATCGCTGAAACGTCTCAAGTTGACGACAATCTCTTTTTGCAGCAAATTCTGCATCATGTACTTCAGCATTTGCCTGCAGAAGGTACCGAAGAAGACTCCGGAACCGACCCATTCACCCGAGTTGTTCGACCAAATGGAGCGGCAGTGGTGCCTTCGGGTGTATCCCTTCGCACTGACGCTGCAGGAGACCAACCTCAAAGTATTTCTGGTGCTCCGGAAGGGAACCCGCACCAAGTGCCGGTACTTTATCGAGCTGCTGCACGACGACCCAGCGAAGAACGTGCTACAGTGTACGGAGAGCACTTTCGATACCATCGATGCCGGTTATGGATGGCACACGTTCATGGAGCGGAAGCGGCTGCTGGCCGATCCCGGATTCTATCCGAACTCGGTGCTGCGCTTTCGGTTTGGCGTGCAACCGATCGATTCATAGAGAGAGGTAGGTTGGTTGGATTTCTCGCTGTTTCTGTTTTACCACTGAAAACATTATTATAATTGAATTGAATTCGTTATTCCAGTGAATAATTTCTTGAGAATAGCTAAATATGCATACAAATACATTTGTATGTAGGACGTAGCTTGTAATTTGAGTTATTTTGAGAGAAATAGACTGTTTGCTATTACAAATTGGGAGATTTTTTTTATGTTCGGAAAAATAGCTAGGTAAACCAAAACAGGGTGTCGACTCTCTTCTAAAATCGCAGAATGTGTTCTCATGGAATTCTAGAGACAATCAGGGAATAGCTACAATTTTTCGACAGAATTCTTCAAAATCTTTTCACCGTCATTTTGAAAGTATGCAGGGATTCGAAGATTTGATTGTGATTTTAAATAGATCTTGAAAAACTTTCAAAGGAATGTTTTTGACAAACTTTTAAGGTGTTGCATGAATTTGCACAGGCCTTCCACTAGTTTAACCTTTCAGAACGTGCGTCTGTTGGATCCTAAAACTGCACCACGCTCGCGCTGTATACGACGAGCGGGGTTTTTTGGCAGTGTTGATCTTATTGAGCGAACTTCTGACTGCGTTTCTTACAGAGTTTCTGAAGATATCCATCAAAATGCTATTAGCAACAGCTAGCGAAATTGAGCATGGGCATGAGCATAGATGACCGCTCAATTCGTAGTTTCTACCCGAGCAGGGAATGAGAACTGATTGAAAACAAATTGAGTTATTTAGATATCACGAATTTTGATAACAAAGTGAGTTTTCATTTTGTATGACTTAAGTGTTAACATAACAAAAACGATAACAAAATAATGTACTGGAATATCTAATTGAAAACAGAATGAGTTCTCATTGATAACATATTGATATCTCATTTTGTTATCTACATTTTACGGCTTGATATCATACGCAGTTCTCAGGGAGTTATCAAATCTATAGGGTAATAACTAAAAATTAATAACAAATTTAGTATTCATTTTGATATTTCATTAGGTATTAATTTACACGAATGAGTAAAAATTTAAATGAGATTTTATTTTAAATTCAGAAGAATTTCGTGATTGAAAACTTGTTTTGTTTCAAACGATATCATCAGAATATGGCCCCTATTAATGGCGTAGTATTATCGATTGTAGCATTGATATTTGATCAACAGTCATTTCTAACTTGGAATCTATACGAAGAGAAATTGTAGGGAAATCGAATAAGATATCCTCATAGGTATGCAGCATAACTATTCAACTAGAAGATTAATGATGGACATTGAAGTGAATAAGAAAAGTAAATTTGGAGTCAAAGGACAACTGTACGTAATATTATATTTCAGCTTTTCCTTCTGATTATTTATATGCACTGCAGTAAAACAAATTGAAAAACATCGAGCAAAGAATTGAGTCGCAATCGGCTGCTTAGCTCTTTTTCTGGTTACCTGGGGAAAATGACGAAATTTAAAAAAATAAGGCATCCGATTGGAAAAAATATTTTACTACATTAATTGGCTTTTTTAGTGGTGTTGAGATAATTCCATATTCTGAATCTGCATGCCAAACTGAGCCGAAATCCAAATTTTCATCAATTTTGGTGCCCGGGAACCTATTTAAAAATCAATATGAAATTTGTATGGGAGTGATTTGTCGAATCACCCCTCGTCGCATTTTGTACTGAGCGGAGCTGTCAAGCAGTTGCCCAGCTGTCAAAAGGTGATTTCAAAAAATCTCTTTGAAATTGATTTTAGATACCAAAGTAAAGTTCTAAAAATCTGAAAAAAATCATAGCGGCTCAGAAAAAGGTGCTCTTTTGTTCAAAAATAGAAAATCATTGAATTTTTCTTAATTTAAAAACCCAATTCTATCGGGTTTGGCATAATGGTCAAATGGCATAATCTGGCATAATAGTCGCTTGGCAAAATGGCCGTTAGGCATAACAATTAGTGAAATGGAAATGGAATAAATATCTGTGTTATTTTCAAAACTGTATCAAATATCACGGGATTCATCATTTTGGTACGGAGCTGCAATGAATCCTCTTTCATGCGAGAAAACTTTATAAAGGTAAATTATTGCGGAGATTCCACCTGTTTAGACTCCTGTGCGAAAATTAGTTGCGTGGATTTTTCTTGCGTGGGCCCACAGATATAAAACCAGAACGCATCCTAGAGAATATTTTACGCTGTGTTGTTAGGTACACATTTGGTGATAGTTTTGCATAGTAAACAAACATTTTTAACGCACCTACGTTGAAAATGAGCCTAATCATTTATTTGCGTCGGAATCTATAAATCTTCACAACGGGCAATACCTTCGACAGTAGAATGGCCGTGAATTACTTCGGTTGGCCATATAGATGGGTGAACCGTTCGCTAACGGTTCGAAAGAACTTGTTCTGAGGAAAGAATGACTGAACGGTCGTTCATTTGAAAAGAACGGTTGTTCGGGTAATAAACCATTTTTTTGTAGCAGCTGGTTGTTTCTGTAGCAGCTCAAACTATAAATGGTATTTCTTTTATTATTTTGTAATCTGTATAAATTATCTATGAAACTTACAATATGTATTTGGTTTTGAAATCCTCCTACAAACATCACAATTTCTTCGCTTTTTTTGCCAGTCCACATTCCAATAACTCAACCTTAAACCGTCAGAAAAGACACATTATTTGATCTTATACACATTAATATGACGACAGAACAGTTCAATCAGCTTTTCCAAGGAACGAAGTTTGATTCCTGAGAAAGGAATTGTTTTAAATTAACAATGTTGTTGTAACAGTTTCCATGACATGCAGCCGGTCAGAGAACGACAATTGAGAAATAACGGATCAATGCACAAGAACACAAATATTATACAGTTTGGCGAAGTTGGATTTACAAAACGTAAATAACACGTAAAATAATTTGACTTGACTGGTTTGGCCGTAATAGTTTGACTACCTAAGTAAATTACACATTATATGTATTCACAAAACAACCATAAACTGAACGGTCGAACGGTTCCCGACAACTAGTTCTTTATAAAGACCTGTTCAATTGAGAACGATTCCCTTAAAAGAACTGTTTTACCCATCTCCAATTGGCCATATCCAACTTAATTTGACTTTAATTTAATGAACACTATGCCAATCGGCTATAATGCAAAACGACTATTATGCCAAACGACCTAAAGTGTGAGAAAATTTTGAGTACTGTGCTGCCCCCACTCGCATAACTGTCCCATTTGACTTTTCATCATTTTTGAGTTAACGTTATGAATAGTCATCATTTTCGATGTACTTCCAAAAACAATAATAAAAATTACGAATTTTTATGTCAATGTGTGAAAAAAATACCAAGTCATGAGCGTCCCATATCAAAAGTACCCGCATAACAGTCCCATCATGGATTTTTGTGTCACGTAACACAAAACTGAACAACTTTGTAGTGATTGTAATATTTTTGACAGTTATATATTCATGTGCAAAGCAATCTGTGAAAGTTTCGAGATGATCGAAATATTTTTCAAATTTTGACGATTTTTCAAAGTTTTATATGGAAACAAGTTTTCAAACTTCAAATGCTGTTTTCTCAATTCCTACTTTTTGCAAATGGGACTGTTATGCGAGTGGGGGCAGTGTGGAACTCTCATTATTTCCTTACGAAAGTGCGGATGGTGCAGTTTTAAAATATAGAATTGGAGAAATAATCATCATGTAGTTCAAATTTAAAAATATTTGACAATATGTTTAGATTGAAATAACTGATATAGGGGAACTTTTGAATTCAGGGCAGTTTTGTTCTCTTCGTCATGGAAGGTTTTTTGAAACCTGTTGAATTCAACGTTGGCCTCAAATCTTTCCCAACCAAGCTAAGCTATACGACCAAGTTTCAGGCAATTTAGCCGATGAAAAACCCCTCATAACGAAGAAAACAACCCTGCCGATAATAACACTAGTTTACAGCATTTTTGGACTCGGTAAGCTGATGATCGTTTTTGGTGTAGAATCATGCCCTGAGTTCGAAAACACGAAGGAAAAAAAATTCAGTAGAGCGGAATTTTTTTCGACTTTCCATACAAGGTTGATGATTTGAAATAGATTTTTGTTCTATTTTTAAGCAAAGTCGCTCACTTCACACATTTCGTTCTCCGTAATGAATGCCCCGATTTAGCTGATTTTTTTACTGTAACTCGCCTACGTATGATATGTCAAATACCCGATGAAAAAGGATTTTTAAATTGTTTTTTTTTTCTTATTGAAATAAAAAATAAATTTCTTCAAATATTTTTGGTAATTTTGCTAAAATTTAAGGATATTGTCCCCAAAACTCGTCAATATCTTGAGTTTTATCAATCTGACGTAAAACCTGCATTGAGATGATCGAATGGTATTATATTCAGCTTTTAATTTATGGAAAAAGATTTAAAATTGGTTGAACAAAACGCAAGATGTTAGAATTTTATTAAATTCCATATTTTAAAAAGTTGTAAAACTTGATATTGAGCAAATACTCAAAAACTGCTCTACTTTAAATTTTTTGAAGCATGGTTTCGAAATCAGCGCTAAATTGTGCTTAAAAAATTTTGGTCGTTGACAGAAGTTCACGATTTTCGTTTTATTTTGTAAACTAGTGTAACCAGTCACTCTAAAAAGACTTGTTAAAGTTCAAGCCAAATTAAATCAATAGCATGACCATTACTCAGAATCAGCAAATTATAAATTTTGTGTCAATAAATATGTAAGTACAATACTCAGGTAGATTTAACAAATATTTTGTGAATATAATTAATGTTCATAAAGCATATTAAACCTATTTTGGATTTTTGAAATCAAATTTTGTTATCATTGAGTTTTTCAAATGATAACAAAATGATATCTCAATTTGATAACGAAAACTTATTTTGATTTCATTTTGTTAACAATAACAAAATGAGTTATCAATTTGTTATAGGTTTGTTCTCATTCCCTGCTCGGGTACTCCGTGATTGATCAGAGCAATCGAAATTGCACAAAGAACCAATGATTAGGGTGTGGGACTAACTCACCATTCTCAATGTCCTACACAGTTCGAGAGCTCTCAACTTTAGTAACGTCAATAACGGCGCAGGCCACGTCCCTACGGTCATTGAGGATGTGAGAGAATGTTGATGAGACAAACGTTGTTATAGAGACCAAGAATCGCTGCATTTCCACGTTTGTCTCAGGGAGGAATTTTGGTTAGGGTAGGGTACATTCATTGTCAGTCTGGGAGTCACGTATGGTTATTGGTTGGTGATGTGATTTGACAATGGATCAATAAATACAAACTATCGCGCACAATCAACCACTTTTCAATAGGAAAACATATCTAATAAAGAAATCATTCCGTGCGCCTCTGTCCCATCAAGGAGCAGGAACTTTTCACAACATGGGACAACACGCGCATCTATTGTTTTCGTTTTCGCGCGAGCCTATAGCGAACGCGATCAATTATACTGCGATACTCACTCCCTTCAGACACCCTAACAATAATGATGTGAATGTATAGGTACGTCAACAAAACGTACTCAAGACGGCTTGAGGCTGAGTTACTGTTTTGTACATATGGAAGGAAGCTTCTATGCAACCCCTATATCAATGAATCTGGCGAACGTAACCCGGGAGCGGTCGCGTCGCGTACTGAGTACACGCACCATGAAACAAGCGCGCTTGTGGTTTCAGCGTGAGCATGGTGTCGATGAGGGTGACCAAAGACGCGACTGCTCGAGGGTTAATCAACATGTATATGCTGTGCGAGCAGCTTCTATGCCACCAAGTCATACCTAGCTCTTTTCTCGGCTTCTATGTAACCACCGATTGAATAACATCTTCATAAGGCGCTTTTTCAGCCTTTTCACAGTTGTTAAATAATAGTTTGATTGATTGATTTGTCTTCATTTAAGAGACTTTCAGTTAAATAATAGTTATACGGCATCTTCAAATTAATAGGACAGATCGGTGAAGTACTAGATTTGTAGTAATGCGCTGAATTTTAGTATGGTGAGAAGGTCAATGGCATGGTCAATGGGAAGCAATCAGCTGCGTTTATGCTAGGGTGCCGGTAGAGGCGCTTTTCTGATAAATGCGGTAAACGTGATAACGGTGTAAAGTAACAGCAAAGGTTACGCTACACAGAGGTCCAATTTTGAGAAAAGCTGGCAGAAACTCAATTTTTGAACATCAGGCCAAACATGTCTAAAGGTCCTATCTTCAGAAAAGAGGCTCTCTTTGGTTTCCCTCTCTTTCGTTAATATCTCAGCTGTTTATTTGTATTTTGATTGTCTCCTTGCATTGAACGATGGTCAAAATAATCGTCTTTTAATTTGTACTGCAAACATAGTTGAAAAGTGTACCATTACATTGCAATAATTGAAAGAGAAAGTAAACAAAGAGCCTCTCAAATGCAGATAGGACCTATTGAAATGTTTGGCCTGACATGTCTTATATGGGATACAGTATATTGAGCATTCATCCATAATACCAGGAGCACTAACTGGCATGTAAAAAAATTGGAAATAATGATTTTGTATCTTGTTACAGCACTAAATAGCTGCTGATGGAGAAAGTGCTGAATTAATTATAAAGAACACAAACAAGTTCAACCACTACAAAAGTCTATTCATATAAGTAATACAATAGCTTTCAAAAGTTTATTTGTAAGTTCTTGTGTATATCAGACATCTGCAATGGAACAAGAGATCAAAATAACACTTTTGGCTTCAAAATTGACATTACATGTCATTAGCACGAGAAATTCTTACAGTTCGACTTCAAAGTGTCTTACAAATCGCTCCCCGCTACTCCCCGCGGGGAGATTTAGTTCAAATGTTCGTTTATATATGCAGAATCGGTTGAAGAAAAATGCAACTGCCAAGAGCTGCCAAAACAATAGCGCCAGGATGATATGTGTATAGTAAAATTGTATGAAAAACATCCATTTTGTACGGATTTTGTTCGAAGAAATCGACAAAAAATGAAAATGCCTTTAAAATGAAATTGAGCGCTAAATCATCTTCCAATACATCCATATAGGCTAAAACTAGCTCACTACATACTATGATTTGGCAATTTTTGCCAGGTATTTTCAAATCTGGACCACTGTCCCTAACAGAAAAATATGATACAACGTGCTTAACAACCCTTCCGGGCTATCATCTTAATCATACACGGGATGATACAATCATTCACCAAATCGCCTGTGTATAATACAATTTTATTAGGGGTGCGCTATGCGATCGTAGACGGCGCTCGCAAAATGAAGTAAACAGCTTAAAATTTGTATGGTGGTGCAATAAATTCTTTATTACTGCAATGAATCCGGAAGAAACGCATGGGGATAATGATTTTGTTTCTAATTTGCAACCTTTTGCCCTCGGGTACAAATCGTTGCGATGCGGAACAAGTGTAAGCCAGCGATTTGTCCATACAAGAAAAATGATTTTACTCCAAATGTGGTGGTGTCATCTCTAAGAAAAACAAGCTGCCCGAAACAACTAGATCGCTACAAAAGCGCCATGAAATTCAGGGATAGATGTGCAAACCATAGAATAACATACAAAATAAATTGACAACATGTTCACAACAATTTACAAACGTATACCTAACAATTTTTGTATGGTGAGATGATCAATTCTCCATTTCTGCATGGTGCAAACAGCGTGGGTATTATGATGTCTTGCCTAATTTGATGCTGTTTGAGCAAAACTTTGGGTAACTTTGTTGTTGCATTATTTATTTCTTGTCCAAACTTTTCCTCAAACAGCATCAAATTAGGCAAGAAATCATAATACACGCGCTGTTTGCAGAAATGGAGAATTGATCATCTCACCATACAAAAATCCAGCTTACTACCTACTTTCACTCTAGTACTCCACCGAGTGCTTCTACGCACCAAGGAGCAGGATCGCAATCTAGTGGGACGTAATTAATTACTCCGAAACGAAGCGTTTTCGACACATGGTGTCTTCGACAAAGTTTTTATTGTAGTGATCAGGATCATTAGTTGCCAAGAACGGTAATTCTTCTCGGATATAACCAATATCCGCACATACCGCAGTGCGAATATAGATTCAGATCACTACTTAGTCGCTGTAAAACTTTCGACAGTTATCACCACGCGTCGAAGTCGAACGCCGCGACTCAACATCGAGCATCTGCGTAACGTAGAAGTGGTTCAAGACTACTCGCAACAGTTAGCAGTGGCCCTACCAACGGAAGAGCAGCTTGGCGCAACTACACTTGAAGATAGCTGGAGGGACATCCGATCCGCCATAGGTAGTACCTCGGCTACAGCACTAGGCTTCGCGACTCAGAATCACAGAAACGACTGGTACGACGGCGAATGTGAACAGTTGAAAAACGAGAAGAATGCAGCATGGGCGAGAATGCTGCAACACCGTACGAGAGCGAATGAGGCACGTTACAAACAGGCGCGGAACAGGCAGAACTCAGTCTTCCGGATGAAGAAGCGCCAGCAGGAAGAATGAGATCGCGAAGCGATGGAAGAGCTGTACCGCGCTAAGGACACACGAAAGTTTTACGAGAAGCTGAACCGCTCGCGCAGAGGCTTTGTGCCACAAGCCGACATGTGCTGAGATAATCACGGGAATATTCTCACGAGCGAGCGTGAGGTGGTCGAGAGGTGGCGGCAGCAATACGATGAGCACCTCAATGGCGACGTTGCAAGTACCGAAGGTGGCGTGGTAACAGATCTTGGAGTATGTGCACAGGACGAAAGATTTCCGGCCCTTGACCTCCAAGAGATTGAGGAGGTTGGCCGGTTGAAAAACAGCAAAGCCGCTGGAGCAGATCAACTACCAAGCGAGCTTCTAAAATACGGTGGAGAAGCACTGATGAGAGCACTACACTGGGTCATTACCAAGATTTGGGAGGAGGAAGTATTACCGGAGAAGTGGATGGAAGCTATCGTGTGTCCCATCTACAAAATGGGCGTCAAGTTGGATTGCGGGAACTACCGCGCGATCACACTACTGAGCGCTGCCTACAAGATACTCTCTCAACTTTTATGCCGCCGTCTATCACCGATTGCAAGAGAGTTCGTGCGGCAATATCAGGCTGGATTTATGGGTGAACGCGCTACAACGGACCAGATGCTCGCCATCCGCCAGTTGTTGCAGGAATGCCGCGAATACAACGTGCCCACACATAATTTGTTCATCGATTTCAAATCGGCGTATGATACAATCGATCGAGAACAGCTACGGCAGATTATGCACGAATACGGATTCCCGGATAAACTGATACGATTGATCAAGGCGACGATGGATCGAGTGATGTGCGTAGTTCGAGTATCAGGGACACTCTCGAGTCCCTTCGAATCTCGCAGAGGGTAACAGTGCTATCCTATCAGTAATCTCCTTATTACATCTTCTAATGCAATGTTGAACAGCAAGCACGAAAGAACATACCATTGCTCAATGGTATGTTCTTTCGTGCTTGCTGTTCAACATTGCATTAGAAGATGTAATAAGGAGATTTTCACGAAGTCCGTTCAGCTGTTTGGTTTCGCTGATGATATAGATATTATGGCTCGTAAATTTGAGACGATGGCGGAAACGTACATCCGACTAAAGAGTGAAGCCAGGCGAATCGGATTAGTCATTAATGTGTCGAAGACAAAGTACATGATGGCAAAGGGCTCCAGGGAGGAATCACCGCGCCCGCCACCCCGAATTTGTTGAAAATTTCTTGGTGAAGGCCGTCATCATTCACTGAAACAAAAAAAGCTCCCAATTTTTCTCAGTTTTAAAACTTTTTTTGTTCACAACTCTTCTTACGCGTAAAAAGTTTGTATTTTGTAGGATTTTTCTTCTTATCTGCAATTTACCATCATCAATAATGTTCTTCATGTTCTTGTGTTTTTTTTCTGCCATTTTAAGTTTTGCAATAGAGTTCAGAGTTATATAATAATAATAGTATTTTTTTTCTTGTAATCTTAAAGATTTCCTTTTTTATTAGCAGTTTTCTTTTCGCCTTCTTCTGTTTTGTTCTTCGTGTTTTGTGTTCTTCTCCTTCTTTCCTTTTGCGTCTTCTACTCCGCCGTGACTTTCTTTCTCCTTCTCCTTGTTCGCAGTTTACAATACACAATGGGGATTGGTTTGGTTGGTTTTTCGCTAGTCTTGATGTTTTTTTTTCTACTGTTTTTGTTTTATCAATTTTCGTTTTTTTTTGTAGGTTTGTTGATGTTGATCCGGGGGTTAACGATTATTCTGTGTTTTCTTTTTTAACTCTCCTGCCAGCAGCTCTCCATCTCTCGTCGTTCGACAGTTAGCAATAAAAGAACTTGGTTGATTTTTTCTGCGGTGTTGTCTACCTTCTCTGTTCGCTAGTGTGTTTGTGTTTGTATGGATGTTTGTAAATGTGTGTTGAGTGTTAAGTTCGTTACTATCTCCTCTCTCGTCGTGCCTTTGTTCTCTTTGTGGGACGATTTTAGAAATCGTCAAAAGAGAATTTCGGTTCCTGAGATTTGAGAAGGTTACCTTCTCTTGCTTTTGCTGATTTTGTTTGGGTAAGTACCTCCTAAGAACGTGTTCTTCTCTTGGTTCTCTCCATGTTCGCCTTTCACCTTTGAGCACTTAGGAATATTAGAATTGTACGCTTCGTAGCGCCGCACTGACTGTCCAACTCTGGTTTTAGCTTTCGATTTTTTGGTCACACGAAAAATGTGTTTTCTTCAATTTGTAAAAATATCTCTCGTCTTTCTCTTTAAATTAATCGTTTGTTTTCGTTTTAAAGGTACTCTTTGCATTTTTTGTTGTTTGCGTTAATTTGCTCTCCTTTTTCGCCATTTATGGGTCGTCTTCGCGTGAGTTTTAAAAATTACTGCAACTGTAGCTTTAAGTTCCGTCTTCTTCATTTCCGGTTTTGTTAGTGTGTTTGTATAAAAGGTGAACAAAATGCATTCTAAACAAAGTGACAACGTTATCATAAAACGATAACACGTAATAGTTGCTTCATTGTCAGGTTTCCACGGTCTGTGTCGCTTGAAGAAAGTTCGATCACCGGTGCGCGTGAGACCTGCGCAGGTTGCACGCTAAAAACAAATCACCGACTTCGATGACGAGATTTTGATAAAATTTCGCAGATCAACGACAATTGTACCGAAATTTTACACCGAAGTCGATGAATCATTGATGTGTGAGAAACTTCTTCCCGTTTTCTCCTTTTCTTGTAAATGCGAGGACGGCTAAGGAAACGGCTTCCATCGAACCGAAACTTTGCGAAACTTTGAGTTTCCCCATATTGTAGATTTTTTCCTATGTTAAATTTGTAACATGCGTTTGTATTTCTAAAACTTCCGCTGCCGAAAAGCAACCTTCCGGGGTGTCGGGACGGCCTGGTTGCTCAGAATCCCTAGTCCTAGAGAGAAAAAATATGTTTTTGTGAATGAACGTTGCTTCCGTAGTTTACACGTGTTTGTTTAATTAGTAGTTCTCCTGCTTTCCGTACTTTTTCTGCGTTCTCTGCTTCAAGATTTGGCTGTTATCACAGTTTAAAAAAGAATAACATAGCTTGAATCGTGTTTTTATGTGTACCTATTCTCCTGCTTGTTTCCCGTTTTCTATTTGCTCTCCGCTTTTCGGGCACTGCAATTCACTGGTTGTTTCTTGTATCAATTAGTTTTGACCGCTCGTTTTCCCATCTCCTGTTTCCTGTCATTTGGTTATTATAGTGTTTCCTGCACTTTTCTTTCTCCGCGTGTTCTTCTGCTTCTTGTTTGTTCGTTTTTTGTACGATTACATTTTGCTTGTTTTAGTATATAGACGTTTATCGACACTAAAATCTGGATTTTCTTATTTCCTTTGCAGTGTTTATAGAGTTTGTTCATTAGATTCATATTTATTCAATCAAATTTTATTTAGTAAATATTTTGTTTGCATTATTCTAATACGACGCAAAGATCTATGATTTTGTAATTTTCTTAAATGTTTCCCAATTTATAAACGTTAAATCTTTTTCTATGCCAAACTTAGCGTTGTATTATGTTTCGTGTTATGTGTGTTCTGTGAGTCGTTGCGAATCGGGAGGATTACGAAGAGAAACGAACATAAGATCGAAATGAGGCAGCTGGTAACATACAGAGGGCTTATTGGTTTGTGTTGGTCTGGTCATCATTCAGTGCGTCCTCTGAAGGCCCCCAGCCTTTCTTTGTTTCTACTAAAAAGGGTGTTGATTAATATTTTTAAAGAAGTAATAGCAGGAGATTTCTTTTGTATTCATGAGTCAGTCATTGGAACTCACGGGATCTTACTCGAGCCAGATTATAAGATAAATATACTAGTTCAATATTTACAGCACTCAAAATGTAAACAACGTCTCCGTCATAAACATCTGAATAGCAGAAGTCTCAAAAGCAAATCGAAACTCAAACATCATATCTGCTGAAAGTGCTGGCTGTCATCATAAGCGTTATCGTTGCATATATTGGGGCGTTTCATCTGATCTGTTGTCAAGAGACCATCGTGACCGAATTGTTATCTCCGAGGTTGCCAACTCGCTGATCTCGGCCATGTTTGTTATATGTACTCCGTTTTGATTGTCGGGGTCAAATATATGAGACCATCCGGCCTCGTAGGACTAAGTGGTTTGAGTGCTGCATACATCACGGCGTTTGAATCGGTGTTATTAGCTACGGTTCAAAGGAACTAATGCGCATTTGAAAGGTTCTGATTTTCTGCTCTGTATTACTGTAGTCATAATGCAAATGTCAGCGGCTGTTCTAGAAGGAATTACAGCGAATCTGTGGTATTTCCTTATATTCTTCAAAGCAAATACAACAGAGTATTTTTTAACCCACGTGATCCAATTCCTAAGATCCATGCCGAAAACAGTGACGTCATTTCGTTTCCGTGTAAAAACAAAATCTTCGATCTAATAGACAGACATCTCTAATGCGACAGAAAAGAGACTTTCAAATGGAATTTGGAAGCAAACGAAAAACAAATTCGATTTTCCACAATCAGAGAACGCTTCCATTTACTGTCACCCTCAACCTTAACTTAGGTAGTGTGTAATTAAAGTAGGAAAATAAAAAAATGGAAATAAACGAAAAAAAAAAACAAACGTTTTTTGTGTAAACCTTCCTCGTTGGGGTTCTGCTCTCTCCTGGCCTCTTTATTTACTCTCTCCATACGAACAAAAAAAAAACTGAATATTAATTGTAAAAGGTATAATTTGGGCGGTTTCGTACAGCTCTCTTTCAAACCACACGTAAAAATTAGGTAGGAAAAAAACAATCCTCTCCGCCTCCTTCCTCTCTTAAGTGAGTGTGTGTTTGTTTGTTTGTGTGTGTATATTAAATGGTTGGTTTCTAGTGTTTCATGTTTCCATTTTTTTTTCTGTGAAAGATAATTTACTCCTTGCTCTGCTTCCTCTTCCTTATTTTTTTGATTTCATCAAACTTCTTTTTTTCTGTGAATCATTCGTTCAATTATTATTTATAATCATTTTCTTGTTATCATCAAAGTGTATATTATAACTTGAATCGTGGTTTGCTTGCGTGAAGGGTGGCAGCAGCAGCGGCGGCGGCGACGGCAGCACTAGTCCCTCCTCCTCCCCCGCCAGCGGATCCGGTCGAACCGGGATTACTGTTGGATCCACCGACGACGGCGGTGTAATGCCCGAGATGGGCCCCGATTGGGGACGAGGCGCTGTTGTAGTAAGAGTTCTTATGATGTTGTTGCTGTTGTTGTTGTTGTTGTTGCAGCAGATAAGCAGCATTTTGTTGCGGCGGCGTCATTTTCAGCGCATTCTCGACGGAATAGGTTGGGAACTGCTGATGATGATGATGGTGATGACCGGTTGATTGGGCATGGGACTGCTGAAGATGGTTGCTTTGGAACGGATTCAGACCACCAAATAGGTGCTGCTGTTGTTGTTGTTGCTGCTGCTTTTGCTGGTCTTGCGGGGGAGGCATTGGCGGCGGCAAGCGATAGTAGGCCATGGCCGCACCGTTGTTATTATTAGTGTTGTTGTTGTTGCTATGGTTATTATTGATGTGGTTCAAACTGTTGCTGTGGTTCAAAACGTTGCTGCTGCCGACAGTGTTGTTGTTGTTGTTAATATTGTTGCTGCTGCTGCTGCTGACGCACCACGACGACGCATAACCCGACTTCTAATCGCGACCCTTGTTCTCTGTGCAGTCGCGACTCAAGTGTCCAATCTTGCCGCAGCTGTAGCAGCTCTTGTCCCCGGTGGGGCAATTCCGCGAGATGTGACCACTCTTGTTGCAGTTGTAGCACGACACGTTCATGTCCCGGTCGCTCTTCTCCGGGCAGTTGCGCGCCAGATGGCCGCTCTGGTTGCAGTTGTAGCAGCAAGAGTCATCCGGTGAGAGACTACAGTCGCGGGCGATGTGGCCGCTTCCTGGAAATTGGGAGAAGATTGGATAGTACATGTCAAATATTGAAGCAAGAGCATGGTCGCAGAAAAGAAAATGTAATGTTTACAAACTCGAGAATCACAATGCAAAGCTGAAACATCTCTAAACGCACGATGTAAGATCTTTTTCAAAATATTTCACATATTCATTATGCCAAATGTGCCTTATGTCAAATGCCCTTTATGTCAACGTCACGTTGCAGGTCAATGTGAAGAAAGGGAAAGAAGTGATGATTGCAATCATTTGTGTCTGTGAGGACCACCCTAACAACTCTGATCTGCAAAAATACGGTAGCGAACGTTCAAGCAGCCTGGTCTTTGTTCTGTCGATTTCTGTATCACCGGCTACAGCTAGATCCAACGCAGATCACTTTCGCTTTCGATCATGCCTGTGGTGACGTCATCGATGCAGATAGAAGACAGTCGAAGAATGATCATGTGCGATGATACGGAGCGGGAGAATTTTGGTTTCGGGTTTTCAGGTAGTAGTTTATATTCACCATGGACTGTTTATAGGTGATTTGGCTGGTTAGATGAGAATTTTAAATCAGTGAGAAGTAACCCTCGGTCGAAGACGGTCCTGCGTGACCCTGTTATTAGTTTAAGAATTTGTGTTAGAATTACGTAAATAAATGTAGAGTATAGAGTTGTGTTTGTATTAAAATGTTAGTTTCAATGAAGTGTCGTGCGTTGTGATTTGCGTGGAAGAAACCTATCGTGAAGCAGCCACCAATTGCCCATCGAGTCACCCAACAATCAACCCTGAGCTATCCTCCGGTTCAGGTATCCTTCAATCCTACAATTTGTATCCACAGCAGACCGAATATACCTCTGAGTCTGCACGAATTCAATCGGATGTTGGAGGGATATGGTTGGCAGAGGGTTCACACATTGGTGCATGGATGCCAGGCGTAAGGTGCTAGTTTAGTGTGTTTGCGACGCAGTTCGCTTGATTGCGTAACTTGTAGGCGTTATCTGATAGATTGATACTGTGCTGTGAAAGTTGGAAGAAAGAGAAACGAATTTTTCAATTCGTTTCTGTTCTAGCAATGGCTATACTGTAGCCTGCGGCTTATTTTTCAAAAGTTGTTGAAACCTGGAATTCGTAAGCTCTTTTGGATTCAAATGACACAAAAAGAGAAACCTCTGAGTTTAAGCCAAAAATATTGAGATTTAGAGGTCGCGCAATCGCTTCAAAGTTGAATTTTCGAGTAATAAAAAGGTGTTTTCACTTCAAGTGCCATAACTTTCTAAATTTTCAACCGATTTTCAATCTTTTTTTTATGAATTTCTCACAAATTAAATTTCAAATAAACTCGTAGAACATCATTTTTTTCCAAAGTCACGCAAAATATGAGTTTTTGAAGATTTAATTATTTTTTTTTCTTCTTTTTACAAAAATTTTTATCTTTAGGGTCCTATAACTTTTTAACCGTTTGACCAATTTTATTTTTTTTAATTTTAGCTTGGTTTTGTAGATATTTTTGTTGCCTAAGAATGCTGTGAATAAACTGTACCTTTAAAAAATCGTTTTAAAATAGATAAATACCAAACACCGTTCAGAAACACGTATTTTATTGGAAAAATCAGAATTTTGGCAAAATTTTAATAGTTTTCATGCTTAGTTTCGGGCTCAAAGTGAAAAAAATATTCTACTTAATACTTGAGTTATATATGTACACTGAGGCAAAAATACTTAGGAATTTAATAAGTCGCAACTTATGAACGGACGATTTCTCTGTTTCATTACTCGCTTATTGATTTTATAGTTGTCGCGAACGCGCTCCATATCTACAACTTACGATTGACATAAGCGGCATGGTTGTGAAAAAGCCATAATTGAAATCTATGAAAATCTTTACAATGAGGGTATGGATTCCAGCTTGCCGCGTCTTGGACAAACAAGCATTACTCACAGATCAGTTTTCGGAGCTATCGCATGCTCAAAATCGAATTGATTTTATTTAAGTGCCCATGAATTCTCCGAAATCAACAACAACAATGCAATTATACGTAAGTAAAATGATCGATTCCTCTTAGTCGATGCTAGCGTTTTTCGTAAAAGTGACAAGAAGCAAGTTTGACTGCATTGTGTGGTAAAAACAAACCATGCAAACTTGCATTACTAAATGGAAGTACAATCGAATTCTCTCCTTGTCACTTTATTCCGGTCGATGAAGAGAAATCGATCATTTTACTTACGCGGTAATTCAAGCCACATGACATGAGTTGGAGCAGAATTATTTCATCAAAAAATCGACAATAATTTATGAATACGAATATCATTTTGCTTGCGATATGACATTCATAATTACCAATATTGATTTCTATAAGTTTCGGTAGTTGATTCCAATAAGAGCAAACATATGATAGTTATAGTTTTGATTCAATGCTATTTCTAAGCAAAACTTATGATTTTAATAAGTGGCTGGACATAAAATTTTTCGCCCTCTTAATCATAAGTGAAATTTATGACTTTCAACAGTAATCGTAGTGTCACCAAATCTTAAGGGGATCTTATGCTCTTCCTAAGTTTTTTTGCCTCAGTGTAGAAATGAGGGAGAAAGTATTTAGAAACATACAAAGTACCTAGGAGGAAAGCGACGGGTCAGGCATATACCAGGACCTTCTGCATACAAATCAGAAGCGATAGCCACTAGACTACCAAGCTCGTTCTCTAGAGGAATTTCTGAAAGAATCTCAGAAGGCAAGCCCTTGCAAAAAGGAGGGGTTGTGGAGGTTAAACCTCTTCCATTGCCAATATTCCATACACTAGACGCCCCTCTGCCCTAAAATAATGTTGACCCTTCATTGTACGGAAAAATTCCGAGAGAAATATCTGAAGGAATCTCTGAAAGAATTGCTAACGAAATGCCTGTTGAAATCCATAGAGGAATGCCATGAGATACTTGTGGAGGTATTTCTGGAAAAATCTTAGGGAAATCTCTGGAGAAAGTTCTCAAATTATTTCTTCTAGAAATTTCTATAACAGGTTGTATACTCATTAAACAAAATAAAATTCCTTGAGATTTCCAGGTTTTTGCAGGGGGAATTTTAAATGTTAAATTAGCCCGAGTTTTACAAAACGTCTATACTTCTCAAAAACTATACAGAAATATTTTCAAAACCTGAGTTAAAAATTTTAAGGAAAAATGCGCAAGATTTATTAATTATTATCCAAGAGATTCCACCAAATCGCTTAATTCGTTCAAGAACAAAACTCTTTCGAATATAATGCAAAAGTCGGTTGAGTAATATTTCTAAACTTTTCCCAAAGTTCTGTTGGGTTAATTGCAAGAAATTGCTTTGATATTTCCACCAACAATGACTTCCAAATAGTCTAAAAAATCAGAAAAAAAAAACATTCCAGAATTCAATCAGTAATTTTACAGACTTTGATTGTTAAATTCCATACACAGTTTTGAATTTGAACTTGGATGTTTGGACACTGTGCTAATGGTGTAGATTTCGAAATTCTACCCATGATTCTGCCGTGTGCAGCATAGTTGTCCCATGTTCTATGGGATTTCCTATTAACATGGGACAACTATGCTGCACACGGCAGGATTCTTCCTTCAAATCTTTCCAGAATTCCTCCTTTAAATTAATTTCCAGTCTCTCGCAGAGTTTTTCCTTGAAATTATCAAAGATCTTTCTTTTTCCCGTTTTCCCAAGTTTATTCTGAGGTTTTTACGAATTCGCTTCCATAAATAGCTCCTTCCGAAATGTTTCACAATGTCGCTGGAATCCTCGCGAGATCTCTCCAAAAAATTTCCAGAAATTTCTCTTAGTGGTTTCGGGATAGTTATCCAACAGTATTTCTCGGAATTTTTGCAGATATTTCTCGTGAATTTCCTTGCCGGATTTCGCACGTAATTTCTCCCGGGGTTACTTTTGGAGGTTTTCAAAGTTCCTTCTTAAATTTCCTTATTATTTCCTCCTGGGATTCCTCCTTGGGAATCCTGCAAAAACTCTTGGAGCAATTTTTAAAGAAATCCCAAAGAGGAGCATCCAGAATCTTGTGATAATTTCTGGTAGAGATTCCGGGAAGAGCTCTGGGAATAATCCCGATAAACCTAAGAAAATAATGTCAGGTGGCTCACTGCAAGAAATTTAATAATGAACTACAACTATACAAGGAATTGCCCGTGTAGCTGCCGGCTTAGAATAGCACTACGGACCACCTGTTCTGGGCGTAAAAGTCCACCAAACAGGTAACCCCAATCCAAGGTGTCAGGCGACCCATGCTGAGGGATGAATGGTTGAGGGGGTTTAAAAGATGCTCGATCTTTAACGGAGCCCGTAGCGTGGGTAGATCGCCTAACACATAATTACAATAAAGCTAGTTTAAATTGTTCAAGCTCCGTTTCATTCTTTCGCCCATCTGAAGAAAACCTTTTAAAAATCGATACTTTATTGTCCCTCAATGGCAATTGAGTAATGCGACATGCACTACACTAAGGATACGGGTAATGTCACTAGGTATAGATCTAAAAACTGGTCGCAGTGACAAACCCAAACAGGAAAAAAAAAACATCTTAGGAGAAAGTTCAGTATAAATTCTGAAAAACTCTGAGAGACATCTCTAGGACCAAAACTGGAAGGAATCTTTCTCTTAAAAGCTCCGAGAGAAATCTCGAAAGAAATCCCGCGAGAACCTTTGGGAAATATACCAGCTGAAATTTCTGTAGAAACCCAAGGAGAAACTCTAGAAGAAAACCATCGGATTTTTTTTTAAGAAATCACAGGAGAGACTTCGGAAGAAATCATGGAAGGAATTCCTGCAGGAAAATTAGTGAAAAACTGCGTAAAACCGTTGGAAGATCTTTAGTAGAAATCCCAGGAATAACTCCTTCAAGAGGAATCCCGAGAGCAACTCGTAACAAAAAATCCGCGACATCATCTGTGGTATATCCTGCGAGAAACTCTTGTGGAGATCTCGGGTTAAATCCACGATAACTCTCTAGAATCTCTAGAAAAATTCTGTACGATCCCCGTAAAAATTCCAGAAGAAATGAAACGCAAAAAAAAATCCAGAAACAAACCCTAACAGAATTTCTGGAAAAATCGTTGTAGCCGGTTTTCTAGATAGATACACTAACAGTAATCGAAAACTTTTTTCATCGATGTAAAATTTCCCTGAGTACAGGGTGGCCACTCAGAGCGGGAAATAAAATTCCCGAGTTTTTCCCGGTTTTCCCGATAGGCTTTTGAAATTTTTCCCGATTCTAAAATAGAATGATTTACAGTGAAAATTAAACGTAACTTACTAAGAAAAATTTAAGAGAATTAATATTGAATATTTTCAAATCCTTGGATTTAACATAGTATTCATATGAACTTGAAAATAAGTTATGTGTAGTTTGTCTCGTATCTGTAACATTCCTCCAATGATGGGCATTGAAATTACGACATCTTCATTAAACATTCCTTAAATTCATAGATGACCAACTAGTACAAATTGCAGTTGTTTAAGCAAATAAAAATAAAAAAGATAATCCTGAGGGGGTCGAAATTCTCAGTATGATTATAGGATTTACGAACTTCTTATTAGTGGATTTCTTAGTAATATTCCAAAACTCTTCTGAAAAATTCTTGGTAAGTTTGTTTGGGAAACGAATAGGCAATAACAGAATGCCCAGAAAAAAACATTCTGGATGAACTTCTGGTGGAATATCTGGAAAGAATACTCGTGAAAGAATTTTGGAAACGATTTCTTGGAAAATCTTTCGTGTAGTATTTTTGATGGTCATTTTCAAGATATTTTAATAGAAAACCAGTGGCGTTATGGTACCGTAAATGGCTACTGCAGAAAGTCAGGCAGGTTTCTCTCCTCTCTCTCTCTTAGATTTTGTCTGATACTCGTCTAACATTCAGTTATTTCATCCAGCGATTGCAATATGAAGGTCTCAGAGATTTAATTTCTGATCACATTGTTAGATATGTCAAGAATTTCTCCAGGAATTCCTGAAAGAGTAGTTTTTGAGAAAGTATTTCCCCCAAAATGTAGAGGCAGATTCATTATTTGGGAATTATTTATTTCCATAAATCATACAACTATATTGCTCCGGATGCTTTTGAATACTCACTGGAACTCCCGCGAGAATTTCAATTGGTAGTTTAACTAGAAACTACGAATACTCAAAATTTTCGAGAATTTGCTGAACCATGAGTTTTACCAGGGACTTCTGCTAAAGCTTCACCAAAACGGGATTTTCCCGATACTTTACACCGGTTTTCTTCGAACATTTTTATTCACAAGTTCAATAAATGAGTGCATCCAAGAACTTCATGAAAAACAACAGAAATCTTTCAAACAAAATATAAGAAATACTTTTATGAACTACAATAGGCGTGCTTTGAGGAATTCCATCAGATATGTACTAAAAATCCCTTCAAATATTCTTTCAATTGTTTTTCACTAACTATTTTCAAATTGTAAGAATGTTTTCACCAGCATTACTCATCCAGAATTTCCTAATTTTTAATTTTAATTTATTCTTGGGGCAATTCATTCATTCACTCAAAATTTTATTAGCATCCTATCCAAATTTCTCAAAGACTTTTCGCTCAAAGGGCAAAGGCTATTCTCCTAGAGATTGTACAAGAAAATGTGTTTAGAAAGAAGTTATAATTTTTGTTATGTTTTATAAAACTTTTATTAGGACGCTTGATGTTTTCAGGAACATGTATATCCTAAAATGCATAAGTGACATATGAATTTATAAATATTTGAATGTGTCTCAACCAGTCTTTTCACCAGAATGTTCTTCAGAATATTTTTGAAATTGTTCAAATTGTGATGTTAGGCAACATCATTATGATTAACTAATGGTTTTTACGCCAGTTCACCCACTATGTTATAAAGTTCTACAGTTGTTGACTGCATTTCTCACAGATTCTCGTACTTATGCTTCTGGAGACTGTACAAATTTTATAATCTTGGAAATTCCCGGTGGCTAGCAACAATTCCCGAGGTTTTCCCGACTTTTTCCCGGTGGTTTCGAATTCCCGAGCTTTTCCCGGTTTTCCCGAAATTCCCGACAGGGTGGCCACCCTGTGAGTATTCACGATATTTACTGAGTATTTTAGGTTTTTCCATGTTAAATAAAATTCCCTGAGGATTCTCGGTTATTCCAGGTAGTAGACACCCTATAGAAAGATTGCTCCATGGATTTTAGCAGGAATCTTTCTGTAGATTCTTCCAGGGATTTATGCAGAGTTTTATTCAGAAATTTCTCCAAGTATTCCTTGAAGAATTCCTCCAAGAATTTCACTTTGTATTGCTCCAGGAATATGGTGGAACTCCTGCTAAGATTACTTCAGCAATTTCTGATGATACTTCTCCAAGAATTTCCGCTGGGATTTCTCATCTTAAGCAATCCCTGTTTGGGTTACTCCAGTAATTTCGCCTGACATTTATCCAGGTTTTTTTTCTGGAAGTACCTCCAGAAGTTGTTCTACGAAGTTTCCGAGGTTTCCCTCCATAGATTCCTCCAAGAATCTATTTCTAATTAATTAGGGTTTGCTCCAGGGGTTGCTTCTAAGGTTTCTCCGAAAAAAATCTAGGAATTCTTCCAAAAATGTTCCATTAGTTTCTATTGGAATTCATCCAGGAATAGAAAGTTGGAACCACATTTGAGGGTTGTCCGACATTTCGCGGTAAACCATTTCGCGGTCAACCAATTCGCGGTGGACCATTTCGCGGTTTGAACCATTTCGCGGTTTTCTGTTTCGCGGTCTATACTTTTTCGAGGTTTACCCTTTCGCGGTTTACCATTTGGCGGTATACCGTTTCGCGGTATTAATCGGTTCCTAATTTTAGTTTATCTCTTAAGCACATTCACACATTGTGAGCAAGTCTTTCAAGATACGCACGCACGCCAACGCGTACACATGCATACATACAATTATTAAATAAAATGGTAGATTATTGTATTTAAATATTACAAATTTGGCTGCTTTGATATTTAAAGAATATTCTTTGATTGGGAAAAATGCAAAATCATTTGTTGTATAATAGGGTCTGGGACCATTTGGGTAGGGTGGCCTATTTTGGGCACTTGCTGCTATAATTCAGTCAATGTTGAACCAATTGACTTGAATTTTCGAAATTAAGTCAATTGGTTTCAAATTGACTGAGTTATAACAGCAAGTGCCCAAAATAGCCCCCCTGCCCAAATGGTCCCAGGCCCTACATAGCCAGGTCGCAATTTTTGCATCGAAGAAAATTTTCACAAATAGTAAATTCCTCCTTCCTTCTTTTTACATAGGCTGTTCTTTCGAGTTATCATTTAAAATAGTTTTCGGCATCAACCAATGCCAATGTTTTCATCTAATAATTGCCCTTCTTTTAAACATAGGCTGTTCTTTCTAGTTACACTGTAAGGATAGTTGTTGGCATTCAACTAGTAATATCATCATAGGATATGTTCCCTTCTTTTATTAATACATATGTCGTTCTTTTGAGTTTATTGTTAAGCTGCTAACTTTTTTATCGAATATTTTCCCTTCTTTTAAACATTTCTGGTTTAGACTGATACAAGACAAGATAGGGTCTGGGACCATTTGGGCAGGAGCACCTATTTTGGGCATTTGCTGGTGTAGCTCAGTCAATTTTCAGCCAATTGACTTAATTTTTGGAACATGTTCAGATACGCACAGTATCTAGCCATGTACAAAATTTCATATCAATTGGTTTGAATTTGACTGAGTTATAACAGCAAGTGCCCAAAATAGGTGCTCCTGCCCAAATGGTCCCAGACCCTAATTCGCATTACGAAAAGATCCTGGGCCGACCGGGAATCGAACCCCGTACCCTCAGTATGGTCTTGTTGAATACCCGCGCGTTAACGATTTCGGCTATATGGGCCAGCATAGACGCACGCACAAATGTACTTACCATTAACTAAGAGTTCACCCTTCTTATTTTCATGAACTGTTCTTTCAAGTTAGAGTTCGAGACAGGCCGAAACACGTGAGGCTGAAATCACAAATGTTTGGATACATAAGGCTGAATCTCGAAAATATGAAAAGCCTGTAGTTGAAAATTGAAATAGTGATACGGCTAGTTTTCAATTGGTGTCGTTAATACAAAAGCAGTCGCTTACAAAACCGCTCTTGCAGTACTATGCTCATAAGCATAATATCATTTGATTTTTATACGCAGTATACAGTGGTTCCCAGGTGACACGTAGTCGTGATAGTATGTCTCAAAAGAATAGACTATGCTAAAAAGAATGAAAAATCTCTTATGAGAATATTTTCAACGACGTATGCATTCTAGAATGTTCAACATAATCTATCTTCAGCCTTTTGTTATTGCAACCTTAAGTAATGCTTACATTGTTGCAGCCTTATGTGCATTCAGCACTTCGAGAGTCAGCCTTAAGCTATCAGTACACACTTTGCCAAGTGTGCTGATTTTTCCACACGCATAAAGCAGCACTCAAATATCCACTTTATATTTTAAGTGTTAAGTCGATGTTGAAACTGATGTTTGCCTGTTAATTAATGTTTCCGTTCTTTCGCATACATGCACAAATGCACAAACAAATTCGGGTCGCTCATAAACCACTTAGACATTTTGGAAGAGGGAGGTCTGGTCAAAGTCCACGCTCCATACAATTTTCGAAATTTTATATGGTCAAAAGATGACAAGAGAGAGAAGGGGGATCTGAGTTGTTCAAATTTTGGTTTTCGTGGTTTATAAACGACCCCTTACACACAATGATCGAATAGTTCACCCTTCTTAGTTCCATTAGCAGTTTTTTTTCGAATTGGTACAAACCGCGAAATGGCTGACCGCGAAACGGTGCAGACCGCAAAGTGGTCCACCGCGAAACGGTATAGACCGCGAAACGGCATACCGCGAAATGGTATCATCCGCGAAATGTCATACCGCGAAATGGCACACCGCGAAATAGGTTACCGCGAAGTGGTTTACCGCGAAATGTTATACAATCCATTTGAGCTAAAATTATTTTCCTTCCTTCAAATCCCTGCTTACACTTCTCGCCAAAGTCTACGCTTTATACAAATTTCAATTTTTTTGTATGGACAAAAGTCTACGAGGGGGAGAGGGGGGGTCTGAAATGGCCAAAATTTGGTCTACGTGGTTTATGAACAGCCCCTTTTCACAACGGCGTGCGTCCTGAAGGGTTAACCAAGGGTACGAACGCCCTTTGCTGCATCAGTTCAATGTGGGAAAATATCGCTAGCCAATCGAAATTATTGAATATATAGATACTTGCGCACAACCTAGGGGACTTTTCAAACCCCCCCCCCCCCCCGCGCCCCGCGTGGTCATTAGCCCATACAAAATTTTTTATTTGTCCATACAAAATGGTCATTGGCCAAACCCCCCCCCCTCCCCATGACCACGTGGTTTATGGACACCCCCCTACCAGTGTCTAGCGTGTCTAGTCACTAGACAAATAAACGTGAAAGTTTGACCACATTCATTGTAAACGATCAATAATCCAATACAATACATCCACTATCCCTTAAATATAACTCCAACTATAGGAGCGAACCTGGTGTGGTGGTTAGAACACTCGACTATCACGCCGAGGACCTGGGATCGAATCCCACTCCCGACATACTCACAAAATGTGGGTTCTACCTTCGGAAGGGAAGTAAAACGTGGTTCCCGAGCTGAACTAGCCTAGGGTTAAAAATCTCGTTAATACAGACAAAAAAAAAAACTCCAACTATCATTCTCAAAATACGAAAGTCATATTTATTCATCATCTACCTAGGAACACTGATATGCGTGCATTTTTTATTTTGAATAAATCTTACATTTATTTCCAAAACTTTAAAGCGTATTATGCGTATTATAATGTGATTATTCTCAGTTGTTTTAATTCACATTTGTAAGGTTCTCGTACTGAATGCATGGCTTTTATATGGCCCAAAGTCACCCCCGGTTGTGCTACTTTTCCCCGAATATCGGTTCTCCGAATGTCGTTTCCCCGAATGCCGTTTCCCCGAATAACCCTTTTCCCCGAATGCCGTTTGCCCGAATAAGTACGTTTCCCCGAAAAAAATGATGTACTGTCAAAAAATGATTAGATGCTAAATTGCTATTGGATATTTTTTAAACCTAGGCCGCTTTTATTAGTTTTATTTCTAAAGTATTTGTCAGCATTACAGCTAACACTTAATCATAGGAAACTTCTTTCCTACAAGGATGGTTGTTCTTTCGAGTTCTTTGGGAACTGTTAACATTATAGTTAATATTGATTCACTAAAAATGTTCCTTAAATTTTTGTTAACGTCGCAGCTAATATAGCATCACTAGTAATTTTCCCTTCTTTCAAGTTTCAATTAACATAGCAGTTAATATAGTTTCACTAGAAATTTTCCCTTCTTTTAAAAATGCAGTTTTAATGCTAACAAGTTTTTGTTAACATCACAACTAATATAGTTCCCCTAGAAATTTTTCCTTCTTTCATAGAAGGCGGTTCTTTCAGGTTTTAGTGCTAACAAGTTTTTGTTAACATGGCAGCTAATATAATTTTCCTAGAAATTTTCCCTTCTTTCAAAGAAGGTGCTTCTTCCAAGTGTAAATGCTAACAAGTTTTTGTTAACATGGCAATTAATATAGTTTTTGAAATAACTAGTACTGACAAAGTTTCCGTTGAAGTTGTTGTATTTAGTTAAATCGCAGTTAAATCATGTATGTATACATACATATTTTCAAAGAATATATAAAAACTAGTGAATTAAAACTACTTCTTACGCATTTCGGGGAAACGGGAATTCGGGGAAACAGAGACGAAGCAGTCCCAGGCTGAAAGTCTCTATAATAAAGACAAAAAAAAAAAATCGGGGAAACGGCATTCGGAGAAAAGGGACATTCGGGGAAACGGCGTTCGGGGAAACGACATTCGGGGAAAAGTAGCACAATCGTCACCCCCAACATAAATTATTTGTACTACAGCTATAAAAATAAGTTTTCCAGGCAAAATAGCATACGAAACTAAGAAACTTATCGAAATAACTGCTAAATACACCTAGAAGGCGAGATGGACCAACCCTGGTCTTAGCCGTATCATCACCAGCAAAAAAAAAAAAAAAAATACACCTAGAAAACAGCTATTCATTATATGTGCGGTGTTCAGATGTTTTCTATTATGCATTCTAAAACAACGATATTGTACAGTACGCCTAACTGAATAGAAAATTAAGGCTCAAGCATCCGTCATTATTTTTCGGAAAATAAAAAGCAGTTTTCTCGCTGCAAATCAAAACAAGCATCATGAAAATATATTCACAGCATTATATTCCTCATGTGGAGTACAGTGAATATATTTTCATAGCAAAAACTTTTGTTTTGAAAGATAAAACTGCCTTCAAATGTTTGATGATGACGATGATTTCAATGACGAAAAGTTCAACGTTAACAAAACGTGACTTTTTTTCTACACCGGATGATCAACGCAAGTTATATTTACCATATACTATCCACTTTTTGATAATCACTTTAATAAATGTTAGCATTTTGAGCGAAACATCTTACTTGATTTTTGGCCCAAAGTTACCCCCCCAGGCCCAATGTCACCCCGACTGGCGGTACATTAGAAACTATTTTCAAAAATAAATCATTCTAATTAAATTCGCAACTACACTAAGAAATTTGACTGGGAATATGTGGAGGATTCTGTAACATGTGTATAACCATGCTGACCCATTCGATTCAGAAACTTTCTGTAACGAATATATCCTCCTCGACTTCCTTGAGCGTATCCTTGTGCTTGCCACACAATAATGTACGAATGTAAAATGATCAATCAGTGATTGAACCAAGCCTTCCCAACCTGAACGGAAATCGAATGCGTTGTCTTCAGATTAGCGATCCATAGCCTTATCAACTGAGCTAATTGTAGATCTACAGACATCCTCAAGTGTGTTCGATTATTAATTTTGTATTGCGACCTATTCATCTCTAGCAGCTAAGTTAAAAAGTCAGGCCGAGTTCCAGTAGAGACGTAAATAGAACAACTAGACGCATAATCGAAATAATAGTCATAATCATGCCCTAACCCGCAGATGTGTTTGTTTTAGTATAAATTAATCTCAATGTCAAGTTCAAATCTGACACTGGCATCACTAGCGACGACGATTGAGAGACGTCAAATACACGAACGGCACGAAAGTGTTTCATCAACGGCATGCAAACCCAACTAGAGTGGAATGTTTCCTGCTGCCCACTGACTGACATCGTTCTCTTTTCATCGTTCAGCGGTTTCCTATACCGGTTTCCCTTTCGCGCTTACACATACTCATACGAAGATTCCCGCTACATCCAAGCGCAAGCGGCATTGGTGATGCGGCGAATATTGATTGAATGTGATAATCGCAATTCGTCGTAAAAACGACCCCGGAAGCAAAAAACCCGGGATTATGTTCCTGAGGAGATGATGGGGTAATTCCGAGCGATAAACCAAAGTAATCGCTAGAGTCTGGGCTAACAGGCGAAGGAACACGCGAGTTCGGAAATGTCGCGCGTGAGAACTCCCGGCACAAAGAAGGGGGAACTTACCGTTACAGCGGTAGCACCGGTCCAGATCCTCCTTGCAGTCACGTGCAAAGTGTCCCATTTGGTTGCATTTGTAGCACTTCTCACGACGGCCGCCACCACCGCCGAACTGTCTGTCGCGGGGTCCTCCCGGGCGGCCACCGCCTCCGCCAACGTTCTGGCAATCGCGGGCATAATGGCCCGGCCGGTCACACTTGAAGCACGTATTTCCAGACATTCTGAGACTGATGGATGGATGTTCCTCTGCTTTTACTTCACTCTGGTTTAGATCCTTTCCTGCCACAATCTCCTGCTCCGCTCTCCTCTACACCACACCACTCTCTGCAGGGGGGAAATAAAGTGATTATCATTCAGCTGAATTTTTTCACCACCGATTTTGCACACATTTTTTCGAGCTTTGCGGCTATTCCGGAGCACGACGCACAAAATCAAAATGTCGATTTTCCACACTGCCCACACGGAGCGCACCGCTTTTTTCGAGTCGGATTTTCGCCCGCAAATCGGTCAGTTTTCACCGGGAAAATAGGCACCGATCGATGCCCGGACACTAAACTAACCGATTTTCG
Organism: Aedes albopictus; assembly: GCF_035046485.1. Taxonomy (NCBI): domain Eukaryota; kingdom Metazoa; phylum Arthropoda; class Insecta; order Diptera; family Culicidae; genus Aedes; species Aedes albopictus. The sequence continues at coordinate 127,217,883 of NC_085137.1, read as the reverse complement.
AAAAATATATCGGAAATAACACGGATTTTTACCTTTTTACCAACCGCAAAAACCGTCCGCGGGCGCACACTCAAGAGAGCACTTCTTTTCTCACTCACGGTACGATCGAGTCTTATTTTTTTTTCTTCCCGGCCGTCTTCAAGCGCGACGTCGGCGTTCCAGTGTTGCCGGAAAAGCTGCCGCGGTGAGGAAAGTGAGAAAGTCGGTTTTTATCAAGGTTTTTATCCTGTAGACATGTTTTCTTACAAGTATTTTCATAGGATTTCACATGCAATACTATTTCTACAATAACATACCAAATTATTCAACTTCTGAAGAGCTCTCACAGCAAATTCAAATAATTTTTGCCCAATGCAAACATTATTCCCTTTCTTCCACCCGGCAACACGGTCCCATTCATGAATGACGACGAAGTCGCGTTTTTCGCAACTTCGCAACCCATGCCGGCGTCCTTGTCGCTCGGATCGTTTGTTTTCTGCCTCTGCCGGCGTGCGGCCGAGCGAGAGGACAACACCGCGCGAAATCATTTGCAAAACAAATGAAGTGCACCGGTCGGTAGACCGGTTCTGACAGATGTTGTTTCCGGTTGCAGCTGTCAGTGCGGTTCAGTTTCCCGTGTGTTCCTACCGGTCTTTCGAGTTTCAGGTTTGGGAAGATTCAAATATTACGTCCATCATTTTTTGGGATTTCTAGACCCCCCCTCCCCCCTCTGTCACGCTATTTTCCTATACCTAATACACGTACTGTCACACTTTTCTAGACCCCCCCCCCTCCCCCAAATGTTGGACGTAATTTTTGAACGTTCCCTTTCACGCGGACCTGCTAGGACCACAGTAAACCACAGTAAATGGTCTTTTCCAGGATCAGCGAAAATGATTCCTCAAGAGTTATGATTCGGACACTGAACGGCGGCTTGCAGTGAAAATTACTATTCTGAGGGTCAATTTAAATACACAACGCCACTAAATTTGTGCAGACTGAGTTTCGTTTCAATTCAACAGAATTATGTTTTCAATTTTACCATGGACTCGATTTTCAATTAAAAAAAAATTCTGTTGGCAACCGGATTCGAACCAAGAACCTTGACATCACCAGGCTCGCACGCTACCACTCGGCTATCGAACCGGTTGATGTGAGAAGAAACAAAACGCACACAAGAAGCGTTGGTGGGTCGATGATCATGTTTTGCCATGGTAAATTTGAAAACTTTTTTATGCTTGTCATTACTGCAAGCCGCCTTTCAGTGGATGATTAAAAGCGACAGACTGAAAGCTTGGTAGTTCAGCAATAGTGAAGTCGGCCACTGTTCTTCCCGGATGAAAACAACGTATAGTCCATTTAACGAGCCGATTTTATGAATGAATTTTGACAGAAGGTAGCGTCCAATAACCCGTGAAAACCAATATCATCATCAACATTGTTGTCACTTCGTAAAATGGCTCATTGTCGAAAGAGTTTCACGTTAAACTTTAGTTGAAAAGATCTATCCAACGCCGTTCAATTATCTAATAATTTTATCCGCTCGATGAAAATTCTCTCGTAGAACAGTAATTTGACCATTTCTCTTCAAAACCAAATAACTCTTGAACTAGTCAGCATCTTTCCAAGTAACCGAACCAGCTGAATAACAGCTTCTTGAGTTAAAGTTAGCTTAAGAGTGATTTGTTTTACTCTTATACAGCAAAAATGTTTGTTGGGTTATGAATGCGTTCAGCGAAAGCGATCACACAACAACTCTACTCAACACATCAGTCCACCATTTGTATTATCATAACAACAAACATTGTATTATGGAAATATAAAAGTCGGAATCTCGTTCCAGTCTTTGTCCTACGTCAACATTGCGGTTATGTCTCAGACATTACCCACTCCTAGTTTTTTTCGTTGTGATTGACTCGTTAACTTGCCGAAAAGAATTTAAATAAAAATTTCTAATTATTGTTTTAGCCAGTTTCAAAAACTACGCTTGACTTGCGCACAGTCATTAACCATCATCAATCGGATGATGATTGAAAACGTAAACATCAGAGCGCGGAGTTCTGTCGTTTGACTACCCTGATAAAAAGTATCATAAAAATACGATAAATTTTATTGTTACAACACCATTTTTTCGAAAAATATTCACCATTAAACATATTGTAATTTACACAACACACTCACCATCACCCCTATTGTTCTATACCATTCGGCGAATTGTAAATGGCACTTTTACAATAAAAAATGGTGGTCGTTATGTATCTTAACCATAAAATTTTGAGAAAATTTTCATACACTTTTTCGCGAAAAACAATAGAATGTATTGTGTTTTTATGAGACATTTTTAGGGCAATTTTCAAAAGATAACAATATATCTTAATGTTTTTTCATTGTTCTTACAATACAAATACAATTAATTGAATGGCGTCAAATGAATCGTTGTTACAATAAAAATACAATAATATTTGTTGTTATTTGTCAGCAGTTTTCGCTTTTGAAAATCCATAGAATTTATATTTCCCGCTAACATTTATATCCAGCATTTACGAGCACTAACGTCCGCCAGAATGATATGCACATTTTATGATAAGAATCAAACACTCTGATGTATGTCTGGTATGTATTGCTTGGCAGCTGTTGATAAGATCTATCTTCAATCTTTTCAAATAACTGCCAAATATCACAAGTCAGACCTCAGGTCGTATGATCCATACCATAAATCGTTCACAATTCATGTGGCCATTAGTATCTGTAAATGCTGGAGAAAAATGTTACCGAGAAATATGAATTCTTTGGTTTTTCAAAGACGAAATCTGTTTACATAACAACAAATATTATTGCATGTTTATTTTAACATCGGTTCAATTGACCCCATTAAACTAATTGTATTTGTATTGTTATCAATGGCAGTTTATTATTTACTAGATTCCTTTAATTTATTGGAAAACATTAGAAAAATCATTGTTCATCTTTTTCTTGTCTTAACATTCTCACTTGGCTAAACCTGCTTTTCAGCTAGTTTTCTATAAGTACTTCCTCAGTTATTCATTGAGAGCTTCCTCTGCCAACACGGCTTGACGTCTGTCAGTTTTAGCGAATAACATTCGATAACCGAAACATCTACTGTACTCAAATTTAAAACGAAAACTATAAAAAATGTGTCAAGTGATTTTGTATTTGATTATACAAACATGATCCAAGCAACAATAATGAAAACATTAGAAAAATCATTGTTCATCTTTTTCTTGTCTTAACATCCTCACTTGGCTAAACCTGCTTTTCAGCTAGTTTTCTATAAGTACTTCCTCAGTTATTCATTGAGAGCTTCCTCTGCCAACACGGCTTGACGTCTGTCAGTTTTAGCGAATAACATTCGATAACCGAAACATCTACTGTACTCAAATTTAAAACGAAAACTATAAAAAATGTGTCAAGTGATTTTGTATTTGATTATACAAACATGATCCAAGCAACAATAATACTTATTGTTATTCATTTGTTACAAATTGTTTTTAAGTGTAATTGAGAAATAAACTCTTTTTTAATAAAAAGTCCATGAGAACTTTGCAGGCACTTTTGCAACTATTTAAAAACAACTTAAATTAATGTTTACTGATAGTAACTTTAAATTATTATAGAACTATTGAAAAACAATCGAATCAATCAGTCACTAATAAAGCTAATGTTCACTTATTGTACGAACTATATGGGCTTGATTTCTATTGTAAAAAGTAACAATATATCTACTATGTGTTTTATTGTGAACAATAAAACCAGTCATTTGTTAATAATATCTACCATGTAAAGAATGGTAATTTTTTATCCGGGTAGCCTCTTAAAATAGACTACACTGCGAATCCGGCATTACCCTTTAAGGAATAAAAAGTACCCTCTTTTTGCATGATATGAAGCTGTCAAAATAAAGGGTACCTGTCAAATTTTGAAAATGGGTAAATTTGGCCCTTTTTATAATTCCGACCGGGTACTCTTTAATGAGTGAAAATGTTGTTGAGCATTTTCAAGTGCATCCTGAGGAACATCCAGTCTGACTGATGATGTGATTTTGCAGATTTTTGCGGGTAAGTAAAACAAAATACTCAACTGCGTTGTTAAGTCGCCAACTAATAGTCTATTTTATGAGGCTAGTCAAACGACAGAACTCCGCGCTCTGATGTTTACGTTTTCAATCATCATCCGGCACGTTTTGCCGGATTCGCAGTGTACCAAAGGAATTTTGACAGCTGATTAGTATGGGAAGAAATGTCACTTTTCCTTGAGGAATAATTGAACGGAATATTTTTCCGCAAGGAAAAGTGACAGCTCCATTTGATTTGCCCGGCAGGCGTTACGAGCGTTACACAATTTTCATTTCTTTCCAGCTGCGGACCACTCAAGAAATTTTATCAGCGAAATCATTTCTTGACCGTTCCTTGGCCTATCTTTTTCCACAGTACTTACTTAGGTGCGTACTAAATACCCTTTATCCGTTACTAACCGTAGCTAATAGCGTGGTTCAAAAAATCGTTTTTGCTTCGATTCGTTACCAGATTCTATGCCTTCTCCCAAAAAATGAACGGATTTGGTTGAAAGTTGCGAGTCAATTGCGAGTGCACAACCCCTTCAAAGTTTGTATGGGAATTACTATGGAAAAAAGACGTTTTTCATTCTGTAACTTCCGACTAGCTCAAGAGAGGAGCCTTCCTGAGACTCCCTGAAACAACACCTCAGGGTCGGCATGCTTCTCGACCAGTTTTTCGCGGGCAGGGAATATTCGCACTGTCGTACAGAAGAAACTCACGTCACTTAACACTTTTACACATTTATTCCCGGACTTTCCCGGCCTCTTCTTCTTCTTACATTTTCCTCATTCCCACATTCTTATAGTCTAATCTAACCTGTTCTTTCACTTCTTCGGGGCCCCTTCTTCTACCTTCCACCACGCACCACACCAGATCCTAAACGATGGCGGCCTTACGTACTCGGTGCCTAGTAGCCTTCGGGGTAGCGATGGCGGCATTTCGTAGGCCCTTCTTCTTCTTCAAAAATGTTCTCTGATTCTCAATTCCACCCTCATATTTTGATTGGCATCCTAAAAGAAGTAACTGGTCAAAATTTCAGCCAAATCCATTGAAATTAAGAGGTGCATCAAATCAATTTTGTGTTTTTCGACTGTTTTTGTACTTCAAAAAATCATAACTACACTAAAACTTGTCAAATTCTTTTGGCAGAAATTGAAAGCTATACTTGTGTGCTACAACTTCTCCAAACAACGTTTGCCAATAAAATTGAAGGAAACATGTGTAATTATCAGATTTGTGATCAGAAAAACCTTAAAAAGTTGATTTTTTTTATAGATTTCGTTCTGGAACACCCTAATTTACGTAATAAGTTGGATTTTTCAAAACGGCATCATCTTCTCCAATGTTTTTTGGTTATTTGCTTCTTTGACACCAATGCTGTAAGAGTTGAGCAAAAATTACTAAAATTCGTGAAAGCCAAATGTGGCCTAAAAACTAGCTTTTCGGGTGCAATCACGCTTTGGCGTGCAAAAAGTGGCATCGCGTGAGCACTGATATGATAGCCAACACCTGTCATCACTCAACTTCTACAGAATTGGTGTCTGCTTCTGCTTCCAAAAAACATTGGAGAATATGATGCCATTTTAAAATATCAAACTTATTACGTATATTAGGGGGTTCCAGAGCAAAATCTACCAAAAAAATCAACTTTTTAAGGTTTTTCTGATCACAAATGTGATAATTACACATGTTTCCTTCAATTTCATTGGCACACGTTGTTCGGAGAAGCTGTAGCAAACAAGAATAGCTTTCAATTTCTGCCGAAAGAATTAAGTTTTGACAAGTTTTAGTGTAGTTATGATTTTTTGAAGTGCAAAAATAGTCGAAAAACACAAATATGATTTGATGCACCTCTTAATTTCAATGGATTTGGCTGAAATTTTGACCAGTTACTTCTTTTAGGATGCCAATCAAAATATGGGGGTGGACTTGAGAATCAGAGAACATTTTTGAAAAGGTGGACCACTGGTTAGCGACGGTTAACAACGGATAAATGCGGAATTCCCGGTTAGAATAGGAAGTGTCAATCCCCCTATCCACTTATCCGCGAGCGGTAATGGCGGCGGCGGGCATATCCAACCGGTTCGGATTTTGACGTTTGTTGGGGGAAAGTCAAAACTGTTAGAATATTTGGGCCAGCCTAATATATGTTGTGCGATGTTTATCACCATTGCCCTGCGCCGACCCTGCTAAATGTATGTATGTTGATTGTTATTGTTTGTACATATATTGTTAGGGTGCTATTACACTCTTTGCCCAGACGCCAAACATTTGATCACTTTTGACAGATAAATTTTGGCAGGTTGTTTGGCTCTGTTTGTCCCTATTCGTTTTTCGAGAGTGACAAATATTTTTGTTTACCAAGTATTGCTTTTTTTGCACCGTATTCGACCCCCTGCAGAAATTTTTTGTCACACCACAATATGTTCCCACCAGTTTAAGCATACATTGGTTCGTTTCGCTGCTAGGAATTTTAAGCGTCTGTTACACTTTTTGGGTGGTGCATGGAATAATCGGTTTGTTTACTTGCTATTTTCTTTGGTGTTTGACGTGTGAACAAATATTTCAGACGTTTGAAAATTTGCACGGTAATCTATAAAGCAAAGCAAGACGCAATACACCTTGGTCAAAATTTAACTGTCAAAAGTGGTCAAATATTTGGCATTGGTCAAAGAGTGTCATACTAGCTTTAGTTTAAATAAACCGACCGCCGCGACGAGCACACGTACTTTGTGTATGCTCCGTGTGTTTATCCGCCGTACGCAAACCGAAAGTTCCCCCGGTCGATAGTCGGTTCCACTGGACCGCTTTGTGGACCTCCGTGCTCAGTGAATATTTCCAACAGGTAATGGGCCCAGTGTGGTGAAGAACCGGAAAAGTGCTCGGAACAGTCGCGGATTGAGTGCGAAATTTGTCCCGCGATTCCTTCTGTGTGGTGCCGGTCGGTGGGAGAGCTAATTAATTTGGCTCGTTCGGTTGCAATCAGCTGCTGTGTGGAAGAACAGCTGTGACCGGGACAGTGTTGAAAAAGTGGTCGGCGGAAATATTTCCCGTTTGGTTGGAGCGGCGCCCAGAACGAGTTAGAAAGTGCCGGTGGCTCCTACACGCTAAGACCAGTTTACCTATTTTTCTAAAATATGGGTAAATTTTATTCAAATTTGCGTAAACTTTACGCAAATATGGGTAAATTAAACTCATATTTTGGAAAAGTGCACAACCGCATTTATAGGTAATATTAACCCATATTTGGGTTACAATTACTCATATTTGTGTCTACATTACCCATATTTGAGTTCTGTTTACCTATATTTAAGTATCATTTACGCATATTTGCGGTTGTGCACTTTTTGGAAAAAAGGTAAACTGATCTTAGCGTGTAGTGCACCATTTTGTCCCGCAGCCCTCGCCGCAGCCGATAAGAATACTTTGTGAGATTGTGCCATTTTGACCCGCGAATCGAACGAACTGTTGCCGTAGCCGTGGTGTTCGATTGTGTGACGGAGTCTGTGTGTACCGCCGTCGGGTACGTTCGCGTGTGTTGTTGGCTGTACCTTCGTGATTACAGTGTGCACCAACAGAAAACGAAGAAAATCGAAATGGCTGAAAAAGTTTTGATTTCCCGCTTGGATAATCGGAATTATCAAACGTGGAAGGTGAAGATTCAGATGCTGCTGATAACTTTCGATTTGTGGCATGCGGTTTCGGAAGAGAAACCAGTGCCGGTGACTGCGGCGTGGTCGAAAGAAGATCAGAAAGCAAAGGCCTTGATCATTCTAAACGTTGAAGACAATCAGTTGCCGCTGGTGAAAGACTTGAAGTCTGCGGCGGAAGTGTGGGAACGTTTGAAGAAGTACCACGAAAAGGCTACGGTGACGTCGCGAGTGTCGCTATTGAAGAAACTTTGTAGTTTCAACTATGAAGAAGGTGCGAACATGGAGGAGCACCTGTTCGCGATCGAAGAACTTTTTGATCGGCTATTGTGTGCGGGACAGAAACTCGAGAGTTCGCTGCAAGTGGCAATGGTGTACCGGAGTCTGCCGGAATCCTACAACGGACTCGTGACGGCCTTGGAGAGCCGTCCGGACGCCGACCAGTCGCTAGAATTTGTGAAGCAGCGGCTGATGGACGAGTACCACCGACGTGTGGAGAAGCGGCTAGAAACGTCCGAGGAGTGCCACGACCGGGCGCTGAACGTGCGAAACAGAAGAAATGGACGAGTGCGACAGCGTGTGTGTTACAACTGCCGGAAACCGGGCCACTTCCGGAGAGAGTGCCCAATGCTAAGTGAAAGTGGAAGAAAATATCCGGAAGTGAAGAAAGCTGCAGTGAGGAAGGATCCGGGATTTTGTTTCGGAGTCGGAGGTGACCGGAAACGGAACAGCTGGTATGTGGACAGTGGCTGCTCGAGCCACATGACCAGTGACCGCAATTTCTTCGTGAAGATCGACGAGAGCGTGAAGGTAAAAGTGAAGTTGGCGGACGGCTCCGTGATCAGGTCCACCGGTGTCGGAGAAGGATTCCTGAAATGCGTCGATGAAGAAGGAAGAACAAGTCAAGTCGCAGTGAAAGACGTGCTGTACATCCCGGAGCTGGACTGCGGACTGCTGTCGGTCCGAAAGCTGGTACAGAAAGGACTTAGTGTAAACTTCGTGAAATCCAGGTGCCAGATTGTGAATGCCAGCGGAAGAGTGGAAGCCGTCGCGGAGCTTAGTAGTGAGCTGTATGCCCTGAGAATAGCTGGAGGAGCGGAGAGCGGCAACCGCCGGAAGAATACAGCTGGGCAACGTGTTGAGGAGGAGTTCCAAGAAAAGTTTTATGACTGTTATGACGAGGGACTCCGATGCTAAGTGTTAAGAACTTTGTGATTCTTTGTGGTAATACTTGACGAAGCAGAAGTGTTCGGTGCAGGAGGAGGAACTTTGTGTAGGCTGTGTTGTCCAATGTGAACTTTGTGAAGACTTTGTGAAATTGTATCCTTTGTGAACGACCTTTGTGATTGTGATGACCAGCATCGAGGAGGAGTGTTAGAATATTTGGGCCAGCCTAATATATGTTGTGCGATGTTTATCATCATTGCCCTGCGCCGACCCTGCTAAATGTATGTATGTTGATTGTTATTGTTTGTACATATATTGTTAGTTTAAATAAACCGACCGCCGCGACGTGCACACGCATCTTTGTGTTGCTCCGTGTTCTCCGCCGTACGCGTCCGAAACATTCCCCCGGTAGTTTGTTGTCGGTCCCCTGGGTAGCTTTGTGGACAGTGTTGGCCCTCAGTGATATTAATCCAACAAAAACAATTCCATTCTCCTCCTCACCCCTTCACCCACCGTCAACATTCGAATCGGTTATTTGTGCCCGCCGCCGCCATTACCGCTCGCGGATAAGTGGATGCGTTCATCCTTCGCCGCCACTTTCGTTTTCTTGTACACTGCCCAAGATCAGGGGGAATGACACCAGGGGGAATGACACTTCCTTTGCTAAACGCAAAAATCCAGGGGGATTGACACTTGCTTTTCTAACCGAGAAATCGGCATTTATCCGTACCTAACCGTCGCTAACCGCTGCCAAGACCGCTGCTAAGGGGCTGTCCATTAATTACGTAAGGGATTTTTTGCCATTTTTCGGCACCGCCTCCCCCCCTTGTAAGATTTTTTGTATGAGAACCCAAAAATTTTTGTATGGCGCGTAAGATTTCTCAAACCCCCCCTCCCCCTATGAACCCTTACGTAATTAATGGACGGCCCCTAACCGAGCAGCAGATAGACGCGGTTAACGACGGTTAGCAACGGATAAATACGGATTTTTCCGGTTAGCAAAGGAAGTGTAATTCCCCCTGAGTTCAGGTAAGTGCTGGCCAAGGCCTTTCTAAGTGGCATTTCGGACTGCCGACTGAGATTTATAAGTACGCTTAACCGTTATGTGTCCGACAAACTTTTTGCTTTTTTCTACACAGTGCTTTTTAAATGGGCGCTGGGTACCCGGGTACCCTGTCGGCCACATAAGGGTTAAAGCACAGAGAACAGACATCCAGGCTAGAACAAATTTCATTCGGAAAGTTGTGTAAGGATTTGAATCTTTACTTGAGTAAGGTTGCAAACCAATACACGATGACAACACTAACGCCACCAAACACCATATTGCCACAGTCAGTGGTGAATTGAAACATTTCAAGTGGTGAATTAAATTAGTATGAGAAATTTATCGATTGCAGCGCCACGCTATTGCCACTTGTGTTGCCGATTTCAAATGGCCGTTAAATTTCTTACACAGTTTCGGAACTGGACTTGGATGTCTGTTCTCTGTGGTTAAAGATCTTAACGCCTTTATTTACGGAAGTTTTTAGGGGACGTAGAACACAAGGTAGAACATCTTTGGAAATCAGTTCGTCACGGAACAATAATGTAGTAGTACTTGACGATGAAAAAGCCACATCCAAAATGCGGAATTCATTAAAACAAAACATAACATCAAACACCTGAGGTAGCAAATAGTTTGATCCTCGAACTAAACAAACTAAACACTTTCTAACGATCAGGGACGAATGACCAAAAATGTGAAGTTAAAATGACATTTTCTGCACTGGTTCTCTGTGTTAGAATATCCGCCTGATTGAAAATTCTCCGTATCTCTCCGAGAGAGAGCCGTAGAGGAGAACGAGGTTAATCGGGTTTTGTGGAAACAGATTGTATAGGAAACCATAGGGCTAAAGTGCTACTTTACTGGTTATTCATTACTTTTCAATAGTTGGATGCTTCGAAACATTTGAGTTGTTTGGGAAAGTCTGTTCAATCAATTGCCAGAAAGCCATAGAGTACAATTTTTTGACGAGTAGATATTGTCTGCACAAATTATTAGTTTTGATGAGCAGTAAAATGATGAAAAATTTACAACATTGCCCAAAAAACTGTCAAAACCATAGCAAACGTATAGCATCACGGACTGTTTCGGATGCAATAAGAGAAAATGGTGCCCTACCATTGTTATCTGATTTTTTTACTATTTATATAGTTTTTTTATTTCCTATAAAAATATTGTTTTTATTTTCATTCTCACCTAGTTATAAATGTAGCAAAGGAATTTCTGTCGTAAAGTTTAGTTTGTTTTGTTTGTTTATGCATCTTTGAACGAGACTCGGTTCTCTATTTGTAGTCACATAGCTTCGGTAAAGTGTTGTTGCGTAAGGAAAAGATTTGAGAAAAATGAGCAAATTTTAGGAAAAAAAGTGTGAAATAATGTTTTTGGAGATCAACACTATGTATTGGCACAAACATTAGTCTGCATGTTTATTTGGTGACTGATTGGGTGCACAGTTGTAGCTAAATCTCGTACGTTTATTTCCTCTTTGACCGAATCCGCGATTTTATTCTGGAATACATAGTTGGAAAATAGCATAGCAAATAAACAACATTTACCAAAGGGAGTAAATAGTGGTTTCCCTGTGTTCAAAATATGAATATAGTTTTTTTAACGATAACAACGTTTATGCTTGATCCGATTAAATAATTCGCTCGCTTGCATGCAGTTGCAGCACAGAGAACAGACATTTAAGCTCGAACAAAAATACGTCGAAATCGTGTGTAAAGGATGTAAGTGAACCTCAACGCCACCAACGGAGACTGCCCCACATATAAAGTCGATTTGACTCCACGATGGCTTGTTCATTGTTAAAATATACTAGCCCACCAAGCGACACGAGCGCCAAACGGCCAAAAACGGCGAGCACTGGAAATAAATATGACAACACAACAATGTAAGTGATAACCACATACTCTGATATGACCGTTACAAAGTTTTACACAAGGTAGAAAGCGAAGATAGACGTCTGTTCTCTGTGGTTGCAGTGAGTGCACGTGTGCGTCTGTAGGATAATAGTTCGGACTCGAGTTTCACGAGCGGAGGCTAACAAATTGTGGGTCGTGGGTTCGATTCCCAGCTGACTGATTTTGAGAGGCAATAATTACAAAGAATATGAAACGCCGAGACCTTGCCGGTTTAAATCCTTCCGGAAGGACCACGTGTGGAGTGGAAGGTACAAACGAACTTTTGCATCTTATTCAATGTTACAAACAACATAAAACATTTAACAACAATCATATGTTTTTTTTGGTTTGTGCATTTACTGCGTTTATTTTGTTTTTCTCTGTTTATCGGCCACGGTGCCCCTTGGTTTTATACGAAAGAGACAAATTTTGTACACATTAACGTTACAAATCACACCTATGGATGTTTCGGTTGTTTTGGGTTTTGTCCGTTGCTTTGTTTCTATGGTTATTATAGGATGTTATGTGGTAGCGCCTATTATTTTATCTTGTTTTCTAATAAATGGTAGCGAATCTCAGTCACTTGAAAAAAGATTTGGTACGGAAATTGTGTGTTTTTTTGGTATCAATTTAGATCTGCTGAGACGCTTGCGGCAATCGATAAAAAATGGACTTGAATTGTCAAAATTAAGGTTAATCACCGCCATTTTGATACAGAGGTATATAAAAACGCTTAATGACAATCATTGACAACAATAATGGTGGACTGATAACTCGGTGTTGCTTGCCTTCCGTTAGGATTCTGCGGAATAGGGTTGCAATCGCTTAAAATTTATGTTGATGCTCGTCTCGGCGTGACTTGATGTTCGATAAGAGTATGAATCAGTTATTTTTAATAGAAAGATTGAAGACTGACAAAGAATAGTATATGAGCTTTGGCTTCGATTCACAGTTCAGTAACAGTCTGTTATTACATCATAATGTTTTTTAATGCTTTCTAGGATACTCGTTTTAAAAGATACTTCCTTCAGTAATGGATTTGCTGTTAACAAGTTTAAAATATGTATTGGTCATTTTGTTGTTGTTTGAAGTATGAGTAAGAGTGATTCAATTACGGTAATCAAAGTGATTTGGCAAAGTGCTGTATAATGCGTTCTTGGAATCCTTTTCATTTGTGTTAAGGCCATTACGAAGGAGAATCTACTGTTGTTGAATTGCGGTTGATGTCGATTAAAAGTTGTATACGTGTCTTATAAAATTTCTTCCCTTTCTATGAAAACTACAAGCGTTGCTGAGAGATTTTCCATCCGTAGAAGTAGTTTAAAAGCCAAGTGTATAAAAATATGGGATCCTCTTAGAGATGGTACAAAAGTTAACTTTCATTTCCATGTGTCTTTCTCATGTATTGCAACTTTGAATCCCAGTACCGCACGTGCGTTTTTCTCTGTGCTTCATTTTTTATCTCAATTTGAGCAAACAACACCGAGTTGGATTTACACTTTTTTTCATATCTAAATTTTACATTCAACAAAGTAATAATTACCGTCTTCTTAAGACGTTTGTGACTTTATGACAACAATTAACCACTGTTCTGTATCACTGTATCACACTTTGGTTTTATTTTTTTTAACTACTATGTTTTCAAATTTCAAGGTAATGTGTATAAATTTCCATAATTTTCCCCTATAAGAAGTCTATGTTAATCCAATTTTTCTTATTTCTTTAAAGAATCTCATCTTCACTGGTGTACGACCATAATAAACCTCTCCTTCAAAAAATATATAGTAATTAACAAATGGAATATGTATAAATGTATGTTTTCTTCTCTTCTACTATATGTATGGATGTGTACGTTTCATGTGTGTAAAAGTGTTTTTGCGTTAGGATGTGTTTGTGATCGATGGACAGAGTGAATTCGCGGTATGTTTGTGTGTGTGGGTGTAGTATGTCAATGCCTATTACGGTTTAACCTTATAACTAGGATTTCCGAAAGAAGTGTTCCACACATTCTTTGCAATTTGGATTAGCTATTTGAGTTTTAGAACATGTCATCTTTTTCTGGTTTTAATTTACAATTGTTTTGCTTGATTTGATGATGGCGATGAGCTGACGAACGATTTTGACTACGTGTTGTCTTTATCTATACATTTATTTAAATGAGAGGTGAGGGTTTCTATCACTACAGTGGGATTCCGTTTTTGGCATGCTCCATTTTTAGCATGTTCCGTTTTTGGCACCCCCCGAATTTGGCAACAAAAGATTCCGTTTTTGGCAACATTTTTAAATCTAATAAAAATATAGCAAATATCGATAAATTATTCTTCTAATAGACAACTAGTATTATATCAATCAGAAATAATAACGATTTTATGCTATTCCGGCATTCGAACAAAGCAACCAGCCCATTTATGTTTGCCACGCATATACTAAATACGTGATGTATGGGTCCATATATCATTTTATATTATGTGTAACTGTTTATTGTGTGCAGGGTGCACAAAACCGATGAGATCTTTCTTCTTTGACATAACGTTCCAACTAGGACAAAGCCTGCTTCTCAGCTTAGCGTTCTGATCATTCTTCCACAGATATTAATGTGTATATCGTACGACAGGCATGAAGATACTCTATGCCTAAAAAAGTTAAGGTAATTTCCTTTACAAAATGTTTCTGGACCCACCGGGAATTGAACCTGTCACCCTCAGCATGGCCATTGGCCATGGTGAATATTAACAACTTTTAAGCTGTGGCTTCGATGTTCAAAGTATGTTTTTGAAATTTACTGCCTCACACATTTGTAGTCAGTCATTTGTCTACTAGTACTAGAACGTGAGCTGTTGGATGATATTTTTTTTTTCACTAATAGCTTCGATACTGCTTTCTTTTCTACTTTTGATAACGGTAGAACGATGAGCACGCTTTATTTTTGTCAGTTCAGTAGACAGTGATGTAGTCCAGGAGCGTTATCAAAGCATCCTTTCGTTAGAGCAGTTGCTTAGAGACGATAGATTGAATAATTTTGGCATGTATAAAGTTGTTGGTGGCAGGGCTGGGAATTAAATCTCTGACCATTTACTTACAACGCGAAAGTGATGTTTTTGAGAGCACAAGGGTCCGCAGGGGGTACTTTTGCTTTACAGAATTTGGTGGAAAATTGCTTTGAGAGAATCATTTCATACTTTTTAGGGGTACGACCTCACTATTTGTCTAATAGTGATACATTTTGGCTTATTGTTTGGCTCTGTTAATATCTCCAGACATCTAGAAATATATAAAAAAAAATCTCATTTATACCTCACAGGATTAATCAAGGAAATGTTCAAATAAGTTCATCCGGGGCTCTAAAAAATTTACAAGTTTCACCAGGATGTCCAAATGGTTCATAGCTACCTAAAAAACAGAAGTAGGTAGCTGAACAACAGTTTCTTTAGTTGAAGCCCTAAGATAGTTCATCTCGGGTACCACGCTTTACTTCCCTTCCTAAGGAAGCTGTTCTGTTATGAGTCGTTTAGTCTGTATGGCTCTTTTCGAGAATTCCATAGATTTTCATATGAATTTACACATGAATTTCGCTGCGGATGGGCATAAATCTACAAGATTCATTTTGCAGAAACACCTGCAGAAATTTTGCCAGAACTTTTTCAGAGTTTTCGCAAACTATCACAAGATGGAATTTTTCAAGCAATTCCTGTTAAATTTCATGAATAATACCCACATATCATGAGAATATGTAACAAAATAGATCAGATTTTTTTTTAGAATTTCTGGAAAGTTGTTCCTTTAAGAAATTTTATCATTGGGTTCAAAATGCCAAACTGACATAATGTTTGCAAATATTGCTGAATTGGATGATGCATATGCGGACATACACCAATACGTTTGTATGCCATTTTTTTCTGTTTTGTTGTCCAATTCTGTACAGTATGCGGTCGTGAAGACTGGGTGAATTTGTTCATGATTTTCATATTTGTTTTTTTCACGAATGATCCTTTTTTTTGCGACAACTCAATTTTAACACCTTCTTTCCTGGTAAACAAGGCTGTGGTGATTTATAATACTGCCAAGTAGGCCGTGATGTTTGAAGAGCCATTATTATTCAACCTGTCAAGAAGTGAGGATCCCAAAATACCACTTTGGCGACGACCAACAAGAACCCAGCGTAGAAAATCGTAGCAGATTGGAATTTAATTCGGAATGATAATTATCAATGGTAAATATATACTGTCTGGTCCCGACGGATAGTATCTGATCGGGTCAGACAGAAGAGGGCAAGGTGCCTCACCGGCGGATGAAAATCTGGCCGGTGCAGGCGAAAAGAAATAGCTCACCTCAAGAGGGAGCTGCCGTAAAAGGGAGCTAGATGCTGAAGCGATGGATTCGATCCATCGGGTCCAGCGATAGAATGCCTACCTAAGAAGGAGGCAACCGAAGCGGCAGTTTCGAACTGTCGGGTCCGGTAGTCCTAAAAAGCTTGCCTTTCGAAGGGAGCTGCTGAAGCGACGGATACGATCCGTTGGGTCCAGCGCCAAGAATGCTCACCTTATAAAAGAGCAACCGTAGCGGCAGATACGATCTGTCGGGTCCGGTGGTCGTAAAGAAACAAATACATCCTGCCAGGTTTGGCAGCGGAAAAAAGATAAGGTATTTAGACGAGGATATCAATTCAATCGAAAGGATATGGTCTACCCAACCTTAGTCCCAAGGTTACATGGCCAAAAAGGAGCTACCGTTACAACAATTGAATTCGGTGGAAGTTGCCTCGAGAGGGAGTTTCCGTTGCGTTGTGTTGGAGGAAGTAAATGCTCATTCTAGAAGGAATCGGTTAGAGTGGTAGATGTCATCTACCGTGTCCGGTGGAAATAGAATGCTGTGGAACTTATAAAGTGATCAGAGTGTTACAGTTACTTGATAAAACCTCGAAGATCAAATGTAGGTAAATGTAGGTAGATGAAGTGAATCATTTGCTGATGAGTGAGGCAGTCGTCAAAGATATGTGCTCCACATACTATTGAAAAGAACACCAACGGCTCAACGAGTATTTGGAAAAGTAGTGTACTGTACAATATACTTTATTTATGTTCACGCGAATGTTGTCGAAGATCTACTTAGGATTCAGCTTTCGAGTTTGAATTTTCGATTTTGAATAGATAACTGTAGCTATGACTACATTACAGGACTTCTGAAGTGTGACGCTTCTGTTTGGGAACATCTATGGAAACTTTCTCTCACTTCACTTGAAAGAAAAGGAGATGTGGTGATTTATAATACTGCCAAGTAGGCCGTGATGTTTGAAGAGCCATTATTATTCAACCTGTCAAGAAGTGAGGATCCCAAAATACCACTAAGGCGATATTTTTTAAAGGCCTTACTCAACTGTAAGCAACATTAAACGTCAAAATTTTCTACAGTGTATTATTGACTGTTCTGTTTGTCAGTCTACATTTCCAAAAAAAAACATTACCTGTAAAGTCTCTGAGAAGCAGTTAATATCTAAAATCAACATAATCATAGATTCAATGCTTTTAAGGTGTTCTAACGTCACTAATGCGGTTATAAATTGCACAAAGGACATTTATGAAAAGAGTTCACATAGAATTTATACTATGTTTCAAAAAAGTAACAAATATCCCTAGCTACACGCAGAAGGATATTTGATTTTAGAGATTCATTCATTTGTAACAGTGTGATGAGGCTACAAACTGCTCTACGAAAATTTGATCTAACTAATTGATCCGGGGTTAGATCATCGTATGGTTCCAAAACGGTAACTAGGCATATTATGTAATCATTAAAAACAGAAAAATGTAAAAAAAATGTTGACGAAAAATGATTCCGTTTTTAGCACGGTTCCATTTTTGGCAACTGAAAATAAAAGCTTTGTTGCCAAAATCGGAACTCCACTGTATTACTGTAGAGAGTCACCGTAACATATAAAAGGGCGACAGATTGAAATCCACTTGGTTTAAGATATATTGCCACGCTACAACATTTTTCTGACTTGGCTTGTTTTTACGCATATTTTTTCGTGATTTTTTACAACAATTACATTACACAGTGGAAAAAACGAGATTCAAATACAAATAAAGCATTTCTACTTAAGGAGGATGGAATTGAATGAATTTTTGACACGAATTGCAAAAATATTCACATAGAAACAAATCAAGAGGGTTCCATCACAGAGAAACAGACGTAACACTTAGAACAACTTTTATTAAAAAACATTGTCTGTCACGAAATCGTAATCGCCCAATGCTAAATGTACTGTGTTTGTCCGGGGCGCCACTAGGTGGTGGTAGTGAGCAAACGTCAAACAAGAGCAAAAACTATATCAGCGCCGCGAGTGGCGGATGAATCGGTCTACTACTGAATATTTGAATCAACCGTTGTAAAGGTGATCGATGGGAAGCAATGAGATGGTGACGTCTGTTTTCTCTGTGGTTTCATGTTCCATTTCAGGGTTTTTTAATGCTCTATTAGATGACCATTTAAAAAAAAAAGTTTATAAAACCAACTATTCTTCCCAAACCTTATGACAACCGCTATGAGAACGCCTTAGCCAAGACCTTAGACCAAGTGAACGCCATTCATAGACGTTTTCAAAACTATAATAAACCCGCAATAAAACCAACATGATAGCTCTTTCCAGAAAACCAATTTGCTTGCACAATGAATTTTATGACGCACTTTTCTGCGGTAAACATACATCACATAAGATGCAGAAAAGTGGCTTATGTGTACAAAAGTGGAGGCACAATACATGCATTAAATCACGCTATATAAATTGAAGTGATAACTTATGCGATGTAGCTGTGCACTATTGTGAAGTAATATAGCATCTTTTGCGACTTAATAATATAAAAAAAAAACAACTCTTGTCACCGTAGTGTCGAACTTATGACCGAATTACAAAAACTGAAATAATGACTGTCTAACCATAATAAGGGCTATTCACTTTCTTGTAGCTTTTTGGCACTGCATCAGCAGTTCTACAGCTCCTCTTTCTTACCACATATCAAATAGCATTATGTCAACATAAACGATTTTAGCTTATGCGAGTTTGTATGCACACGTTAACGGGTTTATTTTTACATTCATCCGATTTAATTCGTACACCAATGCGAGTTAAACTGGCACAATAGGAAAAGAACCAAGTAAAGTGGAATAATCACCACAGTACGCAATTATGCGAATTAGTTCGGTTGCAGCCTTATGCGACTAAGTCTATGACATCGTAATAAAACATTAGAGAATAGTGTAATCATAGCTTATAAAAATGATTTGTATTCTTATACGACTTTACCATATACATCGCAATGAGTTCAAAAATTAACATCTGTGATAAAAATTGTCTTTGAATGATAGTTGTTTAAGCCACTAAATTGGAATTGGTCCAAACTAATCCGTTCGATTTTCTTAGCAATTTTGCAGTGTGCTGAATTAAATTGCAGCCTTTTGATTCTCCAGAATAGTTTAAATAGGGTCGGGCAGAGGTACATGTAAAATGTTTTGAAAAATAAGGAAATTGGGGGCAATTGGCAATATCTCAGTTCAGAAAACCAAACGGCTCCCTCTAGATAAAAGCCCAGCTAGATAGGGGTGGGGTGCACAACGGTGGCAATGTAAAGCTTTGATTGCGTCGATGAAATTTTTAAGCAATGCTCGAAAAAAAAAACCATACCGACCGAGTCCTCGAACGAATTTCTGCTTAAATTCTTAGAGAATTTTTATAAGAAATTTGAGGAGAAATACGCAGAGAGAAATTTTGTAAGAATTCCTAAGGAAACCTGAGAAAATCCCTACGCAAGTCTCTGGGAAATTTCCAGAGGAAGCCTCAGTGGAACTTTTGAAGGAATCCTAAGAAAGTAGGAGTTTGCTGAGAATTTCCATAATATATTTTTAAGAAAATTTTGGAGAAGCTCTCGAAGGAATTTCTTGAGGACCCTTGAAGGGCTTTCAGGAAATATTTTTAGTAGAATTCAAAGGAATTGTGGGAAAATTCGCGGGAAAATTCCTGTAGGAGTCGAAACAAGAGCTTCTGGAGGAATTCCTGGATGAATGCTTGGCATTATTCTTGCTGAAATTTTAGAAAATTCTTAGAGGAACTTATGTAAACAAATTTGAAAAAAATCTTTACATGTATTACCAGAGAAATTCTGTTTCTTGTATTACCAGTGAAATTCTAGGAGAAATTCCTGGTAGAATATTGGATGGGATTCACTGAACAATTTTTGTTGATTTAGTGGCAAATTCCAAGAATTTTAGGATTTTTAGCGGTGTAATTCCTAAATAAATTTTTGGATGAATTCGTTCTGAAATATTTCTTCAAGTAACTACTGAACATATTTTAAAAAGAATTTCAGCATCGCCTTATGAATAAATACTGAAAACTATTTGACTACTCCTGGTACAACACTTGGAAAAATTGAAAATTTAGTGTATCCGAGAGCAATCTTTGATAAAAATTTGTTTAGGGGAGATTTTAAACGACGTTTCTGAGATAAAACCCGAAGAAAATATCTGTAGTAAATCATGATTTTTCAAACGGAATCACGAAACTATTTTTGAAAAGACTTTCTCAAACGTTTTTCAAAAAAAAAAGAAATACTCAAAACTAATTACACTAGGTATTTGTGTGAGGCGTTAATTGAAGAATTCCTCAATAGAGCTTCAGGAGAAATTTAAAAAAAGAATCCCGAATGAATCTTTTGAATATTTTGTAGAAATTCTTGGTGGAAATGCTTAAAGAATTTATGAGAAAATTTCTGGAAGAATCCTTGAGAAAATTTTCTGATAGTCATTTTCTAGTACTAGAGGGTATACTCTGGTACTCTTTGGAGAAATTCTTGAAAATGTTCTAGGAATAATCGGAGCAATTCATAGAGGAGTCCTTTAACACATTTTTGGAAGAAATTTCGAAATAAATTCAGCAACTGGAGAGTATTCTGGATGAATCTTAGATGAGTTAAAAAAAAAACGAAATTGTAAAAAATTTGGAAATTTTCGGAAAATTGCATTAAGCGTTCTTGTAGCAATCCTCTATGGAAGTCATGTACTTCGGAAGAGTTCTCTGAGGAATAGTCAAAGATGTCCGTGAGTAGCCTCTAGAGAAATTTTACAGAATTCTTTAAAATACAGAATGAATCTATAGAGAATACTTTGTAACAATTCATGAATGAAATCTTGAAGGAACAGTTTGAAGAATTTTCTGGAGAAAATTTCTGGACGAACTCATGAAGGAAATTTCAAAGAGAGTTTCCAAAAGTTATTCTCCGAGGTTATTCTCTAGTACTCTTTGGATAAATTCTTGAAGATGTTCGAGGAATCATCGGAGAAATCTGTAAAACAGTCCTCTAACAAACTTTTGGAAGAAATTTCGATACATTTCTAAAAAAAATCGAAAATTGCAGAAATTGATAAATTTCCGGAAAGTTGCACTAAAAATTCTTGCAGGAATCCTCTATTGAAGTCGTGAACGTCGGAAGAGTTCTCTAAGGAATTTCCGAGGATTTCCGTGAGTAGTCCTTAGAGAAATCCTAGAGAGTTTTTATAAATCCTGGTAAATTTCTTTTTATTCATGAATTATATATTTTTTTTTAAATTGCGATAAATTTCAAAAAAAAATCCAAAACTGCAGAAATTGATAAATATTCGGAAAGTTGCATTAACAATTCTTGGAGGACGTCGGAAGGGTTCTCTGAGGAATTTTCGAGGATTAACGTGAGTAGTCCTTAGAGAAATCCTAGAGAGTTCTTAAAAATCCTTCAAAATTTCTTTTTATTCATGAAAGTTATTTTAAGCTATGAATCTTTAGAGAATATTACAAAAAAATTAAAGAAATCTTGGGAGAAATCCTAGAAGAGCCCACGGAGAAAAATTGGATGAATTTCTAGAGGAATCTTTGAAATACTTCCTGAAAATAGTCATGAAATAGAAAAAAAATCAGAAGAAATCCTTTGAAAAATCTGAAGGAATTTTCGAAGGAAACATGTTTGGAGGATCCTCGTAATAACAGTGTAGAATTCTGTGGATGAATCTCTGAAGGGATTCGTAAACATATTCGATGATTTTTTTCAGGAATTCTTGGAATCACCATCAGTAGTCCTCTAGGGAATCACTGAAGCTGCCGAGGGGAGCTACACATTCAGATTTGGATTCATCCTAATTTGAGAATGTCGTAAAAGCGAAACATCTCGATCCATGTCCAAAAGCTGATACTTTAAGATATTCTTAAAGGGATTTCTGGAGCATTTGGAAGTATCTTTGAAGTTATCCGCGGAGAAATTCTTGGCGAGGTGCTGGGAGAAATTATTGCAGTGCATAGCGACTCTCAAATAAATTTGCGGAAGAATCTTTAGATCCATGTTACATTTCCGGATGAATTTCCTAAGTAAATCTTTGAAGAATCCGTGTACAAATTTTGCTTGAGCGATTTTCAAAAAAAAAATCAGAAAGAATTCTTGGATGAATTTTTTGAAGAAACCTTGAATAAATTATTGGAAGATCTTCGTAAGAATGCCAAAAAAAATTCCAGAGAACTTCCTTAAAGTATTCATGGAAAATCCTTTAAGTTACTCTTGGAAGAATCCCTTAAAAAATAGTTCTTGAGCAATTAAAAAAAAAAACAAAAAGAATTCTTGGATGAATTTTTTGAAGGATCCAGACAAATTCTTGAAAGTATTCAAATCCCTAGACTAATCTTGCATAAGAGATTCTCGAAAAAGTTTCAGAGAGAATTCTTGTATGAATTTCTTGAAATATCCTCGAAATAATGCCTTGAGAGATCTTGGTAAGAATGCGTAGAAGAACTTTCAGAGAAATTCCTAAAAGTATTCATGGAAAATCATTTAAATAGTTCTTGAAAGATTCCGTGGACAAATCTTTCTTAAGCAATTTTCAAAAAAGTTTCAGAAAGAATTCTTGGAAGAATTTCTTAAAAAATTCTTGAAAGAATTCCTAGAGAGATCTTGATATGAATACACGGAATAATTTTCAGAGAAATTCATGAAAGTATTTATGTAAAATCATCTTAGTAATTCTTGGAAGAATCCGTGGACAAATCTTGCTTGAACAATTGTTGAAAAAAATCAAAAAGGAATCCTTGGAAAAATTTCTTGAAAAATTCTCGAAAGAATCCCTGGAGAGATCTTCGTTAGAATGCTAAGTAGAATTTACAGATAATTCCCTAAAAGTATCCTTGGAAAATTCTGTAAGTATTTCTTGGAAGTATCTGTGGACAAATCTTGCTCGAGCAATTTTTGAAAAAAATCCAGAAGGAACCTTGGAGAAATTTCTCGAAAAATCCTTAAAAAAATCCCTGGAAAGATCTTCGGAAGATTTTTCAGAGAAAATAATTTTATTCTAAAAGTATTCATGAAAAATCATCCTCCTAATTCTTGGAAGAACCCGTGGACAAATCTTGCTCGAGCAATTTTTGAAAAAAAAACAGAAGAATTCTTTGATGAATTTCTTGAAGAATCCTCGAAAAAAACCCTGGAGAGATCTTCGTAAGAATTCTAAGAAGAATTCTAAAAGTGTTCATGTAAAACTCCTCTAAGATATTCTTGAAAGGATCGCTGGAGAAATCTTACTTGAACAATTTTCGAAAAAGTTTTAGAAGGAATTCATGGAGGCATCCCTGAAAGTATCCTCGAAAAAAAGAATTCCAGATAAACGATAGGTGAATTTCGATCAAACCCTTGGATCGCTGAAGTCCACGGAGGAATTCTCAGAGGAATAATTGCATAAACTCCTTGAAGAATCCTTGGAAGAATTACAGGCGTAAACTTTTTAAAAATCTAGGAGAAATTTTCGATATATTATTGAAGGAATCTTTGGGGAAGAAAACCTGGAGGAATTTATTAAAAATTCTTCGGTGAAATTCCTAGATCCACTCGAAAAAAAAATCAAGTGAAATATGCGATTCAATTTCTGGAGAAATCTCAGGAAGCATCCCCCTTCTCGAAAATATCACTGCAAATTTTGTGGACTACGGATTTTTTTACATAAATATGAGTTGAATAAGTAGAATAAGAAATTATAAAAAATTACTGAGAGCGTGGGGTAAAATGAGCTTAATATATATTAGTTACAGAAGACACCATCTACCAGAAACCTGCCACTATCATCAAATTTAACAATCAACCAAAGTCCCCATCCGTTCACATCGGCTAAGTCCACGCCACCATAAAATCAATCATCAGCATGGCAGGTGCCCAAGACGACGACGACGACGACGGCGACGACGACGTAGCAACAGACGGACCCCGGCCCCGGAAATGCAAACGCTGCAAAGTGGACTGTGGATATACTAGGTCATCAGAACAGGTATAGGTTTCATGAAAGCTTAGCTAGGAAATAAAGTCATTCGGTATTCAATCGCGTTAGTGTAAAGTTCTGTTTTCTTTTTTTAAAAACTCAATTCCGGCTCAATAACTGGCACAGTGTCGGTAGGATTGATATAGTGCAAAAGTGAAAAGAATCAGCGGCGGCGCAGAGTTTCTCCGGAGGATCACCGTAGATACCCCTGCTTAGGACACTGATACGAATACAGGATCCCCGAAAGAACATCGGGAAGAAAACCGTAAGTAATAGATCTAAGAAAAGTGATAAAAAAGTGTTTAAAAGTGTACTAATAGTGTAATAGTGAGTGATAGTAATTAAAAATGACTGAACAGAACGAAGAAGCTCTTGCTCAGCAAGAACAAATGATGGCTAACGCCGAAAAGATTGTTAAAACTCTTCAAACCCCTCAAGGGATAAATATTTTACAACCTTTCGACGGGAATCCCGTTAAACTGCATTCATTTCTGCGCAGTGTGGATAACATTATGCCATTTATTGACGCTTTGGAGAACACACGTTATCATAACGTGTGGGTCCAAGCGATACGGAACAAAATTGTCGGCGATGCGGATACCGTACTTGAGGTATACGGTACAGCATTGGATTGGAAGGCCATTAAGGCCAACTTAATCGCACATTATAATGATAAAAGGGATGCCACCACCCTTACAAGAGAACTGTTCATGGCACACCAGAACAGCTCAATAGAAGATTTCTACGGGAGAGTTCAACACCTCCTCTCCTTGCTCGTCAACCATGCCAACATTTCGATCGACAATCTCGCAGTGCGAACCGACAGAATAAAAACCCAAATTAATCCACCTAGTGGTGATAGTGCCTTTCTCGTCGAACATGTTCTCACAATCTTTCCGACAACGTAAGTCAAAGTGTTTCTGAATCCGAATATTTTTATAGAAAAGCAAGCATTTTATCAAAGACATCTTTGAATTGACTTAAAACTTATTGATTGCACATAGTCCGACGTTATGTTAAACGTATAAGCAGGGCTGAAAAATAACAGACTTCTCAGTTGACTGCTTGAGCACTTTGTTGAGCACCTTCACTAACACTGGAGGCTGATCAATATCAAGACGATACTAACAAGCTAAGCTATAACGCTTTACACAATCACAGATCACAAAATTTTTTTCTGAACATTTGGGCCATATCTTATTGACCGTTGAAAACAAGAGCGATAGTTAGTGAGTATAGTGCGACGTCTGTTTGCATGTGGGTTTGATTTGTAAGATTTTATTCTCTTACACATATTTATCGCTTGCATTGACTTTATTTACTTTCGTAGTTCCAGCGAAGCACCAAACGCTGGTTGTGCAACCCTACCGGTAGTCTGTAATGTGGTGTGAGCCTATTTTCTAGTTAACCGTTCCTCGGGTTATTCAAAAAGCCGTGATGTAATATGTTGCATGGTACATTTGGTTACTTATGATGCGGTAACGGAACAGGTTCCGGAGCACACCGGGTCTCCCAAATATAGTCTGAGACTATTTCATTGCTAACGTTAATTAGGTTACCCAAAAAAAAACACGATTTGATTTATCTCATGCATGGGTGGGTATAGATCACTTTTACATTTGACCACTTCCAGTGGGACACCCAGAACTGGTTTCGGGACACTACCGGTTGTCCAAAATATGGTCTGAGGCTATGTTCTTACGAATCGATCATCGTGTATTCAAAAAAGCTGCTATTTGATGTACTGTCAAACACTTATTTGTGCATTTCGCCAGTTCCGGCGAGACACTCGAAAGTGGTTCCGGTACACTACCGGTAGTCTTAAAGTGGCCTGAGACTTTTCTTGCTGACCGTTCTGCGCGTCATCGAAAAAGCCGATATTTAATGCGCGGTGTGCATGCGTTTGGTTCCGTTCTACATTTGACCACTTCCGGCGGAGCACCTGGAACCGGTTTCGGCACAGTATTGGTTTTCCAAAGTGTGGTCTACGATTGTTTCTCTTGTTAACCGCTCATCAGGTTACCAAAACAGCTATTTATGGGGTTGGTTCTCCTTTACATTTGATCACTTCCGATGGGGCACCCTTAAACAGTGAGGAATACTACCGGTTGCTCC
The DNA here is from genome assembly GCF_035046485.1 of Aedes albopictus. Lineage (NCBI taxonomy): Eukaryota > Metazoa > Arthropoda > Insecta > Diptera > Culicidae > Aedes > Aedes albopictus. The sequence continues at coordinate 127,191,635 of NC_085137.1, read as the reverse complement.
AAATATGGCCGGAAACTTTTTTTTGCCAATCAAGATACCTAAAAATCCACTTTTTGATTTGTCGCATGGGTTTGGTTCACTTTTTTGTTTGGCCATTTCCGGCGGGACACCCGGAACCGGTTCCGGATCACTACCGGTTCAGATACATATGGTCTGAGAATATTTTCCTGCTGACTGTTCATCAGGATATCAAAAAAGCCACTATTTGATATGTCGCATGTATGGGTTTGGTTAACTTTTAAACTTGGCCACCTCTGGCGGGACATCTGGAACCGGTTCCGGAACACTACTGGTTCCGATATATTCTGAGAATGCTTTCCTGCATACTGTTCATCAGGTTATCGAAAAAGTCGCGGTTTGATATTCGCATGCATGGTTTTAGTTCAATTTCATATTTGGCCACTTCCGGCGGGACACCTGGAACCTAGCCTGGATCCGGTTCCGGAACACAACCGGTTCAAATATGGTCTGAGAATATTTTCCTGTTTACCTTTCATCAGGATGTCAAAAAAGCCACTATTTGATATGTCGCATGCATGGGTTTGGTTAACTTGGCCACCTCCAGCGGGACATCTGGAACCGGTTCCGGAATACTACCGGTTCCAATATGGTCTGAGAATGTATTCCTTCTTACTGTTCATCAGGGTATCGAAAAAGCTGCGGTTTGATATGCCGCATGCATGGGTTTAATGCACTTTTATGTTTGGCCACTTCCGGCGGGACACCCGGAACCGGTTCCGGGACACTACCGGTTCAGATATGGTCTGAGACCATTTTTCTGCTTACCGTTCATCAAGTTATCGAAAATGCCGTAGTTTGATGTGTCGCATGGATGGGTTTGTAGCGTTTTCATATCTGGCCCCTTCCTGGGGTACCGATCCGGAACACCTAAATGGCCATAACTCCGGAACGGCTGGACCGATCCAAACCATTTTCAATAGGAAACAATGGGGCCAGATTCCCCATCGAATGAACCGTCGGTCATTAAAATCGGTTCAGGTTTACTGCCAAAAAGTGATGTGAGTTTTTTTTGTACACACACATACACACATACACACACACATACATACACACACACATACATACACACAGACATCACCTCAATTCGTCGAGCTGAGTCGATTGGTATATGTGACTCGACCCTCCGGGCCTTCTATCAAAAAGTCATTTTTGGAGTGAACATATAGCCTTTCCAGTACACTTAGTGTACGAGAAAGGCAAAACGTACAACGACAACGCCCTTCAAGTGTTCCTAGCGGGTTTAAAAGAGCCGATAGGGGGAAACATCAGAGCTCGCAAACCGCACACATTAAAGGAAGCGTTTGACGCTTGTATGGAAGAACAAAACTTTTTGAGTAAAGCAGGATTAACGAAAGACGTTCCTCAAAAACTTGGTAAAAATCCGTTCTTACCTCCGGCGAATCCTGGTTACGCGATACAAAGAATGCCTTACCGAAACTTCTTGCCGTTGCCTCCAAGGCAACAAAACTTTTACGCTCCCAATATCCCGTTTAGAAACCCAGCGTATAGGCCACACGCTCCAAATTCACAAAGAATGAAACCTTCTCCTATGGAAGTTGATAGTTCAATTAGAAGCATGAACGTAAACTATGCGAATAGACCACCTATTCGGCCACCATTCAGAAATCAAGCTCCGTTTCGACCTTTTGGGAACCCTCCGATGGGCCCGCGACAACCTTTTACACCAATGCCACACAGACACTTCGGAAACCCATTTTCGCAACAACCGTTCCAACAAACTCAACCCCCGAGATTTGTAGTAGAAGAATTAACAAACTTAGAGCACGATTACTCATATTATCCTTATGCTCCCGAAGATTACTACGAGTATTATGGTTGTGATGATTATTATCAAGAATACGAAGAACCCCAAGAAAACCAACCAGATTCAACCAAAGCCATATGTTCAAAAGAAGAAACCTCAGGCGACGAAATAAATTTTTCGAGGGATTCAGAAAACAAATCAGAAACATAGAATCGCACAATTTCATACCATAGGTACGTCGAAATAGCAACAATTTTTGGGAAACTAAAGCTCCTCATTGATACCGGAGCCAATAAAAATTATTTGAATCCTTCCGTGATAAAAGATAAAACAATAACGATTCACGAAACACCTTCGATAGTGAAAAACGTAACAGGTGTGCATAAAATTCAGCAATCAATTTATTTTTCACCATTCAAACATAAACCACCAATCAAATTCTTTCTGTTTAAATGTCACGCTTTTCTCGACGGGTTAATAGGATATGAAACCTTAACCCAACTACAAGCCAATATTATTACAGCTTCAAATTTACTACAATTTCCGGACGAAACCATTCCCATGAAACGATTGTACCCAGAATCCTTTTCGGTACAAATCAATGCAAATGAACAAACACTAATCGAATTACCAACAACTGCAAGTGACGGTGATTTCTTTGTAGAAGATTGTTTTCCATTAACGGAAGATGTAGTTGTCTTGCCCGGGCTCTACACAGCAAAAGATAATAAAGCGACGATCATCGCCTCCAACACTTCTAACTCACCAGTTAAATTGAATCCTAACAGACCCCTTTTCGCAGAAGCAAATAATTTCGAACTGAAAACATCAGCAATACTAGTAGATCGGAATAATAGAAGCAAGTTAACCAAACATCTTCGGCTAGAACATTTAAACGAAGAAGAGAGGTCAAAACTGCTACAAGTCATAGGAAAATACGAAAGTATTTTTCATCAGGAAAAGCAACCACTAACATTTACGAGTGCAATAAAACATAATATTAAAACAAAAGATGATAATCCAGTGTACTCCAAGTCTTACAGATACCCCTTCTGTCACAAAGAAGAGGTGCAAAGACAAATTCTAGAAATGCTTGAACAAGGAATAATAAGACATTCCGACAGTCCATGGTCATCACCTGTTTGGGTGGTGCCAAAAAAACTTGACGCATCGGGAAAGCAGAAATGGAGGCTTGTCATCGATTACAGGAAATTGAATGACAAGACTGTGGAAGATCGCTATCCCATACCTAATATATCAGATATATTGGATAAATTAGGTAGATGCATGTACTTCTCTACGTTAGATCTCGCATCTGGATTCCACCAGATTGAGGTTAGAAACCAAGACATTCCCAAAACAGCTTTTAGTGTCGAGCATGGACACTACGAGTTTGTGAGGATGCCATTTGGGCTAAGAAACGCTCCATCAACCTTCCAAAGAGTGATGGACAATATTTTAAGAGAACACATAGGAGTCCGATGTCTAGTGTACATGGACGACATCATAGTGTTTTCGACGAGCTTGCAAGAACATATAGAGAATCTTGCGAAAATTTTCGAGTGTTTACACAAATATAATATGAAGGTGCAACTTGACAAGTGTGAGTTCCTTAAGAAAGAAGTAGGTTTCTTAGGACATATCATCACTCCAGAGGGTGTTAAGCCAAACCCGGCTAAAATTGAAGCAATTCAAAAATGGCCTCTTCCAAAAACTGAAAAAGAACTACGAGGATTTCTTGGCGTGTTAGGATATTATAGGAAGTTTATTAAGGATTTTGCGAAAATCGCAAAACCATTAACAAACTGTTTCAGAAAAGGAGAGAGTATCCAACATACGAAGGAGTTCGTCGAAGCCTTTGAAAAATTCAAAAACATTCTAACCAGCAGCAACATTTTACAATACCCAGATTTCACACAACAGTTCATTGTAACTACAGACGCATCAAATCATGCTATTGGTGCCGTCCTGTCGCAAGGAATTGTTGGTAGTGATAAGCCGATTGCATACGCGTCCCGAACACTCTCGAAATCCGAAGAACACTTACCAGCCATCGAAAAGGAATTGCTTGCAATACATTGGGGTTGCAAATACTTCCGACCATATATTTTTGGCAGAAAATTTGTATTGTATACCGATCATAAGCCATTAACATATGGGCTACACCTTAAAAATCCCAACAATAAAGTTCTAAAATGGATGATAGACCTTCGTGAATTCGATTTTGAAGTGAAGTATAAGCCCGGCAAACAGAATGTAGTTGCCGATGCACTGTCTCGTATACCTCACGAAATCAACGTCAATGAAGGCGAAACTGAAACGGAGAGCGACGATAGCTCTTCACATATTTCCAGACACTCAGCCGATACAGATGATAGCGAATATATTCCAATGACATTAAAGCCTGTCAACTATTTCTCTAATCAGATTATTCTCAAAATTGGCGAAATAGATGAAGACAAAATAGAAGAAATATTTCCAAGAGTTTTCAGACGAACCATCACTCGGATCCATTTCGGAATGGGACTAATTTTACGTATCTTGAAAGACTATTGCAACCCGTCAAAAATCAATTGCTTACACTGCCCTGAAGAACTTATCATGAGTTTACAGACTGTGTATAAAAACCATTTTGAACACAATAAAAATCTCAAAATAAGAATTTCTCAAATAATGCTACAAGATCTAAAAATTCCGGAAGACCAGAACTTGATTATTCAAAAAAATACATGAAGCCTCACACAGAGGAATTTGGGAAAATCACAAACAAATATCACGGAAATATTTCTTCCCAAGAATGAAAGTAAAAATTCGACAATTCATCAAATTATGCGAAATTTGTAACAAAAATAAATACGAAAGAAAACCGTACCATGTAATACTGGGAGAAACTCCCATACCAAAACGACCATTAGAGATAATTCATTTGAACATCTTCATCGCACAACCAGACATGTTTGTGTCAATCGTAGACAAACTGTCTAGATTTGGAACGATCATACCCGTAAAATCAAGAACAATCCAAGACATCCGTAAAGCCATCTTAAAATTCTTTAGCATGCATGGAAAACCCCAACTAATTGTCTGCGACAACGAGCCTGCCTTGAAATCTATCGAGGTTAGAGGACTTATGGATGATCTAGGCATCCAGATGTACTTTACGCCGTCAAACCACAGTGAAACGAATGGAATAGTCGAAAGATTCCATTCGACGTTAGCGGAGATTTTTAGGTGCATCAAAGGTCGTCACGATGATCTTTCCCAGAAAGAACAGTTTATGATAGCTTGCACACAGTACAACGAAACCATACATTCGGCCACTAAACTCAAACCAAGAGAAATATACTTCGGCATTAAAGATCAAGACACTAGACCTCTCGATATCGATGAGATAATCGAGAAAAGGAACAAACTTTACGATGAAGTAACTCTTGAGTTGAAAAAAACACAAAAATCAAACTTACATCAAAGAAATAAACACCGGGAAAACGAACCCAAGCTACAAGAAAACCAAAAAGTTTTCCATAAAATTCAAGGAATTAAAAACAAAACAGCCGAAAAATACTCTGAGGTTCATGTTAAAAATGATAATACAAAGACATTCATAGATGACATGAACCGCAGATTACACAAAACTAACATAAAAAGAATTCCAGAATAACGTATCTTTCTATTTTAGGCAACCATGGAATCAACCACACTCCTATTGATTGGCCTGTTATGTACAGCCAGTACGCTAGCACACACAATTAACATTCAAGACCTTTCAACGAATCCCGGACTACTGACGATCACATCAGGACAATGCTTCATCACCAAAGGACAAGACAGACTGTACCATGAAATAGATCTTGACCAGTACCAGAAACTACTAACTAACGTGGACACGATCATACAAGGACTCAGACACCTCGACACCTTCCACGATCTTACCGTTCTACTATCCACCAAATATAATAGCATCTCGAAACTGTATAACGATCTATTGCCCCACAAGAGAACAAAACGAGGCGCATTCAATCTTTTAGGATCAGGCATAAAGATAATAACTGGAAACCTAGATGATCACGATCTCTTGCAAATTAATCGAGAAATTTCTAATTTGAAGGTTAAGGACAACAGTTTAATAGAACAGAACAATCTACAGGTTAGAATAAATAAGAAGATAGAGAATCAGATTAACAAAATGACAAATACCTTTAATGCTCAACAATCATTAATAACTAGAGAACTCATCAAAATCAAGCAGGGGCTGAACAATAGAACAGGAATCAATAACGTGTCATTCCTTATACAAACTTTTAAAACAACTTATCAGTTAGACCAAATAGAAAAGGAGTTAGAAGCCATCTTTGAAACAACTCACCTAGCAAACCTTAATGTCATTTCCAGAAACATATTAGACAAATCAGAATTGAGCCTCATTAAAGAAAACCTGGAGAAGTATAACGTCACCTTCCAAAGTTTTGAACAAGTGTATGATTTATTAGGAATTAGATCAGTTTTTAGGGATCGTAAATTGTACTTCATAATCTTTATTCCACAGTTAGAGTCCACTACCTTCAACCGAATCCTGATGGAGCCCTTACCCATTGCCGGAAAAATCATCAAACTGCCCTTCACAACCGCTCTCATCGGACAAAATAAGACGTTCCTTCTCAGGAAAGAATGTCACACCATTGGACTGAATACGATGTGCAACAAGGACAATCTACTCGACGTCTCAAACGATGAATGCTTTTCCAAAATACTCAGAGGACTAGCAGGTAATTGCCCTTTTGTACAGCACAACAGTAATGTTGGAATAATTAAGAGGCTCACAGAGAACCACATCATCGTGAAAAATTCATCACGAACAAGATTGTCTACAGACTGTAACCTTTCTGACCGAATTCTGAAAGGTACATTCCTCATTTATATCTCAAATTGCTCAGTGACGCTCGACAATGTCACCTACAGCAATACCGTTTATCACTTTAAACCACCACAGACAGTTATACCATTGGATGGAGTAAAAATAGAGCAGCACAGTTTAGAACCAAACATAACATTTGAAATGCTACACGAACTTCATCTACATAGTCGCAAACAAATCTCAAGCCTCGAGATTAAGAGCATATCCCATACCTACACTTGCGTAGGTCTAGCAACTCTGAGTATCATTTCAGCAATAGCCATCACCATACTCATCTACATCAATATCCAGAGAAGAGGAACAGAAATCAAGAAACAGCTGTATTTCACATCCAGAAACGCAAGCACTCGGAAAGAATACACCATAACCGACTCGAGACGAATCGGTCTTGAAGGGTGTGGGCGGACGGTTCGCAGAGTATTAATCAACCCGGAATATATCGGAATTCGGCGGAATAAAAACACGACATGACCGATTCAGAAATTGCGTAGTAACTTTATTAATAACGTTATACAAAACAAAAGGTAACGCTCGCTGCCTGACTGAATTCACGTAACGGTGTCAGAACAGTGATGCCAGTTCAATACTCCTCCTCGGGAATTCAACCATCTCGGCCTGGAATGGGAACCAGGCCCATCATAGCAGCGAACTTCCTCACTCGTTCAGCTCCGAGCGGCTTGGTGAGAATGTCCGCTATCATGTCCTCTGAAGTACATAATTGTAGATCAATCATTCCGGTAGCACAGACGTCTCTCGTATAGTGATACCGAATGTCAATATGTTTGGACCGTTTCTTTTGATGATCTAATGCAACGAAATCCAAACAACTGCGGTTATCTTCGTAAACTGTAGTAGCTTGCACCAGCTTCTCGTCCAACTCTTGCAACGCAGCTCTGCTTGCGACTTATCCAGCTTACTGTAGCTCCTCCTATGCGATACAGATATCCGCTGCACGATTTGCGGTCGGTGCTGTCACCGGCCCAGTCCGAATCGCAGTAACCAACCAGCTTGAACTCCGCTCCAGATGCCCCAAGTCTTAAGCCGTAGTCAATGGTTCGCAGCAAATAACGCACAACTCTTCTTGCTTCGGTCCAATCGACCAAAGTAGGCGAACTGACTTTACGACTTAAAATACCCACGCATGCAGCGATATCAGGCCGGCTGTGAGTCGCTATGTACAAAAGGCTTCCAATCAATCGTTGATATTCAGCATTGTTTGGTAACGGTTTGCTGTCCAGCCTGATCTTGAAATATCCAGTATCCATTGGGAATTTTGATCCTTTTGCATTGTTGAGTCCGAAGCTTCCTGCAACCTTCTTGATGAAAACAGCTTGGCTGAGATTGTAGAATCCTTCCTGATCCTTATCGACGCGTATACCAAGGAAACAGGACACGTCTCCAAGCTTCGTGATCTTCAGCTTCTTTTGAAGTTCCATCTCCACCTCATTGATGTGACTTTCTTGTTTGCAGACTACCAAAAAATCGTCAACGTACAAAAGAATATACATCCACTCTCCTCCTGCACACTTTTTGCGGTAAAGACACGAGTCTGCCTTGCACTGTAGAAATCCCATCTTCAGAAGTATATCCGTTATCGTTCTGTGCCACGTTCTAGCAGCCTGTTTCAGTCCGTAAATAGATTTCCGCAGGCGGCACACTTGCTGCTCCTTGTGTGGTACGGCGAACCCCGGCGGCTGACGCATAAATACTTCCTCCTCCAGTGTACCATATAGGTATGCTGATTTCACATCCAGGTGTTTTACTTGCATTTTGCGGTACCCAGCAACAGTCAGCAGCAAACGGAAAGTTGAATGCATAGCAACAGGGGCAAAGCTGTCGTCGAAATCAACACCAACTCGCTGGGCAAAGCCTTGCGCGACAAGTCGCGCCTTGAAGCGGTCCACTTTGCCATCTGCATTCAGCTTGCGCTTAAACACCCACCTGCTGCCAATGATGTTCCGATCGGTAGGCGGATCCACAAGCTCCCAGGTGTCATTATCGATTAGCGACTGGTACTCCTCACTCATTGCTTTAATCCATTTCTCCTTTTCCTCGGAACCAACGGCCTCTTCGTAGGTCGTCGGCTCATCCAAAGCGACAGCTGCTCTACCTACAACGTAGTCGTTCATCCTAGGGGGCAACACACCTCTGTTCGCTCGTCGAGGCAAAACTCGTCCATTTTCGCCGTTTGGATCTCCACGATCTACCTCATCGAACACAACTTCTTCCTGGTCTCCAACGAACAGTTCTTCAGCACTCTCGTAGCCAATAAAATCCTCTTCCTCTTCTTCGGCGATCGAAACCTCGTCGGACTTTGGCAGTGCTGGCAGCTCGACAATTGTTTCTTGTTCTTCCCGTTGTCCAATCCGTTCATCGCATCCAATTTTCCGGTCCATCTCCGTATCCTCAAGAAATTTCGCATCGCGACTTATCGTAATGCGGCCGGTAGTTTTATCGAGAAACCGATAGGCTTTATGTTGATTGGAATAACCAACAAAAGTCAAAAGCCGCGCCTTCGGTGTCATCTTCTTCCTGCGCTCCGCTGGTATTTGCACCCACGCATCACTACCGAAAATCCGGAAATGTTTGAAAGATGGCTTTCTCCCATACCAACGCTCGAAGGGGCTCATTCCAATAGAACGCGACGGTAGGCGGTTTTGCACGTAGGTCGACGTGAGCACCGCCTCACCCCAGTATTTTTCGTCCAGGCCTCCCTCCAGCAAAAGACACATTGTCATTTCTTTGAGATAGCGATTTCTCCTTTCGGCCACGCCGTTTTGTTGTGGCGAGTACGGGGCCGAAAACTGACATACAATCCCTTCGCTTCTCAGGAACCGCTGCAACTCGTTACCGACGAACTCTTCACCGCCGTCTGATTGCAGTACACGTGGAGTTTTGCCGACCTGCGTCTTACAGAAAGCTACAAAATCCCGGATCTTGACCGCCGCGTCCGACTTTTTCCGCAGTAGGTACGTGAAGGACATTCGAGAATAATCGTCGACTATCGACAGAAAATACCTGTTTCCGCTGGGAGTACTTGTCATCGGTCCGGATAAATCCATGTGAACCACATCCAATATCGCCTTGGATCCTCTGTCGCACTGTTTCGGAAACGGCTTCCGTGCCATCTTCCCTTTGATGCAGCATTGGCATACCGCACGCACATTACAGTCGATCACCTTCATTCCATCCGCTAGTCCGTCCTTGGCAATAGACCGCACAACCTCGGGGTCGCGGTGCCCCAACCGTCTGTGCCACGTGTGCAAACAATTTGGTGTATGTGACGGCTGAATACTTGCCATCGCCTTCTCAGGTGTATGCAATCGATACATATTGCCATGGCAACCCGCAACTGCTACAACCTCACCATTCGGTCGACGAATCTCACATCCACTGCCGTTGAAAACAACACCAAAACCTTTCTTGCTAAGCGCACTAACGGAGATCAGCCCGCTCGTCACTCCGGGAACGAAAAGGACGTCGTTCAGCATGACTTCGACCGCTTCTCCGTTGCCATCGATCACATGGAACCTACCTTCGCCAACGCCACGAACTTCTGACTTTTCACCGTCCGCTAAGATAACGCTGGCAAACTTTGCCTCCTCTAGCTTCGAGAAGAATCTCCTGTTTCCCGTCATGTGTCGAGTTGCACCGCTGTCTACGTACCAATCCGCCGGCTCGCCATAGCCGACCATCCACGCCAATGGTCCATCCGATACGGTTTGAGCTTGACTTGCCTTGGCCTTGGGTTTATCCTCCTTTTTCGATTGGCTCGAGTTTTCCACCTTGTTGCACTCCTTCAAAAACTGACGGCAATTTCGTTTTAGGTGGCCAGGTTGTTTGCAATAGAAACAAACCCGCGAGTCCTTGTTGCTGACATCGCCACCACCTCCACCGCGGAAACGACGATGACCAACTTTCAGCGCTTTACCGCCGCTCGAAGCAGCAGCTCCGGACCGTTCCTTCCGCTTCTCCGCTTCTGCCAATAATTTGGATTTTACCAAATCCAACGTCAGTTCGTCACTAGGCCGTTGCTCCAACGCAGTCGTCAGCGGGTCGTAGGAGTCAGGGAGAGAGCATAGCAACATCGCTACTTGCAATTTCGCTGGTAATTCATCCCCCACGTCTGCAATCCTTTGCACCAGGTCGCTGAACGTTTGCAGGTGATCTTCCATATCGCCGTCGTCGGTCAATTCGAGCTTCGTCAACTTCTTGAGTAGGTACACGTCGGATGTTTTATCGTGGTACTTTTTGAGTGCAGTCCACACATCTTTGGCTGTATTCGCAGCCCATACCAAACTCAATTGGGCGTCCTCAAGGCACAAACAAATTGTAGCGCGAGCCTTCCGGTCGTCTTTGTTCCACTGCGCTAAAGCTGCCGCCGCTGTTGGAACCTGCTCAGCCTCATCGATGACGTACCATAACTCGTCTCGGACGAGCATCATCTCCATCTTGAATTTCCACGTTTGGAAATTGTGGTTATTCAATTTTGGAAATGGAAATCGTGCCTGTTCAGCCATTTTGTTTTTCGGCTGCTAGCACACACCGGCGATCAACGACGAAACTTTTTCCGTTCGATTTTCCTGAAAAAACGACACTTCGACCGGAATTTCCTACGCGACGATTACTCTGGGCCCATAACCTGTGGGCGGACGGTTCGCAGAGTATTAATCAACCCGGAATATATCGGAATTCGGCGGAATAAAAACACGACACGACCGATTCAGAAATTGCGTAGTAACTTTATTAATAACGTTATACAAAACAAAAGGTAACGCTCGCTGCCTGACTGAATTCACGTAACGGTGTCAGAACAGTGATGCCAGTTCAATAAAGGGGGAGTAGTTACAGAAGACACCATCTACCAGAAACCTGCCACTATCATCAAATTTAACAATCAACCAAAGTCCCCATCCGTTCACATCGGCTAAGTCCACGCCACCATAAAATCAATCATCAGCATGGCAGGTGCCCAAGACGACGACGACGACGACGGCGACGACGACGTAGCAACAGACGGACCCCGGCCCCGGAAATGCAAACGCTGCAAAGTGGACTGTGGATATACTAGGTCATCAGAACAGGTATAGGTTTCATGAAAGCTTAGCTAGGAAATAAAGTCATTCGGTATTCAATCGCGTTAGTGTAAAGTTCTGTTTTCTTTTTTTAAAAACTCAATTCCGACGGCCAAACCCGTAACTTATTTATTTTTCGTTTTGTGTGGTGTACGACACCCTCTTTATTCGATTTTGTAGAGTTTTTGTAATTTGTGTCAGAAATGCATTTTATGTATTTAGCAGCATTTTCTTTTTAATTTAAAACATTGCATGACGCTGATGGTCTCGAAGTGACAGAAAATGGTGTAAGGATATAAAAAATCTTATTTTGTGAAAAATTCAAAATGGCGGTAAACATTTGCTTTAAGGCTAAACAATAACAAGAACAAATGTGAAGTTTCGATTGAAAACCATGCAAAATAACCGCAAAAACAGCCAGCCCAGAAGAAAACCCAACTTTTGTTGCAACGTGACTTCTAGAATAAATTTCTCCTAACATTTCCTGCGCGAATATTTCTCCCGCAAATACAGTTATCCACCACACTCTCTAACACATCAACGTCGAACCAAAACAATCAATGGCGAGTCGCGGATTAGAAACAGAAACACAAACCGACGACCTGTCCCCATTCCCTATACAGCTAGTCGACTAATTACAGCGTTTCTTAACTTCTATAATGGAAAACATTTGGTTTTGTTCTTAAGGTTACCCAGGGATTGACTACGAGCCTTCCGCAGACGATCACCGCCCGTTCCCGTCGGTCGGAGATTCGACTCCGGAGCAGCTGCTTTGTGTTTATCTACTTTACTACACTTGTTGTTGTTATCTACTACAGGTTCTACTTTGGCACTATCGTGTTGCGTTTTGAGTTGGTCCTCGGTATGTCTGGTTATCTGGATCTCTTCGGCGTCCAGGTTGATGGGTTCCAGTTTCTGCATGGAGTAGCGAGTGGGCAATTCGATCACAGGTGGCCGTACGTCCAGCTGCACCAGTTGCACAACCTTCTGGTCATCGCTTTGTTCTTCTTCTTCTTCTACGGCATCTTCTTCGTCGTACACCGGACTTCCGGAGTAGCTAGCGGCTCGTGACTCCGTTTCAGCCCGTGAGAACAGCAGATCAAACTCCTTGGTGATTTCGTTGGTAAAATCCGATATCGTTGGATCCATCATGTACGGTTCCTCGTCCAGATCAATTATTGTGTATTCGCTTGTCGATTGATTGGGGACCAATTCCGGATTGGGTGCCTCCGTATCTTGAAGATCAGTTGGAGTTCTCCTGTCCGTTTCTTCCGCCAAGTGAGTTTTCAACAGCTCATCCATGGTTTCGTCCGAAAACGATCCTTCCGGAGTCAGCGTAAAATCCTCAATGTTCCAGTTCTTGATCTGCTTGATCTCTCCTGATCCGTCGTTGGCTCCATTCGCAAGTGTTTCTTCGAAGATTTCACTCTTCAGCGATAAACTCAGCCTCGACGTGCTACAACTGTCTAAGTTGGCATTCTTAACCGTGTCAAATGCATAATCCGTCAAAGTAGATTTATTCAACGTTCCACTAGAGTTACTCAGCAGCTCTAACGAGGCGGTTCGTTCCAGCGCCGTCAGACAATCAGATTTCAGGAAATACGGATCAAGTGATGAACTCAATCCGATATTGTCCAAATCACCTTTTGAGCTTAAAATGCTCTCCTTGGAGCATATCTTATAAATTGTCAGCGTATCCTGATCTTTACCCGTGTCTATTGCTTCCAGGTCTTCCTCCGACACTTCATACTCATCATCGACGTTATCGAACTCATTGTTACTGTGGTGGAACAAGAAATCATGGATGATCAACTTCTTTGACTCATTCTGAGGCATCAAGTAGATCTCATCACAGTCGGAATCCATCGATGTTGCCATATCGATTTGCGGTGGTTGTAAATTTCCATCAACTATCGCTATCCCTCCTTCACACTGTTCTTCCTCATCTTCCTCTTCAACCTCTTCCTCCTCTTCTCCTTCTTCTTCCTCTTCCTCCTCCTCTTCTTCCTCCGTTTCCTCTTCATCTTCCATCACTTCCTCGTGGTACTGGTACGCTTCCACCACGGTGCCATCCTCCCGCACCAGATTCCCCCGATAGTAAATATTCTCTATGCTAAGATTTTCGATATCTTCCTCGTAATACTGCTCATCATACAGAAACTGGTTGTAATCTTCCACCTCCTCGTACTCGTCTTTCTGTTCCTCGTCCGGATAGCACGTGTCGTCATAACTATCCTCGTTCTCATACAACGTGTCCGTCCGGAACGAGAACTTCGGTTCGCTTTTCTGTCTCAGCAGCTTGAAATTCCTTCGTTTGTACTTCCGTATCGCCCCCAAACTCCTGTTCGGATCGTACTGTCCGGAGTGCGCTCCATCCTGTCCATCTGCTTGATCACCTCGCAACGCTTCGTGCTTGTACAGACCGCTGAAATCCTGCGAACAAAATTTCTCGTACAGCTCCATGGCACTGAGCCGTACGCTGCCGGTCGTGTTGTAGAAAGCTTCCGACAGCGGCGACGTACACGTGGTCTCCAGATTCAGGCACGCCGTACTATTGTTCTTCAGCGACTTCTTCGAACCCTTGGTGGACTTGGTCCTGAAGTAGCTTATCTCGTTGTTGGACTTGGACTTGTTCGGGGAGGTTTTCGCATTGCCATTACTGGTGGCATTCTGGCTAGTGGGGAACAGAAACTTCTTTCCCTTGAGGTTGAACACGTTACTTTTCTTCGTGCCGAAGAGGGAAGACTTGGAAGAGGTGATTGACACTTTGGATTGCGAGTGATAGGACTTGACCGGCGATCGCCCGGTGGGCTCCGTCGTGGTTGTTTTCGCGGGAGAGGTTTTACCTTCAAAGAAAATGGTTTCCTTGAAGTTCGGTTTACTTTTCTTATCGTACAGAGCCGAAGTGCTGAAACGCTTACACTTTAGCAGTTTGTTCATCTTCTTGAAACGGCCGAGGTTTTTCTCGAAGATGTGACCGAAGGAACCATCCACCGAGGGGTGCTTGCTACCGTCCGACGAGGTTCCCAGCTCTAGCTCCGTCGGCCGGTCTGCACTTCGTTTGGATTTCAGATCCGTCTCGCTGGATTTTCGCGTAATGCTAGTTTCCGTACTCCTCGACCTTTCTTTCTCTTTGTTCGAATCTTCTTCGGTTTTCGTTTGCTCTTTCGAAGAACTCCCACTCTCTTCCGGTTCCTGTTCTTTCTCTTCAAAGATGTCAAACGTATTCTCGTAGCTTTGGTTCTTCCACGTGTTGTAGTCTGGTTGTTTCTTCCCCACCTCGTCTAGGGTATCGCTGTCGCTTTTGTATTCTCGTTGCAGGTTGTTCTTCAAATGCATCTTGTAGTCGGCTTCCATTTGTTCCAGCTCCATGGTGTCGGAGAATACCGTGTCGATTTCGTCCGTTGAAATGTTTTTCGAACTTTCGTCGGTCGATTTGTGCGTCTCCGAGGATGGATTGCTGCTGCGGTACTCGGCGAATTCGCGGCGTTTCGCTTCGTGCGTCGGTGTGTACTGTGAGCTCGATAGGCTCGACTCCTTCTCGTAGATGTTGCCCTTGAGGAACTCCGAATCGGTACGGATGATCTTCTTGGACTTGCGCAGAATCGGTTTACGCATCGGTGAGTGTGACTGGTTGAGCTTCATAGTTCTACTATCTTCTAAGGATTTGTTCTTCGGAATTGTGTCGATCGTCTTTTGCGCGTTCTCGTTCAACTCGGAATTGCTATTGGATTTGATTATCTTCTCTATGCTAGAATGAACACTCGATTCTTTAGTAATGTAGGAACCCGTACTTAGGCTTCGGCTTTTGGCGGCTTTCAGTTGCTGTTGCTGCTGTTGCTGCAGCACCAGTGGATGATTGGGTGGTAGATGATGATGAGGTGACAGGTGGATGACTTCGGTGTTTTGCTTCAGTAGCGTCGGACCGTTACCTGGTCGTATTGCGGTACTGAAGGGTTGTTGTTGTTGTAAGCGCTGTGCGCTGTCGGCCGTATCGGTGCCAGGATTGGTCAGAGTGGCTCCGAAGGCAGCCGTAGCTATACATGGGACCAATCCGGCACAGATACCTCCGGTGGAACTACCGATGACAGTGGTAGCGACCTCGTCAACGGTCTGGGCAAACAGTTGGTTACCGATGATGCGTTCGTTCATGTTCATGGTCTTCTGGCTAAGCCGCGAGATTTCGTTGGTGATGTCGAACGTGCCGACGGTCTTGAGCCGGTCCAGCCGGCCGCGATTACACTTCCGCGGCG
Organism: Aedes albopictus; assembly: GCF_035046485.1. Classification (NCBI taxonomy): domain Eukaryota; kingdom Metazoa; phylum Arthropoda; class Insecta; order Diptera; family Culicidae; genus Aedes; species Aedes albopictus. The sequence goes on along the minus strand of NC_085137.1, from coordinate 127,175,606 downwards.
GATCGTTTCCACCTAGACTGTACAGGCGGCCCTTCTTCTTCCGTTCGAAAATCTTGCCGTTCTTGTCGATAACAAACTTTTTGTCGTCAAACGATTGACTGAGGTCGTAGGACTCTCCCCGTTGCAGTTTTCTGATAGACTTTTCCACGATTACACGACCTGCGTTCGATAGTTCTTTGGAGAGTTCGGAATTTGAGTACTCGGGGGTCAGCGGAATGCTTTTGCCCCGGCCAAATTCAATAAACCTGGAAAGAGATTGGATCTCGTTAGTAGAGGACGCATATGGAAGGATTTCAAATATGTTAATACAATAATGAAATATATTCAAGCATAAAGCATAAGTTGTGAAAAAAAAGCTTGGTAATGAATGTTTATCTTGTCTGATTAAAGAAAAATACTCCAGAATCGATTGATTATGTACTGTTGCTTTGGACAGGCTTGGGCATATTAATGACAGGAGGTAAATAGTTTAGTTCCTGAAATCCCTTGGAACGTCCCGAAACGCCTTGAAACTCCTGTTAACCCACTTCAGTAAATACCCCCAGAAACCACCTGAAATCCCACTGAATCTCTGGAAACGTCTTGAAACCTCCTAGAAAACCCCATGAGACCTCTGTACACTTCTCAGAAATACTACTGAAGTCACCTGAACCAACCTGTGTCGCCTTTCCGTCTACTCTACTTAAGTCTCCTGAAGCCCTCAGAAATCTCTCAAAATGCCTTGTAACGCCTCAAAACCCTAAAGAAAATCTCCCTAAGACCTCGTAGACAAAAAAAGGTCTATGGCAGCTCTCTAAAATCCTCTGAAACGCACTCGAACGCCTTGAAACAGCTCAGGAAATTGCACTGAAACCCCCGTAGGCTTCACTTAAAACTCTACAGAAGTTCTCCTAAACCCCCTGAAATCCCCCAGAATCCCCTAAAATACACTGAAATGGTTTAAAACCTGGCTTAAAACGCCTTGAACCCCGGTAGACGTCCTTCAAAGTTTCTGAAGACTTCTAAAGCTCCCTCAAACGCTTTGATACACATCAGGAAACCCCCCGAGATATCGTGAACTTCTCTTTAATTCTACTGAAGCCCGATGAAACCCCTGCCTGAAATTCATCAAAACGGTTTGAAAACCGTCAGAACCCAGTAGGCTTTCCTTAAACTCTACTGTAGCTCCTTTTGAAAACACTCAAATGGCCACGGTTCTTATGGAAGGAATCACTCTACATAGAAAGTTATTGAAAGTTGATATTGTACGGGTCCAGTCGATCTGGTACCATCAATTGAGTGGTGTACGATCGACATGACCATCAGATCTGTTAAGCATCACGAATGAGCCGAATGTGGACCACATATTAAAAGCATAAGGTTCATATACACTGCCCATATTCGCATAGGTGACGTAAACGCCACATAGGTCAAAATCCACTTTTTTAGCTTAACATATCCTACACCATGTATAGCATATGCTCCAATTATTAAAAAAATGTGTTTGTTCTAAAACATGTCAGTAAATTCAAAAGAACGTTTTGACGTAACCACCATGTGGTCGCAATACTGACGTCTGTGTACAAGAAAACTAAAATCTCCCCATAAAACGTGATGGAACATAATTTATTGAGATAATTTATTAAGATAATTTATTGACATAAACATAATTTATGTTTGAGATATCTAAATATTTGATTTCAGATGCCTGAAAATCATTTTCAATATCAACAACTTTCATAGTGAATATTATCAATTATGTTTAATACTTATTATGGATGCAATGTAGATACTGAAACATTTATGATGCTTTGACAACAACATGCGAATAATTTAACAAATTGATACTTGATAGCCTACAACTCGTAATGGTGAGTCTACGCCGATTGAAGTAATCGTTTCCACTGGTCTTAGTCCTGGATCAATCGCTTCCAGTCGCCCTGAGATTTTGGAGCCCCTTAGGGCCGCAAAATGCAGTTGAGGAAGACCTAAAAGGCCCACGTGCGCCCCCTACCACGAAGCCAACGGATCCTTCCTGGTTCTCTGCTAATATGGTATAAGTTTGTCATTTTTCTGGCATACGAGCTACGTACCCAGCCCACCGAAGCCTGCCGTGTTTTATCCGCTTCATTATACATCAGTAGGGACAATGGAAATTCGCGATTTCGCAGAAGCCGCGAAATCCGCGAAATTGGGCTACCATTGCGAAATTTAGGAAACCCCGCGAAATTTTATGAAATTCCTAAAATACCCTTCAAATTTCCATCTATTTCAAATTTTAAATCATAAATGGCTGGTAACTTTTTACAGTGTAATGTTCATCACGATTCCGTATCCGCACAATAAAAATTTACGGCTTTTTAAATATGCATTTCTTTCTAGAGTTTTCAACAAATTTGTTATATTTTCGAAGAAGTGATGATTACGCCTCACTAAATCAAATAAATTATCTATTTGGCATGCAAAATTGCAGTTTTCTTTAACAAAACGGTCAAAAATATGAGGCCGCGAAATCGCCGCGAAATTCACAAAAGTGGCCCGCGAAATTTAAGAAATTTTGCCGCGAATTTCCATTGTCCCTATACATCAGTTAATTGATTTTGTCAGCCTGTTTCGGGGACACATTTTTTGTTCTCCTTAAATATCTAAATAGATTTTCAAGCAGTAGTTTAGTGATGAACATGATTGAATTAGTTAAAGTTTGACCGTAAGTTAATGAGAGCAAAACGTTTGTGGGGCTGACAAAATTGGGTTCATACTGTATCGATTTATTTACATACTTGGTACAATTCGTAGTTCATGCAACGCCGCCATATGCCGTGATCCTGGCTAGCGGCGAGTATTGTTCGCAGTTAACGTGCTTACTTTAAATTACTCTAAAATGGGTGTTTGTCAAATCTCCTAAGTATAGAATCCAAACACCTCATGTATGAACAGTTATATTTTTTGTATGGATGGTTGTGGTAGATCTCTATCGCTTCCTCTGAATTACGACGTAAACTCCTCAAACCCCCTTTCAGCTACTTACTAAGTGCTTGAAGCAAACTCATTGAAGCCCGAAACGTGAGTTTTTGAGGCACCTGATTGATTAATGAAATAGTAAACTCATGGTTAGCCACGAGTAAAATCATTCCACAGCAAAACTATTATAAGTTTTACGTTTTGTTTCAAAACCATCATTGAAACAATACTACTGAACTGCTGTGGCTTTTTAGTCTAACAAAAGTGAAACGGTCAGGAGTTTGGCATAGCCGTTTCAACCCTGTTAGACTGAGAAAGCACCAACAGTTCAACATTTCTTCCCAGTCGTAAGCATCCTCCAAAACTTAGATAAATGAAATCAATATCTCTCTGATTAGGCGTTGGGTGCATGAGCTTTTGATGTTTACTAATTTAATTGTAAAAACTTAGTGTAGAGGAATAGTACAAGGTTATCAAAATGAAATTAGTTTCGTAACATTTCGTAATTTGTCGACTATGAGAAAACATAAATGAGGCCCGCGGGTGACACTTAATGTTTCAGTTTATCAAGTAAATCTCAAAAAAATGTAAATATTACTAATATTACTTTCTTAATAAATACGTACAACACCATATTTTGGATAAGGCATGAAATAACCTTTTCAACATAGACTGCCTTAATTGCATGGTGCATTGAAAGAAGCCGTTAGGATCCATCGCAGAGCCTGAGGATTAATATTAATTCCGGAATTTTGCACACAATACCACCTAATAAGAAAACTGGTCGGCTCAAAGTCAAACTGGACTAGGCGATTTTTTGGACAGGTAAAGATAAGCCAAGGAATTATAGTATTTCAAGAAATAATGCACATGCTTTGATGTCCCAATTTCTTGCAGGACATTTTCCCATAATCATTGAAAAACAGTTGGTCCGGTCTGATTTAAAGCCAACCAACTGTGAATCTTACTACGATGCCCACGCTTTATGCTGCATATCAACAAAGAATGTATTTAACGCACGAATACGGACATTCAGCCGGAGACCCGGGTTCGATTCCCGTTCCGGTCGGGAAATTTTTTTCGACTCCCTGGGCATGGTGTATCATTGCACCTGCCTCACAATATACAAATGCATGCAATGGCAGGCAAAGGAAGCCCTTCAATTAAGAACTGTGGAAGTGCTCAAAGAACACTAAGTTGAAGCGAGGCAGGCCAAGTCTCAGTGGGTACGTAGAGCCATATAGAAGAAGAAGAAGACGAACATTCTGGAAAAAAATCTAACACGTGTTCAGAAAACGGGTACCGTAATAGCTAACATAACGGTCATAGCAATCTGGTTGTTACGTCAACTTATCCGTGTAATCATTCATTAAAACGACTGAATGGTCGCATAAACTGACGTACACGTTTTAAATATGCGAAAATTACATGAAACATCTTAAAATCATTGCGGCTCACTTTTTGTAGCTGTAATCCACGAAACTGTCAGATTATTTCATTCAAATCGTCGGTGCATATGTAAATCCGGAAAAAATCTATAAAATCGTGCTTTCCCATCAGAGCAGACGTTGGTGGTTACATCGACTATGCGAATATGGGCAGTACACCTCCCACTTTTAACCCCCTGAAACCAACTGACTTCTACGAACCTTTTGAAACGCCTTAGAATTTCTCGATACTCCTTAAAGCTTCTGAGATTCCTGTAGCCATTTTTCAAACTCCACTGAAGCCCCCTCAGACTCCTCGAAATTTCCTGAAATCTACTGAAATGCTTTGAAGCACTCTAAAAAGCCCTCACAGGAGCACTCTTAAGCCCCCTATAAATATATTGAAACCTCTTGAAATGCCTTGAGACCCCTACTAATACTCTCCTGAGACCTCCGCAGACTTCCATTGTACTCTACTTAACCCCCAACATCCACTGAAGTTGTATGAAACTCTTTTGCAATTTACCTGAAGCTTTCGTGAATGCACATAAAGCCGTTCGAAACTCTAGAAAACCTCCCTGAAACTTCCAAACAAGTCCCCGAAGACTCCTGAAACTCCCTGAAACCGCCCGAAACATCATAACACGTTTTGAAATCACTTCGAGTCCTTCTGGAGCTCTCTTGGAAAGGTGCGGAAAGGATTCAAGAAAAATGCCAGCAAAAATCCTTAAAAGAATCTCTGGTGCCTTCTAAGTAAGAATCCCGGGGTAATCCCTAAGAGAATCTAATCTCAAGAGGAGTCTGTGAGAGAATCCTGGTAGGGTTCCTAAAACATCCCGAAAGGAATCCCAGGAGAAACCTAGGAAGGATTTCTGAGAGGAATTCATGATGCAATCACAAATTCCTGGAAGCCATTAAAAAAAATCAGAAAGATTCTTTAAATTTAAGAGGCTTAACCGAAATCATCTCGGGGAAATCTGTGAAAGAATCCTGATTGAAATCCCTATATTTCCGGGAAAAATCAATGCAGGATTCGCGGAAGAACTCTCTAAAGGAATCCCCAAATGCATATCGAGAGGATCGCCGGAAACTTGACCTGATAGAATGTCAGAAGAAATCCCAGGAGAAATCCTGAAAAGAATTCTTGAAAGAATCTGTGAAAGAACCTCGGGAGGAATCCGTAAAGGAATCCTGAGAAGAACTATTAAAGGAATCCTGGGAGGACTCAATGAAGGAATCCTGGGAGAAAATCCTGAAGGAATCCTGGCAGATTTCTTTAAAAAAAAAATGTCTGGAGAATCTGGTGCTAATCTCTGGAGGTATCCTCAAAATAATCCCAGAAGAGATCCAAGAAAGAATCCTAGTGGAACCCCTGTAGGAGTCCCTAAGAGATTTCCAGCAAAAATTAACGTAGAGATTCCCAGAGAAATCCTTGGAGGAATCCCGGAAAAGATCTTTGAAGAAATCTCGGCAAAATTTCCCGGGAAAAATCCCAGAAGGAATCCCGGAAGAAGACCACGGAGGAATCCTTGAAAGGATAACTGATGGAATAATAAAAAGAATCTGAGGAGGAATCCCGAATGATTACTAGGATTTCTTAACCTTCCTTTTGCATCACGTTGTCAGCAGATCGCTGACGTAATGTACGGTGTGGGTAAAAAATGACCCTAATGCCAAAGGAGGGTTAAAGGATACCTGGGGAGAATTAATGTAGGAATCATGGGATAATTTTCTGAATGAATCCCTGAAAGGATCCACCTGAAGAAGTAAGTTAAGGATTCGCAGATGGAATTCCAGAAGATACCCCTAACGGAATGCCAGGAGGAATCCTTGAATTAATCTTTGAATGAATCTCGATAGGAATCTCCAAAGGAAACCTGGTAAAAAATAAGTTAATCTCTTGAAGGATTCCTAAAGAAATCCTGGGAAGAATTGATGAAGAGATCCAAGACCAGAAAGATTTGCCAAAGGAATTTCAAAAAGAATTCCTGGGGGAATCCCTGACAGAATTTTCCTGGATTAATTTCTGGCGGAATTTCAGGAGAAACTCTTAACAAATTTCAAGAAGGATCCCCGAATCCAGGAAGGAACCCCGAAGGAAATCGTTGAAGGAATTGGGGATTTTTTTAAATTATCGTACCAATAATGGGTAGGAAGGTTCTCAGAATTCAATGATTTTTTTTTCATAGGTAGGGTTCATAGAGTATTGGTTCTCTTATTAAGGCGAAACTGGAAGCATTTCCTCATTATTTTGCTTTTTGATTTTCATAAAATAACGAAGCAATATTTTAAAAATCGGTTTTCGTGCATATGTAGAGTATGGATCAAGGTATCTCCTGATTTTTTCCAGGTGGAAAATGCAAGAACTAAAAACATTTTCCATCTGAAAAAAACTCAGGAGATACCTTGATCCATACTCTACATGTGCACGAAAACCGATTTAGAAAATATTGCTTCGTTATTTTATAAAAAATCAAAAACCAAAAAAATAAGGAAATGGATCCAGTTTCGCCTTAAGTATGTGGCTCCCATTTTCATCCTACGAAAAACAAAGGATTGCAGCGTTGTTTGTTTTGTTTCATATTTTTGTATTTTTTGTTAGAAGTGAGCATGAAAACAAAAAGAACGGAATCAATCGGTGCCGTAATCGCGGAAAACGAAAATTTTCCACAGATTCCACCTACTATGAAAAATCGTAACTCAAGAACAAAGCATCGTAGACACATTTTTTGGAAGGGAACTACATAAGCTGTATTCTATGTAATTTTCAATATGTGGTTTTTCTCTGTTCCTGAGTTATGACCAATTTTGTGGAAATTGTCCAGATGTGCTATATGAGCCGTTTTCTTAGAAAAATCTTAAGAATGAAGCATCGTTGACACATTGTCTTTTTTGTGAAATCGTAAGCAAATTTTCTCATAAAAAATACAAAATGAAAATTGTTTTCCAAAAACTTTCCACAGTTGAGGAAAATCGGTAGGAAAGTCGGAAAACTTTTTAGGAAGTCCGGAATAATTCTAAAAAAAAAATTGGAAGGGAATTACATAAGCTATATTCTGTGAAATTTAAAAGATGTGGTTTTCTTTCGTTCCTGAGTAATGACCAATTTAGTGGAAATTGTCCAGATGTTGATTGATTTTCGATCGTCTTGATAATTAATTTGCGCAAAAATGATCATTACCCAGGAACGAAGAAAACCACATCTTGAAAGTTTTACAGAATATAGCTTATAAAATTTCCTTCCAAAATATTTTTGGGAATTTTTCGGACTTCGTAAATAGTTTTCCGACTTTTCCTCAACAGTGGAAAGTTTTTGGAAAACAATTTTCATTTTGTATTTTTTTTTGATTTCTGAGAAAATTTACTTGCCATTTCACTATTTAGTTTTTGTTCATAAATATATGAACCATATCTGTGAAAAAAAATCTCATTAAATTCAGAGAACCTTTGTACCATTTTGTACGATAGTGAATTAAAAAAAAACATACCGGAAAACAATAAAAATTGTTGGGAGAAATCAAAAAAGAAATCTCTGGAGGAATCTATGAAGAAATCCAGGGAGAAACCCTGGAGAAATTTCTACCCAAATCTGAATGAAATCAACAAAGGAATTATACAAGTAATCAATAAAGAAGATTGGAGAATTTTTAAATAAAATTCTCGGAATAAGCACTCGAGTTAAAAGTAATTTGTCAAGCAAAACGTTTAAAAATATGGTAACATCTTGACCTCAGTTTTTATTCTTGAAATTTTTACTTAAAAACCAAATGAACAAGGACTCTGGGACTGTTGTTTTTAATTAAATTGAAGATAATGCAATCTGACTAGTATATAGAACTATTTTTGAAAAATTCCAATACATGTGTATAAACAGTAGCGTGGTTCAAAAAATCGTTTTTGCTCCACACCGCTTATTTGATTCATGACCAGATTCTAAGTCTCCTCCCAAAAAATGAGCTGATTTGGTTGAAAATTGAGAGTGCACAAGCCCTTCAAAGTTTGTATGGGAATTACTATGGGAAAAGGACGTTTTTCATTCAATTGACCGTAGCATTTCCCCAAGTGCCCTAGAGTGTTAGTTGACCCTTGGTACTCCTAGGCTACTCTATCAGCTACAACTTTGCCGAAGACCACAATCAAATCGGACGCCTCATTAATTAGTTATCGATTTTTATCCACAATGAAAATCTTTGATCATGATGATTACACTATTCGATGGGCATCACTGAAATTTGCCTTGAAACATAGTAGCCATGATTTATGTGTGCTATCTTTGGCGCCAAGTGCGGCAATGTTGCCTGCTGGGAAGCTGCACGATCACTGTTAAAGTTTCTGCAGTTGGATAAAAATCGATAACTAATTAATGAAGCGTCCGATTTGAATGTGGTCTTCGGCAAAGTTGTAGCTGATAGAGTAGCCTAGGAGTACCAAGGCACCAAGGGTCAACTAACACTCTAGGGCACTTGGGGAAATGCTACGGTCAATTGAATGAAAAACGTCCTTTTCCCATACTAATTCTCATACAAACTTTGAAGGGCTTGTGCACTCTCAATTTTCAACCAAATCAGCTCATTTTTTGGGAAGAGACTTAGAATCTGGTCATGGATCAAATAAGCGGTGTGGAGCAAAAACGATTTTTTGAACCACGCTAATAAACAGTTGCAGGACAACTGAAAGATGTTGGCAGATTGATGCCATTCGCATAAAAGGATGAACGTCTTGAACCTTTTTTAGTTTGGAGACCAAATATAATATCCTTATATTAGGAATGTTTAAAAAATGTATTCGGGATATTTTCTTTATTATTTTTATTTCTTGCAATGTTGTGATTAGATGAAAAAATATCGTGTAGCATGAAATTAAATTACTGCGTTGCATGGAAATTATAGTAGATACAAACTAATGTGAACAAAAGAAAATTTTAAAAGAACTTACCAACAAATTCAAAATATTCTAAATTCAAATAACAAAATCAAAAACTCCTGTAGAAAAAGAAAATTGTTGAAGTTAATTAGAAAAAAAATAATGTGAAAAGAAATTGATCGAAATAAAATAGAAAATTACCAGAACAATAATAACAATAGTCATTCAATAGAAACTTACCACAGATCATCGTGTAAATCGCATTCTCACTTCTTTTCCTTCAAGTCTTTATTCAAATAGTGCAGTACGTAGTGTAAAACTAAGTCGTAGCAGTATTTGTATTCAGTCTGGGGAGAAAAAAGAGAAAATCAATCAATTTTCATCAGGTCGTCGACATTCGTCCGTTCAGTTTGGGATTGAAACTCTCACCATATTGTCCACCAGCTGGGGCCGGTGCCTTCGGACGGTTTTGACCGCCTGAAAGACGTCCACCTCGCCGTGCTGAATGACCTGCTCGATGCACGCGTTCGCCGCACAGTACACTCCGGCCCGGCTGCGGCCGTCCCTGTTGGGGTGAAAAATGTGGGAAAAAATATATGAAAAAAAAACTGGCGCGATGATGAAAAAAGGTCCCACAAGAGACAGACCCCTGGTGCACCGAATTGGTGAAGTGTTTTTGCAACCATTGATAGAGTGATAATGCAATTGAAACGTGGCCATATTCATATAATTTCAATTTTACAAAAACCTAACCCTTCGATTTTTTTTATTATTTTTCTGTAGAAAGCTAGCTTCTAGCCTCAAAATTTGCCAAGTAGCCAAGGATGGTCAAATGCTTCTATGTAACTATGTTTTTTTTTTCTCGATTTTTTATTTTTCTTCGTTTTTTTAACGAAACAGGTTCCATTGTATATTTTTTTCTTATATTTAACCATTCTTAAAAAACAGCGAATCTAAAAAATAAAAAGATACATGTAATGGACCATGTGGAATGTTTATTCAAGTTTGACAGCTTTTATCAAAAAGATCATTTATTTCTCAGAATTTTTAGACTGTCTCGAATAACATTTGGCAGGAACCATTTTACTTCTTCTTCTGCATGGCTCGACGTTTTTACTGAAACTTGGCCTGCCTCTCTTCAACTTGTGATCTTTGAACACTTCCACAGCTATTAATTGAGCGGCTTTCTTTGCCTGTCATTATTGCATGAATTTGTATATTGTGAGGCTAGGACAGTGATACACTATGCCCAGGGAGCCGAGAAAATTTTTCCCGACCGGAACGGGAATCGAACCCGATCAATATCTTTGACCACTAGGCTAACTAGAAACCCCAATTTTTTTTCGATATGTTTAATTTAGACAACAAAAGTATCTGCCAAAGCATTCTAAAAGATTTGAAATCGGTCAAGCAATTGAAAAATGATCGGGCTCTTGGAAGTAAAAAGAAAAAAAAAAAACCTAAAAACCTAATATTTTTAGTAACTATCAATTTTAAAGAGATTCATGCAAAAAAAAAAAGAAAACCGGGAAAATTAAGAAAGTTATGACTCTTAAAGTAAGAGAATCTTTTTATTACACAACAATTAGCTTTTTATCTACTATAGTGTATTTTATAAGCCCAACAACTGCTCTGCCTGTCGAATTTGGTCTTGGTGCTACAGGGTATTCGTGCGGGGGAATAGAAATGCACCAATAATTAAAATCGTTTAGGTTAAAGTACTGTGGCCAAGAGTAGTGGGGCGGACGGAACCAAGCGAGCGTTCAAATTGATTTTTCAATAGATTTTTATTGAACCGGTCAATTAAATTGGTGGCGACACGGTCGGTGGGTGGTGAGGAATATCCCACAAAAATTGCGACGAATGAATGTTGCAGTTAAAATAGATCTAAGATAATTGATTAGAATGATTGCATCAGACATAGACGTTGTATTTTGATAAAACTTTTGACATTTTTTTTAATTCAAAGTTTTTTGATGGCACAATATAAACTATTCTCAAAAGTAAATGAACTTTTAAATATTTTAATTACAGAGGGGCATTCGGAGACAAGAAAACAGAGGGTGTAGGCCAAGAAAATTGATGGTTCTAGCTTAAATTATTTTTTTTCAAAGTACCTTTGAAAAATTTACAAAGTTTGGAATTCTATTTTTTGAGAAATTTGTTAATTAAAACTTTTTATGTTTACTAATGAGAAATGAAGGTTTAGCTTGTAGAGATATATTAGGTAAATTGACTGATTTCATAAGATTCAAAGAATTTTATAATCTTCAAATAAGTTTTTTCCGATTCTGGAATATGTTGTTGTTGCTAAATCGTAAAGAATAAATAAACGAGTCATCTTTAGTATGTAAATGAACAAAGTTTCTAAGCGAATTTTGCACCTGCACCCTGAATTCATTCAGCTAAGAGATTGAACCCTGAATTCAGTAGAGAAACCAGAACTTCACAATAATGATAACGAAATGTATTTCATAAAAGCCATACAAACGAACGTTTGTGTAAATAATTCTCACGAGGAAAGATTAACAAACACAGATGAAAATCCACCCTATTCAAATGAATAAAAAGTCCATCTATCGAATCGACGGGCAATTATCGTCACTTGGAAATGAGCGGAACAATAATGCGCTGGATACACTCATCCGTTTTTTATGCACTTTTCCCACTGCCACCACACGGCTTCGAAGAGCAATGTATGATTCAATGAAATGATGCATTGATATAATGATAGGGATTCGAGTGACACAAAAAAAATATTGCTGCTGCAGCATCCGACTGCGAGTTGTTCCTTTTTTCTAGTGAAGTGCTGAATGGTCAGCAGTGTTTGACGAATTTAATTGGAATATTTATCGGGGTGATAATGGAGATAGTTCTCTAGCAACAATTGATGGTTGGGAGTCGAATGGGTCCTTGTGGTTCAATTAGCACGTCGATGTTTTTGTTTTGCTGGTTCTCGTAGAAATTTTAGAAATGTGCTTTGAAAACGTGTTCCGTTGGTGCGTGTTTATATAAACATAAAAATAATATTCATTGTTTTGGCCGAATGGTCAAACATTGAAAGTTTTTTATAGGAGAAAATTTCCAAAAATTCAAAACATTAGAATTAATTGAAGTTTAAAGAATTTTATGGTCTATTTTGTAGAAAGTATTAGTAAGTTGGAGAATATTATATACTTCAAAAAATAATTACTCTAGCATTCCTTTTAGCAGAATCCTAAAAATATTCTGATAAATATTCCACGCATAAATATTTTCTGCAAAAAAAAAATCAAAATAGTATTACAGGTCGGACTCGATTATCCGGAGACTCGATTATCCGGAGACTCGATTATCCGGAATTCGATTATCCGGAATTTTAGACTCGATTATCCGGAGTATTTTTATTGCGATATTTTTTTTATTTCAATGATAATATTGACATAATTAAGTATTATAACATAGTGCTGACACGATTTTAAATGCCCCCGATTCCGTTTTCCTCCGATTTTGTCGGCTTTTTGACCCGATTATGTTAGCCTCTTTTTCGAGAAAATTAAAATATTTTACACTCAGCATTAATATTTTACATTTCCAGTATTTTACAATGTATCTCAAATTTAGTACAGTTGATAATTTTTGGCGTCACATACAAATTACGGAACAAAAAAATCTCGCGTGATATATGAAAAGAGCCTAACAATTTTAAATCTCTTCTCAGCTAGAAAACGCGAAATGTTGCATCTGTTTTCAAAACATGCCGTGAATCATCCAGGAAATTTTCCAAGAATGATTGCTGGCATTTCTTCAGATAGTGTTTCTGGGATTTCTCCAAATTTTCCTTCAAAGGGAAATTTTTCAGAGATTTATTTAATTTTGCTTGGTATTCCTCCAAGAAGTCCTCCTTTGGGAATTTCTGCTGAGATTCCTCAAGCAATCTCTGCTGGAATTCCGCCAGATTTTTTCCGAGGAGATTTTACGAAAAATTGTACGGGCAATTCTTGTTGGGATTCCATTAGGATTTTATACTGGAATTCTTCCACGCATTTTCAAAGTTGTACTTTAAAAATACCCACAGGTGGATCAGTTTTTTTTTCTAGGAATTATGTATGGGATTCTTATGGGGATTTCTCCTGATATTTCTTAAAGTTTCCTCTGGAATATTTTGTTGATATTCCCCCAAAAGTCCTTGAGTATTTCTTTAGGTATTCGTGAAGAAATTTCACCTGGGATTCTTTCAGGAATTCCTCCAGATATTTTTCTTCATTATTTTCTACAGGATTTTTGCATGGATTTCTTCAGAAATTCTCCCGGATATTCCTCAGAACTCTTTTAGAGATTTCTCCAGGAAATTAGGCTTGCCCACTTTTTCAAAAATGTTCTCTGATTCTCAAGTCCACCCCCATATTTTGATTGGCATCCACAAAAAGTAGCTGGTCAAAACTTCACCCAAATCCATTGAAATTAAGAGGTCTGAAGCATGATTGGCCCCGAAAAGTTAGATTTTAGGACACATTAGGCCTTCACGAATTTTAATAATTTTCGCTCAACTCCTACATCATTGATGCCAAAAAAGCAAATAATCAGCAAAAGCAGTTAATTCTTTTTGGATGCCTATCAAAATATGGGGGTGGACTTGAGAATTACAGAACATTTTTTAAATTAGACATGCCTATTCTACTTATATTCCTTCAGGAGTTTGATCAAAATGTTTGTTGGGTTGGCATCACTGCTCCCAGTATCTTATGTATCATAGACACGCTGTTTCTAAATTAGAACACTCTGAAATTTAAAGCTGAATTCATCATACAACAGCCCAATTCACTTCAAATGTTTTTTTTTCTCGTCCCTCAACATTTTCTCCAATTTATACAAATCACACCCTTTTTCCTCAATCATGCCTTCTTTAGGAAACATCCATTAAGTACGTTAAGCCAAAATTGGAAATTTTTATATGGATTTTTCCGTGACGTTCTTAATGGATGGCCCCTTACTGTTTATGTTTTGTTTCACGAACCCATAACCTTTTTATTTAGTTCAAAATTGACAGAAAAGTGCCCCGATCTTATCAACCTAAAACACTATAAGGATCTTACTGAATACAGCATACTAAGGGAATTTCCATAAATTACGTTACATTTGAGAGGGACGGGGAGATGCAGCAAATTGTGCTGACCCATTAAAACTTCAGAAAACTTGTATAAAAAGTGTGACTAGAGTAAGCAACAAAAAAGTTTTTTGGAGTAATTTATGGACGATCCCTTATTCGAATTTCTGGCTACGTCACTGCTTCATGAAAATAAAATAACAAAAAACATATATTTTCATACGTTTTTGAATTTTGATTTTATTTTTATATGTGATTCGATTATACGGAAAATTCGATTATCCGGAGTGAAATAAAAATCGATACTCCGGATAATCGAGTCCGACCTGTATCTTGAATAACGTTTTATAAAATGTAATAATACTTTCTGAAAAAAAAATCCATAACGATGTTGTGAGAGACATTCTTAAAAGTACTTATCAGATCACATTTTTTCTCGTGTTTTCTGACAAAAGCACTACAAAAAATCCCAGGATTTTTGTTTGAGAGAATCTAGGGCAACTAATAGAAGCAAAAGCAATAGAATCTGTTACAAAAATAAGAGAAATTAATTATTACAAAGTATTAACACATCACGATACACATAGAACCTTACAAATGTACAAATTAGGAACATCACAAATTGACACAGCACAACACATAACATAAATGTGCCCTGTTATCCAGATGGATAACTCCTTCCGATCACAGGATGACGAGGTTTCATTTATTGATTTGGGTCCGTCAGTCATCCTGGAATTGTATTTTTGTTGGCAGTATGCCTTTCTGTTCACAGCATTTGTTGCTGTGTTCATAGCTTGGTTCTGTCTAGGAAAACTAATCCTAATCGGGCATCCTGTTTCAGAGTTCGATACTTGAGCTCAAGAACTTGAAGTCCGTGGCAGGGAAAGGTTTACATGTCTAGTACTTGACCGCTGCCCGAAATAGCCTGAAAGTTGGCAATCAAGAGTGGATTGCATTTCATGTACCTCTATTCAGTCAGAACCCTATAAATGTGTATTAAAACTCGGGGAATATTTACAAAGTAAAATAAAACATATAACACAAAGAACGTACGAATATAATATTTATAACACATTTAACAATTATTCTGTCTTATAATTGTAACAAATATTTATATTTATACCCGTAACACAATCCAACGTTTAAGCAGGAATTTTTCGTGAATCGTTCACCGATTCACGAAAAATTCAGCTCCCATATGCTTCATATCCTTCATAACAATAGTGTTAAGGCCATAACTTAACACTACGATAAAGATAAATAACTTAACCTAAGCTCAAAACAAAACCAAAACGAGTTATGCTACCCGAAAGCCACAATGCTTTCCAGAAACGTAGCGGTGAACAGGACTAACAAGTCCCCAGAAAACACCTAAACTCAAAACTAAAGATTGTTACCCGAAAGCCAAACTGCTCTCCAAATCACGTAACGAATTAGTCTAACCTAAACTAAACTTTACTTTTATGGAGGTTAACTGTCCACAAAAATAAAATGGCCTTAAAACTGTCATTATAATCCTTCCAACTAATTTTCATTTGCATACACGGGTTTTTTCGGTTGGGCGCTATGTTACAAAAATACAACATGGAACCCTACAAATGCTAGGGCCTCACGTTGGGCGCCATGTTACAAAAACAAAAGAAATTAATTATTACAAAGTATTACCACTTCACGATACACAGAACCTTACAAATGTACAATTTAGGAACATTACAAATTGACGCAGCACAACACATAACATAAATGTGCCCTGTTATCCAGATGGATAACTCCTTCCGATCACAGGATGACGAGGTTTCATTTATTGATTTGGGTCCGTCAGTCATCCTGGAATTGTATTTTTGTTGGCAGTATGCCTTTTAGTTCACAGCATTTGTTGCTGTGTTCATAGCTTGGTTCTGTCTAGGAAAACAAATCCTAATCGGGCATCCCGTTTCAGGGTTCGATACTTGAGCTCAAGAACTTGAAGTCCGTGGCAGGGAAAGGTTTACATGTCTAGTACTTGACCGCTGCCCGAAATAGCCTGAAAGTTGGCAATCAAGATTGGATTGCATTTCATGTACCTCTATTCAGTCAGAACCCTATAAATGTGTATTAAAACTCGGGGAATATTTACAAAGTAAAATAAAACATATAACACAAAGAACGTACAAATATAATATTTATAACACATTTAACAATTATTCTGTCTTATAATTGTAACAAATATTTATACCCGTAACACAATCCAACGTTTAAGCAGGAATTTTTCGTGAATCGTTCACCGATTCACGAAAAATTCAGCTCCCATATGCTTCATATCCTTCATAACAATAGTGTTAAGGCCATAACTTAACACTACGATAAAGATAAATAACTTAACCTAAACTCAAAACAAAACCAAAACGAGTTATGCTACCCGAAAGCCACAATGCTTTCCAGAAACGTAGCGGTGAACAGGACTAACAAGTCCCCAGAAAACATCTAAACTCAAAACTAAAGATTGTTACCCGAAAGCCAAACTGCTCTCCAAATCACGTAACGAATTAGTCTAACCTAAACTAAACTTTACTTTTATGGAGGTTAACTGTCCACAAAAATAAAATGGCCTTAAAACTGTCATTATAATCCTTCCAACTAATTTTCATTTGCATACACTGGTTTTTTCGGTTGGGCGCCATGTTACAAAAATACAACATGGAACCCTACAAATGCTAGGGCCCCACGTTGGGCGCCATGTTACAAAAACAAAAGAAATTAATTATTACAAAGTATTACCACTTCACGATACACAGAACCTTACAAATGTACAATTTAGGAACATTACAAATTGACGCAGCACAACACATAACATAAATGTGCCCTGTTATCCAGATGGATAACTCCTTCCGATCACAGGATGACGAGGTTTCATTTATTGATTTGGGTCCGTCAGTCATCCTGGAATTGTATTTTTGTTGGCAGTATGCCTTTTAGTTCACAGCATTTGTTGCTGTGTTCATAGCTTGGTTCTGTCTAGGAAAACAAATCCTAATCGGGCATCCCGTTTCAGGGTTCGATACTTGAGCTCAAGAACTAGACATGTAAACCTTTCCCTGCCACGGACTTCAGGGAAAGGTTTACATGTCTAGTACTTGACCGCTGCCCGAAATAGCCTGAAAGTTGGCAATCAAGAGTGGATTGCATTTCATGTACCTCTATTCAGTCAGAACCCTATAAATGTGTATTAAAACTCGGGGAATATTTACAAAGTAAAATAAAACATATAACACAAAGAACGTACGAATATAATATTTATAACACATTTAACAATTATTCTGTCTTATAATTGTAACAAATATTTATACTCGTAACAAATCCTAGAACTATTTTATATAAGCTTTCAAAATTTGCTAGGCAAATTTCAGATGCGACTTTCTAATTTATTTATTTTTTCCGTGAATTTCAGACATATTTTTCAGAAGAATTTTTAATCATTGTTTACAATAACACAACCCTGTAGCCGATGGTTTTTGTTCTCATATATCAGATTCTTTTTTTTTATTTCACGAGTAGTTTTTTTTTGCTACAAGTCGGTCAATTTCGAACCCAATGAAAAAAACTTTTTTTTTCGTACATTGGTAGTACTAACCGTGTCTACCTATATACAAATTTTTATGTGATTTGATTCAAAATTGACTGAATTTAAAAAAAAAACCCGACCCGTGCAAAAAAAAGAATCTGGTGTACCAGAGAAAGATTGTTGGAGTATTAGAGTGAAACAATGTAAATGAGCCAGAAAAGAAAAACAAATCAGTTTTTTTGGAGTGATAATTATAAATTCATAAGAAAACAAAAAGATTTTCTTGAGAATTCTAGAATGCATTTCAGATGTATTCTAAAAATAACTCTAAAATTTTTGGTTAGAGTCGCTATTTTTGTAGTATTATACATTCTATGTTCAATTAGTTCACATCAGTTTTGAACTCAGTTTTGATCAGGAAAAAATACAGTAGAGTGCAAAATTCTTCGACATCCTATGCACGGCGAATTGAAATCTATTTTTATTCTATTTTCAAACAAACTTGTATAAAGGTATTGTAGTATTTGTACCTAACCAATACATCGATTGAGTTCAAATTTATACGGCAACTCGTGACAAAAATTTTGAAAAAAATCTAAGAAACGACTTATCTGATTGATGTGCTGTCTTCGGAAATTAATGGAAGTTTGGGAAATTGTATTTTATTTTTGTTTTATTATTTTGTGATGTGCTATAGCGGACATCTAATGCAGTTTGTGACAATGAGGGTCAAGATGAAGAAATGATAACAAAAATCGTTATTTGAAAACATTAAATTTCAAAAAAAAAAAAATTAAATACCTACGTTTTTAGAAAAAAAAAATATCGACCTGATTTTATAGGCCCTTCTAAAACGTAAGGCTAGAGTCAAATTGGCGAACTAGTGATGCAAATTGTTCTTGTTTGTCATGAACAATGCTTATGTAAATTTTGAGATAAATAAAAACTAAACTTTGAGGTGAAGATATGTACCCACAGATGTGAGATTCGACTCCAAGATCACATATGGTCGGCGTTAGGTCAGAGTGGACGATTTTTTGGACAGGTAAAAATAAGCTTAGGAATTCGAAAACTTTTCGACATTATTCTGATGCGTATGTTGCATCACATAAAATAACTATAGTTTTCGAAAATAATACGCCTTATTTGATATCCGAGTGCTTGCAGAACATTTTTTCCAAAATCATTGAAAAATATATGGTCGCTTAAAGAAAAGAAAAGACTTAAAGAATAAGTCGTCACTTACGGTGAAAACAGGGCCAAGAATTTTTGAAAAAATGTAGCATGTATTTATTTTTATTTTTTTTAAATCTATTTATTTTTTTTTTGTGGAGCGGACCTGGTGTGGTGGTTAGAACACAAGACTATCACGCCAAGGACCTGGGATCGAATCCCACTCCCGACGTATTCACAAAATGTGGGTTCTTCGTTCGAAAGGGAAGTAAAGCGTGGGTCCCGAGATGAACCAGCCTAGGGTTAAAAATCTCGTTAATACATACAGACAAATTTTTTTTTTATCTTTAGATTATTCGTATTTTTTAAATTGTGTACTGTTTCCAAGCAGCACACAAGTCACAAAGGAGTGCCGACAGCGCAGGTTTTTGGTTGTGCAGGAGTTACATTCATGTAAATCTAACTCCAAGGCAAAATAACTTGAAAATGACTGTTGTCTAACCAAAAAGCTGCGCTGTCGACACTCCTTTGTGACTTGTGTGCTGCTTGGGTTGGGAATGCAACCTTCCAAAATTTCAATGGATTCTTAAAATAGATGAAAAATGTTTTAAACATTTTTTTTTTGATATTTTGTTTAAAATGCCACGTTCTTGCTAGAACCTTCAGATTTATAGAGTATTTGTCATCTTGTTTACAAGTAGGTTCGTGTATTTGAAACTTGAATTTGAAATGAATTCAAGCTATAATGCAGAGCCCAAAATTTCTTAAATTTCTTAAAAATTTTCGCAAAGAATACTTCAACGGAAAATCTTCTAGATGTTCGTGTTACTGCATGAACTTCTCAAGGAAATTTAATACAAATTACTCCATAAATTCGAGGTTTCATGGAGGATTTCCTTTAAGAATTCCTCCGCAAGTTTCTGCAGGAATCCCACTACGTGATTAGCAATTTCTGCATGATTTAGTTAAGAAATTATTTTTGAAGTTCATGCTGGGACTCCGAAAGAATTTCGTCAGCAATTGCTCCCGAAGTTGTTAATGCAATTTTTCCAATAAATCATCTGGAAATTCTTCCACGAATGGATCCAAAAGTTTTCGCATGGTTTTATTCAGAAATTTATCTTAAAATTCATTCAAAGCTAACTTCAGAATTTGCTCCAGTTAAAGTGCAATTACACTGTTTGTAATTATGTCAAATATTTGCCATTTAAGCTCAACATTCATCCAAGGTTGCTATGCTTCACGATGTGTTGTTCATTTGTTGGGCTTGTTTGGCCGAACATTTGCCACGTATAATGGGACTTTTATTAATGTCTCCAGGAAATCCTGCTGATATTATTTCTAGCATTCCGTCAGTAATTAAAAAAAAAATCTTCAAACATTTTTCTAAGAGTTTCTTCAAAAATTGTTTCAGGAGATTGTCTACAAACCCCTTCAGACAATTTCCTAGTAGTTTCTTCAGATTTTTTTCTAGGATTTCCATTAAAAATCGTCCTAGAAGTTCCTTCAGGGAATATAGAAAAAACCTTCAGTAGGTGTTTTTTTTTTTTAAATTATATCGTGTGTTTTTCAATAAAATTTTTCTTCTGGAGAATTTTTTGCAGGTACCGTCTACCCCCGTTGGTTTGAACGACACCTCATGCAAACCAACGGGGTAGATTTTTTAATTTGAACTTCTAGTAACCCTGTGGGCATCGAAAAACACACTGATGGTAACCCTTTTTGCTGTTTTGTTTTGATTCTGTGTTCCGTTTTACCCCATTCCATGAGCAGAATGACGTTTGAACCATTTCTAGTTTGAATGATGTGCAGATTATCGGCGGTCAAATTAAAAAGTGTTCAGAAAAGATGCGGTCAAACCAACGATGGTAGACGGTAATATTAGATGATTTTTCAGAAAAAAAAACTCTGGAAGAAATTTCTCCCAACTTTTGAGAGGAATTAATGACAAAAAAAAACTAGAGAAACTTTCGAATGTATTTTTAAATAAACTACTGGAGCAATTATTGAAAGAACTCTATGGGAAATTCCTACAGGGAAGAATTCGAATGGGAAATTTTAAAGGATTTTTTAAAGGAAACCCTAAAGAAATTCTGGGAGGCTTTTGTGAAAAAAAAAGAACACCCAAATAAGTTTATATACTACTTACTACAGTGTATCAATCAATTGTCCGTACAGCAATTTTTTGGTCAAAATAATTTTACATTCAAATGTTCATAACTTTTTTATACGTCAATCTAAAACGCTGAAATTTTGACCAATCAGGAATCATATATTAAAGCTCCATTGGTAAAATTTTGAGCAAAATCGAATAAGTTTTCTGAAGTTATAGAACTTTTGGAAAAACTTATAACATTTTTGAACACATTTTTAAAACGTTATATCTCAGCGTGTACTCGATGAAACTTTTTCATTTTTTTTGTGTTACAGCTGATACCTGATACATGCAGCTATTTCAGAGATTTTATATTCACTACAAAAAATATGAAAAATGTGTTTATGTAGTAGACGATGTTTAAAAATTAACCATATTTTGCACAATATCTGCCAAATGTTTTCCACCTATAAAAATGCATTAACTGAACAAAACAAAACATAGGACCTACTCTTCATATGTAGTTTAGTAGGTCCTGTATGAAAATATTATATTAAGAGAGTTTAAAACGTTGAAAACACTTGGCACTTTTTTGATCAAAATATGATAAATTTCCAAATAACACTCTGAACATACACAGATTTATTAAATTTTTTGTAGTGAATATAAAACCTCAAACCAAGCTGCATATAAAAGGCTTAGGTATAAGCTGTATCACAAAAAAAAAATGGAAAAGTTTCATCTAGTACAAACTGAGATATAATGTTTTGAAAATCTGTTCAAAAATCTTATAAGTTTTACTACAACTTTCAGAAAACTTTTTCGATCTCGCTCAAAATTTTACCAATTGAGCTTTAATATATGATTCATGATTGGTCAAAATTTCAGCGTTTTTGATTGACGTATAAAAAAGTTATGAACATTTGAATGAAAAATTATTTTGACCAAAAAATTGCTGTACGGACAATTGTTTGATACACTGTAGTTTAACTCGGGAAAGAATTCCTAAAGCAATAGGTGGTAGAATTCCACAAGCTCTTTGTGGTATTCGTAGACGAATAAAAAAAAATGAATGAAATTCACGAGAAATTTTATATATAAAATCACCAAATCACATAATTTTGCTGATATTTCATTGAATATTGGAAGGCACGCCATTTCGAAGCCTTTCTCAATTATTTTTTTTGCTGCAGGAGAAATTTATGAAGGTAATGTTAGATGATTTTTCAGAAAACTCTTGTAGAACTTTTTCTCAGAATTTTAGGAGGATCCTGGCAAAAAAAAAAACAAACAACTAAAGAAGCATTTAATGCAATTTCTAAAAAAAAACTGCTGAAGCAATTATTGAAAGAATTCTTTGAGAAATCCCTGTGGGAAACTATCCTATTAGGAAAGTCTTGAAAATTTTCCGAAAGAGACCCTCGAGGAATTCTTGGAGTGTTTTGTAAAAGAACACATGAAAAAGTTTCAACGCTAACTATTACATTCATCCCAGAAGAAAATTCTAAAGTAATAGTTGGAATAATTTATGCCGAAGCTCTTTCTGGAGTTCGTAGAAGAAGGAAAGACAAACAATTAATTAAAATCTGAACGAATTCCTTGAAAAGTAATACTAATTATAAAATCATAGAAAATATCTAAGAAGTTTTTAGTGGGTATACCTGAGAAACTCAAGTAAAGTTTTCAAAATTCCTACAAAAATTTGGCTCAGAGGAACTTCCGGAGCAATACCTGAAGGAACTCCAACAGAAATTCTAGGAGAAACTCCTGAAGGAACACTTTGATACGCTCTTAGAAAAATTATTTGAAAAGCTCCTGGATGTGCATTAGCACTTTCTGCAGAAACTCTTGGAGAAGCTTCAGTAGTAACTCCTTGAAGGAAATCCTGCAAAACTTCTTCGAGGAACTTCTTAAGACTTTGTCTTTGACTTTGACTTAAGATTTTGTTGAGGTTCTTTCTTGAGATGCGACTGTGATGTGTTGGTTCGGGATAACGGCTTCCAGACTGCAATCAAAAACGGATGCTTAAGCTTTCATCCAACGTTTACGGACACATTTATTGTGCCTTTTTCTAAATAATTATCAAAGGTGAGTGCGTCCTACACACCTAGAAAATATCATGTAATTTTAAGTGTCCGGAACCTGACATATACGAGCATCTTCAAAAACACAAATTTAGAGGTTA
The DNA here is from genome assembly GCF_035046485.1 of Aedes albopictus. Taxonomy (NCBI): domain Eukaryota; kingdom Metazoa; phylum Arthropoda; class Insecta; order Diptera; family Culicidae; genus Aedes; species Aedes albopictus. The sequence continues at coordinate 127,152,293 of NC_085137.1, read as the reverse complement.
AAACATGTAAATTTACGTCTTTCAAGACACCTAAAAATAAAACGTATTTTTTCTTAGCGTCTAGCAATCGCTAAAACCGATTTGATTTGACTGATAAAACATAAAAGCAAAATATTGTCATGCATGGATTCGAACACCGGATCTGCTGATCGTGAGCCACTTCTCTTACCTCTCGGCTAATTTACCGAGTTAGAAGATGGTTGATGAACGTGATACTGATTCTATGTTTCTGGTGAAACGGATTTGTTGACATCTAACGCAAGCAATCAGCACTTACATGATGCGCGTAAAATTAAGTCACATTTTTGATTCAGTCTTAAAAACGTTTACGGTTTTTGGTGATTCAGTTTCGTGTAAATTTCAGAATTTCTTAGTGTGTATGCAGCAGGCCCTTAACGATCAAATGGGACATTGTTAATTCCTAAGAAAAAGGTACATAAGCATTACCTTTCGTTTTCAATTGCAGACTGATAGCAATTACCCAAAATGAGTTCTTCCTTGAAAAATCCGCATGGATTCCCTTTATATCTCTTTGTATTTTTTTTGTTTAATCCACACTTACATCATTGGAAAAATTATCAGTCAAATCACATTTGAACTCTTAGGTAAATTTCTTTTGGAATGATTGAAGAAATTCACAGTTGGGCACTAGATAACACTGCTAAACCACATAAAAACCTAGAAAAACTTCACGAAAGAATTGCTGAAGATATTTGTAATGAAATTTAATTTCAACCATATTGGAAAACTGGAGGTTTGAGCGTTCGAAGTTTCGGCAATATTTATTGCTCTGAAGATGATAATAAACGTTGCCGAAACTTAGGGACGAATTAAAACCGTTGTCGTTTCTAGCAGTTTTTTTTTTCTTTTTTTTTTTTTCATATCTTTATTATCGAGACTTTCAGCCCAAGGCTGGATCGTCTCCATAGGAGATTGTTGGCTGCATAGCCGTGAAATTCAACATTCCAACCTTTGGATGAATTTCTGCAGCACGTTTTTGAGATGCACTGGATGAAATTGTTGGAAAAACATCAAGAATTCCTGGAAATGGTTTGAAAACTTTTTGAAAAAAATCTTAAATGTAATCCCCAGAGCAACTCATAAAAGAATTTTGTAGAATTTCCGGGGTGAATACTGCCATGAATCACAAGTCAGTCCCATATGTAAAAAGTAGGCATTGAGAAAATGGCCTCTGAAGTTTTCAGATTCGATTTCTATACGAAACTCTAAAAAATCGCCGTGAATTGAAAACTTCTGCGATCATCATGAAACTTCCACATATTGTTTCAAATGTGAAAACGTAACAGTGAAAAATATAAAACTGGCTAAAATAGTGTTAGGTCTTGTACTGGAGGGCGCACAAGTTCGTAATGGGACTGACTTGCGATTACATTTCATTATGGGACAATCTGACTTGGTGTTGTTTTTCAATTTTACTGAACAAACTATATATTTTTTTGCACGCAGCTGAAAGATTATCCGAAGAAAGCTCGAATACGGCCATTTTTGAATTTCTCATTTTTGAATTCCTTGAATTTATTTGACAAACTAAGTGATAAAATTGTAAAATAAACCACTTGTTTAGCTGGGATTCGAACCTACTGCTCCCTATCGCTAGTCTGGCGCTTTATTCAACTAAGCCAGACTTTTATCAACTGAGTTACAACTCTACGGAATAGAAAGAATTGGACCAAAAATACTTAAGTTGTAATTCTTAGATGACATCAACAGTTCATTTATCATTTACTTTTTTCTAGATTTTTTTTTATATTTTTGTAAAAGGTTCATTGGCGTATCTAGGATTTTTTCCTAAGGGATGCCTAGGGGGTGCCAGTTTCAGTGGCTTCCAGGTTGCTTTTTTTGAGAATAAGAAATACCGATCCACCCTCAATTTCTTAGTATAATGATATGCTGCGTCGCGGGAAAAATGAAATGCATGGAATTTGTATTTCCAGTTTGAACTTAACTACTTGGATTTTTTTCCGGCAATTTCTTTGGGAATTTGTCAGTAAGTTTTTCGTGAATTTCATAGGATTTTCTTTGACCAAGACCAGTTGAGAATTTCTGATTTTCAAATTCAATAATTTTTGGAAGCAATAAATATAAATACAACTAGCTGACCCCGGCAAACTTTGTCTTGCCTACTGCGTTTTTTGACGTTTCAAGTCTTTAGCCAAGTCCAAGTCCCCGTTCAGAATGTATGAAGAATGGTTTTTTAAAAACTCTCGATTTGTCCATGTTTTATGGCTCATAAACCTTCCTTGGGTGAAAACTAACAGAACAAAACTAAGACGACCCAAATCAGATCCTCCGTTCGCAAGTTATGCGCGGTCCCACGTATGCCATTACATTTTTATATATATAGATTAAATCATAAAGAATTTAAAAAAAAAATCACGATAAAATTGCCTAATAAATTTGCAAAACAACTGAAAAAGAAATTGCTGAAATAATTTCATAGGAATAGCCATTGGAATTATAGAAAAAAATCCAAAGAAATTGCTGATGAAATTCTAATGGAACTACCGCAGAAATTTTCATGAACAACAACCATGCCGAAGGAATCCTCAAAGAAATGGCCTTATGTACTACGGTCTGGCCCATATAGCCGAGGCGGTTAACGCACGGGTATTCAGCATGACCATGTTGAGGGTGACGGGTTCGATTCCCGGTCGGTCCAGGATCTTTTCGTAAAAGAAATTTCCTTGACTTCCTTGGGCATAGAGTATCTTCATGCCTGCCACACGATATACGCATGCAAAATGGTCATTGGCAGAGGAAGCTCTCAGTTAATAACTGTGGAAGTGCTCATAGAACACTAAGCTGAGGAGCAGGCTTTGTCCCAATGAGGACGTTACGCCAAGAAGAGAGAGAGAGAGACTACGGTCTGGCGAATACGGAATCGTAGGTTCGAATCCCACCAGAACGCGATTTTTTTTTTCGCAAATTCATCTCTCAATTTGTCAATTCTGTGCCTTCTAAGTAATTACATACAAGTTTTTTCCCGTACATTACTATAGGATTTCACTAGAAATTTCTCTAGTAATACCAACTATTGCCGAAATTCGTTTAGGGATTCCTTTAAAGATTTCTACTGGAATTCCTTGAAGAGGCCCAAAAGGATTTCCAGAAGTAATACCGTGATTAATTTCTATAGTAATCCACGAATAAAAACTCTAGAGGAATTCCTGAATAAGACTTTAAAAAAATCCCTGGAAGAATCAAATGCATTTCTGAAAGTATCCTAGGAAAACTACCTAGAAGAATCCTAGCAAGAATGCCAGGAGAAATCCCTAAAGAGATTCCTGCAGGTATCACAGTGAGAATTTATGGAGGAGACCTAGGAGGCATTCTTGAAACATTAGAAGCAGCAGGAATCGCTTATGGAATCCCAGGAGGAGTTCCTGGATAAAAGACAAGAGGATTTCCTGGAGGAGTTCAATAGGAAATATTTGGAGAAATCCCAGGAAAAAAAAACTTCTGCGTACTTCTGCGAGGCTCATAGAAAGATTGCCTTGAACAATCCCAGGAAGTGTTTGAAGGAAACCCTGAAGAATTCTAGAAGAATTCCGGGAGGTATTACAATAAGTTATTCTGGAGGAGTCCTATGAGGAATTGCTGGAGAACCCATGAGAAATTTATGAGAGAATCCTTGGAAAAATATCTTCGATAAAAATTCCTGGAGTTATCATCGGAAAGGTTCTGAAAAAGTCATAGAAAAAAATCTCAAGAGGTATTCTTAAATGTACTCTGGGGAGTGTCTTTGTAGAAATCGCAGCAGCATTCCTATGAGGAATGGCTGGAGGAAACTAAACAGGAATTTATAGAGAACCCCCATTAGGAATGCCTGGGAAAATCCAAAGAAAAAATCCTTGAAATGCATAGAGAAGTACCTGTAAGAACCGGTAGAGGTATTCTGGAAGAATCTATAGAGAAGGCCCTGAAGGAATCGCAGAAGGAAATTCTGAAGAAATGTCAGGAAGATTTCCTGGAAGAATCCCAGCTATAATGCTAGGATAAATTCGTAAAGGAATTTCTAGACGTATCATAATAAGAATTTCCGAAGGAATTGCTGGAAGAACCGCAGGAGGAGTTGTTTGAGGTATTCTTGGAGGAAGGCCAAAGGCAAATCCCAGGGTGATTTTCTGGAAGAATTTTCGAAAGAACTTCCTTAGTAAAATTCCTGAAGGTACCATAGTGAGAATTTTTGGAGGAGTTCTAATAGAAATTGCTGGAATCCTAGCCACAGTTCTCGGGGGAAGGCCAATATAAGCTCCTAGAAGAATTTCATGAGAAATTTCTGGAAGAATCTCTGAATAAAATCTCTGCAGGAATTCCTGGAAGAATCACTAAAGGAACTTCTGAAAGGATCCAGGAAGGTTGTCGTAAATAATCCCACCAGGAATTCCTGAAGAAATCCAAAAAGAAATTTTTAGAAGAATCCCTAGAAGAATTCCAAAAAGCACCATAGTAAGAATTTCGAAAGAAATCCTACAAGAAATTGCTGGCTCATTCTCTGCATAAATTTATAGTATGTTCAACTCCATCAGAACTGCCTGGAGAATCGTGAGGGAAGTTTATTGAAGAAATAACGGGAGGAATCCAAAAAGGAAACCTAGAGAAATCACTGTATGAATCACTGTAGGAATCCATGGAGAAGTCTGTTGGTTGTTCTTAGCAACATCCAATGCGCCGAAACGTTCCACAGGTATATAAGTAATTCAGGGTGTGTTTAAGTTTTATTCAAATGTGCCATCAATAAATATTGGAATTTGTTGTGCGAAATTTTAAATTTTAGGTAACTGCCAAGGAAAAATTCTAGGGGGTGCCAAATTTGTTCTAGGGGGTGCCAAGCACCCCTGGAACCCCCCCTAGCTACGCCAATGAAAAGGTTGTTGTATACTAATAGGAAATGGCAGTAATATAAGCTCTCATCTTAAAATGTAGTCGATCCAATTTCCTGTGACACTGCCTAAAGTTTAGTTTATATTTTAAAACAAATTGCAACTTTAAACAATGTTATTATATAAGAATTTAACGAAAAAAATATTGTAAGTCATGTCTGAAATTTCTTCCTCTTCAATGTGGCCTAGTTTTTTGAAATCGGATGCAAATTGGTGGAGATATAGGTAAAAACTACCATTTGTTTGGGTGACCCCAAACTTTTGATCGGGAGTGTGTATACAGTGGTGTTGATACTTACGGTGACACTACACAGACCGGACCATAGTCAGTTTTCTGCCTCCACCGTTCAACCATGTTCATCAGCTCCACTAAGGAATTCGTTGACGTTGGCACCTGTGAGAAAATAAAACATTCTCTTTTATAAACCCGTACATCCGGTTCAAAAACCCTTGCGGCGTTCTCACCTTATGTCCCATGGGCCAACATATCAGCTGAAAGAGCTGTACCGTTCTGGGCGGTGCCTTCACACCGGCCATCAGTTCCGTCAGCGAGATGACCTTCTTGTTGATGCGGAAGATCCACGACTTGATGTTGGCGTAGTGATTGTGCGAGATGTGATCGATCGTGAACACCGGGCCGTACTTTTTCGAGTGCCGACCCTCGGGCCAACAGGATGGATATTGTTGCTGAAGAATCAAAGAAAGGTAAAGTTAAAGGTCTGAATACAAGGATTCGGACATTTGAACCTACCGAGTTTGGAGGTGGTTGACACAGGACGACGATCGCGGAGCACTCGTGATCGTAAACTAGGGACCAGAATTCACCACAGGTTTTCTGTAAGGGCCACTCGGTAACTATATACTCTCTAGGCTTAGTGTAGCCCTGTGAACGAAAGGAGAAAAGTACCGTGACATGACAGTCAGTTTTAATTAAAGCTCGTCCCGTCGCTCTCTTCGCAGCCTCCAGGGAGACCGACCAAAGGCATCAATGCGAAGCATCCCCCCGTGTACTTACGTCTACAAATACAGCGTTAATGTAGTCGGTAAATGAGTTTCCCTGAAACGAGGTAAGGTAAGGACGGAAGTTGTCAGCTGTCGGGAAGAAAAAGAGAGAAAAGGCACCGTTAACAACACTCGCATGAAATTGAATTAAAGTTTTACTCGGTAGGCAGGGCAAAGGTACGCTCTGGATTGCTGGTAAAGCGTGGAACTACAATTTTAATGCAGTACGCACGGCTGCGACAAACATCATTGGTCCCTATGGGATACTAGGACCAACGTCGATTGCCACTTTTTAGATTTGTATGCTGAAGAACTGGTAGTAGGCTTTCGTGAGATAAAATCTTGAAAATTCGACTTATTTAGAAACGTACTCAAATAAAATAGTGAAGCTTTTCACATGTGTACAGTTTAAAGTTCGTTTGGTATAACATGGCGACCGTAACAGTTTAAATCAATGTGGGAAACGTTAATCCGCTAGTTCCAAGCGTTGCTATAGAGTTTTTTTTATACATATTTCAGTGGTTTTGGTGCTCAGCAGCATAAAAAAGGTAGAATGTGATGCAGAATATTTTTTTCTTGATATCCTACGTCATCCAAACTGTTCTTGAGTTTAGATCCTAAAGTCTACGGGTGTAACGGTAATTTTTTTCATAATACAAAGCTATGATTTGTAATCTATCATGTCCAGTATGTCTTCTGAAAGTTCAATACACCGTATCAGAGCAGTCGGGATATTACAGGTGGTCCAAACTGTTCTAGAGTTTAGCTCCTAAAGTCTACGAGTGTAACGGCAATTTCTTTCAATATACAAAGCTACGATTTGTATTCTATCATGTCCAGTAAATTTTTTGAAAGTTCAAAAGACAGTATCAGATCAGTCGGGATATCCTAGGTCATGCAGACTGCTCTTGAGTTTAGATCCTAAAGTCTACGGGTGTAACAGTAACTTCTTTCATTATACTAAGCTACGATTTGTATTCTATCATGTCCAGTAAGTCTTCTGAAAGTTCAATAGACAGTATCAGATCTGTTAGGGTATACGATCTAGCATCAACGGCAATTGAAGTTTCTGTTTTAGCTACATAGTGTTTGTTGTATAATCTATTATACTTACTGGAGCTAAAAGAATACACTGATCGGACAATCGGAGACTATGACATAGTTTCGGGGTATTCAGAATCGTACAAACTGTCCTGCAATACATTACATGGAGTCTACAGCCGTGATATCTTTTTTGCTGCTTTGAGTTACATAATGTTATGTAACCGTAACGATTATATCTATTTTATTTATTTTGCGTTTATAACAATTATAATAATAAGTATTACCGGAAGAATTGATGGAAGGTATCGTGTGTTCCATCTACAAAAAGGGCGACAAGTTGGATCGCGGGAACTACCGCGCGATCACACTACTGCGCGCTGCCTACAAGATATTCTCTCAAATTCTATGCCGCCGTCTATCACCGATTGCAAGAGTGTTCGTGGGGCAATATCAGGCTGGATTTATGGGTGAACGCGCTACAACGGAACAGATGTTCGCCATCCGCCAGGTATTGCAGAAATGCCTCGAATACAACGTGCCCACACATCACTTGTTCATCGATTTCAAATCGGCGTATGATACAATCGATCTAGAACAGCTATGGCAGATTATGCACGAATGCGGATTTTCGGATAAACTGATACGATTGATCAAGGCGACGATGGATCGAGTGATGTGCGTAGTTCGAGTATCAGGGACACTCTCAAGTCCCTTCGAATCTCGCAGAGGGTTACGGCAAGGTGAAGGTCTTTCGTGCTTGCTGTTTAACATTGCTTTAGAGGGTTATAGAGTAATAAGGAGAGCGGGGATAAACACGAGTGGGACGATTTTCACGAAGTCCGTTCAGCTGCTTGTTTTCACTGATGATATTGATATTATTGCTCGTAAATTTGAGGCGATGGCGGAAACGTACATCCGACTAAAGAGTGAAGCCAGGCGAATCGAATTAGTCAATCATGTGCCGAAGACAAAGTACATTATGGCAAAGGGTTCCAGGGAGGAATCACCGCGCCCGCAACTCCGAATTTATATCGAAGGTTATGAAATAGAGGCGGTTGAAGAATTCGTGTACTTGATGGGCTCACTGGTGACCGCCGACAACGACACCAGCAGAGAGATTCAGAGGCGCATTGTGGCAGGAAATCGTGCTTACTTTGGACTCCGCAGAACTCTACGATTAAATAAAGTTCACCGTAACACGAAGTTAACTATCTACAAAACGCTGATTAGACCGGTCGTCCTCTATGGGCACGAAACAGGGCCTACGTGCAGAGGACCAACGCGCCCTTGGAGTTTTCGAACGGAAGGTGTTGCGTACCATCTACGGCGGAGTGCAGATGGAAGACGGGACTTGGAGAAGGTGAATGAACCACGAGCTGCACTAGCTGCTTAGAGAACCAACTATCGTCCAGACCGGGAGGCTACGGTGGGCGGGTCACGTCATCAGAATGTCGGATAGCAACCCGACTAAAATGGTTCTCGAGAGTTATCCGACCGGTACAAAAAAGACGAGATGCGCGGTGAGCTAGGTGGGTCGACTAAGTGGAACTACTTTGGTAAATACAGTGGATTATGTAACACTACTTAACGTAGTGGCAAACGCTATTATTCTTTTAAAACAGTCGTTACCAGTGCACAGTGTATTATACAAAAATTAAAAATCTAAAATAACAACACGTATACATGAAAAGCAACCCAGAAGAGCATTTTATATGCAAAAACCACCAAAACGATAGACGGTAGACACTACGACCCTTGAAAAAGGCCAAATCCCTAGGCCGAAACGTCGGGGATGTAGATAAAAATCGTTCTTGATTCAAAGACTGAGAAAGCCATCCCTCTTTCAATCAAGTTCCCAGTCGTAAAACCACATGCTATTATCATAAGTTTAGACCAGGAGCTATGGTCTCCGAAGTAGTTTAGTTGATCTGGAATATCTCAGAACTATCATGGATTGACTCATGAAATGCCAGGGGGTTACAGTTGGATGCGTGATGTTACAGTTCATTGCGTGAATAACTACTCAAACTGTCAAGAGCTAAACTTCAGGACAGTTTGGACGACCCTTAATATCCCAAAGGTTCATAATACATAATAGACTTAAAATTGTTCCAGTAACCGATGTTTATTATGTAACGTTACTCAATGTAGCAAATTTGGCTACTGTTACGAGCAAATACCTGAACTTCTGAACTCCAAGGTAGTTTGGCTGGCCTGGAATATCCCTATAATGTCTCTAAATGACATTTGAGATTTCAAGAGCTTCACGGATCCCAGCAGATTATGTAAGGCTATTATTTATGGCGAAAACACATAAAGTTATTCTTGTAGATTTGAAGGACTTCATTATAGGACAGTTTAGACGACCCTGAATGTTTCAAAGGTTTATAATAATATCAAGTAGACATCAGATTGGGGGTCTCCAGTAAGCCTAGTAGTTGAGGCTTAGGATCGCCAATCCGGAGACGGCGGGTTGGATTCCCGTTCTGGTCGGGAAAATTATCTCGACTCCCTGGGCATAGTGTACCATTGTCCTTGCCTCACAATATACTAGTTCATGCAATGGCAGGCAAGGAAAGCCCTTCAATTAATAACTGTAGAAGTGCTCAAAGAAGACTAAGTTGAAGTGAGGCAGACCAAGTTCCAGTGAGGACGTAGAGCCATAAAGAAGAAGAAGAGACATCAGATTGGTTCAATTACCACGTTAAAATATGCAGCGTTACTCAGTATATCAGATATGGTTGCTGTTACGAGTGTAGACCTAAAGTTCTGAACTCGAAGGTAGTTTGGCTGACCTTGAATATCCCTATAGTGATAGTGCCTCTAAATGACATTTGAGATTTCCAGAGCTTCACGGATCTCAGCAGATTATGCAATGCTTTTTTATGGCGAAAACACATAACGTTATTCTTGTAGATCTGAAAAACTTCATTATAGGACAGTTTGGATGATCCAAGATGTCCCAAAGTATTATAATAATATCAAGTAGACTTTAGATTGGTCCAGTAACCGCGGTTGCTTATGCAATGTTACTCAGCATAACCGATATGGCTACTGTTACGAGTGTAGACCTGAAGTAGTTTGGCTGACCTGGAATATCCCTATAGTGGTGTTCAGGATGTTGTAGGTTGTTAGTAAAGTCTCATATACAAATATTCCCATTTTTCCTCAACAGAGGACTCAATTTGCAACAACTTTGCCGAAGACAGTATTATTGAATGTGTCAATTTATACAACAGTTTCTATTTTAGGGTCATAGATGACCCTTTCGGCTCCAAAGGGTTAAGTTAATATAGATTTTACTGCTCCAAACTATAGATAGTAGACTAATTTTTTTTTAACACCGCCTTCGACCTTGCGTACAGACCTTGTACAGACTGAACAGTACAAACATTCGACAACGGACAACACATAACACCCAGTTGCCCAGTGGAGAATTTTCCGTTTGACGAAAAGTTTTCCCCGACTGGAGCGAGAATCGAACCCACACTCCGAGGCTTACGAGACACCCTAAACGACTGACGCCGCTAACCGCTCGGCCACGAAGCCCACAAAAAAAAAATGGATCCGCAGAAATGAATCCACACGAAATCGCAACGAAGGTTGAAATGTAGCCAGTTCAGCCCATTTTCACCCTTCATTCACCCATCCCCTTAACTAGAACTTACGTGGTACACAGAGCACGTCGCGGTTCTTCTCCCGGTTGTCCCCCCGGTGGCCACCGGCGCAGTCCCCGATGGTGAACCGTGGCGTCTGTTTGCAAATTTGAGCGTACTCCCTCTGGTAGGAGTTCATCTTCGTTACGTTATCCTTGAGGCTTTTCTCCTTCAACCGCTGCGACAGCTCCTTCACCGGAAACCACGAGTTGCCACAGATCACAAATTCCTCCAGCGTGTCGTATACGAACTTGTATTGGTCCTGCGAAGCGACGCAACGTTAGTTTTGTTTAGGACAAGAAAGACGTCAAACTATGCAGAGCCCCCTCAAACTTACCACATTTTCGATAAGGCCTTTCCGCGACTGTCGTAACTTTTTCAGATAGCCAAACACGTGGAACGAGTCCTCCTCCTCGGCCAGTTCCATGTTGGCATCGATTGCCAGGTACACCCCGGACCGTCCTCCTCCGTCGCTGTGAAATAGGGAAAGCGAAACATATGCAATGTACACATTTACCCAGAGAGGGAGGATGAAACTCACTTGCAATGCACCAGCATTGGGCCAACTTGGCTGTTTGCCTTGATGATTGTCCCCACGACGGAACGGACCCTCCGCCGGAACTCGAGGATCGCATTGGAGAAGGGGCAGGTGTGCGAGTGCCATTCGGTGTAGTGAAACTGCAGCAGGAAGCGCTCTTCCGTCACCACCTGTACAGAACGGAAAGTTAGCATAAGGTTTTACATATCTCATCGTGCTATGTACATAAGTGTAGCTGCACTAAAGGTAGTTCGTTGTGAGATAAGTACTAAGCATGGGGAATTAGAGTTGGCTTAAAGCTATTTTGGAAGGAAGATGACATTATGTTGGACGGGGGTAATCAGGGATGCCAGGTTGTCTTTTATGAAGATTTCTCGATGAAAAAAATTTCTTCTATTTCAATTATTTTCGAATGAAATCTTAACCAGCTTATGATAACCTATTTTCATAAAAAATGACGAAGTTTTACAATTTCAAATTATTTTACCTTCAAATAAACCATGTGTTCAAAAGATGATCAAGTGTCGCCATTTCTTGTTAAATACATCATAAGAAATGCCTCCATAATAAACCAAGTTTAAAACAAGTTCCACTGCATATGAGCGCTATTTAAAAAAAAATATAAAAGGTAATTTTTGAGGAATTCCTTTTTTCCATGCTCTTCCAAATTAAGTATGAAATATAAAAATGATAGAAAATAAAAGAACGGAATTTTATAATCTTTGAAGATAGTTTAAGATGAGTGTTAAGGTTTGATCTAAAAATAGAGGATTTTTAGGATGGACCGTTTTTTAATGTTGGGAATTAAAAAAAAGTTTTTTAAGTCGTTGTTGAATGATATGTTATGTGCACACACCTGCTAATAATAATCAAAATTTTCCAGATTTTTATCTGCTACACTGCCGTGTGCAGCATATTTGTTCCATCTTCTATGGGAATCCCTATTAACATGGGACAACTATGCTACACACGGCAGTACAGGTGATTGGAATAAAAAAATCTTTTCAAATTATAGTATTTTGTGCATTTTTTGTGAGGTGTTTACATTCAACCCTATTTTCAATAATACAGGAACATTTTCCAAATTTTTTTCGACTGTTTTAAGATTGATTATTTTGTGAAAATTTCACCGAATTTCGAACCGAAATGAAGAGACCAACGCAGCTTTAAGGTGGATCATTTGGAACAATTTTCAACTACTTTCCGCTGATTCGGAAATGGTGACAAATTTCTGGAAGATTTGGGATTTTTCTTTACTCGTGCATTATTTCTTCTGGAGCTGATGATAGTTTTTTGTTAATATCTACAAAACTTTCATAAGAAATCATAGCAGAACTCATTTGAAAATTACAAAATTATAACTAACGCGGTTTTTTCTTCATGATTTCCTTCAACATATTTTCCATTTTGGAAAGCCGTCCGATGATTTTTTGAAAATGTCTTCCATGACTAATTAAAGTTCCTTCAGTACCTAATCATGCAGTTTGTCAAAATATGATTTTTTTCCAAGATTTTTTTCATGTTTTTTCCGTTTTCCTAGTTTTCATTTTCATTGTTAATGAATCAAAATTTATGGGATTCCCTAAGAAATGTTTGACATGTTATTCAGTTTTTCAAAAAGTTAAATTGAAATGTTTTATTTTCTATTTTTTCTCATAGTGCATATAACCGACAAATTAAACACGCGAAGGCCTAGCTAACCGAGTATTGTTTCCATTCCAGATCGATCCAAGAGCTTTCTAAAGATATAGGATTACAAATAGTTAACATAATAAGAAAGCTCTGCTGAGATAATAATTGTAGGAGTGCTCGCAGAAAACAAAATTGAGTAGCATATGTTACAATACACTAAGGTTTTTTTTTACACGGGTAGTTTTTCTGCTTCAACTCGGTCAATTTTGAGCCATTTCACATGAAAATTTGTACACAGGTAGACACGGTTAGTACTACCTGTGTACGGAAAATCAGATAGGTAGGTTCAAGATTGACCGAGTTAAAGCAGAAAAACTACCCGTGTAAAAAAGGTAATATATTTGTTTTCGAAAATTAGTTATCCTTTATTTCGTAAAGAAGTATAGAACTCTGAAACTTCCTAATTGTTTATAGAGGAATCTCTGGAGGAGTACCTGAAGAAATCCATGGATAACTTCTTAAAGGATTCCTTGGAGGAAAAACAAATCTCAGGATACATTTCAGAAAGAATCGCAGGATAAATTTCTGAAGGAATTCATTTGAATGTGCTGCAGGGGGTATTCTCAAGGGAAGACTCCTTTAAAAATCCTTTGAAGTATGCCAAAAAAACTCTGAATGTATTCCTGGAAAACATGATTCAAAGATTTCTGAAATTTCTGAAGGAATTCCTTAATAAAATTTTGAAGAGATCCTGAGAGGAATTTCTGAAGGAATTACAAAAACAATTCCTGGAGTAATCCCTGGTGGAATTCTTGGAGAAATTCCTGAAGAAATTCTTGGAGGAATGCATGAATGAATTCCTCGATGAATGCCTGAAAGAATAGCTGAAATCATCCCCGGAGGAATGCCTGAAGGAATTCTTGAAGGAATTCCTGGAGGAAGTCTTGGAGGAATCGGCAGAGGATTCCTGAAGGAATTCCTAGAGGATTGTCTGATGAATGTCAGAAGGAATCCCTGGAGAAACTCTTGAACGAATTCCTGGAGGAATACCTGAAGGAATTGCTGGAGGAATATCTGAAGGAATTGCTAGAGGAATCCCTGAACGGATTCCAAGAGGATTCCCTGGAGGTTTCCACAAATAAATTCTTGGTGAAATTCCTCGCGAAATTTCAGGAGAAATTCCTCGAGAATTCCTGGAGAAATTGCTGAAGGAATTTCTGAAGAACTCCCTGACGGAATTCCTGAAGAACTCCCTGGTGGAATTCTTGGAAGAATCCCTGGAGGAATTTCTGGTGGAATCCCAGGAGGAATTGCTGGAGGGATCTCTGGAGGAATTCCTGGAGGAATCTCTGGAGAAACTCCTGGAGGAATCTCTGGAGAAATTCCTGGAGGAATCTCTGGAGGAATTCCTGAACGATCCCCTGGAAGAATTCCTGGAGGAAACCTAGGAAGAGTTCTTGGAAGAATTCCTGGAGGCATTCCTGGAGGAATCCCTGAGGAATTCCTGGAGGAATCCATGAGGAATCCCTGGATGTATCCCTGAGGAATTCCTGGAGGAATCTCTGAGGAATTCTTGGAGGAATTTCTGGAGGAACTCTTGGAGGAATCCCTAGAGAAATCCCAAGAGGAATTCCTGGAGGAATCCCAAGAGGAATTACTGGAGGAATTCCTGGAAGAATTCTTGGAGGAATCCCAGGAGGAATCCGTGGAGGAATCCGTGGAGGAATTCCCGGACGAATTCCTGGAGGAATTTCTAGAAGAATCCCTAGAGGAATCCCTAGAGGAATTCCTAGAGAAATCCCTAGAGGAATTCCTAGAGAAATCCCTAGAGGAATTCCTAGAGAAATCCCTAGAGGAATTCCTAGAGGAAACCCTAGAGGAATTCCTAGAGGAAACCCTAGAGGAATTCCTAGAGGAAACCCTAGAGGAATTCCTACAGAAATCCCTAGAGGAATTCCTGGAGGAATCCTTAGAGGCATTCCTGGAGGAATCCCTAGAGGAATTCCTGGAGGAACCCTTAGAAGAATTCCTGGAGGAATTCCTAGAGAAATCCCTAGAGGAATTCCTAGAGGAAACCCTAGTGGAATTCCTAGAGGAAACCCTATCAGAAGGCCGGCTCAAGAGGCACGTTATCCTACATTTGGGACATTTGTGCCATAAATGGAGGAAATCCCTAGAGGAATCCCTGGAGGAATCCCTTCTAGGAATTCCTGGATGAATCCCTAGAAGAATTATTGGAGGAATCCCTGGAGGTATTTCTGGAGGAAGCCCTCGAGGAATTCCTGGAAGAATCCCAAGAAGGATTCCTGGAGAAATCCCAAGAAGGAATCCCAAGAGAAATTCCTGGAGGAACCCCTAGAGAAATTTCTGGAGGAATCCCTAGAGGAATTCTTGGAGGAATCCCAAGAGGAATTCCTGGAGGAATCCCAGGAGGAATTCCTGGAAGAATCCCAAGAAGGATTCCTGGAGAAATCCCAAGAAGGATTCCTGGAGAAATCCCAGGGGGAATTCCGGGAGGAATCCCAAGAGAAATTCCTGGAGGAACCCCTAGAGAAATTTCTGGAGGAATCCCTAGAGGAATTCTTGGAGGAATCCCAAGAGGAATTCCTGGAGGAATCCCAGGAGGAATTCCTGGAGGAATACCAGAAGGAATTCCTGCAGGAATTCCTGAAGAAACTCCTGGAGGAATTCCTGAAGGAATTCCTGGAGGAATCCCTAGAGGAATTCCTGGAGGAATCCCTAGAGGAATTCCTGGAGGAATTCCAAGAAGGATTCCTGGAGAAATTCCAGGAAGAATTCCTGGAGGAATCCCTAGAGAAATTCCTGGAGGAATCCATAGAGAAATTCCTGGAGGAATCCCAGGAGGAATTCCTGGATGAACATAAGGAGGAATCCCTGCAGGATGCCTGAAGAAACTCCAGGAGGAATTTCTGAAGGAATTCCTGGAGGAATCCCTAGAGGAATTCCTGGAGGAATCCCTAGAGGAATTCCTGGAGGAATCCCTAGAGGAATTCCTGGAGGAATCCCTAGAGGTATTCGTGGAGGAATCTCTAGAGGAATTCCTGGAGGAATCCCTAGAGAAATTCCTGGAGGAATCCCAGGAGGAATTCCTGGATGAATATAAGGAGGAATGCCTGCAGGAATGCCTGAAGAAACTCCTGGAGGAATTTCTGAAGGAGTTCCTGGAGGAATTCCTAGAGGAATTCCTGGAGGAATCCCTAGAGGAATTCCTGGAGGAATCCCTAGAGGAATTCCTGGAGGAATCCCTAGAGGAATTCCTGGAGGAATCCCTAGAGGAATTCCTGGAGGAGTCCCTAGAGGAATTCCTGGAGGAATCCCTAGAGGAATTCCTGGAGGAATCCAGAGTAATTCCTAGAGGAATCTGAAGTTTTTGTGTGAATTTCATCATAACTCTGCTCCATCAACTAACATGAACGTCTTTCAGATTTTGCGTAAATCCAAATTGTTTTTTGTAAATAATTTCCTAATATCTTTCTACCAGGTACCTATCAAAAACTTTGGTAGTTGATGCTTAATTCAATATAATCTATAACTGCTTATCTCACGAAGGAACCTTAAGGTTCAGATTTATATTATGTAGTTTCTGAATTACCAGCCACTATACGATATGATTCTGCACCATTTATTGAAACGCACATTGTAATCTCACAATGAATAGAAAATGTTTTAGAACATTTATTCTTAGTAAGTATTGTGTAGATACCAATTTCAATCCCTCATTTGTTAGCCAACAATATTCAAATTCTCCTGATTCTCAGAGCTGCTATGTCCATAGAGCACCCATATTTCAACAATATGCAACAAGGTCAAATTTCTTGAAGGTTTTATAACTATAGATTTTTTGCTATAACCCACTTAGTTTACGCACTTGAAAAAAAAACTCGAAATAAACAAAATGGTAAACATGTTTCGTTTGATTATCGTGGTCGACTTTGACGTGATGGAATTTGCCATTTTACACTGGAGAATTTAAAAGCACTCCTAGCTAACGTACACGATAACAAAAATTTACTCAAACCATGAGTTTAAAGCTAGGGGTGGGACACAATATCAAAAATATATATATTTTCAAGTGGGGTGTCCTGTAAACCTTCTGTTAATAACTGTGGAAGTGCTCAAAGAACACTAAGTTGAAGAGAGGCAGGCCAAGTTCCAATGCGAACGTCAAGCCATAAAGACGAAGAAGAAAAAAAAGATATATTTTCAAGTTCAATCAATAAAAGCATTGAAAATGAGTAAATTTTCATTCTTGGACCATTATTGTTTGTGGTTTAAACCAATAATCTTGACAGGCCTTTAGGAGCCTATTGTAAACTTTTCTTTAAAAAAAGGGACCTGAAATGATAAGTTGGTTGTGAAGTGTACAAGGAGTCCCAGAGCCAGTTGTTCTTTAAAAAAATAACGCAAAAATTATAACAAATTCTGTCATCTGGCACCCCTGGGGTTGCAGCTGAAAGCCGGTGGACTTTTGCACGTCAGATAAAGTTGGCGCTGAGGATCCTCCATCAGCAGCGGGACGACAGGAACGAACAAACTATGCACGTGCTCAAGCTAATGAGGTAGGAAATTTGTTGTAGTGAAATGGACGGCAAACTGCAGGCAAAACTGCTTTGTTTCGTGCCAGGGTTGACTGACAGCATTATTGCACGCTGCTGGAATTTTGGAATGACTTTCATTTGAATTTTATAGTCATGAGCTGTTGAATGTTTGCAGAGTTGCTTTCTGTTGTGCTCGTTTATTTAAAATTACATTTTTGCAGTACAAGATTTCAGATTCGTTTTTTTTTCTGACTGAATCACAGCATACACGATTGCAATATGTGATGTAATGCTTCCTGAAGTTTAGCTACGATGGCTTAAAGATCTTTCATAACGATAAAACTTTATCCATGTAGTCCAATTAATGTTTGATTTTATGACAATGATCTGATTTGATCTTTATTTATATGCTTCACCAGATACCATAGCAGCACCAAAGCATGAAAACCAAATTAGCTCGAATCTTCCCATCATGAATGCATCCCCCCTCTCAACGAGTCGGGTGATGTGTAACTTTGCAGTTTATTATTTATTCAACCAACTGCTAGGAGCACAGCGCAGCGAAAGCGAATCTTTTGCCATCCAACAAACAAGACAAACTTGCCAAGACAATTCCGTTAGTTTTAGAGTTGGCTGTCGAAAAGATGTGCTGGTGTGCTGAGCGTCCCAAAGAATATGAGTTGGAAAATCTTTAGTCAGGGACAGCAGGTCCCAGAAGGTGAACCAACTGCTGATGTGCGGAGGTGTAAGAAAAGCAAACTTTCACCCTTACGGTCGGTGTTTTGTCTTGTGTGCGTGTGTGCAGTACAGAATCTTTAGGTCCGGCAAGGGTATCAGTCCAAAGTATCCGGTTACTAAACACTTTTAACAGCACACATAAGAAAGACATATGATGGCCTTTATAGGATGCCATGCCATCTCTTCAAGATCAGTACTGTTTGTAATGATATGACCGATTCGTTTCTTGTGAAAAAGAGTGAAAAAAATCTCATAAATAAAGAAATGAAAAATAAAAAAAAATAACACTTAGTCTTGATCTTGTACCGACCCTCTTCGAATGAGTGTAATCAGTTTCGTTCCTTTTAATTCCGCCCTAATTGCTTGTCCTTTGACAGATACGCGTATTTCGACTACCACTTGTAATCTTCCTCAGTGTCATTATCCACTTAGTCTACTTAGTTACACTTAGTCTTGGTTTGACATTATAAGTGTTATTTTCACGAAAAAATCTTCATCAAGAAATCGTTCAGAGATTTATCCTGCAATTGATCCAGGCTCAGGAATTTCTTTAGCTGTTTTTTTTGTTTCAAAATTCTTTACATATTTTCTGTCAAAAATTGCTTATAAATTGCTTTAATGATTTCTCTGGTAATTGTGGAATTATATAAAGACTGGACTCGAAAAAAATGAGACACTCAAAATAATGTATAACTTTTGATTACGTTCACAAAAATAGCTGATTTTTTAACCAGGAATAGCATGTTATGTGTAGTTAATGCCCTAAAAATTTCGTCAAAATCGGTTCAGTATAGGCGCAAATATTGTCTATACAATAATATGTAATTTTGGAAATTATGGGCTTCCATTTTAAAAATTGTTTAGGCTATAACTTGGTTGTTAGCTCATCAAAACGTCTGAAAATTTGAATGTAAGTTCTTCAAGTATATTATGACTGTGGTGAAAATTTCATTATAATCGGTTCAGTACTTTTTTTTAACAATTCAAACAAAAAAAACGGGGTTTTCAAATTTTGGGCACTTTTTAACATTTTAAAATCAGTATGCATTATTTTGACTGTAGTATTGGCAACACTGTCCCGATTTTTTTTTGAACTTTGACAGAGTACAATCGTTGTGTTAATCTGTTCTCAGTGAAAATTTCAGCCATTTTGATTGAACATTTTAAAAGTTAGAGCAGTGTGAATGTGACTATACCAACAACCACATCTGCTTATTGTGACATAGTGATACATATATGGCTATAACTTTTGAAAGGTCAAATCAAATTGACTGAAATTTCGACACAATACATCTACATACATACTTTTTGTACAGAAAAATTTTCATTGAAATCGGTTCAGTATTTTTGGCTCTTCAGTTTTAGGTAAAAAATGTGAATTTTTTTTATGTGTTTGTTTGGCCCACGATTCTCAAATGGTAAGTCTCTTGTTTCGACGATATCTCCGCCAACACTTATTAAGTGTCACTTAACCGATTTTGATGAAATTTTTATGGTATTAGCTACACTTCATGTACTATTCCTGGTTAAAAAATCAGCTATTTTTGTGCACGCAATCAAAAGTTATACATTATTCTTTGTGTCTCATTTTTTTCGAGTCCAGTCTTTATGTTGAGGTGCGTGAAAATAAGGAAAAGTTTGATTTTTTGTAGACATATTAAAAAAAAAACCCTTAACACTGATTTCTCTGAGAAAATTTGAAGAGGATTTATTGTTGAAAAATTTCTCAGGCAACTCTTTGCAAGGAATCTTTCAAATCCAGCGACGTACACGCTCACTGCTAAGTTTTTGTGCCGAATGAACAACTCTCGGCAAGAACATCTTGAAGAATTTCTGTAAACATTTACAATAAGATTTGATAACTTACTGAGAGAAATATTTTGTTTGAAATGACTGCAGCAAATATTGAAATAAATTATGTCGAAAACGATGAAAACAATCGTGAATACATTCCAAGAGGAGCTTCAGAGCAATACGGAGGAGCCCATAGAGGATTTTCCGGGAGGAGTTTGGGAAGTCCCAAGCATGTGTGCCTTTTCAAATGTTTAAGTAACTTCTATATAACTAAATTTAGTCATGTAAGAGTTACTTTGACTTCTGTGGAACAGGTGTGCTCTTCTGAGTAACTGTCAAAATCTTAGAAATTTTGGGAAAAAACGGTGAGATGGTGGCTCGCCTCGAGCAAATATGGCAAAGCTTCGGAACATTTTTCTGGTGGGATCCTTGAAAGATTTTATGAGATATTCTTGGAGAAAATTTAGATAAAATATAGGTAGGTTTATATAACCCATATAGCCGAGGCGGTAAACGCACGGGTATTCAGCATGACCATGCTGAGGGTGACGGGTTCGATTCCCGGTCGGTCCAGGGTCTTTTCGTAAAGGAGATTTCCTTGACTTCCTTGGGCATAGAGTATCTTCGTGCCTGCCACACGATATACACATGCAAAATGGTCATTGGCAGAGGAAGCTCTCAGTTAAAAACTGTGGAAGTGCTCATAGAACACTAAGCTGAGAAGCAGGCTTTGTCCCAGTGAGGACGTTACGCCAAGAAGAGGAGAGGATAGGTAGGTTTTATACTTGGGAAATCTTGTACAAACTCTTCCAAAAATTCCTGCATAACACCTGCAGAGGTCTCTTCGATGATTTATATACAAACTTTTCGAAGCTAGTTTTGGTGAAATGCCTGGAAAAAATAATTGGATTACTGATAAAATACATAAAAAGAATTACTATACCTTCCAGGAATGAATTTCCCTCCTAGGATCGCTTCTTGGTTTTTCTAGGTGTTATTCCAGAAATTTGTTCAAAAGCTACAAAAATCACTTCTTAATGTATTTCTACAAAGTTTCCAAGAATATCACAGACACTCTCCATTCATTCAGAATAGGTTCATGTAGGAGTTCTTACTAAGAAATTCTTCAGAGATTTATGCTCCAGGATTTAAGTCCAGGAGTATCACCATATTTTCTATCAGCATTGCAGGGAGATTTTGTTTTTTAACCCTTCAGGACGCGCGCTGTTGTAAAAAGTACAACACTACCAAAACCCTCGCTTGTCGTATACAGCGCGAGTGCGGTGCAGTTTTGATTGCTTGATGGCGCGCGTCTTGAATGGTTAAGAATTCTCAAAGGAACTCTTCTAGAAATTCTATCGAAGTTTCCATCACTGAGAGATTTTGAATAGATTTCTTCTGAAATTTCTTCAGGAAATGGACATTTTGCATACATTTTTTTCTGGATTAGAATTAAATGTATTGTGAGTAATACTGCAAAACTTCTTTTAAGAATTTCTCTAAAAATTCTACTACAAAGCCTCTGGTAGTTTTTTATAAAAACAATGCTTTACACAAGCAAGCTTTATTTTTTTTTCCAATTTCATTAAGATTTATTTCCCACGCGGTGTCTATGGTAGAAGAATATTACATATTACAAAAAATCAGTATCCCTAAGTCACCCATCAAATGAATGCTAAGAGTCTATGCTTTCATTTGGTGCTAGGAGTGAAATGTTCTAACAGGGGTCATTTTCCCATATAAACTTTAAGTAAAAAGTACCCAAAAAATGAGTATATTTCGAAAATTTGTTCTAGAGATCACGAAAAAATAAAAAAAAAATGTTCTAGACCCCCGGTAGAACATTTCGCTCTTAGCCTCAAATGAAAGAGGGCATACTTAGCTTTTATTTGGTGGGTGACTTAGCGATACTAATATTTTTTCGATAATACTTTTTGTTACAGACACGGTGCCCACTTTATTCAGATATTTCCACAGTAATGATTGATTTTCCTAAGAATTGTCATGTGAGAGTTCTGTTAAATTTTGTCTAGATTGTGCATGACAGGAATTGTTTTAAAACATTTCTTCCTATAGGAATTCAGAAATTTCATCGGGAATTTTTTCAAGAGTTTATTAAGAGTTTTTACTAAGAATCATTCAGATATTTCTGCAGAATCTTAATATTCTGAAAAAATCTAAAAAAATCTTAAAAAAATATTTATGATTTGCTTTTAGTATTGTTTTCGGAATGAGTCTTACAGTTTCTACAAAAAAAATTGCACAGATTTTTCTGAAAATTTGATTTATTAAAATTTTTCATCCCAAATGATACGACAGATCTGTTTTAAAAGTTTTCTAGTAGTTTTCTTTTTTAAATTTATACAGAGATACTCTACCCTGCCTGTGATTTTTTCAGCATATCTTGTTCGATATTTTCACAAAATTGTTACATCTCTGGAATTGTAGAAATCTTCCAAAATTTCTCCAATTTTTTTACAGTAAGTCCTCTTGAGTTTTATTTTTGCGAATAAACATAGGAATTCCAGTTTTTATCAAACTTCCTTGGTATTTCTTCATTAATATCTATCCAGACTGGAATTGGACTTTTTAAAGGAAAGAGGGGAGGATTTCGAAAAGAACTATTTTTCGGTAATTTCTTCAAGAATTTTTGATGGGTGTCAGAATAAATGTCATCAGTGAAAATTCTTTATTGAGAATAAGCTCCAGAGAATTAATTCAGAAATTCTTTAAAGAATTTTGCCTACGTTTCTTGTTTGTTTTTATTTCTTTGGGAATCACTTTTGAAATTAATTGAACTTATTGAGAAATCAACTTAAAGTTTACTTGAAATTTGTTAAACCATCTCTCGGTGGATTATCCACTGGACCTAACTGTCGGTTGGGCAGCTGTGAAAAGCTGAAATGTTAAAAAACCTTTTTGAAAATGAGTTTAGGTATTGACAATGAAGTTTAAATAACATGAAGAAAGTCAATATTGGTTCATAAACGGTGCTGTTTTATATAATATTTTAAAGGCAATAAGGTTTTTCGTAAAAAAAAAAATAGTCGAGTATACATCTCCACAATATCCGGTTGAGTTCCTCAATAAGTTTCTTCAGAAATTTTACCACAAGTTAGCATTTTTCAGATTTTTTTAGGAATAATAATGAAAACCTTTCACCAAGATTAACCTTTCAGGACGTGCGCCATCAAGTAACAGAAACTGCACCGCGCTAGCGCTGTATGCGAAGAGCGAGGATTTTTGGTAGTGTTGTACTTTTTACAACAGCCCGCGTGCTGTTGATGTAGCTTTGCTTTTTTTGAAATTTATGGTGGAGATTATTCGGATGTTTATTGCGTTCTTCTAGCCGCTAGAAACCAATGAGTTTTTCGCAAATTTTCTTTTTCAAACATTCATCTTGGAATTTCTTAAGTAATGCCAATTCCATTATCAATTCCTCTAAAATTTTCCCAAAGATTTTTATCGGTTTTACATTTATCATAGGGGAAATTGCCTATTCTCGGCCGTTTTGTTCTCTTCGTCTTTGGGGGTTTTTTGAAACCTTGGAGGTGGTCTCAAATCCTTCCCAACTAAGCTGAATTATATGGCCAAGTTTCAGGAAATTTGGCTGAAAAAAAACCCCATGACGAAGAGAACAAACCTGCCGATAATACCGATTGTCAATAGTTTAGTTAGAAGTTTCTTCAAAAAAAAAAAAAAATCAAAATTTTGTCAAAAATATGTTAGCGAGTTTTTGACTGGCTTTTGCAATTAAGGGTGTACGAAATCAAATTGCACCACCAATTTGTTTAGGCTTCAATTTTACTGTTAGTTTTTCAAAACATCTGATAGTTTGACTATAACGATTAAGGAATGTAAGGCACTGTGTTGGGGACAATACTAATCATGTCAAAGTATCAAATCCAATTCAGATTCAAAGGTCTACTTAAAATACATAAACCGGGCAACGGAGAAGATTATTACAGCAGAAGGGTAAGCAGGAACTCCAATCTATGCCAGAAGCTTTACAAGTGGTAGTCGTAATACGCGTACCTGTCAAATAGTAAGCACAACAAGGCTTAAAACTGATTACACTCATTCGGAGAGGGCAGAAGGTTCGAAAATTCAGTAATAATTTGTGAAAATTATCAATTACTCCAAAAGATTTTTAATATTTTTTTAAATGAAGATTTGAGTCAAAATTTAGGGGTCACTCCCTTAAAAACTTGGTCATTTTTTAAGAACACAATTTTTTCCGACAATTCACGCTCGATTTCAAAATGTAGAGATATTGAGTCAAATAAATTTTAAACATTATTTACATTATTTAAATTGTCATCTACCAAAAGTTTGAGGTATCTTACTGGTCATTCAAAAATATTTTGAGTTTCATACAAAATATTTAGCAAGGGGTGAGAGGGTGTTAAATAATGTGTACCGCGTTCACAGTACCTTACTTCTACCAGATTACCGATTTACGATCTTGGACTTGAATAAACTTTGTAAGACTTGTGCCCAAACCAAGATCTAAAACACAGACATATGTTTTTGAAAAACAGTACCCGCGTGATGTGCTTCCGTACTTTTATTCACTTTCTCACCATGCAGCTAACTTGGAGTATGTCATCATGTACTTTGTTAAGACAATATCTGTATAAACAATAATACTGTTGGTACCTGGCTGTTGGGGCTCATGATGGCGAATGGAAAGAGTTGATGTAGGTAGGAAGTATGCAACTTGCCACACACGATTCACATTATCACATGAATAACGCACACACAGACACAGTTTCACCGTGAGAATAGGAAAAGCAGTATACACACAGGAGAAGGGACGACGAAGACGAGGAAGGTGCACTTACGTTGCTTTTGTTCACTTTGAATAACCGAAACGTTCTTATGTGAAAATTAGCTAGCTCTTCTTCGGATTGCACTGTGATGTGAATGTCGCCGTAGATTTCCTCCTTTTCCCGGTTGGGTGGCCAGTACTGAACACACATTACCTGCGGAGGGAGAGAGAAGAAAAAGATGATAAGAAAACAACAATACTGCCGGGAGATAAGATAAGAAGCCTGAAACAAAGTAATTTTTTCAAGGAGTAAGTAAAAGTTGTGGAAATTTATTAAACTAATTTCCCTTGAGGTAGTACCGGTGCGCTGCAGGTCGTGAGTAGTACTGGTGGAATCAGTCAGTTCGGTGGGGCTTCAAGGCAATGAGAAAAAAGTTAAATCGAAGGATACGATTGAGCTGTGGGATTGCTGTAGTAAGTAAGGTAGAGAAAATTAGCTTCGAGTTTTTATTAAAACAAATGTTGTAACTGTAATGTTTTACCATAAAGTGCTCAATTGTAATCGCTTGAAGTTTCAATTAGCTCTTAAAAACTTGAAATTAGCCCTTGTATAACTTTTTGATCTCATCATCACATATCTCTTGACTTAGAGGGTCAATTGTTAAAATCAAAACGGTTTCATAAAATGTAGGTTTTTCAAGATGTAGCTGCAAATGTACTGTACACATATGATTTTCACACGATTTATCATTGTATTGCGATGTATCTTACAAAAATGAGTTTGAAGTCCCTTTGAGGCAACTAGCTCACTAACGGATGAACCGATCAGCTTTACTCTTGCACGGTTCGATTCGCATTCATGGTGGCTGTGTTTATACGTTCAAAAAGTTACGAAAATCAACAAAAACGTAAGAAAATTAATAATTAAGATTTTTTTATGAACTGGGAAGAAAATCAAAACGAGCAAAACGAAACTAATCTAGAGTGCAGCAGAGTGCAGCAATGATCCCAACAGTTGTCAAACCATCACATCTGGGCAAGACAAAGTTTGCCGGGACGGCTAGTTATTAGCGTGGGACACAAAAAGACATTTTACTCCTGTATACTTGTTGAGTTCCATTTTGGTCCCATATCAACTGTGCAAAATTTCAGATAGATCGGAGAAAACTATATTTTAGCGCCAGACATTTTAAGTTTTCATACGATTTAGTATGGGGAAAACCACTTTTTCATACAAAAATCGTCACAGGTTGCCCCTTAACCCTTTAAACGGGGACATGGGTGCCTGGTTCACATGGTTCCGGAGTTTTTCCGGATTGTCTTGGGGTACCAAAATAGGCCGCATACTTTGCGCAACGTATATCTCAAGATCCCGATGAGATAGAAGTATAGTGTCTTCGGCGAATTTGTTCAGCAGATTAAGAACCAACTGGCAACGGCGACTTTGGTTCGCGATTCTGCCGCTAGGCGGCGCCAGTGTCAAAAATGTGCAAACCCTCATATCTCAGAAACCTGATAAGATAGAATGATGCTGTCTTCGGCAAAATTCTTCAGCAAGGTCAGAACTATCTGATAGTAAAGCCTTTGGTTTGGGATTTATCCGCTAGGTGACGGATTGTGTCTGAAAAATTCAAATACGTTTATCTCGATGCCCTAATGAGGTACAAGCATGCGGTTTTCAGCAAAGTTGTTCAGCAGGCTAAGAACTATCTGGCAATGGCGTCTTTGGTTCGAGAATCGTCCACTAGGTGGCGCCAGGGTAAAAAATCTTCAAACTTTTATATCTCAGAATCCTGAAAAGATAGAATGATGCCGTATTCAACAAAGTTCTTCAGCAAGCAAAAAACTGTGTGATATTTGAGTCTTTGATTCGTGATTTATTCGCTAGGTGGCACCTTGTGTATAATATTTAAACACGTGTATCTCGTTACTGTTATAAGCTAAAAGCATGGCGTTTTTTGTAAAATTGTAAAAAGGTTGAGATCTATCCGGCAATGGCGACGCTAGGTGACACCAGCAATCAAAACATTCAATCATTTTTATCTCAAAAATCGAAAAACGTCCAGCAAATTGTTCCGAAAGAGGAAGTAAGACATATCTGGTGTCCTTGGATCTGATATTATTCGGTAGGTTCCGTCTAGTATTAAGACAATATTTGTATAAACACCCTAATGAAAAAGAAGTAATCCATTTTCAGCATAGTTGTTCAGCAAGGTAAGAGGCTAAATGGATAGTAGACGGTCAAGTGCGGTGGTATAAGAGGCAATACTTTAACACCTTCTTTGACCCCCTGCAGTCGAATTTTGTCGCCCTACAATATTGTTTTATTTGCTCCGTTTTTTCTTCCGGGAATATCTCCGGGAATTTCTATATGAATTCTTCGGGGAATTTTGCCAGGAATTTTTCCAAGAATTCCATTGGGAATTCTTTTAGAACTGTCTCCAGGAATATCTTCCGGGAATTATACTAGGACATCCTCCAGAAGTTTTTCCGGGAAATTCTTCAGAAAATCCTCCAGGAATTCCTCCGGGGATTCCTCCGGAAATTTCCCCAGAATTTCATCTAGGACTCCCATCAGGAACTCCTTCAGGAATTCCTTCGGAAATTTCTGCATGAATTCTTCTGGGATTTTTTCCAGGAATTGATCCGGACTTTTTTTTCCAAAATTTTCTCCGGAATTCACTGAGAATTTTCACAGGAATTTGTTCATGAGTGCCTCCGAAATTCCTCCATGAACTCCTCCGGGAATTTATTCAGGAATTTCTCCGAGGTGTTCTATAGGGATTCCTCCAAAAATATATCTAGCAATTTCTCCTGGAATTTTTCCAGGAGTTTCTTCAGGAATATATCCGGGAATTATCTGAGGAAAACTGTCGGTTTTTTTTTCAAGAAAAACCTCTGGGAATTTCTCCAGGAATCACTTCAAGAAGTCTTCCGTGATATTTTTTCTCACAATACCCTCGAGTATTTCTCCCGGAATTCCTCTAGGACTTCCTTTACGAATACCTCAGGGAATTTATCCTGTAATTCCTCCGGGAATTTCTCCAGGAATCCCTCCGAGAATGTTTCCGGGAATTTCTCCAGGAAATCCTCAAGGAATTGTTTTGGGACTTTCTTCTGGAAATCTTACCGAAAATCCTCCAGGAATTCTTTCAGGAATTCCTCCGGGGACTCTTCTGAAACTCCTCCAGGAATTTTTAAAGGCAATTTTTGGGATTTTCTCAGGAAATCTTTTGGGAATTTCACCACGTATTCCTCAGAGAACCCCTCTAGAATTTTCCCCCGGAATTCCTCAGGAAGTTTCTCTATGAATTCCTCCGGTAACTTCTCCGGCAATTCCTCTGGAAATTTTTTCATGGAATCCTCGTTCCCCGTAGGGAAATCCCCCGATGGAAATTCCTGGAAGAATCCCCTGAGGGAATTCCGGGAGGAATCCCCGGGAGAATTCCTGGAGAAATACCCGAAAGAATCCCTGGAAATAACCCCGGAAAAAGTCCTGGAGAAATTATTGAAGGAATCACCGGAGGAATTGCTGATGAGAGTCTTGGAAGAATTCCCGGAGAAACTCCTGGAGGGAATCGTAAAGATATTCCTAGTGGAATTTCAAGAAACATTTTGGAAAGATTTCCTGAAGAAATTCCCGAAGGCATTTCTGGGGGAATTCCCGGAGGAATTCCTGGAAGAATTTCTGGAGGATTTCCCGAACAATTTCTGAAGAAATTTCCGAAGAAATTCCCGGATACATTCCCGGAGATATTCTTGGAGGAACTTCTAGAAAAATTCTCGGAGAAATCCAGCCCGGAGAAATTATTGAAAGAATTCCTGAGCAAAATCCCGGATCAATTCATTAAGTAATTCCCGGAGGAACTCATGGAGGTAGTCCTGGGAAAATTCTCTGGGGAAATCCGGAGAAATTCCTGGAGAACTCCTTTAGAAATTCCCAGAAGAATTCCTGGGGAAATAACCGAAGGAATTCTTGAAGGAATCTCCGCTGAAATTCCTGATGTGGGTCCTAGAGGGAATCCTGGAAAAATCCGGAAGAATTCCCGGAGACATTTCCCGAGGAGTTCCTAGAGAAATTCCCGGAGAAATTCCTGGAAAAAATCCTGGAAGAGTTCCTGTAGAAAAAAAACGGAGCAATATTGTGGGGTAACCAAATTTGTCTGCTGGGGGTCGAAGATGGTGTAGCGAATAACCTAGCGAATATATCACGAATCAAAGACTCAACTATCAGACAATTTTTAGCTTGCTCAATAACTTTGTTGAAGACGGCATCATTCTATTTTATCAGGATTCTGAGATATAAAAATTTGAAGATTTTTAACCCTGGCGCCATTTAGGGGACGATTCTCGAACCAAAGACGCCATTGCCAGATAGTTCTTAGCCTGCTGACCAACTTTGCTGAAAACCGCATGCTTGTACCTCATTAGGGTATCGAGATAAACGTGTTTGAATTTTTCAGACACAATGCGCCACCTAGCGGATAAATCCCAAACCAAAGGCTTTACTATCAGATAGTTCTGACCTTGCTGAAGAATTTTGCCGAAGACAGCATCATTCTATCTTATCAGGTTTCTGAGATATGAGGGTTTGCACATTTTTGACACTGGCGCCGCCTAGCGGCCGAATCGCGAATCAAAGTCGCCGTTGCCAGTTAGTTCTTAACCTGCTGAACAAATTCGCCGAAGACACTATACTTCTATCTCATCGGGATCTTGAGATATACGTTGCGCAAAGTATGTGGCCAATTTTGGTACCTCAAAACAATCCGGAATAACTCCGGAAACATGTGGACCAGGCACCCATGTCCCCGGCATCATAAACTAGAAGAGTTTTTCGGGAAGTTGTGAAAGTTTCATCAAAATCCATGGAAAAACAAAAAAGTTATGACCATTTTTGTGCTTTTCCGAAGGTGGAAAATGTACGTTGGCTGGATGAAGGTTAAGAATAACACAGCGCAACATTTTTTTTCTCAAGAGCAAACTTATGTGTCTCCGAAGGATTTAGGGCCGCTGAATCCGAATCCGGGCTCAGATTTGCTCTAACACGTCACAATTTTGAGCTATACCTCAATTTATAGGGTAAAATATGCGATTTTGGGCTTTTTTGACTGCAAGCCATTAAGCTTGGAAATATTTTTTTTAAGCAATCAAGAGGTTAATTGGTCAATTAACATCTAAATTAACGACTCATGCAAAATATTTCGTTTTACCTAATCAAATTTGATAGATTTAAGCATTTTATGTTAGTATGAAAACTTGCATGCAACTTTTGGAGGATGACTTGTATGGGAAATATCGTACCTATCATAAATCGCTTAAAACTATCAAATTCGATTTGGTAAAACGAAATATTTTGCATAAGTCGTTAATTTAGATGTTAATTGACCAATTAACCTTTTGATTGCTTAAAAAAATATTTCCTTGCAGTCAAAAAGGCCCAAAATTACATATTTTGTCCTATAAATTGAGGTATAGCTCAAAATTGTGACGTGTTAGGGCAAATCTGAGCCCGGATTCGGATTCAGCGGTCCAAAATCCTTCGGGGACACATAAGTTTGCTCTTGAGACAGACAAAAAGTTATTTTTTGTTACGCTGTGTAATTAATTGGAAGAATCCTAGGTAATCCCAGAGGAATTTTTGGAATACATTCTCTGGAGTTATCACATGACAAATTCTTGGAGAGGAGGCTTCTGCAAGAATTACAGGGCACTGCAAGTTTTGTTTACTGGTATTCAGCGAACTTTGCTGATTTTTTTGTGCTGATTGTATTCAGCAATACGAGTTTACTGAGTATCAGCAATATTTTTTCAACTTGCTGAACCATCCAGCAACTTTGACAGTTGATCAGCAACGTTGTACTGAAATTCAGCAAAAATGTTGCTGAAATTCAGCAATTTATATTGCTGATTTTTTTTTGTGCTGGAAGCATTTAAAAAAATTTGGCGTATGGACATTCTTAGAGCATTTCCTAGAAAAAATCCTGAATTTGGAAAAGTCCTGATGGAATTCTTTCACAAATGTCAGATGGAAAACTTTTTCTGAGATAGCTTCAGAGGTTTCTCCATGTCTTTCTAACCATTTTTTCAATGTGTTTCCTCAAAGGATTGCTATAGAAAATTTTCTCATGATTTTTCCACTCTACTCTCTTTGGAAATTTCTTGTGGAATACCAGAAGGTTTGGAAATTTGACTTGCATTACACGTATTGATTAATAAGTTCTACTATTGGTGCGCTTTTGTAATTAGGACATTAGAGAGGACATTATAGAGTACTTATATCCCACATGGCGACCGTGATAAGATGTGTTGCGAATATTAGCGTTACTAAACCGCTCTTATGCTATATTCTCCGCTACTGTTTGGAATAACGCAAAAATAATTACGAACTGTTCTGTTGATTCAGAACACATCCAAGCACAATACATCCATAAAAGCTAATCTTACTCATAGGTAACGCGAGCCATATTGCAAACAATTTTCAAATAAGCACATCTGTTCATTGTGGATTTCTCTACAGCCCCTTATCCCCATATCCTATTCAACCTAAGGACTTAAACAAGCTGAGCTGTAGTATAGAACAATAAAGGTACCTAAGAAACACCCATCTATCAACAATAGCGCGCTCGCTACCACACCTTTCCAAAGCAGACAGTCAGTTAGAGCGTAGCATGTGTATGGATGGCAGTGGAAAATCTCGGCGGTGGGTTTTTCACAATCCGGCGACAACAACAGCTGCGCGCTGTCTGGTAAACACTAAAAGAAACAAAAACACCATCAAAAAGTTTCAGGCCGCTGAATTGCCTTTCAGTCTCAGTCTCTCAGTCTTAGTCTGTGCGGGACGGGGAATGTTGTGTCTGGTGAAGATTGCCGTCGTCATGCTGATGCCTTTGTTTGTGGCACCTTACATATCTACGACCTAGGAGCTACACAACTCCTGTTGAGTCTGCCGCCCGCTGCCGCTGGTGGGCGCGATAACAATGTGTGTAGTAGGTACCTGTCTGTCTAGTGAGAATCAAAGTTGTTGCGCCTATCATCCGCTCGCAGAGCTGAACAGATAGATTGTGATTGTTTTTCTTTGTCAGATGGCTTTTTTCGGCTTTTTAGATACCGTTTAAGAGGTGGAAACGATCGGTGGCAGGATACCATGAGAGTGACGACGAGCTTTTAAGGACCTTGCCTTGGCACTTATCACTGCTTGTCATCTCAAGTGGCGATGAGTTGGGAGTTTTTGAAGTTGAGTGCGAATTGGTAACATAGCTGAAATAGCATAAGGGGCCGTCCATATACCACGTGGACAACTTGGAGGGGGGAGGGGGTACGAGAATAGTCCACGCTTGTCCACGGAAAGGGGGGTGGGGGTCTGTCAAATGTCCACGTGGACATCATTGATATAAGAATAAGTCAGCAAACATTAATTAACGATACAAGTTATGTATATAGCATTATTTATGCGATTTAATTTTATAACTCACATTTTAATTTATTATTCCACTCTTTTTTAGTTGAAGGGGCTTCTATGAGAAAAAAATCATGCTGATCGGAAAAATTTGAAAATTCGACTTTTTTTCATAGCAAAATTGCAATTACTTAGCTTTGTTCATCAAGATGAATTATAGTGTTTTAAAATGGAGCGTAGGCCATAAAATGTTAGTGTTTCTGTCGAAACTTTCGATGAGTTTCTTAATGGATTGCTCGAAATTGCATACCATATTTCTAAACTACTTCGAAGTATCAAAATATTTGTGCAGATTTTCTAACTCGTGTAGGTTTATTTTAAAATTTTAGATGTTTGTACTCTGCTGAATTCTAAATTTTAACACTATAATTTTTCGAAATGATTCTGTAATACTTTTTTCTATAGGAATCATGAATATAGAATATTAAAAAAAATACTTCTACATAAGTTTTTTAACAAAAAAATCAGACAATCATGGATTAAAAAAAAAGTTTAATTAAAACCAATGTTGAAAACTTGTTCCTATCTATCTCCCAAAGAGATGTTTTGACAGGAAGTCACTCAAAGTGATTTTTGCATTTGTTTTGCTTAAAAAAATACATAATTTCTATCTATTATGAAAATTGTTGAATATTGGTAACTCGTAAACTATGATATTCAAAACATTATTTACGGAAAAAAAAATTCTAAAAAAAATCCTAAATTTTTAAATAATTAAAAACACTTGTTTGTGTTGTCCACGTGGACATTAGAGGAGGGGGGTAGGGGTCAATGAAAAGTCCACGCTTGTCCACGGGGAGGGGGGAGGGGGTAAAAAATGATGATTTTTCTGTCCACGTGGTATATGGACGGCCCCTAATTTGAGTATTTTGCTGGTGAAGAAAATTGTTGGATTCTTTTAGAAGTGCACAACTTATTCGCTTTATCTTTTGAAATACAAGATACTGTGTGGTATGAAACAATTTTAAGTGACTATTTAAATCAATGATCTACGATCTTGTGAAAATATCACAAGACATCCCTTATAGTGCTATAAGGCAACACGCTTATAAAAGTGGGAGGAACCCGGAATAACTCTTAGCAGCTCTGCTGGCAAATGCGTTCTATTGCTCAGTATCTTGCCCCAATTTAATGAAAACTAAAGTACTACAAGTGTTACAAAGTAAACTCGTTATGATAAGAGGCCCAGAAAGTTCTGCGGATCTTGATCTGAAATTTTAAGCCTCGAGAAGTTCCTCTGGATACTACAACCGATGAATCTGAATGTACCCGACTGTTCCATCATCAATTTGATAACAGATTCCGCATAAAAAGCAGAGCAACATTTTTCAAGGAAATAGCCAAATAAACTTCAAGTGGTGGCAGTTGTTTGTAGCTTCATTTTGTTTTGTTTCCAGTAGAACCGACGAGTTTTCCATTCATCCCGGAATCTAGGAAGACTGAGAGCGACGACGATCAGAGTTGGAATAAGATTGGCAAGGAAAAGCATTTATCTGTATCCCTAGAATCAGTTCCCGGTGGGGGTGTGATGCAACCTCAGTCGGAATTTACCGTCCTCATTCCGAATATAACAAGAAGGGGTATTGCGGGTGCGGTGATGAAGCGATTTTTATTCACTATCAGAATTGATAGTAGGGTCTTGTGCCATTTGGGCAGGTGAATCTATTTTGGGCACTTGCCGCTATAACTATGTCAATTTCAAACCGATTGGTTTGAGTTTTTGTATAGAGTTAGATACTGCACGTTCCTAATTCTATACAAAAATTCAAATCAATCCGTTTGAAATTGACTTAGTTATAGCAGCAAGTGCCCAAAATAGGTACACCTGCCAAAATGGTACAAGACCCTATGTACCGTCAAACAAAATACAGTCGATTCTCCAAGTCTCGATATTGAAGGGACCTTCGAGATAAAGAGAGAGAGAGAGAGATCAAATTGGATAACCAATTTTCAATGTACACTAGACTGAACAAATCTGCGAAACTATGAAAATCCGACACAACAAACAGATGCCGCCGGGACCCGTGGCGCAATTGGTCACACGTTTGCTTAATAAGCAGATGGTCATGGGTTCGATCCCAGCCCCGGCACTTTCGTCAGTTGCTCTTTCCCCTTGAGAGCAGTTGATACTGACCTTCTTCTGAGCCCATGGCTCAAAACGAACCCCCGGATACTTGGACATTGGCGAACCGGCAACTCATATTTAATGGACCCCCAATCGGACTGGAAAAAGGAAAAACCAACAGCCACACATCAACATCCTCGTGTTCATCATTCTATCATGATAGAGTAGAAAGTGAAAGCAGCGCAATAGCAACCAGTTCGATATAGTACAATTAGAATAGAATGCATTCAGGCGCTGTACAAAGTGTAAGTACAGCTTCCAATATCAATGTTTTATGCGCATACAAGGCATTCATCAGTGCTCCCCAATATTTTGATCGCATCGAGATAGGAAGATATAGAGATAAGGATATATTGACATGTAGAGAGGAAAAATGTATGCAGATTGACCGACCAAATCATCGAAATAGGGAGAGATATCGAGATGTAGAACATAGAGACACGGAGAGTGGACTGTATAGCTATTTTGGCAGAGCGTCTACGTTCACTGGTTGGTTGGATTACTTGTAACGGTACCGCAGTGCTTCAGTCCCACTTGTCGGTGGAGCAGAACGTTCCTCGCTGACTACTCCTTCCTTCACTTCACGTACGTTAGCGGTGGGAAGTTGTGAAGGTCTTCAGCCTTCGCTTTTGTCGTCAGCACTTCGTTAAACACTAGTCACTAACACCTGAAACGAGACCAGTCAATAGGTAGCTCGATATGGGGCCAAAACGGACCAGCTGCTGATTGGTTGATTTCATGCTATTAGAAAAAAGCAAAAACCATCCGACCGTTCCCGACCGCGTGTGGACAGTGTTGTCAAAAGCGATTGAAAATACGGTCCGCATACATTTTCATTATGGTAAAAGTGTATTATAATAATCAAAGATAATTATTTTTTTCATTCGTAATAATTAATTAAATGTATTGAAAACTTAACAAAAAAATCAACATTCAAAAACTGTTATTACGGAGATTGTTTCAACTGCTCGGGGGGTTGCTTTATCAATTCAATCCTACTCAAAATGAAAGATTGAACGCGGTTTGTTTTGTTCACTTTTTTTTGTATTTTTGTTAGAAATGAGCACTTATAATAACACCAAAAGAAGGCAATGAATCGGTGCCTTCTCGCTTCTTTTCGATGATGAATTTGGGAGTGGTCCTATTTCGAACAATTTGACCATGTTTGTTTTGCAGCTGATGCTACAAAAAAATATTTAGCTTAAATCAAAACCGAAGACGTATCTTCTCGTCAAAATATAAGCCTAATTTTTCACCATGAAGCAGAGTTACAGCACCTCAACGGTGACTATTTTGTATGAAAATCGTGATACGTGATCAATTTTGAAGAAAATCTAGCTTTAGCGGTAAGGTATTTTTTTTCCAAAGACTTATGTTTACAAATATCATTTAGAACTAATCCTTCATTAGTTTTGATTTACGAACACGCTATGGATAACCAATTATGGAAGTTTCCTTCATTTGCCCGTCCCCCTAAACTCATAACAAAATTTATGGGCACTTCTCATTCATGTTTCATCCATAAAAAAAACTTGAATCTTGAAGCAACATAAAATGTTTGGCAGCACTAGCCCGAACGACGATCGGAGCAAAACGTAAATAAACAACAAACATTTTGGAAGTAAAGAAGATCAATAAGAAGCCAGTTGTCCGGTGAGACCAGTCAATAGGTAGCTCGATATGGGGCCAAAACGGACCAGCTGCTGATTGGTTGATTTCATGCTATTAGAAAAAAGCAAAAACCATCCGACCGTTCCCGACCGCGTGTGGACAGTGTTGTCAAAAGCGATTGAAAATACGGTCCGCATACATTTTCATTATGGTAAAAGTGTATTATAATAATCAAAGATAATTATTTTTTTCATTCGTAATAATTAATTAAATGTATTGAAAACTTAACAAAAAAATCAACATTCAAAAACTGTTATTACGGAGATTGTTTCAACTGCTCGGGGGGTTGCTTTATCAATTCAATCCTACTCAAAATGAAAGATTGAACGCGGTTTGTTTTGTTCACTTTTTTTTGTATTTTTGTTAGAAATGAGCACTTATAATAACACCAAAAGAAGGCAATGAATCGGTGCCTTCTCGCTTCTTTTCGATGATGAATTTGGGAGTGGTCCTATTTCGAACAATTTGACCATGTTTGTTTTGCAGCTGATGCTACAAAAAAATATTTAGCTTAAATCAAAACCGAAGACGTATCTTCTCGTCAAAATATAAGCCTAATTTTTCACCATGAAGCAGAGTTACAGCACCTCAACGGTGACTATTTTGTATGAAAATCGTGATACGTGATCAATTTTGAAGAAAATCTAGCTTTAGCGGTAAGGTATTTTTTTCCAAAGACTTATGTTTACAAATATCATTTAGAACTAATCCTTCATTAGTTTTGATTTACGAACACGCTATGGATAACCAATTATGGAAGTTTCCTTCATTTGCCCGTCCCCCTAAACTCATAACAAAATTTATGGGCACTTCTCATTCATGTTTCATCCATAAAAAAAACTTGAATCTTGAAGCAACATAAAATGTTTGGCAGCACTAGCCCGAACGACGATCGGAGCAAAACGTAAATAAACAACAAACATTTTGGAAGTAAAGAAGATCAATAAGAAGCCAGTTGTCCGGTCTCGTCTCAGACTAACACCGTTAGTGCTACCTTGACCGTGACAGTTAGCCGTCCACAGTAGCCCACACCTGTATGGCTGCACGGTGTCAGATGCGATGTTACGCGCGACTTAGTAGGTCAGGTCAAAAAATTGAGATTTTATTATTAATATTATTCCTTTACATGTTATAGAGGGTTAACAACACCCAATTTTTTTTTATTTTGATCTAAATATCATTTTTCGTCATCTAAAATCGATTTAAACATGGTTTAGAAGATGACTCCTTTTTAAATTCTCGATTTTGTAAATTTTGGTTTTTAATTTTTCTAATTTTTATTTTTGAACATTCCCACACTTTTATTTTTTTTCCTGGAAGCCTATTTGGGAGACAGCTTTTTTTTGAGACGAAAACATTTTGAGATTTTTTAATTATTATTGAAATATTTTTATTTTAATTTTTTTTTCATAGAAAATTTTATTATCCGTGTAATTTAATGAAAAAAAATTTTAGAATGTATTCGATTCCCTTAAACTATTTTACTATGATTGTATGATGCGGGAAAAAAATAAAATGTGTAAATTGAAGCGATTCAATACAAAATATACAATTACTTCTGAAAGGTGACTCAAACATCAATTTTACAATTATTTTTAACAAATATAAATAAGCTTCAAAAGACACCAAAAACCATTTTGATATATACAGAATGGCCCTAAATATCAGTCGAAAATATAAAAAAAATGATTGTCCACGAAACAAAAATTACAAAAATGCTCAAACTATACCCCGTCTAAAGGCGGGGTTGGGTATTAGAGGGTTAAAAGATAAGCAAACTCATGCGATCAGTTGGTTATAACTTTTGTTACAAGACTCGGATCGCTTTGCAGTCTTCGGCAAAGTTGTTCAGGACATCTGAGGCTATACTTTTACATAATCGGGTTGGTCAATACTTTCAGAACAATTTTATTCTCTTATAAGAAAAATGCAAAAAAGTGAGTTTTCCCATATAAAATCCCATACAAATTTCAATCGCGATGCGCAAAGTGTAGGCATAACTGATCGCGCTTAAATTTTGTACAGTCGTTCAGGACCCAAAATGGAGTGAAAAAACCTTGATCTAAAAAAACGACCTCTATGACCCACGCTATTGCCCATCTGAACGCAGGCTATGCACTTTCTCTTTCACGATTCGTCAATGCGCCGGTAACGTTGCACTTCATCGGCATCAATCTTTATTCTGTAAGCTTTGTTAGGCTGCGGATCTCGTCGATCCGGAACGCCTCAAAGTGCTTGTACCGACGGTGATCGGAGTGGATCAACGACAACACGATCCTTGATCCGGACCACACAGAATGCTGCTTCACATGCAATGAAATTGACTCTCCAACTGAGTTCACCAGCCTCGCTTTCAGCATTGTAGCTGGCTGCTGTAACTGTGCTACCTTCGACTTCGTCATGACGATTGAGCATAGTCCGGTGGCTTTCCCGATGCTAATGTACGCAACGGCACCGTATACGTCCTGGCTTGCGTCAACGAAAACGTGCAGTTTTTTTCCATATCATTTATTAAGGCGTAAAGTTTTATGTAAACAAATGATTACATAAAACTTTACGGAGCCACTATTCTGGGCGAATAATTACTTATTCTAAAAAAACAATTGAAAAAGAAAACTAATAAAATGTTCTTCGAGCGCATTTTTTCCTAACACGCGAGCCGGATCCTGAGCTGGAACCGGACGCGGCGTACTGAGCTCGGCGCTGCTCGGCGGTCGGATTCCCCATCGCTTCGTTTATTGCTTTGGCCACTAGTTCCAACTTTTCCATTTGCGTCATGGGACGCACTTCCTGCACAGCAGCGGGTTGACCGGGCTGACCTTGCTCCACATCTAGCGTGTCCAGTGGTTCGTCGATGTCTTCCGAAACTTCAATAATGTCGTCTTCCGAAATATCCAAAGGTTCCGATGGTATCACTTCGCCCCGAGATACGACTGCGGCATACGAGGTGGGCTGCGGATTTTTCTGTTGCTTCTCCTGGGGTTTCCTACTTCTGCGTTGAGGGAAGGAATCCTTCATATGGCCCACGGCTCGACACAAGAAGCAAACATCCTTCAGTCCGTCGTAAAAAATACGTCCTTTCAAGCTTCCGACATCAACCGCAGGAGGAATGTCCGTTTTAACGTCGATGTATACCCCACGCACGCCGTTGAAAATGTGTTCAAGTCCTGAGTCGGCCGGGAATTTTTCGCGCACTATTTTCTCGATTTTACCATACTTCCCAAGTACTAACGATAAACAATCGTCACTCAATTCCGGCGGCAAATCGAAAACCCTGACATATTGTACATTTGCGCCGGCGGTGCACATAGACACTTCCACGGTTTGTCCGCTTACGTAAACGAATTTCAGGCCAAACATGTCTAAAGGTCCTATCTGCAGAAGAGAGGCTCTCTTTGGTTTCCCTCTCTTTCGTTAATATCTCAGCTGTTTATTTGTATTATGATTGTCTCCTTGCATTAAACGATGATCAAAACAATCGTC
Organism: Aedes albopictus; assembly: GCF_035046485.1. Taxonomy (NCBI): domain Eukaryota; kingdom Metazoa; phylum Arthropoda; class Insecta; order Diptera; family Culicidae; genus Aedes; species Aedes albopictus. Next base: position 127,112,917 of record NC_085137.1, on the reverse strand, counting down.
TTTTGATTTGTACTGCAAAAATAGTTGAAAAGTGTACCATTACATTGCAGTAATTGAAAGAGGAAGTGAACAAAGAGAGCCTCTCATATGCAGATAGGACCTATTGAAATGTTTGGCCTGATTTCTTTGGATCCGCATTTTTTCCCAATGTCTCCATCATCGCTTCTAGAGACACAAACTTTACAAACAGCGAGCGATCCTTTGCTGTTTTATACGCTGTCTCGACATGTAGCAAGTCCATTTCCAGCGACTTCAAGAAGTTCGCAATTTCCGCCTGTGAGAATCTTTCTCTGTAATGATTATTCAACAACTGTATTCATTATTTGTATACACTTTATTACCGATACTTCAATATTACATACAATGATTCACACTCCAGACAACAATAACAACATCTCCACATATGACAGATACTCAATGTAAACATACACGCTAAACGTAATAGAGTAACACAATAATTTATTATGTGCATACCACAAGGTACCACATCTCGTTTTTTCTCCAGATCCGCAGCAAGGTCACTCCACGTTGTTTCGCTTATAGTCTCCTCAGTTTATGAACGTCTCGCTTCAGTCTCACATCAGAATTAGAAGTACAGTCATCCATTTGGTCATCCATCTCTGCTCGGCATTTTGGTAAATTACTTGGCCGTTACTTGTGGTTGTACCTAAAAAGAAATATTATTTTGACCCAAATATTTTCCCAAATCCCAAAATATTTTTAATACTGAGTGTCAAGCTAAATATTACCATTGCTGATAAATTAATTGAATTGCTTTCCTCTTCTCAAATGTTTTCAATGACAGCTAGCATGCAAACATTGTATACTGCCCACTGATTTTTTTTTTGACATGTCCTTTCATAGAAGAATCTCATACAAAAGGTATGTATATTCAGATTATTATTCAGACATTTTTTAACTAATATGTCGGAACACTGCACGAATGTTACAGTGGAAAAATTATCAATATCCATTAACTCATTTTCGATCCAAAGTGTCCAAGTGTCATACAAACACTATTTCATTTTATGTTTTTTTTAGCGAACTTTGCTGGAACTCGTTTCTTGTTCAGAATATATTCAGAAGTTTGGCTTTACAGATTTTGTTTTCTAAATATTGAAGGGATTGATACTTTTTTTTTAATCAAATCACGATTTCGAAAAACGTCACTTGTCCAATGCAATATTTGTAATACTAGTTTTAGCTAAATAGTAATTTGAAAACTTGAAAACATCCAGTTTTTGAATTATATTTAATATATATTGTTCACAAAACTCGCACCCGCACTAGCTGTTTGAAAGTATAGTAGAATATTAATATTCATTCTTTTTTTTTCATGTTGTAATCCTATAATTATCTCAAATTCTTAATACATACATCATCGTCGCAGTACCAAATCGAAGTCACGCATTTAAGCACATGCAAAGTTGCAGTTGTGACGTAAATTTGAACCGATTGCTGGTATTGCGCACCATTAACCTACTTAAGAGCTGAAATTAGCACTAATCTTATCGAGTTGCTATGTTTATAAGTAGGTTAAACATCAATTTTCGCACCGCCAGTCACTTCGGCTTCCAACCGAAAACGTAATGATAGTAGCCAATTATTATATACAAAGCAATTTTCTCCAGATAACAAAATAAATAGGTGTCCACGTTTTTTAGGAATCATGTTTCCGATAATTTCGGAATTCTCATGATTTACCATTTACCTTTCAAACTGAATGAGTTTATTTTTACGGTTTGGTCGTTCAATAGGTTTACATTCTACGATGCATATTTTCTCGCATTAACTGGTGATTCGTGCTCAATCAAACCTATTTTAACATTACAAAACCAAAAATTTGTTCCTTTGATGTCGCTCTTTTGGGTTCTGAACTGTAGGACTTATTTTAATGGTGTACCTCCAAAATATTGCAAAAGCCCCTCAACATGTTATGTTCTCACTCTAGATACCTAATGAAGCTATTTCAACAAGCCTTTTCCAAATTATGATTTTCTACATATGCTCATCATATTGATAATATTCTCAGTTCGTTGGATCGGACTAGAATATTCTGCATTATTGCAAAGCCCAATCATCTGTCTATCATATCACTTATTTCACATTTTTTCGATGAAATACATCCTCATTTTTTTTTGTTAACGACTACAAGTCTGACGTAGTGCACACTGACCATGATTGTCTGTGTCATGATGGCCCTTACGCTTGCCTCTACGATTCATTTCTTTGTACTGAAACAATTTAAAGCACGTTTTTATTCAAATTTTCAATGAACTTATTAACACAAATATCACTTATACATATACACGCATTTTTATTGGTAAAAATACATGAATTTGATATACAAATTTGTGTGTACAATACTCGTTTTCCACGCTGGATCACACATAAAATCGATGGACCTTATATAAACTATGTGTATCTACACATGAAAAGGGTTATCTATGACAAATTGCTAAAATCTATGTGAGCGACACATGCATACAATATTTGCAGTTTTTTCAGTGTATGAAATCTAAAAATTCAAACAAGGTAACATGTTAGTAAATGGTACCTGTTTGCATTAATAAGCTCGACTGAAAAACAAACCTCATAATCCAGCTTTCATTAGATATATCTATTCCTGTAGTTACAGAAATTATTATCTTTTATTATTCCAATATCTTGTGCTTTTGATATACTGTACGTTATTCTCCTCAATAATAGTTTCAATACTTCTTTAACTGATAAAATTTTTTCTCTTCCTGTAAGGAAATTATTGTGCAGAATTTGTTGTTGAACGTACTGCTGTACCTTGTTCTCTAACTTGTGCCACAGTTCTTGGCAAGATGGCCCACTCATTAGCAAAAATGGCACTATATCCAGTGTTAGGCAAGCATAAGTCAAACTGCCCCTCCTGACCACACCCGATACATTTTATATTCAAAGACTTCAGAAGTGATTACTCAAGAACTCACTGTACTTGAATCGCATAAACATTTAGTGGCATTCAATAGGTTATAAAGCGCTTTTTACTCGAATTCCTGAGACTTCTAGTTAAGCCGAAAAGTTTCATTTTTTATTGTTCGTTTTTTTAAATATCCAATTCAACTAGCCATTTGACTAGCATGATACTTAACAGGTTAGTGGTTAGCAACTGCTCTGAATATGTCGTCTAGCTTCAACGAATGCTTTAACTGTCATTTTGACTTCCTATCTTGCAAACTACCAAGACAGTTTAATTATTCTCACACATTGATGTTAATTTTCTTGAAGTTACATTTTTAGTCTTGTAAGAGAGGACAAAGCATTAGTTAAATCATGTCTTCATGTTAATTTGGTTTCAAGAGCCAACCCTTTTTACGTCTCGTAGACTTATTATACTTTACTGAGCAATGATAACTTCAATATATATCACCTGAGGTGGGTCCACAACAATCTCAGTATCTGCTCAGTTATATTCGCATTTGGAACATATTCAAATACTATTCGTTCCTGTTTTTCTAGTCACGCTCAGCCTAAAGTTTAGTTTTGTCTTTTGCCTTCTCAGCTGCCACTTAATTGGTGTGAAATTTCATTTTTAATGGTTCAATTTAACTAAAAAGCCCAGATTGGAGTTCATGAGAAATCGCTCAAGAAACTTCTAGAACGATTCCTGGCAAAAACTTTCTACGGTGACTGCCATTTGAACTGTCATTTCTTCGCAACTGCGTACTGCGATCGAAGAAAAAACGGTTTCTTGAGTGATTCAGCCAAGGAATTTCCCATGCCTCAAGATAGGCCGAGAAATTCCTTCTGATCTGCAAACAGCCCTTAAATCTGCGTTGGCTGGTAATCTGTTTCTTACGAAATTTACGACACTGTTGCGTTTTTAGTACTTTAATTTTTAATAACACAATTCGCCTTATACGGCTCTAAAAAGAATCGACTATATCTGCCTTGCAGGTCTTACCGCCTTCAACGGCATTTCCACCTTCAACGGCTTTTTCCGCCTTCAACAGCTTTTCACTCTCCGAAGGATCTTTCCGCCATCGACAGTTTTTCGCCTTAGTCGGCTCTTCTGCCTATAACATTTTTCCTGCTTTCCGCCTTCAACGGCTTTTCTATCTGTAATCCTTTCCGCCTTTTACGGCTATTTCAAGAATGTCGCCTTCATTAGCTTTTATCGCCTTCATTGGCTTTCATCGCCTTCACTGGCTTTTAACAGCAACAGCAAAATTTGATTTCAAAATATTGTTTCACCTCTACGCCTTTCTCGGCCATCCGGTTAACAAATCAATACTTCATTCATCATTCAGCATTTAAGCGAGCATTTAAGCCTAGATTTAGGACAACAACCCTATTCAACGAGTATCAATATCACAATCGACAAAACTTAGGTTTTCTTCACAGTTCTTTATTTCTTTATCTGACAATAGTGATTGTCATCGATTTGAACTAAACAATACCGATCACCATCAAAATCTCTCACAGGTTTATCATTGTCATTAGTCGATAGATTACAAATAGATTGTTTGATTCATATTGAACAGTTAGTACACAATATTTACCTTTTTGATTCCAATGTTGAAATTCAATCACAAGTCATCACCTGGAGGTCATCACCACTCTGCATGCACCACACACACACACACACACACCACTCATCTCTTTCTTTTTCCAAAGATAACACTTCCCGAATCGAAATCAAACTAATTTCACATGCACTGTTCACCGTTCTCGTCGCCAATGTGAGAATCTTTCTCTGTAATGATTATTCAACAACTGTATTCATTATTTGTATACACTTTATTACCGATACTTCAATATTACATACAATGATTCACACTCCAGACAACAATAACAACATCTCCACATATGACAGATACTCAATGTAAACATACACGCTAAACGTAATAGAGTAACACAATAATTTATTATGTGCATACCACAAGGTACCACACCGCCCATGTTGGACGAGGGCTACCGACCGGGAATCGAAACTGTGCGGTGTTGATTAACTCACACATTTCGGTGCAATTATTGCTTCCAACAGCACAAAACCGCACCTCTGACGAACGAAGTCAACGGTGAACACCCGGGGAACAAAGCGCGCGCGATAACGTTTGCCTACAAAGCACAAACGGATGGCAAAGACAAAACCGATTGCGAAGAGCACATTTGCATGCGTCTATTCACGACAGCAGCTGCGATCGAACTGATAACGTGCAGTTCCCAAGTAACACCGAAAACATAATCAGAAGTCTTAAACTAATTATTTTGTCCTATAACAGTTGTTTCAAAGTTTTTCAAAACAAATGTTGTCTTGAATAAGTCATATTCATGATTCCAAAAACTAGTCTTCAATGATCTCTTATTAAAAAGTCGTATTTGAGTAAATATTTTGTCTTTTCAAACAAATCTGACATGTTGATATCAATTTTGTTGGATATGTTCTAATAACGTTTATTTTGCCGCAATATGACAAGTCTGATTAAGTTTTATATTTGTCTTAATATGTCTTAACTGCTATAGAGTAGCTGTTGGGAAATGCGGTGTTGACGTCCTCCTACAGCAGGCCCGCCTCGGAACGATCGCCGATCCTCCTTCTCGTTTTCTTTATAATCTACTTCGCTCTTTTGTCTTCTCATGGCTCCGGAAGCCTGGGGATAAAAATGCCAGACTTAAGCGTGTAGTGACTCTTCTTGCGATGATGTAGCTCCTGATGGGAAACCAGGATGCACTAATTCCGCTGATCCCGTTTACCGGTCCCGTGGGCTCGTAAACGGTCCATTCTATCTTCTACCTTACAATTCTATTTGTTCCTCTGGTTGGCCATTACGCGATTCCTTGAGGTGAATGTCGTTTAGCCCGATCAGATTTTGTGGAGCGGTATGCTAGGCTACGGTGATCGGCAAGCCATGGAGATGCGCGTGTTTACTCATCATTTTTGTTATAGCTACCGTATGTTACATGAGCTTTATAATCTCCACGGTGTGAGCACTTCTGATGTGAAAACGTTGCATGAATACTCTCGCCGAGATGAAGAGACTTACGTACTCCGAATCTTGCTGCATTCTGGAAACTCTGGTAGTCCAAGTCACGCGCAGTGGCTGTATTACGCCTCGAACTACTAGTCTTATCAGCGTCGGGAAAATCAAGTATGGCTATGGCCACGCAGTTCAGTCCTGCGGCTGCTGCCCTGACGAAATGGAGTAGCGGGTTGTGACGCTCCGTACAGCCATCGACGTTGCATCGGAAACTTGTAGCTGACGGCTTCGTACTCATTCAGGTACAGTTGGTATAACTTCCATCTGCGTACCGCTTTCCATCGCCGAATCCAAGCTGGAGTTTCTGAAAATTCTCGCAGTTCCAGATCTGGTGATCCACCATGCCACACATCCGACAAAGCTTCCTACTCTCTTCCACGTCTTGCCAGTACACGTAACCGCCATGCGCTCTGCTTTCGCCGTGCGCTGACACTTCCCGGAACTGGGAGTTCCTTCTTCATACGCAGCAACCCCGCTACGTCATTCACTATGCTTGTCGGGAAGTTGAATAACGTCATCATTTCCGTAGTCATTCCTCCAGCAGGGTGCCAGCCGGCAGTTTCTCTTTCAGCTTCTGGGTCAACGAGTTGACCAAGTGCGTAGTTGGTCCGGTCACTTCCAGTTGATCGGTGAGCTGCTGAACTACCACTCCGAAACTAATGAAACTCATCAGCCGATCTGCTTTCGGTGCCGCTGCGTGTTGGGAACCTTCTCCAACAGCATGTTGAGAAGTCGCTGTGGCCTGCCGTACAGCATACGCAACGTGTCCACAATCTTCGGGATGAATTTTGGCAGAAGCAGTCTGTTCCTCATCGCCTCCAGAGCCTCTCCTTTCAGGTACTCCTGTTGTAGCCGTGCCTAATTATCCACTCCGGAAAGCTGCACGTCTTCGTTGACGTTTCGTAGTTGCTGATGAACATCGATCATTCTTCCAACCTGCCAGAAAACGTTGCCAACTCCTGGGTAGGAATTTCCTAGCGGAAATCTGTGCCCTCATCGGTTCTCGTTGCCGATTTTTCCGCCCATCCTTGCCTTTTCTACTTTTCCTTGTTTTGCTTCTTTTCTTCATGGGAACTTTCTTCTTCGATGCTTTCTCCCTCCTCTGTGGAGCTTTCTTGTTCATCGCAGCTTTACACCTCTTCAGTGAACTTTTCATCTTCACCGGAATTCATGCTTTCTGAGCAACAACTTCCACCAATTTCTTCATTTCGTTGCTTTTCTTCCCCTTTTCGGGTATGAGAATCCCTGGTCGTTCGAGTTAGAATCTACACGATCTAGTCACGTTCGATTAGAAAACTCTCCGGCAGACTCGATGGATCTTCGACCGGCTTCAGTGTCAGCATGCGAGAAACTTTCGGAGTCGCTTCTCTCGGATCTTCGAAGCTCGCTACCGTTGCATCCGTTTTTTCAGGCTTCTCGAGTCCATTTTTCGACTTCGCATGCTCCGATTCCGTCATCTTTCTTGTCTCGCTTTTCGAGTTTCCCACTTTACCGCCTTTGGAGCTTTCTCTAGCTCCTTTTCATCGTCGTCCACTGTATTTCGCTTCAGCGTCAACTGTTTCAGCTACTCTTCCATCTCGATCCGCATGTTTCCAGGTTTCCTTTGGTGATCTTCTTCTCCATCAGCGCCATTTTAATATCACGTTCCATCTCTAGCTTCTCTTGCTTCAACTGCTGGCGCATCTCGAAAAGCTTCTGTTTCATCCACAGACGTTTGAATGCATTTGGCTTCCCTGCGCTGTACGTCTAGAACTCAATATGACGAAGTGTGATTTCTCGCACACTAGTCTTGTAACCATAAAGCTGGCTGTTCACTTTCTTGTAGCCTTTTGGCCCTGCATCCACAGTCCAACAGCATCTCTTTCATTGTTATCACAAATCACATCGCAATATGTCAACTTGGACGATTCTGGATTATGCGAGTTTTTTACGCACATGTCAACGAGTTTATTTTTACTTTTATGCGATTTAGCTTGCACACCAATGCGAGTTAAACTGTCATAATAAGAAAAGTTGTTCGTTTTGAGAAGCTGGTGAAAGGCATCCTTAACTCTGCGTGGCTGCTGGATCATCATATCCGTCTTTGTCTGCACTGACACAGGCGTTTCTTCCGTTACCCTGATCTCTCACCATTCAAGATGCTCGTTGTATGAAGGTGTTGCGGGTAGTCATTAAGTTTCAGGTAGAGTTTCCATGTTACTCTTCGTTCTCCAAAAAAGAGACGCATCGGCATCTGTTTGTATCATTTAACCACGGTGCTTCATTTACCATTATTATCAAAAAAAAAAATATACCATCAAAACCTGAAACGCCATTCTCTTTCTTCATCATTCCTACACCTCTGGACATTTTTTTTTTAAATCGTTAGACGAAATTTTGAGTTACGCCCTTTTAAAGGGCCTAATCCCTAAAAATCAGGTTTTCTATAGAAAAACATCATATTGTGGCGTTAGCACTAAATTGGTTTCCGAAAAAACTTCATTGACTTCCGCTGCCTTTCCTATGCGTTAAACATTACGTCGGAAGTAGTGCGCTGTATAGAAAACCAGATTTACTGTACAGCGCACTACTTCCGACGTTACGTTTAACGCAACGGAAAGGCAGCGGAAGTCAATGGAGTTTTTTCGGAAATCAATTTAGTGCTAAACGCACAATATTTCATAACAGAAGCATGTTTCTGCCATCCAAATTTGAAACGCCATTTCTACATCTCTGGACAAATTTTGAAAATAATCGTTACACGAAATTTTGAGTTACGCCCTTTTAAAGGGCCATACCCCTAAAAAAAATAGGGGTTTCTATAGAATACCATCATATTTCATAACAGAAGTATGCTTCAAAGTCCAAAATAATGAATAGTATCATTAATAATGCTACAATATTGAATGCATTGTGTATAAAAATTAGCCATAACGCCAGTATACACAGAAAAAAAAATATGAATATTATTGTATTTTTTACGAATAATCAGACTTTGACGACGAAATTGAACTCGCCCTAATATGGTACTAACCTAACATTTATGACACATTTTCGCCTTCTTTCCCCGATTCAGGCGAAACCAGCTGATTTTGTTATGAAAACATAAACAGCTGGTAGCCGAGAACAATGAGGATGAACGTAAACATCGGTGAACCAGCTGGTTTTGTTGTGTAAACATGACCAGCTGGTGGACCGAGAACAAAAGACCTTAATGGTAAACATTGAGACGGCCGGCGAAAACTGTCACATTATCGGGCGAGTTGCAAAAACCCTGCGACTGAGATTGACAGCGAAATCGAAAGCGAAATATGAGTACGACGAAATTTATCGCATCAAAGTCTAAGTCGAAAAAAAAATCGCAATAACTCAAGCTGAAATCGAAATATGACAGAATGTAACGTAGCGTAATCGCAAATCTAATGTTAATTTGTGACAAATATCATGCACATGAAATTCCTTTCACAATTTTCTAACTTTAAGGCACATTACCTACTATTTTATGCGTAACATTTATATTTCAATGATTTTAATAAATTTTACACGACATTCGTGTAAATCTAATTGACGCCGCAGCTTCAGCCGTCACCGCTCAGTTTGTTTACAGTCGGCCATATTGCTCGTGTGTTTGAGCAGCCTAGTTTTGCGTAGGAACAATTGTGCAAAGTTTGGAGATATTTTAATAGATTTGAATTATATTTCGCGACCGGATCAATAAATATGCGGATTTCTTCATATTGCGATTTTTTTTTTCGACTTAGACTTTGATGCGATAAATTTCGTCGTACTCATATTTCGCTTTCGATTTCGCTGTCAATCTCAGTCGCAGGGTTTTTGCAACTCGCCCGATAATGTGACAGTTTTCGCCGGCCGTCTCAATGTTTACCATTAAGGTCTTTTGTTCTCGGTCCACCAGCTGGTCATGTTTACACAACAAAACCAGCTGGTTCACCGATGTTTACGTTCATCCTCATTGTTCTCGGCTACCAGCTGTTTATGTTTTCATAACAAAATCAGCTGGTTTCGCCTGAATCGGGGAAAGAAGGCGAAAATGTGTCATAAATGTTAGGTTAGTACCATATTAGGGCGAGTTCAATTTCGTCGTCAAAGTCTGATTATTCGTAAAAAATACAATATTCCCCCTAAAAAATAAGGTAACTAGATGCATTTTATCGTTTAAAATTGTTTACTAATGTACATGCCGTATGTCTTTCCAGCTGATGGCCGCTCGAGAAACGGAGAAGCCAGACTGGTTGAACCATGAAGAGTTGAATCGAGAAGCAATAAAGTCAGTGTGCTGCAGAGGCTTTGGGAATTTATTGTAACAAACTGATGGATTTCGATGGAGACACACGACTAGACTAGGCAAACTGATGGATTTCGATGGAGAATTGGCTTCTAAACTCTAAAATTTGTTCATTTATGGGTACAAATAAACATTTTTCATCCGATCAATCAACAGGAATCGAATTTCAACCGCAGAAATATCATATTGCTCATTTCGCAACAACTTCTCTAATGTTCGCTTTGTTTTTTTTTCTTTTTCATTTTGTTTGACACCTCAGTATACGTGAAGATGCCGCTCAATTCCGCGATGTCTGAAATTTACACGTATAGCAGCGACGGAGCAAGTAGAATTCAAATCTAGTGTAAATTTGTGCTTTCTCTCGCATTCCCCGTATGTGCATTACTATTAGCACAAATTTACACGTTTTGTTTTATCTGTGTAAGGGAAATATTCTTTAACCTGTAGGATACGGACCCCAAGCAACACACATGTTATAATAGAGTTACGACAGCGCATGTTTTGGTTGTATAGAAGTTTATTAGACGTAATTTAAACATTGTGTTTAAATAACGTAAAATTAACTTCTATACAACCAAAACTTGCGCTGCCGTAACTTTAATATAACATATGTGTTGCTTGGGACGTTGTTGGCTTCATTTACTATTATAGCTAGAACAATATACAATGAAAACCATAAACGACAGTTCATTTACTTTTTCATTTATATAGTTAATGCACACCCATAAACTGAATTTCAAAAATAATGTTGGTCAAATTCTTCAGTTACGCCCATTTGAAGGTCATAAGTATGTTACAGTTAAAGTCCTTTACCCTATGAGAGAGGCTCTAGCTGATAGAGAAAACGAGCGCTACCCGAACATGTGCTCAATACATAGGAGCAGTGGAACTCTTCCATACTGCTATTCATCATGAGTCAGAAGTGAGATCAGTCACGAAATCCAATAGGACCAAATTATTAATACTATTATTAGAATCAGATTACTGAATTGGATTAATTTGATTGAGGAAATACTGAAAGAATAATCTGCCATTGAAGAAAATTAAAATTGTAAACCTAGACTAAGTAGAAAAAGCTAAAAGGTATCAACGAAACTCCAGATTCAAACGGTCAAATTGAACACCCATTGTAAAAATACACACACTTGGCATACTCGTCTACCCACACGAACCTGGATCGCGGAATGATGGAAAAAGGGAAAAGTGGGAAAAACGGAATCAAGAAAGGGAAATAAAAGGACATTTTGGGAAGAATAGGATTGAGGAGGTCTGCTACCGGTCCGAAGCCATCTTGAGGTTCTTTTCCACGCCAACCGCCAAAGTGGTAACCTCGCAGTCTTAAGCATAAAGCAAAGTTTTGTTAGAAATCTATAGTGGACGAGGAGTTCAAGAAGTGGAAAGAGTGTTAACTAGAAAGATTGTTAACTAGAAGGAGAATCAGGTATGGATAAAGTGTCTGGAGCCGGTAGCAGATTCCAATAACCCTCATCCTACATTTCGCGGACAGGACCCATTCGGATTATGTTGTGAACGAGCATTCGTGTACCCCATGATCGGCTCGGCTCGTGTCTATCACAACGATGGATAGACGACGACGGCCGCCGCCGCCGACGACGACGACGACGATGACGAACATACAGAACAGCAGAACGCCATCATCTGCAGCAGCAGCCAGATGCTGCCCGCGCGCGCTCTCCGCGGTGTTACTTTTAATATGTCGTGATTAATTGTAATATTGTGTAATTGTATTGTTTGTACATAGTCTGTAAATAAATGTGCATGTTTTATTATCGTAATATCCGGGTGTGAAGTGTTTTATTCGGCCACATAAGTACATTTCCCCGGATATGAAAGTGGCGACGAGGTTTAGCAGTCGGTTGTGAAAGCGCATGACCGACTCAACGGATCCTACGCGGGAGGGAAGATGGACGAATTGGCATCATCATCGTCGCACAGCAGAACCTGGCAGGAGTCGGACATCGCCAATGTCCTCCTGCAGGAGCACGGGTTTGCTTCCGAATGATGATCATTCATCCCCATCATCTAACGCCATCACCGAATTTGGCAACCCAGTGTAAGTCCAGTGGGAGTCGGAACGCACAGTCAGCGTCCTCCCATGGCAGCACGGTTCGATTCGCAGGATGGGTATTCCCTTCAGCATTGACCAAAGGATTGGCAATCAACGTCCATCAGGAGTGGTACACTGTTGGCCGTGTCCTCCAATGGCAGCACGATTCGTTCCTGAAGTCGTTTGCTCCCCGTTATCCGTCAACACCATTCGGATCAAGCAGCCATGCAGAAGTCGGATGCCACGAAGCCAGCGTCCTTCTGCATCAGCCCGGTTTGGATTGCGAATGTGTACAGAGTAATCGGATGCATCCTGTTTGGTCAAGACTTTCTTCGTCGCATGAAGAAGTGTTTCTTGATTTCATGTTCGTCATCTTAAAAGGGGGAGATGTTGTGAACGAGCATTCGTGTACCCCATGATCGGCTCGGCTCGTGTCTATCACAACGATGGATAGACGACGACGGCCGCCGCCGCCGACGACGACGACGACGATGACGAACATACAGAACAGCAGAACGCCATCATCTGCAGCAGCAGCCAGATGCTGCCCGCGCGCGCTCTCCGCGGTGTTACTTTTAATATGTCGTGATTAATTGTAATATTGTGTAATTGTATTGTTTGTACATAGTCTGTAAATAAATGTGCATGTTTTTATTATCGTAATATCCGGGTGTGAAGTGTTTTATTCGGCCACATAAGTACATTTCCCCGGATATGAAAGATTATTTTGTGAAATCCATTTGGATTATTTGTACAATCCCCCGCCATCTGGAGAATCACTGAGCATCCGCCCTCTGGAACAAGCGTTCCCGTCCCGCCTTGGTAGAGCCCGGGCAAGTGAACCGAAGGAGTGACCGCACGGCCTTCTGGCCCCTCCAATCTCTCGGCCTGCAAACCTCCCGAGCTTGTGAGTCCGGTGACATAGAGCTCACCCCTGGTCGCTCGTGATTGAGAGACCCTTTTGAGGAACGATTCACCGATTATTCGTCCACGTGGTCGAGTCCCCCACACACCGCCCTTCGCCGAAGCCATCAACCACCAGTCCACCGTCGCCGCAGCCCGTTTCCCACCCACCGTTGCTTGATTTCCCCGATCGATCCACCGCCGGCCGGCCAACGTAGTCCCCCCCACCAACACATACACAATTGTGAGTAGAGTGCCCGAATAAATAATAGTGTAGAGTAGGAGACCGTGCGTTTTGCTTTCTTGATCAGCGTTCCTCGTCAGAAGCCGACCCTGAGGGAGAGTGAGTACCTCTGAAGAGAGTCTTAAGGGTAACAAATGGCGCCCAACTAACTGTTATGACGATACTGATCAGGATTGCAAAGCCGAGAAATCTGGAGTAAGATAGGAAAGCTAGGTATTTCTCTATTGGTGAAAAGCTAATTTCGGAAAGTGAAGTGCTGGACACGTGTGACTATTTACCCGAGAATCCTCCGTAAATCGTATATTTCGAATCGTTTGCCCTTACTAGTGCGCGTACACTCGCTATAGTGAGCAACGAAATTGATAATTTACCAAATTTCGGGAACTCAATATTGATCGGTCAGATGTGATGATGACTTTTGCATTTAATGGGTCTTGATTCTAACCTAAGAGACTCAGTGTGACATGTCAAGTGCATGAAGCTTTTATTTAGATCGGTTTTCAAAATTAGCGGTTGATTTTATTTGATTTGTTATTACACAAAAGAATCTTGGCAATGGATTTACAGTCGATGTACAAGGGGATGGATGTATCACATCTATCAATTGACGAAGTTGAATATGAGTTGTTGGCGTGTAACATATTGTTTGGGATTGACGAGCATGAGAGTATTAAAAGACGAAAGCTAAAGGACCAGATGCGAAAAGAGAAAGAGCTAGATAATGTGGCAGTTATCCACTCGCCTACGTGGAGGGACGTAACTGAAGAAATATCGATAATCAAATCCAAATTAGCAGTGATAGGAGGTCTATTAGAGAATCCAAAAACTGACAATCGGCAACGTGAGAAGCTCAAGACACGATTGGTACATTATAGGGTGAGATGCTACCTACTCTCTCGAGCTTCTCGAGCATACAAACATATGAAGGAAATTCAAGAAATAAGTATGTGTGCGATAACGCTGCTACAGAATTATTTCCCTGATACAAACGATGAGAAAGATAAGCGTGAATCTAAGGAATTGGTACAGAATATGAATGACGCACTGAAAGAAATAAGAAACGAAATAGAATGTCTCAATGAATCTGCTTGCGCTATGAATCTGGTCTCAGAAGAGGGGCAGGATGAAGCAAGTGGGGGAATTGAAGACACTTTAAATGCGAAGGAATTAGAATTGAACAAATCCATGATGAAGTCAGAAGCGATTTTGAAAAGATTATCCGAATTTGAGAAAGATGAGAATGCTAACGCAGCTGATTTGATACAGCACTTTAAAAACTTTGTTATACAAACTAGCGAACAAGAAAAAACACGAAGAGAATTGGAAATTGAACAAGAGAAACGTCGGATTACAGAAGCTGAGGAAAACTTGGAAAGAAAACGTCGCCTCGAAAAGCTTCTGCTGACATTGAATAGTAAGATACAAACTGAACCAAAATCAATGAAATTGGAATTTCCTACGCATGAGCATACTGAGAATGAACAGGAACCTGAAAGAAAGGAATTGACAAGTGTAGCTAAACCGAAAGCAGATTTGCGAGAAACTGAAACCGAAACCTCGGAATCAGAGTGTAGGTCTGTGAGCTCAGCCGGAAAAGAAACAGAAACCAGGGACGAAAGGTGGAGAGGTCATAGAGCAAAGAAATCGTCTCGGAATCGTAAAAAGAAGCACTTCTCGGCTTCTCACAAGAAAGAGAGCAAGAGAGTGAGTTCTTCATCGGATTCCGTTGGGGACTCGTCTTCTCAAAGCTCTCAATCAGTAGATTCGTCATTCGAGAGTTCAGATTCCGAAGATAGGTATAGGAGTAAGAGGAAAAGAAATGGTAGAAAGCATTCGAAAAAGCCGCTGAAGAGAGTTCCGATTTCTGAGTGGAGACTTAAATACGACGGCAAAGAGAGTGGTCGTAGGTTAGGCGAGTTTTTGAAAGAAGTAAAAATGAGAAGCAAAGCTGAGGATATCTCCGACCGCGAGCTTTACAGGGGAGCTATTCATTTGTTCACAGGGAGAGCTAAAGATTGGCTGATGGAAGGCTTAGAAAATAGGGATTTTCGGATGTGGTCCCAGTTGAAATCTGAACTGAAGAGAGAGTTTCTCCCTCCAGATCTGGATTTTCAGTTGGAAATACAGGCCACTAACCGGAGACAGGCTAGAGGTGAAAGATTTGTCGATTTTTTTCACGACATGCTTAAGATTTTTCAATCTATGACCAGGCCCATGTCGGAGAAGCGTAAATTTGAAATCGTTTGGCGGAATTTGCGTTTCGATTACAAAAACGCAATGACCGGGGCTAAGATTAAATCTTTATCTACTTTGAAGCGATATGGGAGGATTGTTGATGAGAACAACTGGGCGAGTTTCCAAAGAAACAGCGATAATCCAGTTCGTTCTAGAGGCATGCAAGTCAATGAAATCACAGGTTCACAGAACCCGAACAAGAGTTCAAAAAGTTCTACCAAAACAGTTAAAACTTCAAAAGAGTTTTCGAGTAAACCGAAATCCGAACCTAATGAGACCCATCAGGGAGAGGCTAAGAAACAGGAGAAACAAAACTCGGTTTGGAATCCAATGGAGGGATCATCTGCCGGTACCTTACAGCAGCTGGTCGAGCAATACAAGCGTCCAGCTATAGGTGTATGCTATAATTGCAAAAAGCCAGGCCATCATTATGCGGAATGTGCAGATGATCGGAGAAAATTTTGTCGTATCTGTGGGTTCCCTGGGGTACTCACAAAAACCTGCCCGATTTGTGCAAAAAACGAGGAGAGCTCGGCTTAGAGGAGGAAGCCGATGTGATCCGTACAAAACCTCCTTGTCTAGACGAAATTGGCAAATCATTGTTACAGAATGGCTTTGAGCCGGTAGCAGCTGAAGATTATGAGAGCGACCACACCATAGAAGAGATTTTTGTTCAGGTCGATGGAGACGCACGACCCTTTGTTAAAGTAAATGTACTCGGGAAGGAAATTCTCGGCCTTCTCGATAGTGGTGCTCAACGAACCGTACTTGGTATTGGTTCCATGAAATTAGTGAAAGATCTCAAATTAAAAATTTATCCTTCCGAGGTGAATATAAGAACCGCTTCAGGAGCCGAAATTGATGTTGAGGGGTACGTTAATTTACCCATTACTTTCAACCAGGAATGTCACATCATTCCAACCTTGATTGCCCCAAAATTGAGTCGCAGACTAATTTTAGGATATGATGATTTTTGGCAAACCTTCAATGTACGACCAACACTTTTAAATGAGTCGGAGCTTTGCGAGCTTTCAATAGTTGAAGAAGAAAGCCAACAAAAAGGGGACGATTTGAATCATTCTCAGAAACAATTGCTGGAGGAAGTGAAGGGATTGTTTAAAAGATCAATGGAGGGGGAAATGCTTGATACCACTTCGTTGATATCACACAAAATTGAGCTGAAAGATGAGTTTCTGGATGCTTCACCGATTCGCATTAATCCCTATCCTACCTCACCGGAAATGCAGGTTAAAACAAATAAAGAGCTTGACAAAATGCTTACGCAAGGTGTCATCGAAAAATGTAAAAGCGATTGGGCTCTGAGTACCGTACCTGTAATTAAGCCCACAGGAGAGGTGCGATTGTGTTTGGACGCCCGACGTTTAAACGAACGGACGAAACGAGATGCCTATCCTCTCCCGCACCAGGACCGAATACTAAGTAGGTTGGGATCTTGCAAGTATTTGTCAACGATTGACCTCACGAAGGCCTTCTTACAAATACCGCTAGATCCCAACTCACGAAAGTATACTGCCTTCTCGGTCCTAGGGAGAGGATTGTTCCAATTCACCAGATTGCCATTTGGGCTCGTCAACAGCCCGGCTACGCTCTCCAGGCTGATGGATGAGGTATTAGGCTATGGTGAATTGGAACCGGGTGTTTTCGTTTACCTCGACGATATTGTCGTGGTAAGCGAAACATTCGAGGCCCATATCAAAAGCTTACGAGACGTTGCTGAGCGTTTGAAAAGAGCGAATCTCTCAGTGAACATGGACAAGTCGAGGTTCTGTCTTACAGAGCTCCCGTACTTAGGCTACATTCTCTCAACTGAGGGACTCCGGCCTAACCCCGAGAGAATTGAGGCCATCATAAATTATGAAAGGCCAAATTCAATTCGATCACTTCGCAGATTTTTGGGAATGGCCAACTACTACAGGCGCTTCATTCCCCTATTTAGCGAATACACGGCACCATTAACTAATCTGCTTCGCAAAAAGGCTAAATCGATTCGATGGAACGAAGAGGCTGAAGCCGCCTTCTGTAAAATCAAGGACTGTTTAATAACTGCACCTGTTCTTAGTAATCCCAATTTTAACCTACCGTTTGTAATTCAGTCCGACGCAAGTGACTGTGCTATTGCGGCTGTTTTAACGCAAGAGCAAGCAGAAGGCGAAAGAATCATCGCATATTTCTCACAGAAACTCTCTCCTGCCCAACAGTCATATGCAGCCTCTGAGAAGGAAGGGCTCGCTGTCCTGTCGGCGATAGAGAAATTTAGACCATACATTGATGGTACTCATTTTACAGTTGTGACTGATGCATCCGCCTTAACTCATATTATGAAAGGCAAATGGAGAACTTCTTCGAGGTTAAGTCGTTGGAGTATACAACTCCAAGGGTACGACATGGAAATTCGTCACCGTCGTGGACGGGACAACATAGTACCCGACGCTTTATCACGAGCTGTCGAAGCCGTAGATGTGAGCGAGTATTCGAGAAAGTACAAACAGATCCGGATGATCACTTAGATTATAAAATAGAGAGTGGAAAACTTTTCAAGTATGTCCCCTCTAAAACCGAGTCGCTGGACTATGTCTTCGAATGGAAGCTTTGTGTGCCCGAAGGTTCTCGTGAGAGGATTCTCCGAGCAGAACACGAAAGCACTTTCCATGTAGGATATGACAAATTACTCGACAAAGTCAGACACAAATACTTCTGGCCCCGAATGGCCACGACCGTTCGGAAATTTGTTGATAGGTGTGAGACCTGTAAAATGTGTAAGCCTTCAAGTACTTCTCAGCACCCAGAGATGGGGAGACAGAGAATGGCAAGTAAGCCTTTCCAGGTCTTGGCCTTAGACTTCATCCAATCGCTCCCGAGAAGTAAAGCAGGGAACACTCACCTGCTAGTGCTACTAGATTTATTCTCGAAATGGACTTTACTCTTTCCAGTCAAAAAGATAAGCTCAAGCATAGTCAAGAAAATTGTTGAAGAGCACTGGTTTCGAAGATATTCGGTACCAGAAA
Source organism: Aedes albopictus (assembly GCF_035046485.1). Taxonomy (NCBI): domain Eukaryota; kingdom Metazoa; phylum Arthropoda; class Insecta; order Diptera; family Culicidae; genus Aedes; species Aedes albopictus. Next base: position 127,094,145 of record NC_085137.1, on the reverse strand, counting down.
TCTTGATAAGCGATAACGCTACCAGTTTCCTTAGCAAGGAGTTTAAGGAGTTTTTAGAGCGCTACGGAGTTGTGCATTGGGCCAATTCTCGGCATCATAGCCAAGCCAACCCCGTAGAAAGATTAAACCGGACAATTCATTCTTGTATCCGGACCTATGTCAAGACGGACCAAAGAACTTGGGATCTCGGAGGTAGAACATACTCTGAACAATACCATCCACCATTCAACCGGTTTCTCGCCATACCGTATCTTATTTGGACATGAGATTATCTCCCGAGGCGAAGAGCATAGGCTCGATGTCGTCACACAAGATCCCTCAGAGAATGAGAGACAAGCGCAGAGGCTAAGGGTAGATAAAAACGTCTATGACACTGTTATGAAAAACTTGAAAAAAGCGCATGAGCGGAGCACTAACAATTACAATCTACGCTTTCGTAAACCAGCACCAGTTTATACGGTTGGTCAAAAAGTTTACCGTAAGAGCTTCGCTCAATTTTCGGCAGGAGACAACTTTAATGCAAAGCTTGGACCTGCATACATACCATGTAAAATCATTTCCAAGCGTGGGACGAGTTCCTACGAACTCGAAGATGAGTCGGGGAAGAGCTTGGGATTTTTTTCAGCGGCAGATTTGAAACCAGGGATCCCGGATGACCCCTAAAGAATAGTTTTTTTTTGTATTTCGGTAGCATATTGGATTAATTTTCACTATAATACACAAGATTAAGTAATCTATCGTAGAGTTTAATAAATAGTTAGATGACGTCATAGGTATAAGTCAAATCAATACAGTCAAAGCCACAGTCAAGGTCACAGCATAGAATCGTGAGCAAATGAAGCCCAATCGTGTCGTCAGTATAGGTCAAATCAACACAGATTCGTCGTAATATAATTCTCTCATGCTTCGTAGATCGTAATTAGCCTCATTGGAATACCACTGATAAATGACTAAAGCTTCACAATGCCCATTTTCAATTGACGCGCAGCAGATTCTTTTTAGAACTAGTTCAATCTGCGGTTACGTTTCTAGAAAATACTACTTGTATCCATCCATTCTCATCAGCCTAAAGATCACTAAAGGGAAATTTTTCGTTGAAGTCTAGGAATGGCCAAATGAAACACACGTCTATCCGTCAACCCTGATCGAATACGATTGGATAACAGCTTCATATGAAGAACTCACTGAGTCGAAGATTTTAAACTTCTTTCACTGAGTACATTGAGTGTACTGAGATATCTGGGAGAAGAAAGACTCATCAAATGATTCGAGCTAATACAATTTATCCGAATACTGCACAGGGAGCAAAGTGCAAATAATTTGGTAATTTAACAATCAGATGTTTATTATTCCGAAAGTCGAGTCGCTCGCAAAGGAGCACCTCAAACCTGAGGGTAGATAATTTGAATTTTTTTTAATAGAAAAATAAATTAAAAACTTCATTTTCAATTTATTTTTAGAGGAACGGTAGGGTAGTGTTACAGTTAAGGTCCTTTACCCTATGAGAGAGGCTCTAGCTGATAGAGAAAACGAGCGCTACCCGAACATGTGCTCAATACATAGGAGCAGTGGAACCAGGCCCTTGGCATGAATGAAATATATCGTAGCCAACATCTAACTGCCTTATACTCATACTCGTGCAAATTAAAACGAGCGTGTAATCAAAAAACGCAGTTTTTGTTTGATGTTGTGAGCCATACACGAAATCACATTCACAATGCGTGTTTGTTGGGTTGCTTTATTCAACTAATCGCATGCTCCTCTTACCGTACATTAATATTAAAGCGAGTTTGACGTGTTTTGTGATTATAACAGGTGAAAAAAATGATTCCAAAAACTGATCAACAACCCAAAATAAACGTTAAACAAAAAAATGTTGATGTTTTCGCATTTGACAGTGGGCGCTATTTATTAGCGCCCAGGACATCCTGTCTACCATGATTCCAATGCATTGATATAGGCCGTGTCAGAGGCCTGAGTGGAACTCTTCCATACTGCTATTCATCATGAGTCAGAAGTGAGATTAGTCACGAAATCCAATAGGACCAAATTATTAATACTATTATTAGAATCAGATTACTGAATTGGATTAATTTGATTGAGGAAATACTGAAAGAATAATCTGCCATTGAAGAAAATTAAAATTGTAAACCTAGACTAAGTAGAAAAAGCTAAAAGGTATCAACGAAACTCCAGATTCAAACGGTCAAATTGAACACCCATTGTAAAAATACACACACTTGGCATACTCGTCTACCCACACGAACCTGGATCGCGGAATGATGGAAAAAGGGAAAAGTGGGAAAAACGGAATCAAGAAAGGGAAATAAAAGGACATTTTGGGAAGAATAGGATTGAGGAGGTCTGCTACCGGTCCGAAGCCATCTTGAGGTTCTTTTCCACGCCAACCGCCAAAGTGGTAACCTCGCAGTCTTAAGCATAAAGCAAAGTTTTGTTAGAAATCTATAGTGGACGAGGAGTTCAAGAAGTGGAAAGAGTGTTAACTAGAAAGATTGTTAACTAGAAGGAGAATCAGGTATGGATAAAGTGTCTGGAGCCGGTAGCAGATTCCAATAACCCTCATCCTACATTTCGCGGACAGGACCCATTCGGATTATTTTGTGAAATCCATTTGGATTATTTGTACAATCCCCCGCCATCTGGAGAATCACTGAGCATCCGCCCTCTGGAACAAGCGTTCCCGTCCCGCCTTGGTAGAGCCCGGGCAAGTGAACCGAAGGAGTGACCGCACGGCCCTCTGGCCCCTCCAATCTCTCGGCCTGCAAACCTCCCCAGCTTGTGAGTCCGGTGACATAGAGCTCACCCCTGGTCGCTCGTGATTGAGAGACCCTTTTGAGGAACGATTCACCGATTATTCGTCCACGTGGTCGAGTCCCCCACACACCGCCCTTCGCCGAAGCCATCAACCACCAGCCACCGGCCAACGTAGTCCCCCCCACCAACACATACACAATTGTGAGTAGAGTGCCCGAATAAATAATAGTGTAGAGTAGGAGACCGTGCGTTTTGCTTTCTTGATCAGCGTTCCTCGTCAGAAGCCGACCCTGAGGGAGAGTGAGCACCTCTGAAGAGAGTCTTAAGGGTAACAAGTACTTATAGTAGAATTATTATAAAACTTAGTTTCATTTAATCACGTTTATTCTTCGGTAATGTTTATTAATTGAAAACAGCATTCACCAATAAATCTAACGAATGAGATAGGCACATGCCATCGCTTGTTTTGTCTTTGAAAAAGCAATACAAAAAACATACGTCCCACGCTATGAATGGCAATTGATACAAACATGATTGCTTCCTACATGTTTGAAAATACTTCCCTTATATAAGCGTAATGGCCAGTTTGTATACAAACATCAATACAAATAGCCAATATTAGCACATAGTATCAAATTGTAGCATTATTAATAGTACGTTTTATTATTTGGGACTTCAAGGCATGCTTTTGTTATGAAATATTATGATTTTCTATAGAAACCCTGATTTTTTAGGGGTTTGGCCCTTTAAAAGGGCGTAACTCAGAATTTCGTCCAACGATTATTTTCAAAATTTATCCAGAGGTGTAGGAATGATAAAGAAAGAGAATGGCGTTTCAAATTTTGTTGACAAAGGCATGATTCTGTTATGAAATATGATGTTTTTCTATAGAAACCCTGATTTTTTAGGGGTTAGGCCCTTTAAAAGGACGTAACTCAAAATTTCATCTAACGATTTTTTTAAAAGATTGTCCAGAGGTGTAGGAATGATGAAGAAAGAGAATGGCGTTTCAGGTTTTGATGGTTTATTTTTTTGATAATAACGGTAAATGAAGCACCGTGTTAACGCTCTGCCGGGTTACATACTGAAGCATTACCGCCCGCTCAGCATTTTTCTCCTCCATAATTGCTGCGTTTCTCGTCGAACAATTCGTTACGTCGATGGTGCCTTCGGCTTCTACAGCTTCTAAGATCTACAGTTCCATGTACCGAACTTCGTGAAACTCAGACGATGATCGGCTGCTCTCTATTTCTAGAACAGATACCTCCATCATAAGTTTTGGTAGGGATAGATGCTACAGAAAGCACCATTCAAGTTGTCAATACCATCAACTTCGCGAAGTACCGTTGATATGCATTATGCATTACATAGCATTCCCGTCCAATTCGCTTACTACAATGTGTAAATCCCTTTGCGCACTAAAATCAGAACTTAGATGTCGAATCTCGTTTTTAATTAAAAAGCAGAGTTTGTTCCAGCTCCCGCAGGATGTACCACGATTTGTTCGCTCAAACTTTTAGTGTGTTACTGCTGCTGCAGCTGCAGGTACAACGCAGTTGGTACACTGCACTGAAAAGTTCCCCGAAAAACTAGACAAAAAAAATCCTTACATTTTTCTGATCCACCTGTGTGGCTGCGAGTTATGTCACCCACCTCAGTTGGTACATCAGTTATCGCTTTCACGGGTGGGATTTTTTCTCTTTCCCCCTCTCTCTGTAGAGTACAAGTACTTACTTTGGTAAAATCGAAAGTTTTCGTTAGCATCACAATTGCGCTGCAGTTCTCCTGCCACACCATCCGCCAGAAATCGAGCACCGTGTCCTCGGTTGGTCCCTGGGTTACGATGTATGCATTGGGTTTCAGTAAGCTCTGTTCCGGGAAGAAAGAATAAATGATGGAATATTGATCAGAATTTTTCTACATATATATAATGCTGAAGGACGGATAGTGGGGTGGCTTGTTCTTGTAAAAAAAACAAATAATCAAAAGGCGCTAATGTGCTTTCTACTGCAAAAGAAAACGTTTTCAGTTCCATTGGTTATGGCGGTTACAACTTCAATTATTTGAAATGTTCGATGAATTTTAATAGATTAAGAATTTGCCATGTCCAACTTCGGTGAGCCACCCCAACTCCCGGAGTTCCTTCCGGATTTCTCCCTACAAACTAGCAGCGTACTCACATCGACATAGGACGCGTTGATGTAGTCGGTGTCTGGGATGTTTTCGTACTTGCCGAGCACGACCCGGTTGTAGTCGTATGGAATGCATTTGGGATTTTGGTTCTTGTGGGCATTGGCTTTGCGGGTCGCGTGCCGGCAGGTATTGGTCTCCACCTTCACAGCCGTCTGGAATTCGAGCTTGTACAGGATGGGGAACTTCCGCCGCTGCTCGCACAGTTTGCCAAAGTGCCGCAGCTCGGTCGGTTTGTCCGGCATCGTCTGCGAGAGCGGGTTCTTCTCATCTGGAAGGGAGGAAAATAGAAGAAAAAACGAAAAAAAAAAACATGCGGAAATCGCATTGAGAAATGGCATTTTTCTTTCGAGGAATATTGTGATGGCGCTTTTTCCAATAGAATTCTCTGTGTCGTCTTGATGCGCGGGGCACCACGGTTGTGCTCGAGTGAGCATTTTGTGAACGTGATTTCCCTGATGGCTTCGAAAGTGGTGGAGTTGAATTTCGTGGAATGAATTATAAGTGCATTTTAAATAGTTTGAAATGTTCGCGTTCGTGAATCACTGCGTCAAGGTTCTAAATTAAAAAAAAAATGGAATTGATTTCTTGAATAAAATCAGTTTATTCTTTAAATGGAAACATTGAAAACATATCTGGAGGAATCTCTAGAAGAATTTCAAAAGCAATTCTTGGAAAATTGAAGGAATTCATGAAATTTTTAAAAACTGGGAGGATATTCTTAAGGAATCACTAAAAGAGTTTTCAAAAAAAAAAACTTTGGAGACATTTCTTAAGAAATCCATTATTGTATTATGCGAAAAAAAATCCCCGAAATAGTAATTGAAAGAATTAAAAAAAAAATGTCTGAGAAAATCTAAAAAAAATTCTTGGAGAATCTCTATAGATATTTCTGAAGGAATCTCTAGAGGTATTTCTTAAGAAAGTTCTGTAGGAATTTCAAAAGAAAGAGGAAGAAAGAAGGATATTTTATAAAAAAAGTTGGAGAAAATTCTGAAGGAATCTTCAGAAGATTTACTGAATGTATCCAATTGAGCAGATTTGGAACTAATCTAGGTAAGGTTTTCTGAAGGAGAAATTTCTGTAAAAATCTCTTGAGGAAATTCTGAGCAATGGAGGAGATACCAGAGAAATCCCTAGATTTTTAAGAATCTCTGGTGGAATTTCTCAATAAATCTGCAGGTATTCTACAGGAAACTTTGGAGGACTTTATAGAGCAATATTGTGAAGGGCTCTACTCCATTTGGCATAACGTCGTTTGGCATAATACGAAGAACAGGCTTAGGAAATCCGTGATAAGTTCTAATAAAATTATTGGAGATATTTTTGGTAGAATCTTAAGATCAATTTCTAAAACAATGTATGGAAACTTTTCAAAGTGGATTCCTTGAAAAACTCCTAGAGGGATCTCCTAGAGCAATTTCTGAAGGAATCTTTGGATAAAACCTACAAAATAAAGGTCTTGAAAGATTTCTTGAAAACAATCTCCTAACCCTTTGGAGACGGATGAGTCACGTTAACCCATTCGAGAAAACCGACATTCACAAACGTATTCTAGACCAGCGAGACTGCATCCGGTGAGCCGAAAATGTCGCCTCTAAAGGGTTAAATGATTACTAAATGAATCCATGGACAATTTTCTGGAAGAATCTCTTGAGGAAACTCTTAAGAAATTCATGTAGGATTTTTCAAATAAATGCTTAGAAAAATTTCCGAAGGAATCCTCAGACTCATGTATGAAGAAATCTCTGGAAAATTTCCTGAAAGCCATTTTGAAAAAAAAAAAAAAAAACTGGGGATCCTTGGCCCGAGCAAAGGCGGATAACAAAATGATAACAAGTTCTGTACCTTGGTTATCATTCGTTTGATAACACTAGTTTACAGCATTTTTGAACTCGGTAAGCTGATGATCGTTTTTGGTGTAGAATCATGCCCTGAGTTCGAAAACGCGAAGGAAAAAAAATACAGTAGAGCGGAAATTTTTTCGACTTTCCATACAAGGCTGATGATTTGAAATCGATTTTTGTTCTATTTTTAAGCAAAGTCGCTCACTTCACACATCTCATTCTCCGTAATCAATGCTCCGATTGAGCTAATTTTTTTACTGTAACTCGCCTACATCTGATATGTCAAATAAACGTTGAGAAAGAATTTTTAAATTGTTTTTTTCTTGATGAAAAAAATACATTTCTTCATATATTTTTGGAAAATTTGCTAAAATTTAAGGAGATCGTCCCCAAAACTCGCCAATATCTTGAATTTAATCAATCTGACGCAAAACCTGCATTCAGATGATCGAATTGTATTATAATCAGCTTGTAATTTATGGAAAAAGATTTAAAATTGGTTGAACAAAACGCAAGATATTTGAATTTTATTAAATACCATATTTTAAAAAGTTGTATAACTCGATATTGAGCTAAAACTCAAAAACTGTTCTACTTTAAATTTTTTGAAGCACGGTTTCGAAATCAGCGCTTAATTATGCTTCAAAAACTTTGGTCGTTGACGGAAGTTCACGACTTTCGTTTTATTTTGTAAACTAGTGTAATTGAGTTTGTTATCATTTAGGTTGAACTAAGAGCCAACATAACAAAAATGATAACTCATATTTACTTCTCGAATACCAAAATGATAAGAAGTTAAGTTATCATTGAGTTCAAGTTGATAACTAATTGTGTTATACAATATTTTGTTCAACATTAAATTTAGTTATCAACATGAAAAAATACAGCTGATTGATAACTAGTTTTGTTATCAATTAGTTATCATTCAGTGCTATTTTATCGACCAAAATAGTAAAAATCTACTTTTTGTAATTACGTTGTGAAAAGTTGAACATTTCAGTTGGCTGAAGTATGCTGAAATGGCCTACTTTTCACCCCTAATGCAAGTGTGCCGAAAAGTACTACTTTTCGGCACTCTTAAGAGTGCTGAAAAGTAGCACTTTTCGACACTTTTGCTCTGCTGCACTTTTTACTTACCCCCTTGCCTTCCGTAGATTCAGCTTCTGCCTCTACATCTACTGAGCAGCTCGAATCCAAATCAGGACGATTTCAATTCGGATTCAAACTACAAATCAAGTGTAGCTGCTGAATCTGCTTTTGCTTTTTCCCATGTAGAACTGTTTGACAACGGGAGCTCGATCATTGGTGGCGCCTACTACACCAGAGCCTACCTGATCAAACGAAAAACTACGCCGACAAGCATGAGCGCGCGCACGTGATTCCTTCTAATAGATGTTTGTGTAGCTAGAAAAGATCGCACTAAATGGGTGTTTTTCGTAATTACAAAAAAACTTTGTATGCAACTCGTTGCAAAACTCGATTTTTTCAGCACTCGTCGTATTTATCCAACTCGGCAAGCCTCGTTGGATAAATGTACGACTCGTGCTGAAAAAATCATCATTTTGCAACTTGTTGCATAAATAACTATTACCGACATCTTCACCTATTGAAAAAAGTTTCATATAATTTACAACCAATGTTTTCAACTATTGCGCCCAGGCGGGTCTCGAACCCTGATCGAGTGATTGTCGGTCGCAGCCGATACCCCTATACCAACGAGACTCATTGAGAGTGAGAGTAATAAAAGGCTACGCTTTCGAACTGCAGTCGCATTGAAGGTGGAAAGCGGAATCTATTTTTAGATTCGAGGTTCATCAGACTCAGTTTTGGAAAGCTTTGAAATATGCGTATGGAAACAGATAACATATTTTGTTATCATTTAGTATTTTTGTGTTATCGCGATAGACCAAAATTATCGATAACTAAATTTGTTATCATCTGGTTATCATCAATTGAAAAAGATGATAACAAAAATAACAAATTGATAACACCGATAACACAGTTTATTATCAAAGCGATATCACTTTGTTATCCGCCTTTGCTCGGGGGAGAATTTTCTAGAGGAATCGTTGGAGGAATTTATGAGTGAACCCTTGGAAGGTTTTTCAAAGGAATCCTTTAGGATATTTTCGGAAAAATCTCTGGAACAATTTCTGAAGGAATCGTTGTTGGACTTTTTGGAAAAAATATTCGTGGGGGAATTTCTGAAGTATTTTAATCAATCTGGACAATTTTTGGAGAAATCTTTAGTAAAAAAATATTAAGAAAGCATCCGTGAAGAAATTTCTGGTTGAATTTCTAGAGGAATCCTTGGAGAAACTTTCTATTGAGAAACTTCCGAGGGAATCTCTTGAGGAATATTTGAAAGAATTCGTGAAGGAAATTAAAAAAATAATTTCTGATATTTTTTTTTGAAAAAATCTGGGGGAATTTTAAAAATCTTTGAAGATTTTCTGGAACAATCCCTGGAGAAAATTCTCAAGGAGTTCATGGATGATTTTTCAAATTATTCCGCATATAAATTTATGAAGCAATTCTTAGACTAATTTCCGAACAAATCCCTGACAAACTTCTTGAAAGCTGCTTCGAAAGAACTTCTGATGGGATCCCAGTAGGATTTTTTTTGTATAGAAATCCATGGAAGAATTTCTGACAAGATCTACGGAAAGCTTTCTAAAAAAACCGAGAAGTTTTCGGGGGAAATCCTAGAAGAATTTCTGAAGAAATCGCTTGAAGAATTCCTGAAAAAAAAAACATGAAGAAATTTCTTCAGTTTTTCATAGAACCCTTTTCTGGAAAATTTCTGGAAAAACTGCTTATATTTTGAAGTAATCTCTGAGAAAATTTCTTGATAATTCTTTAGTGAGAGCGGGTTTGTGAATGTGTGACAAGCAATGTATTAGGTATAGGAAAAACCCGTAAGGGGGGAAGGAGGTGTCGAAAATCCCCAATTTTAGCGTGACGCACTTAATGGATGCACCCTAGAAGATTTTTGAAAAAATACTTGAAGGAATTCCTGGATGTATTTTTGAAGGAATCCTTGGAGAAACTTCCGATGGAAGCTGCGGAAGAATTTCTTACGGAATTTTAAAAAGATTTGTTTAATTTTTTTTTGACATGCCTGCAAAAATTTTCAACGAAACCATTGGAGAAATTCCTGAAGGCATTCATGATGAAATTTGAAAAGAATCCATTGAAAAAAATTCGACGAGTTAATTGGAAAAAAGATCAGCAATCTGGAAGATACCCTAAAGGTATCGATTCAGGAAATTCTGAACGATTCCGTGGAAGATTTTCCAGATACAAATATACAGATGGATTTCTTAAAGATTCCCTGGTGAATTTTCCTACGGAATCCATCCAGCAATAACTAACGAAATCAATGGTAAGTTTTAACAGAATTCATGGCGAAATTTTTTGAAGATTTTTTTTTGTTTTTATTTATGAGTGTTTTAACATCACGCTACACTTTTTTTGAAGAATCTGAAGATCAGTTTCTGAAGGGAACTTTAAAGAAATTACTGAAGAATTTCATGGAGGAATTTCTATAGCTATAAAAGGAAAATGTTCAAAGAGAACACCTTTAAAAACTCCTAGAGGGATCTTCTTGAGCAATTTCTGAAGGAATATTTGGAAAAAATCTACAAAATAATTCCTGAAAGATTTCTTGTAAAAAGAATCTCTTAAATGATTACTACAGGAATCTCTGGTAAATTTTTTGGAGAATCTCTTGAGGAAACTCTTAAGAAATTCATGGAAGATTTTTCAAATAATAGCTTCGAAAAATTTCTGAAGGAATCCTTAGACTCTGGAAAAAATCCTGAAAGTCGTTTTGAAAAAAAAATCTGATGGAATCTCTGGAGAAATTTCTAAAGGAATCCATGTAGGAAATTATGAATAAGCGCTTGGGAGGTTTTCAAATGTGTCTTTTAGGAGATTTTCGGAGGAATCTTGAAGAATTTCTGAAGGAACCGTTGGAGGACTCTTTGAAAAAAAAAATATTCGTGGGGAAATTTCGGAAGTATTTTCATGAATCTTTATCTGAAAAACTTGTGGAGGATTTGCTAGTGAAAATATGAAGAAGCATTTGTGAAGAAATTCCTGGTTGAATTTTTAAAGCAATTCTTTTAGAATTTTTTGGAAGAATCTGAAAAGAAATTTCTGAAGGAAACTGTAAAGGAATTTCTGAAGAATTTCATGGAAGAAGTTCTTAAGCAATCAAAGGAAAATATTTGAAGAGGTTCTCTTGAGAAATTTCTGAGCAAACCCCTAGAAGAATATTTGAAGAAAATTGTGAAGGAAACTTACGAAATAATTCCTGAGAGATTTTTCGAAAAATCTCTTGAGGGATTACAAAAAACATTGGAAGATTTTCTGGAACAATCCCTGGAGAAAATTCTCAATTCTTGGGAGATTTTTAAAAATTTTCCTCAAAAAAAAAATTCAAACCGAATTCTTAGACTGATTTCCGAACAAATCCCTGACAAGTTTCCTGAAGGTTCTTTGAAAGATTTGTGATGGAATCCCTGGAGGATTTTCGTTAGAAATCCACGGAGGAATTTCTGATGAAATCTATAAAAGTTTTCTAAAAAAAATGAGACGTTTTCTGGTGAAATTTTTGAAAAAGTTCTGAAAAAAAAAACAGAGAAATTTCTTCAGTTTGTCAAAGAATCCTCTTCTGGAAAATTTCTGGAAAAACGCTTATAAACTTTTGGAGTAGTCCCAGAGGGAATTTCTTAATAAATCTTTGGAAGATTTATTGCAAGAAGACGTGAAGGAGTTTATGGATAAATTTGTGGAGGAATCTTTGGAGAAGCCTCCGAAAGAAACTGAGGAGGAATTCATAACGAAATTTCAAAGAGATTTGTTTAAATTACCTCAGGCTATAACTGCAAATATTTCCAATGAAATCATTGAAGAAATACCTGACGGCATTCCTGAAGCAATTTAAAAAGAATCAATGGAAAAAAATTTCGAATAAGTTTTTGAAAAAAAAAACAGCAATCTCCAGAGAAATTTCTGAAGAAGTTCACGTATGAATTCCTGAAACAATCCATGATAAAAAATCTAACGTGATCGAGAAATTTCCGAAAGAATTCCTAGAGAAGTTTCTGAAGGAATCCTTGCAGAAAATTTCCTTATGAATCCCGTAAAGATTTTTTTTAAAGAATCGCTGGAGAAATTTCTAAAAAACATTCCTGGAAGGTTTCCTAAAAAATAGATATTTTTGAAGAAATCTATGGAAGGTTTTTGAACGAAATCACTAGAAGATTTTTTGGACGAATTTTTGAGGAATTTCTGAAGTGATTCTTAGGAAAGTTATTGCAGAAATTCTTTCAGAAATATCTAATTGTCTCCATGGAGGAGTTTCTTTTTAAAGAATCTCTGGGAACTTCAGAAGAAACCGTAGAAAAACATCACACAGTCATTGGAAAATTATTTGAAGCATTACTGAAACATTATTTCTGAAGGAATCTTTGAAAAATTTTCTGAAGGACTTCCTGGAGATATTTTAAGTAAACCTACAGGAGATTTCTGAAGGAATCCCAAAAAGAGTTTTTTTCGTAGAATTTTCAGAAAGCAACTTTGAAAAGATCGGTGATTTAATTCCTGGAGAATATTTTGCAGTAATCATTGGAAAAATTTAAAATAATTGTGAATTTTTAATTTTTGGAAGGAATTTTTGAAGTAATTCGTGGAAGATTTTTCGAAAAATTCTCGAAATAGTTTATGATTCAAAGATAAAGTTCGAAAGGGTATTCTAGAGGAATCTCTACTAACGTTTCTGAAGATTCTCGACGCATTTCTGATGAAAAATCTGTTGGAGCTTCAAAAAGAACCATTGAGGAATTTCTGAAGAGATTCATAGAGGAGCTTCTTGAGCAACCCATTCGAAGTTTTCCAAAAGAATTACAGAGAAAAATTTGAAAAGAATTCTCCTCTTCTTGGCCTAACGTTTTCATTGAGACAAAGCTTGCTTAACTCAGTGTTCTACGAGCACTTCCACAGTTATAAACACAGAGTTTCTTTATCGTGTGACAGGCGCGAAGATACTCTATGCCCAAAGAAGTCAAGGGAATTTCCTTCACGAAAAGTTCCCAAACCGACCCTGAATCGAACCCGTCATCACCAGCATGGTCCTGCTGAATACCCACGCTTTTACAGCTGTGGCTATATGGGCCCCTAGAAAGGAATCAATAAAAGATTTACTGCAAGATACCACTGATCAATTTTGAAAGGAATCAAGGAAAGATTGTCTGAAAAAATCATTTGTGGGAGAGTTTCTCGAATATTTTCTAGAAAATTCCCTTGATTTTTGAAGAATCGTTGGGGAAATTTGTCGATAAATCCCTGCAGGATTTTTGTTAGGACTCCCAGGAAAAGTTTCTGTAGGAAACATTTGATGTCTTTTTAAAAAAAAAAATCATTCAAAAACTAAATTAAAAAAAATCAGGGTCGCCTAATTTTCCGGAAAACTCCAGTGGAAATCCAACACTTTCCACAAACATCACCTTCTTTGAAAAATCATAACTCAAGAACGAAGCATCGTAGACACATTTTTATTTTGTGAAATCATAAGCAAATTTTCTCAGCAATTGAAAAAATAATACAAAATGAAAATTGTTTTCCACAACATTTTCCACAGTTGAGGAAAATCGGTTGGAAAAACTATTTCGGAAGTCCGAAAAATTTTCAAAATCAATGATTCGGATTGGAACTACATAAGCTATATTCTTTGAAATTTTCAAGAAGTGGTTTTTCTCCGTTCCTGAGTTTTGACCAATTTTGTGGAAATGAAGCATCGTAGGCACAACATTTTCCACTGTTGAGGAGAATCGGTTGGAAAAATCGGAAAACTATTCAGGAAGTCCAGAAAAATTCCCAACAAAATTGGAATGAAATTTTATATGCTTTATTCTGTAAAATTTTCAAGATGTAGCTTTTCTCCGTTCCTGGGTAATGATCATTTTTGTACAAATCAATAATCAAGACCATCGAAAATCAACCAACACCTGGACAATTTCCACAAAATTGGTCATTATTCAGGAACGAAAAAAAAACACATCTTTAAAATTTCACAGAATATAGCTTATAAAATTTCCTTTCAAAAAAAATTGTTTTTGAGAATTTTTCCGGACTTCCTAAATAATTTTCCGACTTTTCCAATAATTTTTTCTCAACAGTGGAAAATATTGTGGAAACCCATTTCATTTTTTTATTTTTTTTTGGAATGCTGAGAAAATTTGTTTACGAGAAAAATTGCTTACGAAAACATTGTGTCTGCTATGCTTGGTTCTTAAGTTATGGTTTTTCAAACAAAACGGCTTATATAACACATCTGGACAATTTCCAAAAAATTGGTCATAACTCAGGAACGGAGAAAAATCACATCTTCAAAATTTCACAGAACATAGCTTATGTAGTTCCAATCAAAAACATTTTTTTTTTGAGAATTTTTCCGGACTTCCTAAATAGTTTTTTCGACTTTTCCAACCGAGTTTCTCCAACTTTGGAAGAGAATTTTCATTTTACATATTTTTTCCAATTGCTGAGAAAATTTGCTTATGATTTTACAAAATTCTCCACTGGGCCACTGGGTGTTCTTGTGTGTTGTCCGTTGTCTAATAATAGTGTAATGTTCAGTCTGTGCAGCCTCTGGCTGAAGACGGTGTGAATTGTCTTTTAAATTAAATTGTGTCTACGATGCTTCGTTCTTAAGTTATGATTTTTCGCACAGTAGGTGGTGTCTGAGGATTTCCACTGGAGTTTTCCGGAAAATAAGGCGAACCAAATTTTTTTCAATTTAGTTTTTGTTCAACCCTACCTGTGAAAAAAAAAAATCATTTAATTCTGAGAATCTTCGTACCAATTTGTACGATAATAAAAAATCCCCAAATACTTCCTAGTATTTTCTTGAAACCAACTAAAGGGGTACGAAATTTTGAATGGTCCAATAGAAAATTAGCAGAGAAGTTTAACAAGTATCCGAACCCTTACGGGTGCTTAATGACAAGGTATTTGGAGCACATAGCTCACATTTTTCTAGAGGACCGATTTAAAGAACCGTTCAACGGATATGTCTGAAAATGCCAAACAGTCATTGTCAACATCGAATTGCATTTTCAGCCAAATCCGTTTAACGGTTCTTGAAAACGGTGCTCTCAAAAATGTGAACTATGTGCTCCATCTACGTTGTCCTAAACAAGAAATTTGAAATTTGTGTCCGTGCTTTAACATAAACAAAGACTAAAATACCTTTGTTAGGGTAATTCAATTCAAACTGCTATTTTAATTATTATAATAAAATATATGACTTTTTTACAGTGTATACATTTTTCATCTAGTTCCCTTAATTGTTTAAAATACTGCCTTAGCCATCTCATCAAACGGGCAAACCGTTTATAAGATATATGTTTTGAATATTTTCAATGATTTTTTTGCTTGAGCCCTTCTTAAAAGTAAGAGTAGAGTCAAAATGACCAACTGATTACACTAGTTTACAGCATTTTTGAACTCGGTAAGCTAATGATCGTTTTTGGTGTAGAATCATGCCCTGAGTTCTAAAACGAGAAGGAAAAAAATTACTGTAGAGCGGAATTTTTTTCGACTTTCCGTACAAGGCTGATGATTTGAAATCGATTTTTGTTCTATTTTTAAGCAAAGTCGCTCACTTCACACATCTCATTCTCCGTAATCAATGTTCCGATTGAGCTGATTTTTTTTACTGTAACTCGCCTACATATAATATATCAAATAAACGTCGAGAAAGAATTTTTAAATTGTTTATTTCTTATTGAAAAAAAATACAGCATTCTTCACATATTTTTTGGAAATTTTGCTTAAATTTAAGGAGATTGACCCTAAAACTCGTCAATATCTTGAAATTCATCAATCTGACACAAAACCTGCTTTCAGATGATCGAATGGTATTATGTTCAGCTTTTAATTTATGGAAAAGATTTAGAATTGGTTGAACAAAACGCAAGATATTTGAATTTTAGTAAATTTCCTATTTAAAAAAGTTGTAAAACTCGATATTGAGCTTAAACTCAAAAACTGTTCTACTTAAAATTTTTGGAAGCACTGTTTCGAAATCAGCGCTAAATTGTGCTTCAAAAATTTAGGTAGTTGACAGAAGTTCACGACTTTCGTTTTATTTTATAAACTAGTGTTACACAAATTGTTCTTTTTTGGCCATAAAAAGTGTTTGCGCAACTCATATAAAAAACAATCATCGAATTGAAATGGAACTGCTCACAACTAAATGCTTGATATGGCGACCGTAACAAGATTTTTCAGTTCTTCTATTTACATATCAACAACTTTAAAATTACAGTGGAATAGGGTTCAATTCAAACACTGTTTCATGTTTTCTGATACAACTTATTTTATTCAACTTGTTAATGACTAAACCTATAACGCTTGGGGACCTTCCTTTCTTTGGGAGAAAAACACCAAGACGACAGAGAAGCCCTACTAGAAAAAATACCATTTTCATCCACTATCAACAACAACACTCACCTCTGGCTGATAATTTAACTTTGTCTGGCAGTGTCAGTCCCGTCCGATGCAGTGAAATTAACAAACGAAAAAAAAAAGACAAGAAAACTTCATTAGAAACATTATAATCTTACCGGGTGGGGAGCAACGAAGAAAACGATGGCTGCCAATGCAAATCAACTGCTGCTGCTGCAAGGGTACCTCTCCACAGGCAGTGCAGTATGCTGCTGCAAGCAGGGTGCCACCCAGCCCGAGCAGGTCGTTATCGATCAATCTTATCAACCACGCAAATAATGGCGCGCGCGCGTTTACTCCGGACCTCTCCGGACGAAGTGTAAATGGGCTAGACTTACCTAATGAAATTAAACCGCTATTTAACATGCTTAACTTTATTGTGTTCGGTATGGAAACTAGACTGGTGGAACTGAGTGTCTTTTTCTTCTTGGGTTTCTCCAGGTCGGCATAGCGAGAGGTGGACCTGAAAGTGGGAAGAAAACGGAGAAAAGATGCGATGTTAGACTTTTGGAATTGCTAAATCAAAGGTATATAATCTGATATATTGCGACATAGGAATTGTTTTTGGGGCCTCCAATATACGAATCAGTAGCGGTAGCCATGTGGTAACGAATCTAGCTCAAACTACTAAGCCAATAAACTTGTACACCACTTACTTCCCTGACTTTCGGGGCAGTAAGTTAATCAAACATACATTTTCGCTGATTCAATTCCAGTATATTTACACTACGGGTAGGCACCTGATGCATGGATTAGCAGCAATAAACTCTATATCGGAACAAAAGACCAATATTGCCATCCAGAATCAGGCAGGACCAACAGACGACGGCTATCGTCTCTCCCCTTTTCATCGGGATCGTTTCTACGTGATAAATAATAAATCAAATCAAAATGAGTCGCCAACCAATTCCCCTGCTATAGCTACAGCAGGCCGTAGGAAACCAAGCCGCAGCTGCTCAGGAGGATACACACACTGACTGGTGTCAATGATTGAACTTGTGCATTCGGGAGTTACCCAAGGGGCCAAGAGTGGAGTTTGCTTTTGTGATTAGCTTCATGTTGTGTACCCAGTCTGTGGAGTCTCTGCTGGCTGTGACTGGTGGGCTCAGGTGTGTTGCCGCCATCAACCATCGCTTCGTTCTGATGGTGACCGTGTGAAGTTATTCCGCAAGGATCTGGACATGTTGAATGATTGCTGCATGCGCTGGACATGTGTGGTTTGTTTGCCGATGGAACACGGGGAAAGATCGATTACCAGTGTTATTCGTTTATATATAATTTCACGAGTCACATTGTTTCCAGACGTTAATAAGGACCAAGGTAAGAATTCCTCAAATCTTCCAAAGATTAGTTGAAGAGTGAGTATGAGAATCAGTCATCATGCGAAGTCCTCGGTGAAATTCAGATAAATTTAATAGGTCATCCGAAACCCTTACGCAGTTGTGCACACCGAGATCAGGCTTCGCAGAAAAGTCGTTCTCGTTCATCGATACTGTCGTATGCTTCCTTGAAGTTGACAGGCCACGGCATTCCTGGAGGATTTGTCGTACGTTCCACTATCAACCATCCGTCAATGAATCCGGATTGATACTATGGATTTGCTCACATTCCAAATGGGGCCGATTACCTCTTCCTTCTACTTCTCCGGTAGCTGTTGGTTTTCCCAGATCCTATAGCTTTCAATCAGTGCTGGCAGGTGGTCAACTTTTTTGCACCCATCTTGTTGAGTTCAGCTGCGATACCATCCATACCAGCTGTTTTGGTTGGCTTCAGCTGGTGAATGGCATTCTCAACTTCCCTCAACGTGGGATCAGTTCCGTTCTCAACTGCACTGACGTAGGTGTTTCCTTCGATCTCCTTGCTATTTAGGTCCGCATCAAAGTGCTGCTTCCACCTTTCAACAGACGTCCGTCCATTAAGAAGTCATTATCCTTGTAGAATTCGGCTCTCGTCATGAAGCCGTTGCGGAATGGGTTGAGGTTTTTGGAGAACTTCCGTGTTTCTTGAGAACTGCACAGCAGTTCCAGTTCCTCGCACTCCACTTCTTGCAAGTGGCGTGTCTTCTCCCGAGAGAGGCCGGCATGTTGCTTCCGCTTCTGTTTGTAACGTTCCACGTTCTGCCAGATACCTTGCTGCAGTATTACCGCCAACACCTTGGCCTCCCTTGGAATTCTTCTGTCATGCGTTCCTTTGATCCCGTTCCACGCTCACGTACCCGATGGTGAATGTCATGTAACAAAGTTGTTACATAATTTTAGCAGTAGCTTTCGATAAGTTTTTTTGATAATTTTACTCAAAAGTTAGATAAAAAATCTATTTTCTACTTACGCCACGATAACTAAATGGTTTCTGCGGCAAAGCTGTATATCATGCAAAAAATGTTGCTGAAGACACTTTTTTCTATATTTTGAATTAAGCGATATATAATAAATACATCTTGCCAGTAGACAGTTATTTGAATTCTTGAGATAAAAATCAAGAAAATTTTCTCGCACTACTTTTATTCATGCTTCACTTACCCTGGCCCACCTCACTCTAAAATCATGCACTGCCTATTTAGAAAATAGATTTTCCATTCCAACTTTTGAGTAATTTTATCAAAAAAACAAAAACTATTTTTTTGGGGATTCTTCCAAGATTATGTCAAAGATTCCGTTGAGATTCATTTTTCCGAAATTCCAAGAGGTATTCCTCCTGGGATTCTTGTATTGATCCCTCTCGAAATTCCTTCTGAGATTTCTCCCGGGATTCCTCCACTGATATTTTTTTAGGTGCCTTGTCATTTAGCTGAATGCCATTTGGTCGAATGTTCGAAACGAAAATTTCCCGAGATTTTTTTGGGGATTCTTTCAGGAATTCCCTGAATGATTGCTTCAGAAGTTTCTTCTGGGACTCCTTCAGAAATCTTTCAGAGTATTTTGCCGGGAGTCCTACCGGGAATATTTTAAATTTTTTTTAGGGGTTCCTCCAGAACTCTTCCAGGGTTTTCTTCTGGGATTCCATCAGGGATTTCTCATGGGATTTTCATGGATTCCTCCATAAGTTCCACTCAGGATTAGTTCACGAAGTCCTCCCGAAATTCTTTCATTGATTCTTTCTGAGATTGTTTTAGCGATTTCTCTCGAGCGCGAACATTGTCCAGTTTTAAGATCAAACAGGCGTGCAAGGAGCTATAACATTCACCCACATCCGAAAACTTCATTGTTTATGGCCGGAATTCCTTTAGGAATTTCACCCGATATTCCTTCTGGCATTCTTCCAGCTATTCATCCCAAAATACGTTTAGAGATTCCTACGGGACTTTTTCCTGGGCTCTCTCAGAGATTCCTGCAGAGAGTTCTCCCGAGATTCTTTAACTGATTTTTCCCGGATGTCCTTCGATGATTTCTCCAGGAATCCTTACGGATGCCTCTCTAGATTTCTCCTAAGATTTTTTTAAGGATTCCTCTAGGATTCCCTCCCAGCAGTGTCTAGCAGGAACTCCTACAGGATCATTTTATGGATTTCACCTGAAATTCTTTCAAGAATTTCTGCTAGGGATCTCACTAAAATTTCTTCCAGTAATTTCCCCGGGAATTTTCCAGAGATTTCTTCCGGAATTCCTTTAACCCTTCAGGGCGTGTGCCGTTGTTAAAAATACACCACTACCAAAAACCCTCACTCGTCGTACATAGCGCGAGCGCGATGCAGTTTCAACATGAAGCAAGCACACGTCTTGAAAGATTAAGAATTCCACCCGTAATTCTTGAGGGAATTGTCCCATGATTCCTTTCGACATTCCTCCTAGAACTTTCCCCGGGATTCTTCCTGCGACCAGATTCAGGATTACTATGAGGATTACTTCATGTGGGAGGAGAGAGAAAGGGATTTCTACGATAGTGTGACGAGTCATATGTTAAGTATGGGATAATATGCTGAAAATATCAAAAATTGATAGAAAAATGCAACGTAATTTTATGAATTTTTCCTTATGAAAAGATCCTGGACCGACTGGAAATCGAACCCACACTTTTTCATCAAGGTCATACTGAATTATGTTTTAATTATGTCTTATTTGAGAGCTAAGAGATGTTTTAGAACTAGATAGGTATTCTTGTGGCAAACAGTCGTGTTATCTGGCAATCTTAGTTTCATTTTTTTTTTGTATTTTTCATCTCTTCACTTGTTAAAATTTACTAACAACATAAAATTGTTACTGTCTTTAGATGTGAAGTGCATATCGAGAACACTAGAGTGAGTGTTGAAAGATAAAATTTATCTTTTTATTTATCAATTTCGGCAGATCTTGATCAAAACCAAAGACATAAAAGTGTAGCATCTATCAATCTAGACAACTTTGCCGAAGACTACAACCCTCTAAGATGCATATAGAGACCATTAGAGCGACGTATTGAAAGATAAAATTTATCTAGATCAATTTCAGCAGATCTAGATCAAAACCAAATACATAAAAGTGTAGCATCAATCAATCTAGGCAACTTTTCTGAAGACCCCAACGCTCTAGGGTGCATATAGAGAACACTAGAGCGGCGTATTGAAGGCTAAAACTTATCTAGAACAGTTTCAGCAAATCTAGTTCAATATGTATTTGGTTTGTGTAAGTGTAACATAAATCAATCTAGACAACTTTGCCGAAGACCCCAACCCACTAGGATGCCTGACAAGAGAACTGGAGCGCTTGTTCGTTGAAAGCCGTAATTGATCGTAGCTAGGGATGCTCAAGATAGTTGTGAACATTTTGTATTACCTCTGCACTATTGCGGAAATTTTGTAAAGTTTTTCTTTCGTCGCGTAATTTACGCGCCAGGCAGTTACGTGCAGCTCCATTCCAGTTGCGCGCAGCCAATCAGGAGCAAGAAAGCAGACGACGTCGTTGCGCGCCAAAGCTACACGCAGCACGTTTCCATTGTCTGCATCCAAAACAAATCAGGCCGAACATTTCTATAGGTCCAAAATGCAGATGAGAGGCTATCTTTAAGTCTCCTCTCTTTCGATTATAACGTACTTGCATTTATAAATTTTGATTTACTACTAGCATCGGAAGGTAGATTAAACAATTCTTTTCCGATCTACACATAAAACATTGTCAAAATGTTCACTGTGACATCGTAATAATTTAAAGAGAACCGGAACAAAGAGAGCCTGTCTTTTGCAGATTGGACCTTTAGATATGTTTGTCGCCAAATATCGACGCTCCCCACCGGCTGATCGTTGGTGTTGATAACTTGCGTGGAAGGGTAAGTTAAATCCGTAACATAATTTCTGAAGTACCACAGTTAGAATTTCTGGAGGATAAATAGCTGGAGTAACCGCAGGAATTGCTTGAGGAATCCCAGCTGGCAAATCTGAAAGATTTCCTAGAATTCCGGGAGGTATTATAGAAGTAATTTCTAGAGAAATCCTAGAATCAGGAAAGCGAGGGTATCCTGATAGAAGCTGCTCTAACAAATGTCTGGAGGAATCCCAAGTAACACACTTGTCACAGAAGAGTCACGGTGGCGCAGGTTTGTGTTGCGCAGAAATCACTGTGACTTACTCTATCCGGTAAGTGTTTATTTGTTAGAAGTAAGTCACAGCAGGGATGGGAACACTCACTTGCAAAGAGTTACACTCACTTGCAGTTTTCTCAGCTCAGAAGCGTGCAATCAAGAAACGATGTATGGACGACTTTTGCCTTGTGATTTTGTATAAAACTTTGCCGAATAGAGTAGGGGTCGCACATGAACCCCAAAGTCGTGACAGAGCTGTGAAAGCGACTCAAGTGAGTTACATTCACCTCGTGGAGAGTTGCCTTCACAGCTCCCTCACGACTTCGGTATGCGTGTGCGACCCCTACTCTATTCGGCAAACTTTTAGACAAAATCACAAGGCACAAGTCGTCCATACATGGGTTTTTGATTGCACGCTTCTGAGCTGAGAAAACTGCAAGTGAGTGTAACTCTTTGCAAGTGAGTGTTCCCATCCTTGAGCCATTGTGACTTCTTCACAACAAAAACATGCGCTGTCAGGAAAAATCCCCAGAAGTATTTCTGATGGAGTCCTAAAGGGAATTGCTTGAAGAATTCCAGCTGGAATTCATGGAGGAAGGTCAATAGAAGTTCTTGTAGAAATCCCATGTGGAATTTCTGGAAGAAACTCTGGAGGAAGTCCTGGATAAATCTTTGAAAAAATCTCCGGAAGAATGACCGAAAGGATTTTTATAAAAATCCCAGGGAGATTTTCCGGAAGAACTTCCCTAGCAGAATTCCTGAAGATACCACAGTGAGAACTTTTGGAGGAATTCCATGAGAAATTCTGGAAGAAGTTGTGAAAAAAATCCAGAAATTCCTGGAAGAATCACCGAAGGAACTTCTGAAAGGATTCCAGGAAGATTTTCTTGAATCCCTGAACGAATCACAATAGAAATTTTTAGAGGAATCCCTAGAAGAATTCCGAGAAGTATCATAGTAAGAATTTCCAAAGAAATCCCAAGAGAAATCGCTGGACCAATCTCTGCAGAAATTGCTAGTATGCACAACCCCATCAGACTGCCTTCCTTAGGGAAGTTTATTGAAGAAATATCGGGAGGAATCCATAAAGGAAATCTAGAGAAATCATTGTATGAATGGATAGAGCTATTTCTAGAGGAATCCATGAAGAAGTCTATTGATTATTGTTACCAATATCCAAAACGTACAACAGGTATATAAGTAATTCCAGGTGTGCTTGAGTTTTGTTCAAATGTGCCATTAATAAATATTGGAATTATTGTGTGAAGTTTTAAATTTTATTTGACTGTCAAGGAAAAAATCTAGGGGGTGCCAGGCACCCTTGGAGTCCCCCGCTTGCTACGCCAATGACTGTAACTGGAAGTATCTTTGTTGATCTCGATGTTTGTCTAGCAATTTCAAGTCAGTCATCACAAAAGGTCCAATGACATTACCATTACTACAACATAAAAATGATAATATTTTCAAATAAACAACAGCAAGGAGAGAAACATTTACCCTTTCTTTGTATGTTGAAACACAGATATTTTTTATTCCATTTACAGTATCTATTTAAGATTGAATAGATAGCAGGCTAAATTGTATTAAGACCTTCTCGAAAGTCTTACAAGAAATGCTTTATTATGTTTTGAAATATGTTATCTAAAAGTGTTGGAAACCAACCCTAGGCGCCAACTTAGGGGGGAAAGCATAGGTTTGCTCCCCCCAATAATTGAGGATTTTTTAATTTTCCCATACAAAAAATCAGATAAAACAGGCTTTGCCCCCCCCCAATATTTTGACCAAGTTGGCGCGTCTGAAACCAACAGATCGGTATGGGGACAATGGAAAAGGTTTCTCAAGAAGGAGCATAAAATGATCATACCAGTGCTTCATCGGTCAGCCGACCAGTAGTAAGCAGATCGTAGTGCAAAACATTTTTAGAGCAGCCGGCTACTTGGGGATTCCAATCTCATCCTGGTAATAATCGCCAACAAGTCGGATTTGATGGATCGGTTACGTTGCGTTGTGAAGTTAAACTGCGTCTCATCCAGTTTCTGTCGTACTAGAAGAAACAGATGGCGCATTAACGAACTAGCTCCATCAGAACAGAAATTGAAAATTTACATAGGGTATCGCGCCACTTGGGCGGTGGCTTCTATATTCGTCTGTTTTCCACAATAAATCAGTCAATTTTGAACCTATTGACTTGAAATGTTGTACACTGGTAGATACTATACCTATCTCACCACATTCCAAAAATTGTGTCAATTGGTTCAAATTTGACTGAGTTATAGTGGAAAACAGACGAATATAGAAGCCACCGCCCAAGTGGCACGATTCCCTATAACGACGCCGTCGCACACAGGCGTAAATGGGCCAAATTCCTGGCCATAAGTCGAATTTTTTTTTTCAGGGTTTTCCAGAGTCTAATATTTTTTAAAGTTAAATGAAGTAATGCGTCATCATGTGGCAATCAATAAAATACTTTGGGATGCATATTTTTTTTTTAAGAATAAGTGCCGAAATTTGACGATTTTCTCTACTGTTTTTTTCATTTGCATCATAACTCATCAGAAGAATTTCAATTGACGAAATATTGACAATTTGAAAAAATAACTGAGGATGTAACACAGTTCTCCTGATAAGGGTGTATCATTTAAACAAAAAACTTCACCTGGTTTCATTTATTTTGCTCTCTTACAGAAGAGTTTTCAAAACCATGTTTTTTGTCAATTTTGAACCATTTTCAGCATTCAAAAAGTTTTCAGATTCTGCAGCATTCCGCGATCTGGATAAAATTACAATAAAATATAAGGCATACCCTTTGTGAATCGCAAAAGAACGGGTACCAGAAAGTACCAGACGAAAATATAAATCATTTTAAAATTTACACATTTTTGACTAGTTTTTAGTTACAAATTAGGTTTATTTTCGAAAAAGCAACTTCGTTTCGACTACTTTTTCAATGAACGGCCACTTATTCTCGGTAGATTGATCAAAGCAGAATATAAATCTGGTCTTCTATCTCTTAACAAAATGTGCCAAATAGAATTAATTTAGTAAATTTGGGCAGAAATATCCATACACCGATAAACGCCTAAATGTATGCAATGCAGTAGTAATCTAATGTACCTAGAACTGGTGTGTTCAAAATTTAAAAAAAAAAATAAAAACAACTCAAATAAAGAGCTCACTATTTGTAGCATGTAATCATATGTTGATGCACCGTTAAGAAAATATTTTCAGATAAATACCTATTGTATTTTATAGCTAAACTCATTGAGTTTTTCACTCAGTACTCCACGAACTTACTTTTATGTATAAAGTTGTGTTAAAATGACATGTTTTAATAGAAAAATCAAACTGATATATTCCACACGGCTTCTATCATCATATTCAAACTCCTAAAATTTCAATCGATGATCAATTTTTGAGTTTTGATGTGTTTTCCAGGGCACTATAAAAGTTACCCCAAAATGAAAATGTGATTCCCAAAATATCTAGAAAAAGGTACAACATTTAAACTGAGTTTAAGGGGCCGTTCAAAAATAGCGGCCCATATCCCAAATATTGTGAAGATAGAACAATTGTTCAACAAGTTTCCCAATTATGACACTTCTTAGAACTTTGCTGAAGACATAAACACGTTATCTACACTTATAAAAGAATTGAATTTCTCTCACACTTCTAGGAGAATTTCTATGAAACGAGGTGGCTCTTGTTTCCAAACAATACTTTTCATGGAAATATAATTATTTTTCAGTTCTCTGTTGTCAAATAAAAATGTTCGACGCTTCTAGCGATTTTTGGGGGTAAAAATAAACGTTGTCCTTGGAGAGGTTATAAGAAATCATTTCTAGCCTTTCCTCGGAGGCGAATGACTATTTGTTAAAACCTCGTTAATAAATAAATAATAATAATAATAAAATTTCTAGCCTTTAAGTGGATTAATATGGCTATTTATAATCCAAAATGCTTCCTCAATATCCAAATTCAATTGTATCGCTAGTACATACATAATACACCATAAAAACGTGTTAAAACTTTTTGGCCATGAATTGGACCCTGTTACACCAGTGTGCGTCGCTCCGCAGCTGAAGTCTACGTTTCGAAATACGAATTTGCTACTCAAACTTGAAATCTATACTGTTGAACACCGGTGAAACCTGGTGTGTATCAGTGGAGAATACTCAACGGCTACAGGTGTATATCCACAGATGCCGGCGGTATGTAACTCATGCAGGATTTCCTCATAATTGGATCTCGAATGTGGAGCTCCATCGTCAATATCGATCGTCAATAAGCCGATAGAGACAGAAACACAGGAATCAAAGTGGAGATAGGTGGGTTACACTCTACGCAGGGACCTTGGTATAGGAATAGAGCTTAGAGGCGGAAATGACTTCTGTAAGCATCTACTAACGAATGGTTCGACGAAGAGTGCAGAACGGTTTTGGAGGAGAAGAACGCAGCGAGGGCGGTAATGCTGCAGCAAGGGACCCAACAGAACGTGAAACGTTACAAACAGAAGCGGAAACTGCAGACTCGCCTCTTTCAGGAGAAAAAGCGCCGCCTTGAAGAAGCGGAGTGTGAAGAAATGGAACTGCTGTGCCGTTTCCAAGAAACACAGAAGTTCTATCAGAAGCTCGGCTTCGTGCCGCGAGCCAAAATATGCAGGGATAAAGACGGAGGCCTCTTGACGGACGGACGTGAGGTAATCGAAAGGTGGAAGTAGCACTTCGATCAGCACCTGAATGGCGTGGCGAACTTAGGCACAGGAGACCATGGCAGCGGAAGAAACAACTACGCCAGAGCAGCGGAGGACGGAAATAAACCAACTCCCACGCTGAGGAAAGTTAAGGATGCCATTCACCAGCTTAAAACCCATAAAGCAGCTGGTAAGGATGATATCGCAGCTGAACTCATCAAGATGGGCCCAGAAAAGTTGGCCACCTGTCTGCATCGGTTGATAGCAGGGTTCGTAATTTTCGTTTCAGCGATACGAAATATGGCTATTCTCATGGCGGCGGGAGAGCTTATTTTCACAATTTTGCTTGAGGAACACTTTTCCCCTCCAGCACTTCTTTCGAGAGTAGCGATTCATGATAACTGAAAATCGCTTCAACCTGCAGATAATTTCTTTTCGTTCTGTTAAATTTTCTCTCACCCAATTTTCACGAAAATCTTTTAAAAGCAGATTAACAAAAATTGTGCCCGCGACGGGATTCGAACCTGGAACATTCCTAAAATATACGCGACACGCGCACTCTATCCACACCACCACACCAACCACACAGAGGGTGTAGAAAATATAATGCATAAAACCAATCATCGTCGGCGTCATATGAGTCAAGGAAAGACAACATAATCGGCCGACAAAGGGCAAACAAAATTCTCGCACCTTTGGGAGTGAGTGAAAAAATGTTTTCGCTCTGCTCTTTGTGCGGGAGATTTCTCAAGCCAGATTTTCGCTGAAAATTGGCGTGAGGGAGAATTCTATTTTCGTGAGAATGAGCGAAAATTCCGACCGCTGGTTGATAGTCATGATCTGGGAAACCGAACAGCTGCCGGGAGCGGAAGGAAGGGGTAATCTGCCCCATTCACAAGAAAGGCGACCATGTGGAATGTGAGAACTTCAGGGCGATCACTATTTTGAATGCTGCCTACAAAATGCTATCCCAGATCATCTTCCGTCGTCTGTAACCTAAAACGAATGAGTTCGTGGGAAGTTATCAAGCCGGCTTCATCGACGGCCGGTCGACAACAGACCAGATCTTCACCGTACGGCAAATCCTCCAGGCTCACTCAAAGAGCAAATTTTCGGAAATACCAATCCGTGTGGTCAATTATGAATTTCAAATAACTCAACGTACATATGTACAGATGGGTAAATTATTGGTTAAATTGGGAAAAAATCCACAGCTCAGGTGAGATTTGAACTCACGACCCTTATTCGCTAGACAAGTGCTTTACCAACTAAGCTACCGAGCCAATTAATGACCCGGCAACTTAGGTGTCATAAGGTTCAATTCTAATCTTATCGATCTATATCATCTTCCCCTAAACTTCCAAACAATAAACAAATCGCTTTCGGTCTTCGTACATATGTACAACAGAGATGGTTATATTAGCGGGTTAGGGGAAGATGATATAGATCGATGAGATTAGAATTGAACCTTATGACAACTAAGTTGCCGGGTCATTGATTCGCTCGGTAGCTTAGTTGGTAAAGCACTTGTCTAGCGAATAAGGGTCGTGAGTTCAAATCTCACCTGAGCTGTGGATTTTTTCCCAATTTAACCAATAATTTACCCATCTGTATATATGTACGTTGAGTTATTTGAAATTCATAAGTCCTCCAGGAATGCCGTGAATACCAGATCCCAACGGATCACCTGTTCATCGACTTGAAGGTGGCATATGACAGTATTGATCGCGCAGAGCTATGGAGAATCATGGACGAAAACGGCTTTCCTGGGAAGCTGACTAGACTGATTAAAGCAATGATGGACGGTGTGCAAAACTGCGTAAGGGTTTCAGGTAAACTATCCAATTCATTGGAATCTCGACGGGGACCACGACAAGGTGATGAACTTTCCTGCCTACTATTCAACATTGCCCTGGAAGGTGTGCTGCGACGAGCCGGGCTCAACAGCCGAGGAACGATTTTCACAAAATCCGGTTAATTTGTGTGCTTTGCGGACGACATGGACATAATCGCTAGAACATCTGGAACGGTGGCAGAGCTGTACACCCGCCTGCAACGCGAAGCAGCAAAGGTCGGACAGGTGGTGAATGCCTCAAAAACAAAGTACATGCTGGTAGGCAGAACCGAACACGACCGGATCCGTCTGGGCAGTAGTGTTACGATAGACGGGGATACTTTCGAGGTGGTGGAGGAATTCGTCTACCTCGGATCCTTACTGACGCACAGTGGCGGGGCTCCATACAAATGCCGGACAAAACCTAAAACTTTCTCCGAATGCGCTGAAATTCACATGTCTAGATAATTTGGGTGTGCTGAATCTATTTCTGGCCTTGAAATTTACATAACTTGCATTATTTTTGTATAAAAGTAGTATAAAATAACCTTAGTTTTAATAAAAATAATAAAAAGCTCATAATAAATAAGTTGGCATTACGTTTATTTGTTTTGGAATAAAGTTTTAGTGCTCTATGTTAGAAAAAAATATTGGATGATATGTTAATCTATATAGTTTTCTTGATGAAGCATGTAAATTGTATAAAAATGCGAGTTAACAAGGCAAAAATGCTACACACTTTTTATTAAGTGAGGGTTACATTATATTCGAGTGTGTTTTTGGAGGCTACGTCGAAAGGCCGCTTTGAGTTTTTGGAGGCAAAGTGTACAGGCCGCGTTTTCATTCGGATCGTCCGTCGTCGTCGTCTATTTGACTGTGCTCATCTTCGTGATTTTGGAGGCAAAGTGAAGAGGCCATTTTTTTTTTCATTTGGGGCTGCCGCGTCGTCGTCGTCGCAGATTTGGCTGTGCTCATCTTCGTACGGGGCGGTTTAGTGTGATTTTTGAGGCAAAGTGAAAAAGCCGCTTTTTTTTATTCGGACCGGCTGCGTCGTCGTCGTCGTCGTCAATTTGAATGTCCACATCGTCGTACCCGTGTGTAGTTGTAGCGGTTCAGTGTGATTTCGGAGAAGAGGCCAATTTGTGGAAGATGCTGTAGCACATACGCACTGGACACTTCGAAGGATGTTAATTGGTGAGCTCTTTCCATTTTATCATAACAATAATAATAATAATAATTATTGCTAAAGGATTTATACAATTCTGCTCTGCTTTTTGTGTATTTATCTAACAAATATTGGAAAGTTCGTCACGTCATGTGTCGGCGCTAGTTCCAAATGCACATTTAGTTGATAATAAATAATTTCCTTTCATTTTTTGCATGAACACAACAATTTGAATGGTTCGTCATCTTCGGTGTCGACATTTGTAATATTTTAGTCCAAATGAATAAATGTTTTGACTCAAATAAAGGTTGCATGAATTTCTGGAAAAAGAGAAGGTCGGTAAAAGATAGACGGCGAACCATGCGGTAAGATCTTTCTGATTTATTTATCACGTGTTATTTTGTTAATACTTGTGAATTGATCGTGTTCAGCATTGTCTCGCGCGGAAACGCAAACTACAGATGCGTCGGTGTTTAGCATTGTGTTCTCCTTAGTTGCGAATGAATAACTTATGTAGGGTGAGTTTTGAGGCACAAAAGATCGCGTTCGTCGTCCAAGGTTTAGAAGGGTATTTCTTCGCGAGCGCATTATTAATCGCGAATCAAAACATTACACTCGTTTACCACGACAAAATCCTCAACACATCTCCATTTCCCCTGTCCAAACTCCTAGTGATTTCTCGTAGTAACGCAGAGAATTCCTCGGTTATTGGCCTAAGCGAGAATCACGTCATCACTTCCTTCCCTATCCTCAATTGACCTGCATTCGGACGCGGCCGGCGCTGGTATTGCTTATTGAAAAGTATTGGGATTCCAGCATTTACACAATGAAGAGAAAGCTAATCCCAAGCATCATCTGTTGGTTCTTTGTGTAAATACAGTTGTCCTTGCAATAACAGAGGAGCAACCGCGGGCGGTCAATCATGCTCATGCTCATGCTCAGTGAGGGTTACATTATATTCATCATGTCCGCTTGTCACACAGCGAAAATAACAACAAATCAAATGGAACAAAAGTCGACAATACAAGCTCACAACACAGACAAACCGACATCTCATGCTACTCACTTCCCATTGATCCTCTTATTAACAGTTAGTTCAAATAATCGGTAGATCGTAAGTCGTACGCTCATAATTTTTGCTCATGTTTGACGTTTGTTCACCACCGCCACCTAGTTATGAGATTGCAAAACATTGGCATTGACTAACGGTTTGATTGGCATTGAGCGATTATGTTCTCGTGACCATTATTTAAATCGCAATTTGTTCGAAGTGATACGTCTGTGTGTCTGTGCGTTGGTCTGGTGGTCACCATTTCAGTGGCTTTTTTGAGTTAATCATTATTGGAATGAATGTCGCCGAATTTCCGAGAACGTAGTTTAGCAAATGAAACCTTGGATGATTAGTTGATAAAATAATAAATATGCATATGTAAGGTATATTCGTTTTTGAATGTACAAGAAATCCGTTATTTTATTAAATTTATTAAAAGGTAAACTACATATAGCTTCTTACTCTTATATAATCGATAAAAATACAGTTTATCACAAAACCATTCAATAACCGCTCTGTTGTATTTGCTCAAAAATGCACTTGTTGAATACAGTACCAATGTAATGCTGTCTCAAGAGATCGAATGCGCGACAATAAACAGGTTAAAACCCCTTCCCAGTACATTCTGCATAAGTGATAACGCAACATATCAATATAAGGTACCCCGGGGCAAGTGGGACTTAAAAAAAAATGCTAGTTTGGGTTTGTCAAGCCAAAAAAATCTAAACATAAATAATTTTATAATTACAATGGTTCTGAAAGACATTGTTGGTATATTTCTTCTTATTAACGGGCATTGAAACTGTTTCAAAATTTTTAAATTCTGTATATTATGCATATGATGAAAAGTGGATCAGATCTTCATTTACACCGTATCACGGGGCAAGTGGGACCTATTCGGATTTTTTGTAAAAATGGCTTAATAAAGTTGCTGCATATATGTAATGTAGCATAAATTATAGATATATTATGCGAATAACTATGTTTAGCGATTTATGTTGGAAAAGTTTTGTGGTATCGTGCATAAATTACGTAACACATATAATAACGAATCACTGAGAAAAAATGATTAAACTCTAGCAGCTCGTGCAAAACAAATTGATTTTATTTATACAAAAAGCGCCCTAAGATTTCCAAACTTGCTTTTCACATTACGTAGTTGATGAAACTCGCCAAAAGATTTTTCAAGATTTACAGATGTTATGTTTACCCTAACATAATTTTTCGATCATTATAGAAAGATTTTTAAATCGTGAACTTTGAATAAGTCGTTTCCCATTTTTTCATGCTCTATGACCGGTTCCTTAATATTCAGAAAAACTCATTATGCAGAAAAAAACGAAAAAATAATATAATTTGATAAAGTATGAAAAATAGATGATTAGATGGTAGATGGTTCTACCCAAGACTTTACCATTTTAAACACTAGATTCATCATCAGAATACAAGTAATTAAGTGTAATTCAACGATTGTTTACTTAAGACGCCGATTTTTACTTCACTTTTGTGTAAATTTCAACTTAGGCTGAAGAAAGCGAGATCAAACTATGAAGTTGTGTTTGTTTACTCTCATAGGTCTCACTTGCCCCAGATGCTGAATGCACTGGGGCAAGTTATAGCAGTTAACTAAAGGTAATAAATGAAAATAAATTACAGCTTTTTCGCTTAAAATAATTTGCAAGCACTCCAAAGATTATCCTGAAACCGAAAAAGTTTTACTTTATTTGTTATTTTATTTTTAAACGACGAATGTAGTAGAGTACGTTAATTTCACTTAGTGAATTGAAAATTACATATGAACAACAATAACATATATGGTCTCTTTATGGTGAGAACATTGACAATTTTTGAATTCAAAGTATCCGTTGGTGTGATACCTATGTTTTCTATGAAGAATGTTTGCCTTAAAAGTAAAAAAAAAAAAAAAAAATAGCTGTAGGTCTCACTTGCCCCGAATTCTCACTTGCCCCGGGGTACAACATCCAGAATATAAAAGTCATCTTTTATATTCTGGACGGAAATTTTAAAAGATATTTTATAAGTTTACGTTCGAAAACAAAATGCATATATTTTCGACTGATCCGCAACCATGCGTCTCCATTACAACTTTTTTTCAAAAAAGTAAATTTTTCGTTCTTAGCGCAGTTTTGCGCAGACAGTGACGTATATCCCCAAAAACTAGACAAGATTGGGAGTTAGATGCAACACACCTGATCGTTCCGAACTGTTTCATTAAAAAGTACTAGATCAATGTAGCCTGAATTCATAATCAAAAAAATCAGTAAAAGTTACATTTTTTGAATGGACTTAAAAGACAACAAATGTAAGCTAAGATTAAGATTAAATGTTGTAATGCTGAGGTTACATGTACCCCAAAATAATAACAAAATTCATGGATTTCAATATCAGCTATATGTTACACACTGCGACATTGAAATTATGGTTTGAAATTATGATGATTAAAACAAATTATTCAGTACATAATTGTTCAACTTTGAAAAATTCCCCTGGACTCAATTTTGATTCAATTGACCTGAAAATTTGGATTTTTCTTAGTTGAAGTATTTATAATAAAAGAAAAATATCAAAGCAATGAAATTTTGAGATGAAAATTTGAGGTTTTGTCCGGCCTCCGGTCACTGTGTGACGGCTGACAACAACGTGAGCCGTGAAATTCGGAGGTGCATCATCAGCGGAAGTCGGGCCTACTATGGGCTCCAGAAGAAACCGCGATCGAAAAAGATTCACCCACGCACCAAATGCACCATGTACAAAACGCTAATAAGACCGGTGGTCCTCTACGGACACGAGACATGGACCATGCTCGAGGAGGACCTGCAAGCACTCGGAGTTTTCGAGCGACACGTGCTAAGGACGATCTTCGGCGGTGTGCAGGAGAACGGTGTGTGACGGAGAAGAATGAACCACGAGCTCGCTGCACTTTACGGCGAACCCAGCATCCAGAAGGTGGCCAAAGCCGGAAGTATACGGTGGGCAGGACATGTTGCAACTGATCCGGTTGGCACAAGAAGGCGTGGTCTGCAGAGAGCACGATGGGCGGACCAGGTGGAGCGTGACATGGCGAGCATTGGGCGCAACCGAGGATGGAGAGCGTCAGCCACAAACCGAGTATTGTGGCGTACTATTGTTGATTATCTCTTGCCTTGAAAGTGATGTTGAATAAACGAATGAATGTATGTAGGCATGTACTAGAATGGAATCCAGCAGGACATCGCAGCAAAGTCCTGCGCAAAAGAAAACCAGCAGTAGCGCTCAATAGTAATCCCATGCAATGATTGAAAATCTTCATTGAAGAATATTGTCTACGACAATATTCGGCAAAGGGTAATCAGAAGATGTTCCAATTACTTAGTGGCTTCCTCATTTGCAGATTGAAATTCCGCTAGCTATACCTTCAACCACTGCAAATTATATCATATTTTTTACCAAGCTCAAGGTACTAACATAATCGGAATCCAATCAACGTTGTCCCAGAGCAGCCAGTGACTTTCCTAGGATCCTACTAGAACAAGTTGAATGCAGCGAACAGGACGAGTAATTTGCAATCTGCATCGCACGATAAGCTCCAGTACTGACCGACAGGCAACATTATTGACTCGAAGTAATTTCATTGCACAGTACCATCAACGAACGACGGACGACATTACTATCAGCAGTCGCTTGGCCACGCCGCCGTCGCGCCACCAGATTGTAGGTACACGGTATTGCTCGGATGCGGACGGATGTAACACTTACACGGTGCATGGGGTTTCCACATGTTTTACATGTTTTCCTGTGTGTGCGCCTGAATGTGTATGTTTACTCTCCGCAAATAAATGCCGAATGGTGCATCAGCCAATGCCGAAGTTACTTTACTGAACGAAGTGAGGTTTTTGCTCGCAATGCACATCCGTGCACCACCACCGGGCCGTAGTAATGGATGGCTTAATTAAATTTAATAAAATTGTTTACCCAGTCAGTGCACCATTTGTGTTGCGCTATCGAAAAGTTGAGTGAGTGGTAATACGGCAGAGTCGATTTATCCTCGATGGGTGTTTTGATTGATATATTTGAATGGGGCAGTGATTGATAAGCAATTCAATGATTTGCACAATGTGGTATTTTTTGAACAGGGGGTATTATTGGATTTCAGTATGGCTTATGTGAAGTTTTTTTTGTCAGATAAGAGTCAACTATCACACATTTGTATATAATATATTTTCATGTGGTAGTTTTCACTCGTGCAGTCGCTGTGAACAAATATCGTGTTGGAATTCTCAAATGACAATTCAAATGGATCCTTCATCATCATAATGATTGAAGCTGTAACTAAGTAATGCAACGTTTTTTTTATTGCACACTTATAACCGTATCAAATTTTCTCGCAATTTCGTAGAAAAAGTATCTGCCCATCCACAACGCTTTTAAAGTAACACATTGCTTGCATCATTTTTCCGCAATCGATGATGGAGTAGGTACATTGCGAAGGATGTTCCACCACCAAGAAGGACGCAAAGTATCTCATCTTGTTGGTTTTCCTGGGAATACGGTTCTTCAAGTGGTGCTGCGGGCTTGCTTGCTGCAGCAGCAGTAGTCGTCAATGATGATGAAGAGCATGACGATTACGAGGACGACCAAGATGACGACGATGGTGATGTAAGCTTCTTAACGAGTCCAAGTGCCTCCGGGAGCACTATGGCTCAGATGTAAAAGTTTTGCAATATAATTGATTGTCATATCCATTGCAAACAAATTGATGCCGCGACTTTATTTTAACAATGGCGGGAAATCGCCAGCATGAGCATAGGACCTACATTATTTTTTTTTACGCGATTTTCTCGAAATTACGCGATGTGCTTTTGGAAAGATTCTACTCAGCTGGTCGCTATTTCTTTCCGACGGGACATACATTCCTACCAGAGATCTCTCTTATATTCCTTGATATCTTGTCAAAAAACGACCCGATAAAAACTGTTTTGGAAACTTTGTTCACCCGATTTTTTTTACGCGGTTGATCAGGAAAGGCAAAATTAACACTTTTCAAAATATGTTCAATTGACTGGAATATCTAACAATTCTCTAATTATCACAGTCAAGTAGTTTATGGTCTATTTTTTGGCAGGATTGGGTAGTTCTACTCGTAGTTAGAGCGATTCTAGAACATTGCATTATTATCTGATTGCCACTTTTAAACTTTTGTATCTTCGGATTTGATGAACCGAATAAACTTACATTTTAAATAATCATTTACTCACAAAATGCACTTCGATAAAAACACGAGAACTAATTTAAAATGGGTCACAGGAAAAAAATATAACGATTGAATTCGTTTCCTATTAGGGTACTGGTTCCCTTATTAGGCACGTGGCTCCCATTTTCATCCTACGAAAAACAAAGGATTGAAGCACTGTTTGTTTTGTTTTTTATGTTTATATTTTTTGTTTGAAGTGAGCACCCATGGAAACAAAAATGATGGAATCAATCGATGCCGTAATCGTTTGTTTTCGAATAGGATAAATATGAGAGCGTGAGATTAATGATGGTACACATACCCTATAAGTCCGATGCAAAGATATAATTTGTTTTATAAATTACCAACCGCCATCCCCCCCCCCCAATCGCAAATAATAGAAGGGACAAAAAAATTCTTCAATAGTTGACAAATATTTTTTTCTATAGTGATTATATTTTTTTTATTTTTGATTTTTTTTCTTGTGTATAGTAAAAATATGCAGCCGTTTCATAGAAAAAACGATACAGTAAGGACCCTGGTAGCATTTTGAGCTGACAAAATTGGGTAACTGACAAAATCGGGACATTTTTTAAATCAGGGTCTGTTTTGGGTTCGTTCAAATATTACTTAACGCTAAATGGAGGGACAGGGGGGGAGTGTCCAGCGCTGTGTTACGCTTCACATAAAAATTCAAAATTTCTCTCACAAAAATAGTTACGCGGGGGAGGGTTAGCAGATAGGGTCTAAAATTGCCAAATTTTGCGTTACGTAATATTTGAATGAACCTTTTAGCATCGAAGGCTCTACCCCATTTGGCAAAATGGCGTTTGGCATAATGCCATTTGGCATAAAGGCCGTTTGGCATAATGCCGTTTGGTACAATACGAAGAACAGCCATCTTGGTAAGAATGTACATAATCCTTGTTATGCCAAATGACCGTTATACCAAATGGCTTTTATGCCAAATGGCATTATGCCAAACAGCGTTATGTCAAATGGCATTATGCCAAATGGAGTAGAGCCGTATCGAACGGCTACAGAATGTAAGGTATTTGGTAAAGCTAACATTCAGCGCTTTTTACAGCAGACTTATTAATTCGTTTATTTCTTTTTCTTATTGTCATAACATCCTTACTGGATCACAGTCTTTACAGCAAATGTGGTCTACAGAAGACAGATGACACTGATTAGCGCAGCTTTAATCATAACATATAACTTTAGCTGTCAACGAATGAAAATGAACCAACATCTGATTGACACACTCATACAGCCCGAATTGGTAACGTTTCCGCTAATTCCTAATTTTTGAAGAAATGCTTGGAGAAATTTCTGGAGAAATTATCTGAGGAATTACGGAACGTAACCCTCAAGACAAGGAATCCCGTAAGTAGCTTCTGCAAAAACCATTACAGGAGCCCCGGATAAATCCCTGAAGTAATTTCCAAAAGAATCCTTACTGCAATCTCCGAAAAAAAAATCCATAGAGGCATTCCTAGAGCATTTTCTAAAAAATCATTGAAAGAATCCCTATTGCAATCTTTGAAGAAATATCCTTGAGAAATTCATGGAGGAATTCCTGAAAAGTGCTGGGGAAATATCTGGAGCAGATTAAGAAGAAATCAAAGCCGAAATAGGTTGATAAATTCTAGCATGAGTTCCAGGAGAATTTTCAACAAGATTTTCTAAAGGAATTTCAGAAGTAATACCAAGTAATACGTATAGGAATATCAAGAAGTAGCCCAGGAAAAATCTAGGATGCCTATATGAGTAATAACTGAAGGCATTAATAGAGGAACATTTTAAGAAATTCCCAGAAGGATCCCTGATGGAATCCTAGGAGGAATTCAAGATTTTCGTACGAAAATTGCTAGATTTATTCATCAGTAGGTTGGCGTTCTCTTCCATTTGGGAAATTCGTACCTTCCGTAAATTTATTCATGGACTATTGCACGGAGTAATTCATACAGGAATTATCTACAGAATTCTCTGAATACATCACTAGAGGAGCTCCTGTAGAAATTACTGGAAAAATGTCCTACAGGAACACCAGCAAAAATTTCTGGAGGAATTTCAGCAGGAGTTCCTGAAGGAATCCCTCGGGGTATCATAGGAAGAATGCATGACCAGTTCTTAGGGAAATATCTGAAAGGGTTCTTATAGAAATGATCAGACAACATCTTGGAGGAACTACAGCAGAAGATTCTGGACTATCAAAGCAGATATGTATGGAGAAATCCCAGCAGCATGTCTTGAAAGAATCGCTAGGAAAAGCCCTGGATAAATCCACGTAGCAATTGTAGGAGGAATTATTGAAGAAATCCTTCGAGAAACTCCTGGATACATCGATGTAGGAGCTCATACAGATTTTTTTTTTTCGGAAAATGTCCTGCAGTCCCAACGAATCTGAAGAAAAAACTTTTGGAAGATGGGCTTGGTGGTCTAGTGGCTACAGCTTCTGATTCGTATGCAGAAGGTCATGGGTTTAATCCCTGGCCCGTCCCTTTGCTCCTCCTTTGTATCTTTCTATTAATTTTATCTTGCTATCTTCTTTACATATACAAGTCATGTATACTCATGTGTTTCAAGAGGGTTTCGACTGGATGTTTGATAGATGTTTTGGGTGGCTTTCTCAGTGTTTCGGTAGGATTCAGGAGAGAAACAAAACACGATCCGATAGCAGCATAGAGCAGCTTCAAAGCTGTAATTTGTATTAATATTTAATTAGGGCATTTGTAGGTTAGATATAGTTCATAAGTCTTACATTTTCGTGTTGCTTTTTGTGTTTTTGTCCTCCAAAACTTCTGCACGTTAAATTATTGCATGTAATTTTAATCTAGGTAATAAGTTCAACATTAGCGTATTAAACCCTAGTTTTTAAGTTTTAACTTACTTGATAGAATACGTTAGCTATAATCAATAAACAAACTGCGCTTCGAGTGTAATGTAGGTAATAGATATCTGTCATTCAATTAAGCGTTAGGTATTTCAATGACGCAACTGATTCGAATTACCTAGTTCACGACTGTCAAAGACTACGTAATTACAGCTGAACTGATTTCAAAATACACACGCGATTTCATCAAATCTTAAATATAATTTTTCAATTTGGCCTTACGGGCGCACTTCTTCACGTATCGTTCGATTCTGAATTATGCTCCTAGTGATAGTTCGCCACGCTGTTCGCTGCCTGACGTTTATGCTCAGGCTGACTGACGTTGATGACTTAGGGCGGTACTGAACTCACTCAACTTCGGTGCGAGTATGCTCAGTGGTTCCGCAACACTCAGTCTTTAAGTCGAGAACGAAATGTTTCCTACTCTCCCGACGTTTCGGCCGAAGGGTTTTGGCCTTTCTCAAGGGTCGTAGTGTCTATCGTCTCCCGTGTAGATATTTGCCTAACCATTTGTGTTTGGCCTGCCTTTTCATTACCTGTTGTTTTTAAAAGGTTTTTTAATATATTTAGTTTTGATTGGACTTCACAGCACTGGTAACGATCGTTTCAAAATTGTTGGTCACCATTAATGCAAAAAAGAACGTTTTTCCATACAAATTTCAATCGCAATGCGGAATACGGAGATGCAATAAATCACTACCAAATTTTGCACAGGTGTTTTGCACGCCAAAAGGGATCGGAAAAGCTTTGTTCCGAAAAATCAACTTTGTTGACCCAGTCGAATAAACATTTTTCTAGATACTCGGTTTGGCCGAATAGGTAACCCCTATGGCGATAACTGGTACACTTAGCCTAGTCGGATGACGTTTGGTCAAATGATCGAAAACCATTTTATGGAACAGTTGACTGGACAATTCGATGGATGGATATTTCGTCGAAAAGGCACTCACTGATGAAAATACATCCAGAAAAAGAAAAATTACATGATGGATGTGGTGAAATCGATTGTCGTGTCATAATTTCTATGCTACTAAACCTATTTCAGCATTACGCCGTTTTTTCAGGTGTAAAGTTAAGATTTCAATAAAAAAGTTTTGAAGCAATTATTTTTCATCGGTTTTTAAAATAAGAAAAAGTAAACAATTTTTGAGAATACTACATACAACTATACTTAAATTACAGCAAAAAAAAAGAAAAAAAAAAAAAAGAAAAAAAAATTGAATCTTGTTAAATGTTATTCGAGACGGCTAAACACGGTCGGTTCACACCGTGTGTCGGTTCACACATATCTGAGAAACAAAAATAGTAAAATAGTTAAAAAAAACTCGAATAGCATTTCACAATATCCCATGCATTTTATAATTTTATTTTTTTTTTGTATTCGCTGTAATTTAAGTATGATTTGGTATAGAAAAAAAAATACATATTATTTTTTCATTGGAACTTGTACGTAATGTCTATTTCTCAAAATTGTTCTGTATTGTTAGTTTTAAAAACACAGTGAAACAAAAATTAACTATTGATCTTTCTCAAGTGTAAACTTATGTGTCTCCGACAGATTTTGGGCCACCTTTACCATTCTTTCTCACTCAGATTTTATTTTTTTTTGTAGTTTATTCGATCCTGGGGCGTCCGTGTGGAAAACATGTGTTCAACCGTGACAACAGGTCTGCTCCACTTGTTTTAAAAATTCGGCTCAAAATGCAGAAATTCTCGAAGGTAAATTTTGCAGATTTTGTATAAGGAACTTTTGCCAACGACTTAGTTCTTAAATGCATAATGAGATGATGTTTTCTAAACCGTGCTTAAAAAATGAAGTAATTTTTTTTTAGCTTTTGCTGAAAATCGAGTTTATCAGTTTTTAAATATACCTATAAAAAAAATCAAAATTCAAAACAATCTCATTAAATTTTCGGTTAATTTCTAAAAAATAACAAACAACCATAAAATTCCATCTCAACGTACTTTTGAAATGTAAGATGTTAGAGAGTTACAGCGAAAAATTCAGTTTAATCGATGCATTACTGGTGAAGATGTATGAAGTGCTCAACTTAGCTTAACCCTCTAATACCCAAATGTTTGATTTTGATCGAAATACCATTTTTCGTCATCTTAAATCGATTCAAACATGTTTTGGTTTGAGGCGAACCAACCAAGGGTTGATAACCTCATTAATAAAGACAATAATAATAATAATATGTATTGGAAGATGATTCTTTTTAATTCTAGATTTTTTTGAATTTTGTTTTTAGATTTTCCAATTAGATTTTTCCAATTTTTATTTTTGAACATCCCCACACTTTTATTTTCTTCCTGGAAGCCTATTTGGCATACCGATTTTACAGGACGAAAACATTTTGAGATTTCATAATTATTGTTAAAATATTTTTATTCTTATTTTTTTCATGAAAAAAAAAATATTTTCCGTGTAATTTATTGGAAAATCATTTTAGTGTGTATTCAACTCCCTTACACTCTTTAACTATAATAGAATGATTGAGGAAAAATTTCAAATACGTTAATTGTTGCGATTAAATACAAAAGAAACAATAATATCAGAAAGGTGACCAAAATATTTTTTTTAAATGAATAAAAAAATGATAATACACTTAAAAAAACACCAAAAATCATTTTGAGATATCCAGAACATTTCTAAATATTAGCTAAAAATGTTTTGATTGCCCAGGTGAGAAAAAAAATATACAAAAATGCTCAAACAATCAAATCGATTTCAAATCACCAGCCTTGTATGGTGAGTTGAAAAAAAAAATCCTCCGCGTTTTCGAACCAAAACTGATCATCAGCTTACCAAGGTCAAAAATGCTGTAAACTAAACTTGTGTAATTTCAATTGAGCAATGACTTGATTTTGAAGTTTCTTTTATTGACACTGGTTTTAATAATTCCTTGAAGAAATAAGCCGAAAATATATCTCTGAGAGCTCTGCAAAATATCTTTCCTGAGCTTCGGATGATAAGTCCTATAAAAATCAACTAAATGTTGTGAATGCGTCCACGGATTTGTCCAGAGTTTGTTGAAAAATATCATACCCATTTAAAAAAAAATCCTGTGTATTTTATATTTGATCTAAAAAATTGTTGTGCAGGACCGGGTATATTATGTAGAATCCAACTATTTGCTAGACCGACTACTGTCAATTTGTATAATTGCCACAAACACATATAACCCGAGTCAGCTGTCATTCTAACTGGATTTATATACCCAATCAAGAAATACAGTCTGTTCGTATCCGTAGCTCAAACAGAGAAGAAGTGAATTTAATCCTTACAGTCAACCCCCGAATAGACTGCAGTGTACCTTCATGAACAATAAA
Organism: Aedes albopictus; assembly: GCF_035046485.1. Taxonomy (NCBI): domain Eukaryota; kingdom Metazoa; phylum Arthropoda; class Insecta; order Diptera; family Culicidae; genus Aedes; species Aedes albopictus. Next base: position 127,052,129 of record NC_085137.1, on the reverse strand, counting down.
GTGTAGTGCAGTAAACGATTTTGTGTGGAATTGAATCGCCGTATTCCGTCCTGAAAAGGTCCTGGCACCTATCCGAGTGACCTCCGAGTTCCCGCATGCAGTTTTGGTGCTTCGATGACTGGTTGGCCGTTCGATGGTGAGTCGTTCAGTTGAAGTACAGTATGCGGCAGGAAAAAATGCGAAAGTGTTTTTCAACTTCAAACCTCATTTTCGTCTATTTGACATAAACCAATCTATGTTTCATCGTTCCATGATCTATAATAGGCTAGTTTTCTGAAAAAATAATTTAAAAATTTCCCATTTTGGTCACTAACCTTTACAGGGCGGTGCTTGAAGATGAAGACAACCAGAATTTTCAAACCGCAGAAAATCACACAGGTCGCTAAATTTCGCATCTGATAAAACAAAATTTTTGATTTTCTCTACAATATCATCAAATATATGTACTTATTTCATCTGGTATGTGAAACTACATGGGTCTGGATCAGTGTGGTCTGGATGTTCATCGAATTTGAGCTAATTTTGTTACTGTTATAGTCATTTTGTTTAATGACCATTGGGCGCGCAGTTTATTGATATCCGCTTATTAGGCCTACATTATCACATGTTAAACATCAAACATGTTCATTTTTATTTTTCAGTGCTAGAATATAGACATTGACTGATACACTGTCATGAAAAAATAGTCATATATATCCCATATTTAGCGTGTAATAGTGCCTTGAACTTTTCGCATTTTTTCCTGCCGCACCCTGTAGTGTCCTTCCGAAGCCACCCTGCCACTCCCGAGCCATTGCCTCAACAATTGTTTTTTAAAATTGTCAACCATTTTTCGGATATTCCTTCGAAAATCCACTATGAACTTTGCTAGAAATTGTTGCATTGATTTCTTATAGCATGTAAGTGCTTCTCCTGTATTCCGGAGAATTGAAGAAATTCAGCTAGAAATATCATTTTTTCAGTTAGACAAAGACCCCCATTGTACAAAAACCCACAGGGCAGTCAGACGGCTCTGGTCGGTGACAGTCTAGCTTGCAAAGCAAATCGTTGATAGGAGTGACATTAAAGGAAGAATAGGAAAGGAATAGGAAAACAACAAAGTTTCGATATTTTGGAAGCGGTGATAATTTGTTTTCTCTATTATAAAATTAAAATTTTACATGATCGCATTGCAAAACGTAAACTTCTTAAATTCAAAGTGAATTACGTAGATTAGAAGACCGTAAGGAAATTGGTAAATCGTATAGTATAGACACTGAAAACTTAAAATAGAGCTTAAATAACATGCAATTTATACTCTTATTCTAGCGACTAGATTTGTGAATTGAAAACTGGTTACTTGAGTAGAAGATAAAGGATTAATATAAAATATTGTTCTTAACCAATTTGAAATCCTACGTAAGTAAACTTAAACTATCTATTTACACTAAACTAGATTAATATCCTAAAAGTATACTATACAGATCAACGTAACTAGTGAGCCTTGCTGATCCTTTCTTAGCACGAGGACAAAGAAAAAACCCAGATTAATCCACCTAGTGGTGATAGCGCCTTTCTCGTCGAATATGTACTCTAAGATATTTCCGTCGACATAAGCTGAAGTGTTCCTGAATCCTGAAAATACTCTAGAACGGAAAAAATATCATTTTCTTCTTTTGTCACAGTGCTCGTTCTTCAATGAAGGGGTGGAGTTGATAAATAATAAATGTTTTTGATGAAAAAAAAATACTCAAACAATTAAGCAAAACCGCTTAACTCATCGGGTTTGGTAAGAAATTTTCTGGAGGACTCTTCACCTTAAAATTTAAAAATTTATTGGTTTATTCATGTGTGCCCTTCCTCAAAATGTTGAATTCCGATCCAAAATTTCGAAGGGGGACCCCTCTTGACTTAAGAGAAAATCGAAATTTGTGTCAGCCTTGTTCAGAAAAGCAAGAACCTTATCAAAGCTATAATGGAATTTGGAAACTTATTGATGGCTCTTATTCCTATGTTATGTATTATGTTAAACGTATAAGCAGAGCTGAAATAGTAGTTTACGCAACAAGGTGCAGAATGAGGATTTTTAAAGCACGAGTTGTACATTTATCCAACGAGGCTTGCCGAGTTGGATAATTACGATGAGTGCTGTAAAAATCGAGTTCTGCACCGAGTTTCGTTCAACGTTATTCGCAATTTCATAAATTACTACTTGAGGCAAGATTTGAGGATAATTTAAAACAAAACTTTTTCATCAAACTCCACACTGATGTTCATAGCTATGTTTAAGAAAGTGTGATCATAGCAGGTTATGCTGTGTAGTTGTCAGAAATTTTTAAACCTGCGTCCAGAAGCATCAAGAAGTTGATCAAAACTGAAAACAGTGCTGTAATGGTTCATTACGCAACGCAAATCAGTGCTGTACTGAACCATTACCACACTGCTAATTTGGTGTGGGAAAGTAAGCCTTTTCCTGTCAGATTTTCGTGAGGAAAAACAGCTTATTACGATGAGAAATTGCAAAAAATATTAAACCTCTCAGTTGACTGCTTCACTAGCACTGGATGCCGAACATTATCAAGACATTTCAGCATTTTTTTTTCTGCACAGTTTAGCCTTTACTTTATTATCATTGGTTATACTGCCGTTCTACGCATAATTATCTCATGTTATATGGGATTCCCATATAACATGGGACCATTAGGCGTGGAACGGCAGTATAAGATTCATGTAAAGTTTGACAAAAAAAAGTGCAAGCAAGTAAAATTTCCCATAATAAAACCCATTCAAATTTCAACCGTGTTACAGAGCGCGATGGCTCAACCAGTTGCATCAAAATTGTGCGCAGTAATTTAAGTGCTATAAAATTAAAATTTTCCCTTACAACGTTGATTCATCCTACTGTATAATTACGCCTCAGGAAAATGGTGCGATTTGCAAGATCGCTTGAATTTTTATCAAAATTTTGTTCTTTTACGCATATGTATCGCTTGCATCGATTTTGTTTTGTTGTAATTTTAGCGATGCATCTAATCCTGATTCTGCAACACTGCCGGTAATCTTAGGTGTGGTCAGAGCTTGGTCAAAGACTATTTTCCTGCTGCCCGTTTATCTGGTTATCGAACATTTTTGATGATTTGATATTTCGCATGCATGGGTTTGGTTCACTTTTTAAACTGGCCACTTCCGGCTAGACATCTGGAAACGGTTCCGGAACACAACCGGTTCAGATATGTTATTTAGAGGATTGATTGGTGATTATCGGTGATATACAGCTTGTTTAGGGTTAAGCGTTTCGACCTACTATTCTTCGGTCATCATCAGAAGCATTCAGCAGGATTCACTCCTTCAGCTTCGTCAGTTCACTATATTAGCGATTCAGATATGGTCTGAAACTATTTTCCTGCTTACCGTTAATCTGATTATCGATAAAGCCGCTTTTTGGTGTGTCGCAAGTCTGGGTTCGGTTCACTTTTTTAATTGGCCACTTCCAGCGGGAAACCTGGAACCAGTTCCGGAACACAACCGGTTCAGATATAGTCCTGCTTACCGTTCATCTGGTTATCAAAAAAGTCGCTCTTTGATGCGTCGCATGCATGGATTTGGTACAGATTTATAGTTGGCCTCTTCCGGTGGGACACTTGGAACCAGTTCCGGAACATAACCAGTTCAGATATGGACTGAATCTATCTTACTGCTTACCGTTCATCTGGTTATCGAAAAAGCCGCTCTTTGATGTGTCGCATGCCTGGGTTTGGTTCACTTTTTTAATTGGCCACTTCCGGCGGGAAACCTGGAACCGGTTCCGGAACACAACCGGTTCAGATATGGGGTGAAACTATTTTACTGCTTAACGTTCATTTGGTTATCGAAAAAGCCGCTCTTTGATGTGTCGCATGCATGGGTTTGGTTCACTTTTCTAGTTGGCCACTTCCGCCGGGACACCTGGAACCGGTTCCGGAACACAACCGGTTCAGATATGGTCTGAAACTATTCTCCTGCTAACCGTTCATCAGGTTATCGAAAAAGCCGCTGTTTGATGTGTCGTATGCCTGGGTTTGTTTTTTTTAATTGGCAGCTTCCAGCGGGACACCTGGAACCGGTTCCGGAACACAACTAGTTTTGATATGGTCTGAAACTATTTTCCTGCTTACCGTTCATCTGGTTATCAATCCAGCCGCTATTTGATGTGTCGCATGCATGGGTTTGGTTCACTTTATTAGTTGGCCACTTTCGGCGGGACACCTGGAACCGGTTCTGAAACACTACCGGTTCAAATATAGTCTGAAACTACTTTTCTGCTTACCGTTCATCAGGTCATCGCCAAAGCCGTAATTCGATGTGTCGCATGCCTGGGTTTGTTTTTTTCTTGGCAATTTCCAACGGGACACCTGGAACCGGTTCCGGAACACAACCGGTTCAGATATGGTCTGAAACTATTCTCCTGCTTACCGTTTATCAGGTTATCGAAAAAGCCGCTCTTTGATGTGTCGCATGCATGGGTTTGATTCACTTTTTTAGTTGGCCACTTCCGGCCGGACACCTGGAACCGGTTCTGGAACACTATCGGTTCAAATATAGTCTGACACTACTTTCCTGCTCACCATTCAACTGGTTATCGAAAATGCCGCTATTTGACGTGTCGCATGCATGGGTTATGTTCAATTTTATATTTGGCCACTTCCGGCAGGACACCCGGAACCGGTTCCGAAACACAACCGGTTCAGATATAGTCTGAGACCATTTTCCTACTTCCCGTTCATCAGATAATCGAAAATGCAGTGGTTTGATGGGTCGCATGCATGGGTTTGTTGCATTTTCATATCTGGCCCCTTCCTAGGGTACCGGTCCGGAACACCTAAATGGCCATAACTCCGGAACGGCTGGACCGATCTGAACCATTTTCAATAGGAAACAATGGGGCAATATACCGCGTCGAATGAACCATCGGTCGTTGAAATCGGTTCATATTTACTATCTAAAAATTAGGTGACCTTTTTGTACACATACACACACACACATACATACACACACACACACATACATACACACAGACATCATCTCAACTCGTCGAGCTGAGTCGATTGGTATATAACACTTGACCCCTCCGGGGGCTTCATCAAATTTTCGTTTTTGGAGTGAACATATAGCCTTTCGGTACACCTTGGTGTACGAGAAAGGCAAAAACTATCAACTGTAAGTAGAGCTTATAAATTGATTGTGAATTACAGCAATATAAAATATTAAATTACAGTTTTAGCTGCTGCAAAGACTGCTCAAAAACGGTGGTAACATTTCTTGGATAAATCCGAACACCCATATTACCACCAGAATTTCTTAACAATTCCATATTTTTTATATATTTTTCCAACAAATGATTTGGTTAATTCTTCTAGCAAATTCATGTTCAATGTTGGTATCAACCAGATCATCACTTAATGAACAATGAAACGAAACCAAATACACACAGCACAAGATGGGGACTAGTCGACAGCAAGGATAATTTGTTTATGAAGGCGACGAACGAGGACGACAACGGCAGCTAGTAGAGCCAACCATCCATCCATCGGATCGCATCGGTGCTAGATGGTTACTACTGCTGTCCATGATGGGCGAAGAACGCTGTTCGAGAGAGTTTCCATCGCCGTTACCATCACGCGACTTTATCGCGAAAATGGTGGGAAAAGGATGAAAAATTGAGATGATACTTTATTTAAATAAATTTGAAATTTAAGAAGTAGGTTAATAGACTGGTTTTCGCTGAAGAAAGTTGTCACGATGCGATGGGGTGATGTGGCTCATCGTAGTTGTTTGCACTTTAACTTCCCTGGAAGAGGTTCGTCAATGTTCGACCCAAGCAGTGCAGTGGGAAGGTGATGTTGGCTGGGGCAGAGGGTATTTATGTTTCTTGTAATCCGACAGCGTTCATGCGTGGGATGGCAGCAGTCCATAGACGTCGTCGTCGCCGTTGTCGTCGACGACGTTTTGAGTGCATACCGGTAAACTTTAGAAGTAATCCTATTACGGGGGCTGGGCTGGAATAGACTTTGGGTTCGTTATGGTAATAGACTTGTGGCTGCAAGTTCCAAACTCCGAAAAACAAAATACCAACGCAATTGAAGTGTATTACTTTTACATTTTAAAGCTGATTGGAAATGCTGCAATTTTTTATTCTTTAGATTTGTAGCCAGTCTCATGCAATGCAATTATTTTCTTGATTTTATGAAGACTCACTCGTAGTGAAGGCTCGTGGTTGAACAATTCTACCAATTTATTTAGACGCAAAAAATGCATCGGGAGCATACTTTCATGAAAAAAATGAAGAACTAGAGTATCAATGAATAGATTTAATCTTTCACCATTTACTTTATTAGTAGCATTGTAATAAAAAGAGATATAATTTGTTGAAGCAAATTTGACATTAAAACTCATCGTGCGTCTATCACGGTCGTCATGTCTGCTGAGTTCATGGTCGCCATGTATTATGATGCAAGATTGAACATCACTGTTCGCAATACACTGCACTGATACAAAATATGGTTAAAGTAGGAAGTGAGAACATCAAAGGACGAAAGACATTTTTCTCTGTTTTTATTTTTCTTTTCGGACCTTTAACCTTAGGAGGATTTTGGGACCCAGACAGGCATGCTGAAGGTGCACTACGCCCTCGTGATGCGAAAAACCTAACATCTTAGGAGGGTTCATATGTTTTCCTTACTCCGCATGTCATAGCATAACGACATAATTTGATAATGGAATAAGATCAGCCTCAGATACAGAAAATATATGGTCAAAAAGAGCTTTGAAGAACATTAACTAAATTGAACATCATTGGGTATCGCCATCATTTCAAATCAAACGGAAAACATTCTTAATCTTATACATAATGCACACCACAGCTGTAGAGAGAGCAAGGCAAAAACTCTGCCCATAACTCCTAATGAAGCACCGCGTTCTAAATCGGGTGAGAAATCATCCTCAAGTGGCAAAGTTGTAATATGTTTATGGTCCCAGCGCCAACGCAAACTGGGGCGGGATGTGGCACGATGGTACGTTCGGCGGCAGACAAAAGGAAAAAGTTTATCCATTTTGTTTACTAAAGTATTTTGTTTCATGTTGAAAGAACAAAACAAAAAAAACGTAAGGCAGGAGGGAAAGCATTTTTCCTTCGAAGGAACCACCACCGTTGGTTGGTTGCGTGGCCTTGCTGGTGCTCATCTGTTTAATGACTTGCAGCTGTGCTTTCTTAAAGCGATTTTGAAACTTAAATCATCATCATCATTACCACCATCAACGACGCTATCTCCACCTCCCGGTGTGATGGGTACTGGAAGCAATGCGGCAAACTTGGTTCCCCTTCCACTTAGCTTGACAGGGTGGGTTTTTCGATTGTGTGTCAAAGCATGTCAATTATAATAAATTATGCACGATTTGTTGGTACTTAAGTTAGTGGTGTTGAAATAACGTTCTGATGAAAATTTGGTGGGGAAACATAATGCACAACCCATATAAGGTAATCAAATATCAATTCAAAATGCTAAGTAGGATAGGATTCACATTCCTATGGGATCATGAGATATTTATCAGGATGAGGAGGATAAGGAAGGAGACAGGTGATGAAGTAGGAAGGGATCCCTTAAAAACAGAATTGACGCATACGCATCACTATAGTTAATAGTCCATAACACAACGGGTACTTCAACCCTTTGGAGTCGGAGGGGTCATATGTGACCCCAACATAGAAACGGCTGTATAAATTCTTACTTGCCTTACCGATCAGGCTAAGGCCTGGGTGGCCTCTGCTGTACATAGTAGCCGTCTCCATTCCACTCGGTCCATGCAGTGCCGGATTTAGGCTTTGGGGGGCCCGGGGCAGACCCTATAAAGTGGGCCCCCAAAAACAAGATAATAAATATATAAACCAAACATTAACGTTTTCTTTTCAATGTTGTGTAGTATTTTTTTTCTGCTGATTTTGCGGCTTAGGGGGAAACTATGTTACAACACCCAAATTCCCGTGACACCTAGGCCTGAGAGATCGTAGAGTTGTCTACATTTTTCATAGGTGTCCAAAACTAACCATCCTTTCCCATTCCTCAGCAGTCGCAAGGACGTGTCCAGGACAGTGCTCGACCATTGGAGGATTGCGTCAGTCTTGTCTAAGAGTCAGAGATTAGTCCCAAATCTTTGTGCTTTGGTTCGGACGGGAAGGAGGCAACCCTCATAACAGCGGTCTAGGACTGTACCACCTACGAATTTGTGCGACTCGCTTAATGCTAATGCTAATGCTAGGGGGAAACTATGTTACACAACTGTTTTGTTCAGACGAATGATACGATACATTTACGACAGGATATTCAAATAACTGAAAAAATGTTTAGACCGTTTACTTTAATATTCTTGCTAAAATGTCAAGATGTCACATTCAGGTTTACAGCGTAAATGTCATCTTATTCAGATAGTACTGTACTGTAACATATATTTTAAATTTTCATACGAATCCATATGATTTTTGAAAATGTTACAAATTAGCTTTCAGTTCAGATTGCAATATTCTAAGAGTGAATAAAATAAGAATTCTAGATGGCAACTGTAGCAATAAAACAAAAAAAAAATCTGAGATGTTTTTAAAAACTAGGTTCTCAAAAATGCCCCAAATTTCCCGAACATTTGCAGGAATCATTATCTTCTCTTTCCCATGATAACATCTGTCCTAAACGAACTGATACAGATGGGTCCTAAGCAGTTTTTTGTTAGAGACACTTTTTGTTGTAACTTTAAGTCGTAAAAAAAATATTTCTACTGAATTCAACAAGAGCTTCCAAGGGGTTTCATAAAAACTTGCGTATATCAAAATAAAAAAAAACTTGGATTTACCTGATTATTGAATGCCTACTGTAAAGTTATCTAGATATCAATTTGATACAACCAAGCATCAAAACCGATCCCTCAAAGTAGATATTCTGGAAAATACTCTTAAATTCTACGGTTGGATTGTTTAGCAATTAAAATATAGTGGTTTTTTTTCTTAACACTCCCACTGCCATGCTATAAATCACTTACACCAACTGCCATGCCTCAAAACAGTGGGAACGGTATTTTTCAACTGCTAATATCTCAGCCGTTTTTCATCCGATTTGCAAAATTTTTAAAGCTATGAATTTTCCCAGCCTTCTAGATGAATATAAAATTTTCAAACTATGGATTTGTCCAAAGTTCTATTTTTGAGTACTTAAAAACTCGGAGCAAGTACCTTGAAAAATGCTGTTTTTCTGGAGCCATTCCGAATGTATAGTAGTTTCCACGCATATTTTAATGTTGAATTGCCCATATTAATAAAGCAAAATTATTGCAAAGAAATATATGGAGATACTCAATATTTAAGACTATAAAATCTTCACAAAATTACGTATAATACAGAAAATTTGTATATTCGATTTGAACTTTGTATTCATCGCGACAACCCCTGTGTTTTATTGCTTGAAAACAATCACGTGTACATGAGAAAACTTTTGCCGAACGATTGTGAAAAGTGTGAATCTTAGAAACTACAAAATTTTCATAAAATCACGTATAATACAGAAAATGAGTATTTTCAGTTTGAACTTTACGTTCATCGCGACAATCCCCATGTTATATTGCTTGAAAACAACCACGTGTACATAAGAATACATTTACAGATAAATGGGGACAAGTGTAAATCATAAAAACTACAAAATCTTCACAAAATTACGTATAATACAGAAAATTTGTATATTCGGTTTGAACTTTACATTCATCGCGACAACCCCTGTGTTTTATTGCTTGAAAACAATCACATGTACATGAGAAAACTTTTTCCAAACGATTGTGAAAAGTGTGTATCTTAGGAACTACAACATTTTCACAAAATCAAGTAAAATACAGGAAATTTGTATTTTCAGTTTGAACTTCACGTCCATCGCGACAACCCTTGTGTTTATTGCTTGAAAACAATCACGTGCACATGAGAAAGCTTTTTCCAAACGAGTGTGAAAAGTGTGAATCTTAGAAACTACAAAATTTTCATAAAATCACGTATAATACAGAAAATGAGTATTTTCAGTTTGAACTTTACGTTGATCGCGACAATCCCCATGTTATATTGCTTGAAAACAACCACGTGTACATAAGAATACATTTACAGATAAATGGGGACAAGTGTGAATCATAAAAACTACAAAATCTTCACAAAACTACGTATAATACAAAAAAAGTATATTCGGTTTGAACTTTATATTCATCGCGACAACCCTTGTGTTTATTGCTTGAAAACGATCACGTGCACATAGGAAAACTTTTTCAAAGCATTTGTGACAAGTGTGAACCATCATAACTACAAAATCTTCACAAAATTAGGTATAATACAGAAATTTTGTGTATTCGGTTCGAACTTTACATTCATCGTGACAATCCTTGTGTTATATTGTTTCAAAGCAATCACGTGTACATAGGAATAAATTTACAGAGCACTGGGAACAAGAATTCCTTCATATTTTTTTTTCTTACGAGATGAACCAGCCGAGGGCTGAAAATCTCGATAATAAAGAAAAATAATAATAATAATAAATATTTTTTTCTAGGCATTCCTACAGAAATTGTTTCATGAATTGTTGAGAAAACTTTCCTGAGATTTCCTAAGTAATTCCTCGGACCTGGTGTGATGGAATTCACGGCGTGTGTATGGGAAAGGTTTATAACAAAAAAATGGGCATCGCCAAATATTTCGCTATTCAAAAATAGAGGCTTCCAGCTTTCATTTGCACGGTCCCTCAAAAAAATCCACCGAGGGATCTCGAACAACTTTTTCAGAATACTGTTTTTCCCCATACAAAATGAACGGTTCCAAATTAATCTTTATTTCTACTTAACAAAAATACCCAATTTTTGTATGAAAAAGTTCCCCCGATGGAATATTTCGATATTGGGCTTGAATGAAAGCTAGTAGCGTCAACTTTCACGTAACGTAAAAATTACTTATTATTAATTAGCGATGCTTATTTTTTGTAATAAATTTCTTCTACCAGACACACCGTGGAATTGTTTAGGGATTCCCTTGGGAATTCCTTGGGATTCTTCAGGAATTCCTCTAGGGATTTCTTCAGGAACTGCTATAGAATTCCACCAGGAATAGGAGGCAATCAGTGAAGTACTAGATTGAAAGTAGTGAGCTGATTTTTTGTATGGTGAGATGATCAATTCTCCATTTCTGCAATGAAATGGTGCAAACAGCGTGGGTTATATGATTTCATGTCCAATTTTATGCTGTTTGAGCAAAAGTTTGGGTAACTGTGTTGTTGAAGTTGCAAGAAATAAATAATACAACATCACAGTTACCCAAACTTTTGCTCAAATAGCATCAAATTAGTCAAGAAATCATATAACCCACGTTGTTTGCTCCATTTCATTGCAGAAATGGAGAATTGATCATCTCACCATACAAATATCCAGCTCACTACTTTCAATCTAGTACTTCACTGATTGCCTCCTATTTCCCTAGGAATTCCTATAGGATTTTTTCCAGGAACTCTTCAAGGGATTCCTCCAAGGGTTTTTCCAGATATTCCTACAGGAATTCCTCCAAAGATTTCTCCAGGAATTTATTCAAGGGTTCCTCCAAGAATTCCACTACGAATTCTCCTCGGCATTCTTCCAGGAATTTATTTAGGGATTTTCCAGGGATTCCAACTTGGATTCATGAAGAAATTTTTCCAGGATTCTTTTCAGCGATTCCTTCAGGAATCCCTCCAGATATTCCTCCAGGAATTCATGCAGGCATTCCTCAAGGATAGGATTTCATCCAGGAATTTCTGTAGGGTCTCCTAGAAATTACCTAAGAAATTTCTTCATTGATTCTTCCAGAAAATTAACCAGGAATTGATCTAGAAATTCCTCCATAAATTCTGTCATCCAAGAATTTCTCCAGGAAATCCTTCAGGGATTCCTTCAAAAATTCTTCCAAGATTATCTCTAGGAATACCCTGGAATTTTTCCAGGGATTCCTTCAGGAATTCTTCCAAATTTTCCTCCAGCAATTGCTGCTGCGATTCCCTCAGGAATTCTGCAATGAGAATTCATCCAGGAAATTCTACGGGGATTTCTGCACGAATTTCTCCAAGAATTCCCCCAGGGATTTTTCAAAAATTCCCTTGAGGATTTCTTCATCAATTCCTACAGGAATTTCGCTAGAAATTCCTCCAGGAACTTTTCAAGATTTTTACAAATTTTTACAAAAAATCTCCCAGAGTTCCTCTAGAGATTCCTTCAAAAATTCATCCAATAATTGTTTCAAGAATTCTTCTAGAGATTCCTCCAGGTAATCTTCCAGGATGTCTAAGGGAATAGATGAAAAAAGTTTTGAATGAATATATAGGGTTATTTTTGGAGGGTATTGCTAGAGATATTGCTGCATAAATTCTTAGAGCAATTTGTTATGCACCCTATGGAAGATTTTCTTGAATAATCCTCGAAAAATATAAGAAGAAACTGCTGAGAGAATCCAGGGGATACTTAAAAAATACTGCGTAAAGTTCTGAATGAATCTCTGAAAGAAATTCTCAACAGAATCGCTGGAATATTTTCATAAAAAAAACTTGGTGGAGACTCTATCAGAATCCATGAAGTTTTTTTGATTGGATGCTTTGGGAAATTTTTGGAGGAATCTCTAGACTAATTTCTTAAGAAATCCTTGGAAAACTTCTTAAAGCCTTTCTGGAGGAATTAAAAATAAAATATGGAAGATTTTTGAAGAGAATCCGTCGAGAAATTTGCGAGGCACTTCTGAAGAAATACATGGAATCCATGCAAGGATTCCTAAAAGAATTCTTTAAGAAATTTCTGGAGATCTCTTGAGAAATTTTCAAAACATCCTTGGAGAAAATTTTCAAATGAATCATTTGAGAATTTTTTGAATCAATCCGTGAACAAATTCCTAGGGGAATTTTTGAGGAAATCCGTAGATACTAAAATTTCCAAAGGAACCGCACGAGAAGTCCTCCAGAAATTCTCACAGAAATATCTCCAGGAATTCCTCTAGGATTTAGTCCAGGAATTTCAGGAGTTGATACAAAAATTGCTCCTGGACATTCTTCAAAAATTAAGTCAGCAAATCCTTCAAAAATTCCTCCAGGAAATACTTCAAAGATTTATCCAGGAAATCCTCCAGAAATTTCTCTAAGAATCTTCTTGAGATTTCTTCAGAAATCCTTCCAGGATTTTTTCCAGGGATACTTTCAGGAATTCCTCTAGAGATTCCTCTATGAGTTACTTCAGGAATTCCTCCTGGGATTTCTCACAAATTTTTCTAAGGATTCCCCTAGGCATTAGTTCAGTAATTCCTTCGAAAATTTCTCCAGGAATCCCTTCAGAAATTCCTCTAGAAATCCCCCAGGAATTTCTCGCCCGAAACATCGGGCGTAGAAAACATGCTTTAGTTCTGACCGCTCTAAAGACTGAAAGCCGAAAAAGTCTCCCGGTAGAATTCCTTTAGGGATATCTCCAAAAATTAATCCAGCAAATTTTTCAAGAATTCCTCTAGAGATTCATTCAGGAATTCCTTCAGGGATTCCTCCAGCACTTCTCAAAGGAATACTTCTAGGAATTCCTCCAGGCGTTCCTTCAGGATTTTATCAAGGAATTTCTCCACGAACTCCTCCGGGAATAACTCCAAGAATTCTTCCAGGAAATCCTTCTGGAATTCCTCAAGGGATTTTTCTAGAAATTCCTCCAGAAATTCCTTCCAGAATTCCTCTGGAGATTTCACCTGGAGTTGCTCCAAGAGTTCCACCAGGTTTATCCAGGAATTGCTGCTGGGTCTCATCCAAGAATTTCTCCAGGAATTCATTTAAAAGTTGCCCCAGGCATTCCTTCAGGATTCTCTCTAGAGATATTCAGGAATTGCTTCAGGGATTCCTCCAGTTCCTTCACGGATTACTCAAAGAATTTCTCCTGAGGTTCCTACAGTAATTTCTCCAAGATTTTGTCTAGGAATTCCTCAAGAGATTTCTTCAAAAACTTTTCTAGGGATCCCTCCCAGAATTCCTCCAGGTTTTTTTTTAAGAAATTACTCCAAGGAACTCTTCAGAAATTTATCTAGGATTTCTTCTAGAAATTCCTCAAGAGATTTCTTCACAAATTTCTCGAGGGACTCCTCCCAGACTTTATCCAATAATTCCTCTTGGTATACTTTTAAATAATACTCCAGGGATTACTTCGGAAATTCTTACGCGATTTTTCCTGGAATTCTTCCAGGGATTGCTCCAGGAATTCTACAAGTGATATCTTCAGAAATTCCTCTCAGGTTCTTTTCTAAATGTATTTTGAAGTTCCTTAAGAAATTTCAGAAATACTTCAGTCATCTTTTCCAGGGATGTATCCTAGAATTTCTCTAGGATTACCTGATAGTTTTTTTTTATTATTTCAACAATTTCTGGAGGAATTTATCCAGCGAATAGTATTGGAAGATAATTTAATAAAGATGCATACAAGAACCAGGAAATTATCCGAGGATTCTTTCAGTAATCCCTCCAGCAGTTTCTTCAGAAGTTTACTCAGGGATTCCATTAGTAATTTTTTCAATAAGCGAGACTATTAGTTCTCCATGGAATCTTCCAAGCAACACACATGCCACAAAAGAGTCATGGCAGGGCAGGTTTTGGGTTATGCAGAAGTCACAGTGACTTATTTTAAGCATCTATTTACTTACATGCTAAAAGTGCTTTCATACATTTCTCCAGGGAATCCTTCAGGAAATCAGAACCTTTCAAAATTCTCCCATGAATTCATCCCGAAATTGCTCTGAAAATTGCACCAGGAATTACTCCAGGAAATTCATCTCAAATTATTCCAAACATTTCTTTTTGAATAAACTCTAGGATTTTTTCAATTCTTCTAAGGATCCTTCTGGAAATACGTTAATTGACATTTCTGTAGGATTATGCTCTGACATGAGTGCATGCAGTATATGGGTGTATAATACCACCTTTAGAGAGATTCCAGCAAGGATGTACTCGGAACAATTCAACAGAAGGTTTATTTTCAGAGGAATAGAGGTCCAGGACATTCCAAGATTGCCAATAAGCATTTGGACGAGTTTTCACTATGTTGTACTGGAAAAAATATGTTGAAGGAAATCATGAAGAAAAGTCTGGGTTAGTCTTCAAAAGAGTTCGATATTTCCAAAAAAGTTTATTTATAATTACTAACGAATGCTTTCTTGATGCACAAAAATTCTGAGCTTCAGAAGAAATAACGCACGAGTAAATAAAAATCCTTAATCTTTTAGAAATTGGCCACCGCTACCAGCACTACCTCGATTTGTGTAGAACAGGCGATCTTTTCGTATTCTTAACGTATTGTACAAAATACAACAGTGTAACTGCTAAAGGGTTAAAAACGCTTTTGAATATAATGTTATTATTTTCAATTTTATCGTGTTGCGTTTAGTTGCTAGTAGGTACACATTTGCTTAAGGTGCTTCACCCCCTCCTCTCCCCTCCCTGACCGAAAAGCTGGCTACGCACTTGAGCTGTAGTGAGCGCTATAGATCATCACGAAATTACGTTTAATTTAGGAAATTATACTATTAGATCAAAACTTCCCGTACGTAAAAATAAGTCACCTGGTCTAACAGCGTTTACAAACGAGGTTTTTTTTACCATAATAGTGTTTTAAAATCCTATAAATCTTTATAAAAATCGGATAATAAAAAGATATGTTAACACTCAACAAGCGTCAGGTAAACCGCTATATTCAATAGATCACAATAAATTACACTTACAATTGTATGATTTTTAAGATTAACTTGAAGAAACGATAATTAAAAAAAACTATATAATTTTCGCTGAACTAGTAATAACACAGAAACCCTTCAGGTTAGATGCGTGAAATAAATCGCACAATAGAAACAAGATCTGCAAGATGTTGAATGTGCATATCAACCTCCTATATATCATCCAACAGTAAGAACATACACAATTCGAACCAAGAAATTAATAAGTAGACAAATATAGATTATGCTGGAAAGTTATTCTCATGTACTCTTGATTATTTCAAAATAATTATACAAAGAGGATGCTGCTACGAACGTTGTGTTTTCACCAAAAATTAAAAATATCTGTATTTTACGGAATTTTGTGAAGATATTGTAGTTCTAATAGTTCCACCTTCTCACAATAATTCTGAAAATGTATTATTATGTGCTTGATTATGTTCAAGCGAAAAAGCAATAAGGTTGTCACGATCAATGCTAAGCTCGAACTTAAAATTTATCTTGCATTATACATAGGGAATCGCGCTACTTGGGCGGTGGCTTCTATATTCGTCTGTTTTCCACTATAACTCAGTCAAATTTGAACCAATTGACACACCTTTTGGAATGTGGTGAGATAGGTATAGTATCTACCCGTGTACAACATTTCAAGTCAATTGGTTCAAAATTGACTGAGTTATAGTGGGAAACAGACGAATATAGAAGCCACCGCCCAAGTGGCACGATACCCTACTCAATAGTGTTTCGTAAATTTAAAAAAAATTGCGATTAAAATCAAAATGAAAATGTATCAAAACAGTAACATATGTAATGTTCTACTAATGTCCATGAAATTCAAAAATGTAATGAACAGGTGGGTTTGAGGTTAGGGAACCGCCACTGTACGTAATATCGTAAAGATTATACATTAAAAGTTTACAAACTTCTCAAAATTAATCTGGGAAGTATTCTCATACACTCTTGATCGTCTTCAAACAATAAACTCCAGGGGTTGTTACGATGAATGTGAAGTTCAAACTGAAAAAAAAAAATCCCTGTATTATTCGCAACTTTGTGAATGTTTTGTGATTTATAGGAATCAAAATTCTTTCAATTGTTTAGGAATGTTGTTCTCATGTTCTTGTGATTGTTTTCAAAAAATAAAGATAGTGGTAATCGCGATGAATGCTGAGTTCGAACCGCAAATAAGAACTTCCTGTATTATACGTAATTTTGTGAAGATTTTGTAGTTTCCTAAATTCAAACTTCTTACAATCACTCTGAAAAAGTATTCTTATGTACACGTGATTGTTTTCAAGCAATCAAACACAGGAGCTGTCGCGACGAACGTGTAGTTAAAATCGAGAAATAAAATTCCCTGTATTGCACGTATTTTTTTGAAGATTTTGTAGTTTTCAAGAATCATACTTATCATGCGTATGTGATTGTTTAAAAAAATAATACACGGGGTTGTCGCGATGAATGTTGAGTTCCAACCACAAATACAAACTTCCTGTATTATACGTAAAATTGTGAAAACTGTGCAGTTTTTATGATTCATACTTCTCCCTATCGCTGTGGAAATGTATTCTTATGTATGTATTTAATTGTTTTGAAGCAATGAGAGACATGGATTGTTGCGACGGACGTGAAGTGTGAAACAAAAAATACAAATTTCAGGTATTTCACGTAATTTTGTGTTATTTTTTAGTTCCTAAGATTTACACATTTCACAATTGTTTTGAAAAAGTATTCTTATGCACATGCGATTGTTCTCAAGCAATAAAACACAGGGGTTGTTACGACAAATGTAAAGTTCAAACCGAATACACTTATTTTCTGTATTATACATAATTTTGTGAAGATTTTATATTTTTACGATTCACACTTCTCACTTTCGCTTTGAAAAGTATTCCTATGTACAAGTGATTGTTTTCAAGCAATAAACACAAGGGTTGTCGCGATAAACGTGAAGTTCAAACTGAAAATACAAATTTCCTGTATTATACGTGATTTTGTGAAGATTTTGTAGTTTTTATGATTCACACTTGTCCCCATTTATCTGTAAATGTATTCTTATGTACACGTGATTGTTTTCAAGCAATATAACATGGGATTGTCGCGATGAACGTAGAGTTCAAACTGAAAATATTCATTCCCTGTATTATACGTGATTTTATAAAAGTTTTGTAGGTTCTAAGATTCACACTTTTCACAATCGTTCGGAAAAAGCTTTCTCATGTGCACGTGATTATTTTCAAGCAATAAAACACAGGGGTTGTCGCGCCGAATACAAAGTTCAAACCGAATATACAAATTTTCTGTATTATACGTAATTTTGTGAAGATTTTCTAGTTTTTATGATTCACACTTGTCCCCATTTATCTGTAAATGTATTTTTATGTACACGTGGTTGTTTTCAAGCAATATAACATGGAGATTGTCGCGATCAACGTAAAGTTCAAACTGAAAATACTCATTCCCTGTATTATACGTGATTTTATGAAAATTTTGTAGTTTCTAAGATTCACACTTTTCACAATCGTTTGAAAAATGCTTTCTCATGTGCATGTGATTGTTTTCAAGCAATAAAACACAGGTGTTGTCGCGATGAATGTAAAGTTCAAACCGAATATACAAATTTTCTGTATTATACGTAATTTTGTGAAGATTTTGTAGTTTTTATGATTCACACTTGTCCCCATTTATCTGTAAATGTATTTTTATGTAGACGTGGTTGTTTTCAAGCAATATAACATGGGTATTGTCGCGATGAACGTAAAGTTCAAACTGAAAATAAGGTACCCCGGGGCAAGTGGGACCTAAAAAAATGCTAGTTTGGTTTTGCCAAGCCAAAAAAATCTAAACATAACTAATTTTATAATTCAAATGATTCTGAAAGACATTGTTGGTATATTTCTTCTCATTGACGGGCATTGAAACTGTTTCAAAAATTTTAAATTCTGTATATTATGCATACGATGAAAAATGGAGCAGATTTTCATTTACACCGTATCACGGGGCAAGTGGGACCTATTCAGATTTTTTGTATAAATGACTTAATATAGTTGCTGTATATATGTAAGGTAGCATAAATTATAGTTATCTTATGCGAATAACTATGTTTAGCGATTTATGTTGGAAAAGTTTTGTGGTATCGTGCATAAATTACGTAACACATATAATAACGAATCACTGAGAAAAGTTGATTTAACTCAGCTCGTGTAAAACAAATTGATTTTAGTTATACAAAAGGCGCCCCAAGGTTAAATGCCGAAAGATTTCCAAACTTGCTTTTCATATTACGTAGTTGATGAATCTCCCTAAAGGATTTTTCAAGATTTACAGATGTTTTGTTTTCCCTTACATAATTTTACGATCATTAAATAAAGATTTTTAAATCGTGAACTTTGAATAAGTCGTTTTCCAATTTTTTGAAACTTTATGGCCGGTTCCTTAATATTCAGAAAAACACATTATGCAGCGAAAAACAAGAAAAATATTAGAATTTGCTTGAACGAAAATATGAAAAACAGATGATTTAGAAAATAAATATGTTCTATCCAAGACTTTACCATTTTAAACAATAGCTTTATCACCAGAATATAAGTAATTAAGTGTAATTCAACGATTGTTTACTTAAGACGCCGATTTTCACTTTACTTTTGTTTCAATTTCGACTTAGGCTGAGGAAAACGAGATTAAAATATGAAATTGTGTTTGTTTACTCTCATAGGTCTCACTTGCCCCAGATGCTGAAATGCACTGGGGCAAGTGAGAGCAGTTAACCAAAGGTAATAAATGAAAATAAATTACAGCTTTTTCGCCTAAAATATTTTGCAAGCACTCCAAACATTATCCTGAAACCGAAAAAGTTTTACTTTATTTGTTATTCTATTTATAAACGATGAATGTAGTAGAGTACGTTAATCTTACTTAGTGAATTGAAAATTACATATGTTGAACAATAACACATATGGTCTTTTTATGGTGAGAACAATAACAATTTTTGAATTCAAAGTATCCGTTGGTGTGATACCTATGTTTTCTATGAAGAATGTTTGCCTTAAAACTAAAAAAATAATAAGAATATAGCTGTAGGTCTCACTTGCCCCGGATTCTCACTTGCCCCGGGGTACCTTACTCATTTTCGGTATTATACGTGATTTTATGAAAATTTTGTAGTTTCTAAGATTCACACTTTTCACAATCGTTTGGAAAAAGCTTTCTCATGTGCACGTGATTGTTTTCAAGCAATAAAACACAGGGGTTGTCGCGATGAATACAAAGTTCAAACCAAATATACAAATTTTCTGTATTATAAGTAATTTTGTGAAGATTTTATAGTCTTAAATATTGAGTATCTCTATATATTTCTTTGCAATAATTTTGCTTTATTAATATGGGCAATTCAACATTAAAATATGCGTGGAAACTACTATACATTCGGAATGGCTCCAAAAAACAGCATTTTTTAAAGTACTTGCTCCGAGTACTCAAAAATAGAACTTTAGTCAAATCCATAGTTTGAAAATTTTATATTCATCTAGAAGGCTGGGAAAATTCATAGCTTTAAAAATTTTGCAAATCGGATGAAAAACGGCTGAGTTACATCAAGTTGAAATTACCGTTCCCACTGTTTGGGAGGCATGGCAGTGGGAGTGTTAATCGGAAGAGCAAAATATGTTTGCATAAAAAATTGAAACTTAGGATTTCGATTTAAAATTATCAAAACATGTAAAACTTTGGGTTTTCAAGTTAAAATTTAGATTATGAAAAAATCTGGATACCCAAAGAATTTTATTATAACTAATCTAGGACATGTATAAAATATAATTGTCTTTTTAAGTGCATTTTATGCAGTTTTGATGACAAAAATAAATGGTGCTTCAGGATTCTTAGGGGGCCCCCTTAATCGGGGGGCCCGGGGCACTTGCCCCCTTTGCCCCCCCTAAAATCCGGGCCTGGGTCCATGGCTGTTTATCTCCAGTTCCGCACTCTGCGTAGGGTCCGCAGACCGTCCTCCACTTGGTGGACCCACCTAGCCCACTGCGCTCCACGTCTTCTTGTACCGGTCGGATGACTCTCGAGAACCATTTTAGCCGGGTTGCTATCCTGATGACGCGACCCGTCCACCGTAGCCTCCCGATTTTCGCGGTATGGACGATGGCTGATTCATCCAGCAGCTGATGCAGCTCGTGGTTCATTCGCCTTCTCCAAGTCCCGTCTTCCATCTGCACTCCGCCGTAGATGGTACGCAACACCTTCCGTTCAAAAACTCCAAGGGCGCTTTGGTCCTCTGCACGTAGGGTCCATGTTTCGTGCCCATAGAGGACGACCGGTCTAATCAGCGTTTCGTAGATGGTTAACTTCGTGTTACGGCGAACTTTATTCGATCGTAGGGTTCTGCGTAAGAACGATTTCCTGCCACAGTGCGCCTCTGAATTTCTCTGCTGGTGTCGTTGTCGGCAGTCACCAGTGAGCCCAAGTACACGAATTCTTCAACCGCCTCGATTTCATCACCGTCGATATGAATTCGGGGTGGCGGGCGCGGTGATTCCTCCCTGGAGCCCTTTGCCATCATGTACTTTGTCTTCGACACATTAATGACTAATCCGATTCGCCTGGCTTCACTCTTTAGTCGGATGTACGTTTCCGCCATCGTCTCAAATTTACGAGCAATAATATCAATATCATCGGCGAAACCAAGCAGCTGAACGGACTTCGTGAAAATTTTAATTACACCCTCTAAAGCAATGTTGAACAGCAAGCACGAAAGACCATCACCTTGCCGTAACCCTCTACGAGATTCGAAGGTTCTCGAGAGTGTCCCTGATACTCGAACTACGCACATCACTCGATCCATCGTCGCCTTGAGCAATCGTATCAGTTTATCCGGGAATCCGTATTCGTGCATAATCTGCCATAGCTGTTCTCGATCGGTTATATCATACGCCTATTTGAAATCGATGAACAAGTGATGTGTGGGCACGTTGTATTCGCGGCATTTCTGCAACACCTGGCGGATGGCGGACATCTGGTCTGTTGTAGCGCGTTCACCCATAAATCCAGCCTGATATTGCCCCACGAACTCTCTTGCAATCGGTGATAGTCGGCGGCAAAAAATTTGAGAGAGTATCTTGTAGGCAGCGCTCAGTAGTGTGATTGCGCGGTAGTTCTCGCAATCCAACTTGTCGCTCTTTTTGTAGATGAGACACACGATACCTTCCATCCATTCCTCCGGTAATACTTCCTCCTCCCAAATTTTGGTAATGACCCAGTGTAGTGCTCTCACCAGCGCTTCTCCTTCGTATTTTAGAAGCTCGCTTGGTAGTTGACCTGCTCCAACGGCTTTGTTGTTTTTCAACCGGCCAACCTCCTCCTCAGTCTCTTGGGGGTCAGGGGCCGGAAGTCTTTCGTCCTGTGCACATACTCCTTGATCTGTTACCACGCCACCTTCGGTACTTGCAACGTCGCCATTGAGGTGCTCATCGTAATGCTGCCGCCACCTCTCGACCACCTCACGCTCGCTCGTGAGAATATTCCCGTGATTATCTCGGCACACGTCGGCTTGTGGCACAAAGCCTCTGCGCGAGTGGTTCAGCTTCTCGTAGTACTTTCGTGTGTCCTTAGCGCGGTACAGCTCTTCCATCGCTTCGCAATCTCGTTCTTCCTGCTGGCGCTTCTTCATCCGATAGACTGAGTTCTGCCTGTTCCGCGACTGTCTGTAACGTGCCTCGTTCGCTCTCGTACGGTGTTGCAGCATTCTCGCCCATGCTGCATTCTTCTCGTTTTTCAACTGTTCACATTCGCCGTCGTAACAGTCGTTTCTGTGATTCGGAGTCGCTAAGCCTAGTGCTGTAGCCGAGGTACTACCTAGGGCGGATCGGATGTCCCTTCAGCCATCCTCAAGTGTAGCTGCGCCTAGCTGCTCTTCCGTTGGTAGGGCCACTGCTAACTGCTGTACGTAGTCTTGAGCCACTTCTACGTTACGCAGATGCTCGATGTTGAGCTGCGGCTTTCGACTTCGACGCGTGGTGATAACTGTCGAAAGTTTTGAGCGCATGCATACAGCGACTAAGTATAGTGATCCGAATCTATTTATATTCGCACTGCGGTATGCGAGGACTTTGGTTATATCCGAGAAGAATTTACCGTCGATTAGAACGTGGTCGATTTAGTTTTCTGTTTGATGGTCGGGTGATCTCCAGGTGGCTTTGTGGATATCTTTGCGGGGAAAGAAGGTGCTTCGGACTACCATACCACGGGAGGCTGCAAAGTTTACGCATCGCTGGCCGTTATCATGTGATACGGCGTCCAGGCTGTTTCACCCGATTACCGGTCTGTACATTTCCTCCCTTCCTACCTGCGCGTTCATGTCGCCGACAACGATTTCCACGTCACGCGGCGAGCAACCATCATATGTTTGCTCTAACTGCGCGTAGAACGCTTCTTTCTCGTCATCAGGTCTCCCTTCGTGTAGGCAGTGAACGTTAACGATGCTGTAGTTGAAGAAACAGCCCTTAACTCTCAACATGCCCATCCTTGCGTTGATCAGCTGCCACCCGATCACACGTTGTCGCATCTTGCCCAACACTATAAATCCTATTCCCAGTTCATTGGTGGTGCCACAGCTTTGGTAGAAGGTAGCCGCTCGATGCCCGCTTTTCCACACTTTCTGTCCAGTCCAACAAAGTTCCTGCAACGCCACGATGTCGAAGTTGCGGGGATGTAGTTCATCGTAATCATCGTAATCGTCGTCACATCCTGCGAAACCTAGTGACTTGCAATTCCATGTTCCAAGTTTCCAATCGTAGTCCTTATTTCGTCGCGTGGGTCTTTGCCGATTGTATCGAGTCGTATTTTCTCTTATGTTATTCGCAATGGGGATTTTTACGGGTGGCTTATTGGGCCTACGCCAACACTCCTGTCTCGCCGGAGGGCCATCGTGCCAGTTCTGTTTAACGTCCCAACCAACACTAGGACGACCACGCTGATGGGGCTACCACCTTGGATCTAGTTGGGCGTGGTGCAGCGTTTCTTACTCAGGGGCTGGATGCCAGAACAGACGCTGTTTGAGCCGCACCTCCTTGGTGAACAAACGCTCGGGTTGTACCTCTTCAATCTAGCTGAAGTCAGAAGGACAACAGTGCCCAGGCTGCACTACCAGCTAAGCACACAACTCTTAGCTGGCGGTCTTTGTGATCGCTTGACCCGTGGAAGCATGAGGTAGGAACTTTTGAGGACCAGAGCTATGTTGGACGCTCTCCTTATCGACTCACCGTTTTGCAGCCCATCGATTATTATTAAAATGTACTCATGTACGTCCCCCTTCTCGAAGTCATCCCAGACGGGCGAACCGCGAAGATAAGGAAGAGAGAGAGAAAGAGGTGTTAGTGAGTCGACCCCCACATAACCCGAGGACGAGGACCCATCTCTTGGGTATCTGATCAGCAGATTTTCGTTATTTTATAAAAAGACCTATTGATACACAATACGCAAAAAATATCATTGACAGAGATTGGTAGAGGAAGCTCTGCTGTGGAAATTCTCATAGAACAGTAGCTGAAAAGCTGGCTTGGTCCCAGTTGGAACGTTACGCTTAGAAGAAGAAAATGGTTAACACTTAGTCTCATCCCAAGTAACAATTTCATTGCTGATAAGTTTTGTTTGATTTTTAATAGGGTTTTATTACAGCAATAATTAATACTCGCAGTTTTATGACTGCTTTTATGAAAACCATTGATAAAATGTTTTATAGTATACTTGAAGATATCCATAAAGACAGATTTTAGGAGTAAACAAAACTTTCCGATTTGTAAACCTTCTGGTAATCATTAATACCACAATAAAACTGTTAAAACTCTCAACAGATGGCGATCCGTTCGATTAATAACGACATCTGTTGGTGGAAAAGCAGAACTACGACATTTCTAGGTTTATTGCGGTCATCATAAAAGTAAACTTGCTTTCGTTTTATTTTCGCTGATTATGGTTGTCGCCATATTGAAGAATTAGCTAACGTGAATAGAAAATAGTTATTTTGGCTCAAATTAGCAATGAATTGATAGTTTGCCATCATTTCCATAACATGCTCACATAAATAAACTCTCTCTGCTGAGTTTTCCTGTGATTCGAGATAGTTTTACTAAATAAACAAATTGATTTATTTCATTCCAAGATAATAATATTCACTATTTTTGAAGCGCATTATTTTTATGATTCTGCCACCCCAATATTCACGGTAAAATTGAATGCGCATAAGGCTACCAACACAATAACAACTAAAATAGGGAATCGCGCCACTTGGGCGGTGGCTTCTGTATTCGTCTGTTTTCCACTATAACTCAGTCAAATTTGAACCAATGTCCAATTGACACAACTTTTGGAATGTGGTGAGATAGGTATAGTATCTACCCGTGCACAACATTTCAAGTCAATTGGTTCAAAATTGACTGAGTTATAGTGGAAAACAGACGAATATAGAAGCCACCGCCCAAGTCGCGCGATACCCTATTACTTTGAAATGACCGCTTCTACGAATGATGTATCGTCCTGAACTTTACGTGCCATCGAAGAAGCTTCTCTGCATCTTGAGCTGTCATAATTTTTGTTGAAAAAAAAAAACAACAACAATCGAGAATGGTAAACCCAAGTAACATTTTAAGTTTTGTTCGGCTCTACATGAGATCTTCACGACCAATTTTATAAAACTTGCAATAAAAGACTGAATCATACATCAAAACCTCTTGACAACCTCTTTAAGAGCATCTTCCGGCTAAGTGGACCACACTTGGAGAGGTTTTGCAAACCGCATTAAGAGTAGCAATAAACCCGTTTTAAAACCTAGTTGAAAAATTCTCGATTGTTGTTGTTTTTTTTTCAACAAAAACTATGACAGCTAAAGATGTAGAGAAGCTTCTTCGATGGCACGAAAAGTTCAGGAGGACACATCATTCGTAAGTAGAAAGCGATTATTTCAAAGCAATATTTTAGTAGTTATTGTGCTGGTAGCCTTATGCGCATTCAAATTTACCGTGAATATTGGGGTTGCAGAATCATAAAATTAATGCGCTTCGGAAATAGTGAATATAATCATCTTGGAATGGAATAAATCAATTTGTGAATTTAGCAAAACTATGTCGAATCTCAAGAAAACTCAGCAGAGAGAGTTTATTTATGTGAGCATGTTATGGAAAAGGTGGCAAACTATCAATTCATTGCTTATTTGAGCAAAACGAACTATTTTCCATTCACGTTAGCCAATTCTTCAATATGGCGACAACCATAATCAGCGAAAATAAAACGAAAGCAAGTTTACTTTTATGATGACCGCAATAAACCTAGCAGTGTCGTAGTTCAGCTTTTCCATCAACAGATGTCGTTATTAATCGAACGGATCGCCATCTGTTGAGAGTTTTAACAGTTTTATTGTGGTAATAATAATTGCCAGAAGGTTTACATATCAGAAAGTTTTGTTTACTCTTAAAATCTGTCTTTATGAATATCTTCAAGTATACTATAAAACATTTTATCAATGGTTTTCATAAAAGCAGTCATAAAACTGTGAGTTTTAATTATTGCTGAAATAAAACCCTAATAAAAATCAAAGAAAACCAATCAGCAATGAAATTGTTACTTGGGAATTTTTCTACTAGGTTTTGAAACGGTTTTATAGCTACTCTTAATGCGGTTTGCAAAACCTCTCCGAGAGTGGTCCACTTTGCCGGAAGATGCTCTTAAAGAGGTTATCAAGAGGTTTTGATGTATAAATCAGTTTTATTGCGAGTTTTATAAAATTGGTCATGAAGATCTCTTGCAGAGCCGAACAAAACTTAAAATGTTACTTGGGATTGCTAATAGACAAGGCATGGAGTATCATATGGTGTAGTCTGGGGTGCTTTGGTTTGCTTGAGAATGGTTTCATTCAACTACAAACACACATAGGGAGTCATTATCTGGAATTTCCAGACTGGAAAACCACAATGAAGTTCAGTTCCGATACTTTTTTGCTTGATGCTGACCAGTATCCTCACAGCGAGTCTCTACATAATAAGGTTTCAGTCTCTGTGCTGTGTACGGAAAACAGAGCACCATGTGCTTGAACAAGACTCTCCAGCTTTATGCATCCGTCCGTATAGGAACGCACCGAGAATGTGCGAACTACGTATTAGACCGTGGCGTGGTCTGCGTCCACGTCGTCGATGTCCTGCTCGTCGTTGCAGTATTGCATTGTCGTACCCGGGACGGACCGTAATGAGAAAACTGTAAACACCTGGCATCATTAACTCCAGAAGGCTAATTGTAAGGTCGTTTGCAGTTGTGTGCACCCTACTTCGCCGGAGAAGAAAAACTACAAGAGTGCGCTGTTGCTGTGAATGCTCGACTTAATTGAGAGACGAGTTTCTCAATTGAAGCTAATTTCGAACTGGAATGATAGAACAAACTCTATCAGAGGAGTGACACAGTAGTTACCGATTCCAATCTAACAGTGGGACACCAGGAAAAGTGATTAAAATATTCAGATCACCTAGTCCTCCGTAGTCGTTCTACAGTGTGATAAACATTCAAAAAATCCTAGCTATTTTGAGGTTCAATGTTGCAATTGACTCGAGAACAGTGCCAACCCAAATGCTTTCCACCGAACAATTGTCTGTTTCCTCAGAAAATTCAGCTCATACCGGCGGCATATCTTGACCGTTTTCTTTGAATGAATTTTCATCACCAACCTTTGGGCCAAATACTAGATAGCTGTGAAATGAATACTGTCCCGTCTCCCCCCTTCTAGCAGGCCCGATTCGGAACAATGATGACCGGGGGCACGGATGGCGGCACGACGACGCCACCGCCGGCCCCCATGCCGCGCCAGTACAATAATAAGCCAATTAACATTTCGCGTTCAAAAAATCATCATCGTTCGCAGAAATGTTATTTTTAGCTGTTGGTAGGCAAGGTACCTAACTACAACAATTAGACCGCATCTTTTCGCCTTGTGTTCGTCGAATCGAGTGGTGGGCAGGGCAGACTAACTGCAGGTAGAGGGTGGCATCCGGCTCGGTCATCCGGCGGCGGCCGCCAGATATTCTTTTTCATTCGGTGTCCGTCGTTGATGCACTGAACAGAATCGTACTTTTGAATGTTGATGAATGATGTCGTCCTTTGATTCACTAATTTTTGGTTGGACCTTTAGACAACATAAATACAGTTTGTTAGATTACATAAGTGTACATTTCATGACGGACTTTTTTTTGTATAAACGAGATTTTTAGCCCTAGGCTAGTTCATCTTGGGACCCACGCTTTACTTCCCTTCCGAAGGAAGAACTCACATTTTGCGAGTTTGTCGGGAGTGGGATTCGATCCCAGGTCCTCGG
The DNA here is from genome assembly GCF_035046485.1 of Aedes albopictus. Taxonomy (NCBI): domain Eukaryota; kingdom Metazoa; phylum Arthropoda; class Insecta; order Diptera; family Culicidae; genus Aedes; species Aedes albopictus. Next base: position 127,024,011 of record NC_085137.1, on the reverse strand, counting down.
CGTGATAGTCAAGTGTTCTAACTATCACACCAGGTCCGCTCCACATGACGGACTTTGCTACCACTTCTGATTTATATGCAGGAGATCTAGACCTGTCCTTTTGATCCTTCTCTGTTCATAACCATCACTAGAACCAGAAACGGGTTGTATCGGTAAATCTATTATATCACGCCTACAAGATATGCAACCATCGAACTGTGCCGCATCAACTTCGAAATAATTAACACACAACCTATCAACTTACGGCTGGGATCCGCGTACTAACGTGAATCATCTACCACACAGCCATTTTTCGAAGCCATTCCGATACCTCTGCTGCGTAAACTTGTGTAAACGCAGAGCACTCAACGGTCTGCCTCGGGCAAGCGATTGTAATCATCACTTTCCTTTCCTTCCGCACATTCACTTGCAATCTGACGTAGTGGGCGTCATTTTCCCTTTAAACTAGAAATTGATGATCTTCTCACTCACACACTGAAAATGTATGTTAGCCCTAAACAGCTATTTCACTGGTTCCTTGTGTGGCTGTAGCTTATCTTGTAATTCTGGAGACGCAACTACGGGCGGTGAATCTCTCAATCAGCTATCAAGCTTTTGTATTAGTATACATTGTACGAATCATGCAAAAAAATGCTAATATTTTGTTTCAGTGCTGCGAGATCAAGCGGTCGCCCTGCTCTAATGTTTGTTGTTTTGTTGTTTCGTGTGAACAATTGGCTCAAGGCTGTGGGCGCGTAGAGGATATAATGGGGCAGTGCCCTCTTCAAAGCTCTCCACCACCGCCGGTGTACAGAACGGAAAATGTATTTCAATGTGGTGCCTCCAATTTGTGACTCGAATTATAGGGGAAATTTTCCAATTAGAGTCGCTCTTATTCGGAGAGGTGGGCGTAATTAAAAATTTCCGTCCTTTGTTCACGGTGGGTGCGATGTTGATAACGCGGAATCGTAATAAATCATTTTTTAGCGGATTTTTTTTGAATTCCATATTGGCAGTATTAGACTAATGGACCCGCTTCTTTAGACACTAGCTCTCCTTATCGCTCCTTCCAGAGTTATGTTGAACAGTAAACAGTAAACAGTAAAAAGCATAACGCTGTTTCAATCCTTCTAATGTTACGAACTATGATAAAATTTGATCCGTACACTTGATTTCGATCTGTCAATCATCATACGAATCAGTCAAATCAGCTTCGCCAGAAAACCGTGTTCGATCATAATCTGCCATAACTTCCTCTTCCTTGCTATGACTCGTTTATCTTCACACCGTACAACACATTGAAATCAATAAACAGATTATAGGTATGCAAAGTTTTGTGTGACCACTGTGCCACGAGCCCCAGTAAGGATCTGCGAGTTGTACACACCTGATCTGATCAATCGTTGATCGGACCTCATGCAATCCCGTCTGATATTTTTGGACGAAGGACTCCTCAACTAACCTCAGCATGTTAAACAGACTTCTAGACAACACTGTGTGCTGAATTGTGATGTGTTATTCCACTGGAGTTCTCGCACTCCAGTTGATGTCATATCTTGTATAGGGAACTGCATGAAATTCTCTCCATCTCTTTCACTCTTACAGAAATTATGTAAACAACAAGGCCAAGAAACGTCAAAATCTCATACTAAATCAAAACAATGCAGTGCCCTATAAGGGCTGTTTGTAGTTCGGAAGCAATTTTTCGGCCTATCTTGATGCATGGGAAATTTCTTGTGTGAATCGCCCAAGAAGCCGATTTTCTTGGATCGCAGTACGCAGTTGCGAAAAATGACAATTCAAGCTAAGTTTTCTGCTCCCAAGTAGAGCGCTCAAGTAAAATTCCTCCTTTTTCCGTAAGTAATTTTGACATTTGTTCAACTGACAGCATTAACGAAACGATGCTGTAAGAAGGATGTGAAAGAAAAGGACACCAGGTTGTTTACGATTTGGACTTGAAAAAATTTCGTTTGTTTCCTTAGGAAATGTTATTGAAATTGAAATGTACTTTTTCGCGCGCGTGTGGGGAAAATGATATAATTTATAACTTTCGGGTGGGCTTCTGGGGAAAATCCAGACTACGGATTCGCACTACGGTGGGAGGAATTCTGCTGGGTCTCTGACGGTTACTTCATGGAGTTCTTGAAGAAATGCTGGGACAAAGCTTCACAGGGAATTGAATGAGGATCCACGAAGGATTCTTTGTGATGAATCTTCTGGCATTCCGTGCGAAGGTTTTTCTTTGAGATTCCGCAGAAAATTCTCTTGAAATTCTTCCAGGTGCTCCACCAGAAGTTCGCCGGGGATTGTCTTAATATGTCTCTGAGATTTTCATTAGAAGTTCTACAAAAAATCCCTCCATGAGGGATTTCTGTAGTATTTTTTTTCGGGGTTCACTCAGATATTTATTCGGAGATTCCCGCAGAAATTCCTTCCGGGATCATTCCAAGAGTTCCTTCTAGGACTTCTATAGGAGTGCATTCTAAGATTTCTCCAATAATTCCTCCAAAGATTCCTCCGGAGATTCCTACTCCTACGGACATTTCTCCAGAAATTCCTCCTGAGATTTCTCTAATAATTCATCCAAATATTTCCCAAGAAATTTCTCTGGAGATTCCTGCAGGAACTCCTCCGGCGATTTTTTTTGGAAATGTCTCGGGGAAAACCTTCCGGAGATTCCTCCAAAAGATCCTCCTAAAAATCCTCCGGAGGTTTCTTCGGAGATTCCTCCAGAAATTCCTCCCAGAATTCCTCCGGAGAATTCTCCAGGAATTCCTCCGAGGATTTCTCTAGAAATTTCTCCGATGATTCCTCCAGGAATTCCTCCGATGATTCCTCCAGGAATTCCTCTGAATCCTCCCGGATTATCGCCGCCCATTTTTCCAGGAATTTCTCTGAGGATTCCTTTAGGAATTTCTTTGGGGATACCTCTGGATTATCTTTGCTGATTTTTCCAGGAACTCTTCCGAAGTTTCCTCCAGGTACTCCTCCGAAGATTCTTCCAGGAAATCCTCCGGAGATCCCTCCAAAAAATATTCCGGAGATTCCTCATTCAACTCCTCCGGAGATTCCTCCAGAAATACCTCCTTGAAATTTCTCCAATAATTCCTCGAGAAATTCCTTCAGAAATTTCTCCAAGAATTTCTCCAGAAATTCCTCCCGGAATTCTTCCAGAGATTTCTCCAGGAATTCCACCGGCGATTCCTCCAGGAATTTCTCCGAAGATTCCTCCAGAAATTGCCCCGAAGATTCATGCAGTAATTTCTGGAGGAATCTCGAGAGAAATTCCTGGAGGAATCTCCGGAGAAATTCCTGGAGGAATCTCCGGTGGAATTCCTGGAGAAATCTCCGGAGGAATTATTAGTGATTGCTCAAGAAATTGCTTCGGGGATTTCTCCAATAAATTTCTCCAGGAATCCATCCGGGGATTCTCCGAGAAGTTCTGCTGGAATTCTGGAAGAATTGCACGAGAATTTCAGAGGAACTCCTGGAAAATTTCCCGAAGAAGTCATGGTGCAATTATTGGTGAACTTCTGGTGGAATTACCGAGGTAATTTTAGATGAGTTTCTGGGAAACTCCTGGGGGAATTTCCTGGAAACTTATTGGGGAATTCCAGGGGATTTTTTGCAAGAATTCTCGGGGAACTCCTACAAGAATTCACGGGGAACTCTTGCAGAAATTCTCGAAAATCCCCTTGATGAATTCCCGAAGAACTCCTGGAAGAATTTCTGGGGAACTCATGGATATGCACCTAAAGGATTTAACGGGGAACTTCTGAAAGCATACTCGGGAACTTTCGGAAATTTTATCGGGGATTTCCTAGAGAATTCATCTGAAAATTTCTGGATGATTTCCTGGGAAATCCTTGGAGGAATTTTCGGAACACTCCATGAGAAATTTCCGGGAAACTCCGGAGGAATTCCTGATAATCTCCTGGAGGAAGAACTGGAGGAGAACTTCTGGATGAATTCCCGTGAACTCCTGGGGGACATTCTGGAGGAATTTTCGAGAACTAGCCAGCTTGTTCCAGGAATTGAGAGCTCCTCCTCCTCTTCTTGGCGAAACGTCCTCACTGGGACAAAGCCTGCTTCTCAGCTTAGTGTTCTATGAGCACTTCCACAGTTATTAACTGAGAGCTTCCTCTGCCAATGACCATTTTGCATGTGTATATCGTGTGGCAGGCACGAAGATACTCTATGCCCAAGGAAGTCAAGGAAATTTCCTTTACGAAAAGATCCTGGACCGACCGGGAATCGAACCCGTCACCCTCAGCATGGTCATGCTGAATACCCGTGCGTTTACCGCCTCGGGAATTGAGAGCTATTTAACTTAAAAACACCATCTTTCCAAAACTCCCAGAGTCCCGAACTTTTTTTTGAAATCATTAGCTTCTCTTGGACCCACAGCTGCTTTGAAGAACTTGAGGAGCTTCGCCGAATTATTAGTTTTTTTAAATAGTATTTCCCGCTTCCTGTAAAATCTCGGACAATACCCGGACTCCTATAAAATCATATCTTTCTTTTATGAGAATGGAATTCTTGAAATTTCCTTCCGTATTAACTTCTTTATATCTCATGGATTGACCAGTTCGTTCTTAAAATCTTTGGTTTTTTACTTCACTATTTTTTCTCTATAACCCCATTATCGTCCCCAAGATCGTCCCACAATTACCACACCGATAGAGCGAGACAGAGCAATGCTGCAGATTCTCACATAATTACTTTCTTCCAGGAAACAAACTTATTCACCAAACTGAAATTATTTTGAAATTAACCGCAGGAAATCCCCGCTCATTGCGTTTTGCCGCAGTGGCAGAGTTGCGGAATTTTTTCGAAAACATACCACAGTGCTTCCGCATTCCGTTGCACTTCAAACATATGTTTTATATCTTTGAGTTCTTCCCTTGCCAAATCTTTAACCCTGTGTACTTTAGGCCTAAGGCCTCTGTGTACTAACAGCTTAATGCACACTGATGTCTTTGGTGCGAAAGAAGAAACAAAAAGAAAGAGAAAATGTCACTTTTACTCATGGAATAATACATCGACATTTTATTCCGTACGGAAAATTAACAACATGACTGACAGCATCACATGACAGTGCCATCTGTTGGCAAATCTTTTTGGCTGCGAATTACTTATCAACTGCGAACGCTAAAGTAATTTTGATTGCAAAAGTTTTACTTGACCATTACTTGTCCTATCCTTTTACACAGTACTTACCAGGTGGAAACTGGCCATCAAACGGCAGTCTCTGTAGAAATTTTATGCCAGTTCTTGAGCGATTCCTTTTGAACACGAAACTGGGCTATAGAGAGCAATTTAGACTACGCAAAAAAACAACTAGCTTGCAGTTCTTCTGCTGCTCACAACCGTGCTTGAGAAGCTCGACCGAGAGTTCATACTTCGCAGTAGCCAGAGTTGATTTCTCACACTACCTAACCCTTTGAAGCCGGATTTTTTCCAAGTGTTATTCTGTTTTTTTTCTACGTTTTTCTGTAGTTTTGGTGGTCAATAGTATAAAAACGGTAGAATATTATGCGGAATATTTTTCTGGATATCCTAGGTCATCCAAATTACTCTTGAGTTTAGATCCTTAAGTCTATGGGTGTAACGGTAACTTCTTTCATTATACAAAGCTACGATTTGTTATATATCATGTCCAGAAAGTCTTTTGAAAGTTCAATAGGCAGTATCAGATCAGTCAGGATATCCTAGGTCATCCGAACTGTTTTTTTTTGTTTATATTAACGTGTATTTTAACTTAAGGCGAAACTGGAAGCATTTCCTCACTTTTTGGTTTTTGATTTTTTATTAAATAACGAAGCAATATTTTCAAAATCGGTTTTCGTGCACATGTAGAGTATGGATCAAGGTATCTTCTGATTTTTTTTTGTAGTTGAAAATGATTTTCGTTTTTGCAGAAACCATTTTTGAACAAAATTTCACATAAAAATGGTTTCTGCAAAAATGGGAAACATTTTCCACATCAAAAAAATTCAGAAGATACCTTGATCCATACTCTACATGTGCACGGAAACCGATTTTGAAAATATTGCTTCGTTATTTAATAAAAAAATCAAAAACCGAAGAAATGAGAAAATGCTTCCAGTTTCGCCAACTTGTTGCCTGCTTTTCTTTAAATACGGTGCTGAGCCAACCGATCTGTTGATTCATCGATGGAGCAGATGGGAAATGTGACGAAATCCACTTGGAAATAACAATCCCGAGGATATCAGATCGAATCTTGATCAGGCCGAAAAAATCAAAGAAAAATAAACTTCGATGGAAACCGAGGAAAAAACATCCGGAACCAAAAAAAAAAAATAAGAAGGTAAATAACTTTCTTTTTTTTTTTTGCTTTTTTTCTGACTTTCATTTGACAACTCTTTCACCAGAGACTTGGTACGCAGATTGAAGCTGGCCGTATATCAGCCGAATATTTCGCCAAAATTGGCTTTTAAGCAGATCTATTATAGGATGTAGTACTGGTAAGCTCTGTTAACATTGTTCTTCATGTGAATATAGAACCAACTAGGTGCCAATTTTTACGGCTTAGTGGTTACTTGGGTAGCATCTACAGCAATTGAAGTTTCTGTTTTTGCTAATTATAGTTCTGCTGCATAATCTATTATACTTACTGGAGCCCATTGAATATAAACAGAGACTATGACATAACCTTGGGTCATTCAGAAATGCATACACTGTCCTGCAATATATAGTATGGAGTCTCAAGCCCTAATAATATCTTTTTGCTGTTTTGAGTTACACAACCTTACCAACCGTAAAAATTGTAACTTATTATAAATGAATAGCGTTAATAACAATTATAATAAAACTGAATCAACAATTTTTCACAATGACTACATCGAAGGCAAACACCTTTGGCAAATTTGTACCTACTAGCTTATATAACTAAACGCAGCACGGTGAAATTGAATATAATAATATTACACTCCAAAAGCTAAGCAGTATTTTACCCTTCAGCACTCACGCTGTTGTATTTTGTACAATACGTTGAAAATAGCTCGCCTGTTCTACACAATTTAACGTGGTGCTGTTAGCGGTGGACAATTCCTAGAATCTTTGGAGGAATTTTTAGAGAAATTCCTGAAGGAATTCCTGGAAAAAATCTCTAGAGAGAATCCTGAAGGAATGCATGGAGGAACTTCTGAACAAATTTCTGGTGTAATCCCTGGAAGAATTCAAGGAGCATTTCTTGGGACACCCAGCAGGAATTCCTCGAGAATTTCCTGGTTAAGTTCTTGAATAAATTCTTGGAGCAATCCTTGGAAGGATTCCTGGAGAAATCTTCAGAGGAATTCTGGGAGGATTTCCTGGAGAAATTTCTGGAAAAATCACTTAAGTAGTTCCAGGAGAATTTCCTGGAAGAATCCTAGAAGGAATTTCTGGAGGATTTCCTGAAGAAATCTTCGAAGGATTTGCAGGAGGAATCTCTGGTAAAATCCCGTAAAATCCATGGAAAAAAATTGTGGAGAAATCTCTGGATGAACCCATGGAAGAATATCTGGAGGAATTCATGGAGGAATGCTTGGAGGAATCCCTGAAAAAATCTCTGATGAAATTCCTAGAGCATATCCTGGTGAAATTCTTGAAGAAATTCCTGGGGTAATTCCTGAAGGAGTTCCTAGGAAAATTATTGGAAAAAATCCTGGAGGAATGCCTGCAGGAATTCCTAGAGGTATTTCTGTGGGCACTGCTGAAGGCCTTCCTGGATGATTCTCTAGAGAAATTCTTGTAAAAATTACTGGATGAATGCCTAAAGGAACCTGTAGAGGAATTCTGGAAGATTCTATTTACATTTCTATTTTCTCTATATATCTGGAGAAAAAAACGTGGAGAAATCCCTGAAGCAATCCCTGGAGGAATCTTTTGAAGAAATCCTGGACGAATGCCTGGAGGAATCCCTGAAAAAATCCTCAAGATATTACTGGAGCGTTTCTTGGAACAAATTCTGCAGAAAGTCCTTGCGGATTCCGTGAAAGAATCCTTGACGGAATTTCTGGAGGATTCCCTGGAGAAATTTCCAGCAGATTTCCAGAAGGATTTCCTAGAGGAATCACTGGGAAAAAATGTTCCTGGAGGAGGAGGAGGAGGAGGAATCCCTGAAACAATTCTGAAGGAATCTCTGGAAACAATCCTGGAGAAATCCCTGAAAAATTCCTGAAGATATTCCCGAACAATTTCCTCGAAGAATTTCTGAAGAAATTTCTAGAGGATTTCCTAGAGAAATTCCTGGAGAAGTTGATGACAAAATTGCTGAGGGTTGTTCAGGAGCAATTCCTGGATCAATTACCGGAGAAATCCATGGAGGAGTTCCTGGAGGAATTCCTGGATGAAATCCTGGAGGAATGCCTGAAGGTATTCCTGTGGGAAGAATCCCTGAAGGAATTTCTGGAGGAATCTCTAGGGGAATTCTCGAAACAATTACTGGATAAATTTCTGGAGGATTCTCTAGAGTATCTCTGGGAGAAATTTCTGAAGCAATCCCTTGAGAATTTCTGGAGGAATTTCTTTAGGAATTATTGGAGGAGTTCCTGGAAAAATCCTCGAAGGAATTACTGAAAGAATCCCTGGAATTATTCCTGGAGGAATCCCTGCAGCAATTCGTGGAGGAATTTCTGTAAGAATTCCTGGAGGATTCTCTGGAAAAATTCCAGAAGGTATTCCTAGAGAAAATCCTGGACGAATTTATGAAGCAATCCATGCAGGATTTCTTGAGGAATTTCCTGGATGAATTGCTGATAGAACTTATGAAGGAATTCCCAGATAAATTCCTGGTTAAATTCTTGGAGATATCCCTGAAGAAATGCCTGGGAGTATTTCTGGAGGAATTCCTCGAGCAGACCCTGGAGAAATTCCTGAATGAAATTCTGGAAGAGCTTCTGAAGCAATTCCTGGAGGAATATATAACAGAATAGCAGGAGGAATCTCTGAAAGAATTCCTGGAGAAATCTCTGCAAGAATCCAAGGAGGAATCCGTGGAAGAATTGCTGGATAAATTCCTGGAAGAATGCCTGGTGGAATTCTTGGAGGAACCTTTGAAGTAATTCCTGAAGAAATCTTCGGAGGAATTCCTGTAGGCGTCTCTGGAAAAATTCTTGGAGGAATCCCTTGAAGAATTCGTGTAGGAATTCTCGGAGCAATGCCTGTAGGAGTTCCTGAGGGAAACGCCAGAGGAGCTCCTGGAGAAATCTTTAGAGGAATTCCTAGAGGAATTTCTGGCGGAATACCTGGAGGAATTCCTGGGCTAATTTTTAGAGAAATCCCTGCAGGAACTCCCAGAGGAAGAACCCCCGGGAAGAATTTCTAGATGAATTCCTGATGAAATTTTTGGAGGAATCTCCGAAAAAAAACGTGGGAATAATTCCCGAAAAAATCGCAGATGGAATTCTTTGAGAAGGAATCCTCAGAAGAGTTCGTGGAGGAATCCCTGTAGCAGTTCCTAAAGAATTCCCTAGAGGAATTCCCGACGAAACTCCGGACGGAATCCCGGAAGAAATTTCAAGAGGAATTTCTTAGGGAATATCTAAACAGTTCTTGGAGGAAGTGCTAAATGGAATCCTGGATGGATTTTTAGAGGAATCTCTGCAGCAATTACCAGATGAATGCCTGGAATAATTCTTGGAGGAATCCCTGTAGAAATTCGTGGAGGAATCCCAGGAAGATTTCCTGATGAAATCGCACATGGAATTCTAGGTGATACCCTGGAGGAATCATAAGAAGAATTCGTGGAGGAACTTCTTGAGGAATCTCTCTTGCAGTTCCTGAAGAAATCCCTGCAGGAATTCCTTGAAGCAACTCCAGGCGAAATCCTGGAAGCGATTACAAGAGGAACTCCCGAAGGAATGCTTAATAGAGTTCCTGGGAGAATCTTTGTAGGAATTACCCTGGAGTTGTTCCTGAAAGAATCACAGATGGAATTTTCGGGTGAATCTCTGGAGGAATTCTTGGAAGAATCCCAGAACGAGTCCCAGAGAGAATTCCTGAAGAAATCACAGATGAAATTCTTAGAGAAATCCTGAAGGAATCCTAAGAGAAGTTCGTGCAGGAACTCCTTGAGGAATCCCTGTAGCAGTTCCTAAAGAAATCCCTAGAGGAACTCCTGAAGAAACTCCGGACGGAATCCCGGAAGCAATTTCAAGAGGAATTTCTTAGGGAATATCTAAACAGTTTGTCGGGGCCGTGCCAGGCTCCGGGGAACGATCGACGCGATGGGCTTTCACGCTCTCTTGCGACATGACGAAACACGTCCTGACACGTCAGGAAAGGGAAGGGTGTCGCTGAAGCGGAAGCCGGAGGAAGGGACGAGTGTTGTTCTCGGGAACTTGTGGCGGATCGTACAACTCTTCTTGCCCTGAAAAGGGCGGATTGGGTTCCACAAGTCCGTCGAAGCAACCAACTCGGTCGATGGTGGACTGTAACACCGCTGCTGCAACTCTCCTCGTCGGGTGGACCGCTGCTCTCGGAGGACGTCGAAAGAAAGCTAAACTTCACTTTAACTGCACATAATGATTTATTGCTCTCGATCTTTACACAACAAAATTCAAAAACAGACTGATGATGACACCGCAACGTGTGTCAGTTTTATACTGTCAAAATCGTTCCTTCTTCGTCTTCTTCTTCCGTCGGTCGTCGGCTCGCTCGGTCGTCGCACGCCAGATGGGCGGGACCAACGGTGCGACATTGTGTGCTAATGTCGTCGCTATCGCTGGCTTGCTGCTGTCAGTCGCCGTTCACGTTCGGGCGTGAACATTCTCCCCCGGGCTGAGAAGCATTCTCGGAACGTTGGTTGTCCTGGATGGGAAGCACTGCTATCTTCGAAGCGGGACGTTTATACACAGTGCCGCCAATCTTCACGTCGACTGTGCGCACCAATTCATCGGATCCGGGATATGTTCGAACGATCTTTCCCAACTTCCAACTTAGTGGCGGCATGTTCTGCTCTTCCAGAAGCACGACCATCCCGGGCTGCAGATTGTGCTTCCTGATGTAATCCTTGGTGCGTTGTTGCAAACTCTGGAGGTAGTCGTTCTTCCACTTCTTCCAGAAGTTTTCCCGTAGCTTTTGGAGAAACTGCCATCGTCCAAGCCGGTTAGCAGCGATGTCTTGGTAGCTCGGTTCCGCAATGGCGTTTATCGGTCGCCCGATCAAAAAATGACCAGGGGTGAGTACCTCAGGATCGTCAGGATCGGGTGAGGCAGCATAGAGCGGGCGAGAGTTCAAAATAGCCTCAACCTGCGTCAAAACTGTTATATATTCCTCGAAAGTCAAATGAGTGTCCTTCAAAGTGCGTTTTAGATGATATTTGGCACTTTTAACGGCTGCCTCCCAGAGGCCCCCGAAATTCGGTGCCTCCGGTGGAATGAAACTCCAGGCAATTTCCTCCGATAGGCAAAATCCCTCAATTTCATCAAGCGCATATTGAGACCGAAAAAGTTTGTACAGCTCATTCAGTTCCGATTTCGCACCCCGAAAGTTTGAACCATTATCCGAGTGCATTTCTCGAGGTAGTCCCCTCCTGCTAACGAAACGTTGCAATGCAGCAATAAACGCCTCCGTGGTCATATCTGAGACCAACTCCAAGTGCACGGCGCGTGTCACCATGCACACAAATACAGCAATGTATGCCTTCTCCACAACTGGCTTCCGTCGTCCTTGTTTCACGAAAACTGGGCCCGCATAATCCACGCCGGTCACCTCAAATGGGTGGGCAGGAGTCACACGGCAAGCAGGCAGATCTCCCATCAGCTGAGTTGTCGTTGTTGGCCTGGCGCGGAAACATATAACGCAGCTTCTCGTGATTTTTCGTACAGCAGATCTACCTTCTGTCAACCAAAAACGGCCTCGAAGAATTACCAGCAAACTTGACGGACCTACGTGCATGTTCTCAAGATGATACGCTCTGATCAAAAGATCGACAATCGGATGCCTCGGCAAGATATACGGGTGTTTGGTCATGGTCAATACGGGCGAATTCTTCAATCTGCCTCCTACTCGCAGGATTCCGTTCTGGTACACAGGGTTCAGGGAAGCAATTCGTTTACACGGTTCGTTGTTCTCGATGCGGTTGATTTCATCACCAAGCACTTCATGTTGCACAACCTTGATGATGGTCTCCAACGATCGCCTCAACTCGGGAACAGTGAGGTAGCGCACACGGTTTCGGAGCTTGGGATCCTTGACTCTACAGTTCGAGATAAAGCGTTCGACATATGCGATGACCCTTTGCAGCTTCCGAAACGAGCTGAACTTGGTAAACACAGGAAGATCATCGACGTTGTATACAGCTGCAGAGACGAAAGGTGTCAATTTCATTTCAGGCAACTCCGCATCTGGTAGCTGTTTTGGCGACTCGATTTCGTATCTTGCTGCTTTCAGGAATGAGGGCCCCTTCCACCACAACTCATTACCCATCAAGGCTTTGGGCAGGGATCCTCTGGACACAATATCTGCGGGATTCTCCTTCGTAGAGACATACTTCCAGGTGTAGTCTTGGGTTTCCGTGACAATTTCCGAGACACGATTCCTTACGAACACTTGAAGAGAGGTCAGTGGCTTGCGCAACCAGGCAAGCACTATTTGGCTGTCTGACCAAAGGACAACGTCATCAAATCTATTTTTCATCGATCCAATCACCTTCACAACCAGTCGGGATAGAAGCTGGGCTGCCATCAACTCTTTTCTTGGAATGCTCAATTCGGCTATCGGAGCAACCCTTGATTTGCTGCAAAGGAGTCGCAACTCGGCGCTGCCATCGGGGAACACACTTCGTACGTACAAGACGGCGCCGTACGCCGAGATAGACGCATCGGAAATCCATGGATTTCCATGGCAACGGCGGTGGGTGGAATAACACGTCGAGGGATTTTCATTTCACTCATTTGTGGCAGAGCATCGCGGAACTTCAACCAAGACTGAAGCAATTCTCCTTCAAGTTTCTCATCCCAAGACAGACCAGCGGTCCATAACTTCTGCATAAGGATTTTGGCAACCACGATGATGGGAGAGACCAAGCCCAAAGGATCGAAAAGCCTTCCGATTTCCGAGAACACCTTTCGCTTAGTGTAGGTTTCAGTTGAGTCTGCTGGGAACTTCGACCTCGTGACAAATAAAAACTCATCCGAGCTCGGACTCCAGGTAAGCCCAAGGGTTTTGATCACTTCGTTGTCCGCAGTGGAATCCAGACGTACCAACTTTTCTAGATTTTCCTCAGGGATTCGCTCCAGCAACTCCGGACAGTTTGAGCTCCACTTGTGAATAGGGAATCCACCAAGTTGGAGAAGACCTTCCAGTTGACTCTGTGCTTCAGCGGCTTCTTCTGCACTATCCGCACCAGAAAGAACGTCATCCACGTAACAATCTTCCGTGATAATTTTAGCTGCAATGGGAAAACGGCTTCCCTCATCTTTGCACAGCTGAACCAAACATCTCGAGGCCAGAAATGGCGCGGATGCCGTCCCATACGTGACGGTTAACAGCTCAAGAACTCGAAGTCGTTGATTTGGTTCGGTTCGCCAGAAAATCCGTTGGAATCGTGTGTGTTCTGCAGCTACCAGTATTTGCCGATACATTTTTGCTATATCAGCAGTGAACACCACAGGGTGGACCCGGAATCGAAGAAGAATACTCAACAAGTCACTCTGGACGACGCCTCCAACTTGAAGTACTTCGTTGAGAGATTTGCTTTCCGGGGTGCACTTCGCTGAAGCATCGAAAACTACCCTCAGCTTGGTCGTCGAACTGGTTGGGCGTAATATCGCGTGGTGGGGTAAGTAATAACGTCCTTCGGAAGGAACGTCATTAGATTCATCAACTTCCTGACAATGACCTAATGCTTCATACTCAGCTATGAAGGCAACGTACGGGATGCTAACATAAGGCTGAATTTCAAAAGGCTGAATGCACAAAAGGCTGAACACGAAAGGCTGAAAGTAACATAAGGCTGAATTTCAAAAGGCTGAATGCACAGAAGGCTGAAATTGCAAAATTGCAGGAAATGAGTTATAGTACTTCTTCTTCTTCTTCTTTTTTTCTGGCGTAAGGTCCCAACTGAGACAAAGCCTGCTTTCAGCTTCAGCTCTATACGCATTTCAACAGTTATTAATTGAGAGCCTTCTCTGCCAATGACCACTTTGCATTTGTATATCGTGTGGCAGGCACGAAGATACTCTATGCCCGCGGTTGTCAAGGAATTTTCCATTACAAAAAGTTTCTGGCCCGAGGAAGAATCGATCCCGTCACCCTCAGCATGACTACCCGTTCGCTAACCAGAGCGGATACATATATGAGTCCTAGTCATAGAATGAGAGGCTAATTATGCATACCAACTAACACAAAAAAGACTGATGGTATTTCAATCAGAGATATTTCCTTCTTTGAGCATGACCTATTCTTTCGAGTTATGCTGTTATGGAGATTGGTTGCCATTACAGCTGCCAGCAATGTGATAAGAGATTTTTCCTTCTTTTAAATATATGATATTCTTTGGAGAAATACTGTCATAGTTATGTAGGCGATCAATAATGCATACTTTAGCGCGGAAAAACAGTCCTAATGCTTTCCGATTTCGAACATAGTAACGGAAGCATGTTCGTCCAATGAACCATCAACCAATGAGCGGTAGTGTGCGTCAAATGACAAACTCAAGCAAAACCAATGCAATGCTGAGTGGTCGACCGACTAGCAAATTTTCATAAAGATCATTATATCAGTGTATAATATGAATAATGAGAGTGTTATGTCTGTTTGTCTGTGATGTTAGTGTTGCCTTTAGGCTCGCATGACTGCCTTTAGGCTCGCCGTTTGAAAACTAGTCGAATCAATATTTCAGCCATATGTTATTTCAGCCTTTTGACATTTTCAGCCTTTTGTGATTCAGCCTTTCGTAATTCAGCCTTTTGTTATTTCAGCCTTTCGTGTTTCAGCCTTTTGTACGTAACCCCAACGTACAGCTGTTTCAAAGTTGGATCCTTCTGAAACCGCCTTTCGAGCATCAAAAAACGACGAAGAGCTACGGATCGGTTGTCTTGGAGCACTGCGACGTCTTCTCGGAAAGGGAGTGAAACCACGTACCGCCCAGTCTGCGTTCGCCGATGAGTGGAGCGGAAATTCTCTTCGCACGTATCTGACTCCACTTCCTCCTTCGCGGATTGTGAAACATCTTCCACTTCCCAAAAACGACTAATTGTCTCACCAAGCGAATCAAGCGACACATGGTGGGCCAGAACAGTGTTGGAAACTTCGTTGTCTAGTTCTCCTGAGAAGACCCAACCCAGATGAGTCTCGTGGAGTTCAGGAAGACCGTCGGCTAGATGGATATGACCAGACTTCAGCAAGGCAAAGAACTTCGAGGCACCGATCAACATGTCGATTCTATTAGGCGTGTGGAACGTAGGATCAGCGAGCTGGACTCCAACAGGGATTGGCCAGGACGAGGTGTTGATTTTGACAGAAGGAATAATACCGGTCACCTTCGGTACCACAAGGCATTCAACGTCAGTAGAGAAACTGGAACACCTGGACTGCATCGTGACAACCAGCTTGTCTCTCACGTAGACCTTCGCTCCTCCTATTCCGGTAACGGGCACGTTCACTGATTCACGGGGGACCATCAAACGGTTGGCGATCATCTCAGACACGAAGCATACTTGAGAACCACTATCCAGCATTGCACGACAAGGGACTAACTCACCATCGGCACTCTCAAGATTGACGACAGCAGTCAACAGCATCACAGTCTTCGTGGTATTCGAATGGTTGCAGGAACACGAGGGGTTGGCGTTTGGTGACGGAACGGATTTTGGAACTGCACCTGCTTCGGTTGCTACCTTGGCGGAACTCTTCTCTGAAGGGGTTTCGGACTCAGAGGATTTCGAAGGAATGTCTTCGTGCAGAAGAGAATGGTGTCGTTTGTGACATACCGAACAATTGCGCTTGGAGGAACAATCTTTGGCACAGTGGCCAGATCGGAGGCAGTTGAAACAAATTCTCAGCTGCTTCACTTTAGCAATGCGCTCTGGCGTAGGCATTGCAGTAAAATTGGGACACTCAAAATGTCGGTGATTTTCACCGCAAACTTTACATTGACTTTCTGAATTAGAGGAAGTAACAGTATGCACTTTTTGATTCACAGGTTTCGCATGTTTGGATGGAGGCTCTTTC